>NC_136913.1:87332157-87932157 GCF_949752795.1 Hyperoodon ampullatus | reverse complement strand
TGAAGATCCATCCCAAATCCAGGGCTTTTACATATAATTCAACTGGGGAACGAAAGGTCCAATGAACTAAGATGACACAGTTAATTAATCAGAGAGAGAAGTCTGGGACTTGATTCTCAGAAATAAATCGTATCCATTACCCTGCATGATAAGTCAGGACGTTTATATCACTTGATTATAACTGTGGGATTTACTGTTGAGGCTCCATGGCATTCAGAAAGGAATGTAGGACTGTCAGGCAGAAGGGTTTTAGTCTCAAATGTTTAACATTCAGTGGCTGTGTGATCCCAGACAAGATGATTCATTGATTTGTGTCCCAGTCTTTTTACCTAGGAAATGGAGGTGTTAATTCCCCACATCACAAGAACATAGAGGAAAAAACTGACAGCACTGATAAGGCAGCAGTCACAGTGTCTGGCACACAATAAGCACTTGGAGTTCCCTCAGCTCCCAAGCAGGCAGAAACCATGTGCCCTATTTCTCGACTCCTCTTCGTCTTCACTACACCTCAGCCTTCTGTGGTCCTAACGGCCTTCCCCAGCACAGTGACTAAACACGGAAAGGGCAATGATGTTCCTCCAAGAGGGAAACTCCCAAAGGAACCTAATGCCAGTGTGAATTTGGTTCCTCATTCTATTGCCAATGCTCTTGCTGACCTTAACATTAACCTCCAGATCAGGTGCCTCCCTTTGTTCAACCCCTGTGACCCCACTGAATATCAGACCCTCCCCCTCCACTAGGCAGCCTCAATGCCATTGCTTCAACAACCTACAGAATGGGAGAAAATATTTGCAAACTATGAAACCGACAAGGAATTAATTTTCAAAATATACCAACAGCCCATACGGCTCAATATCAAACAAACTACCCACCCAATAAAAAACTGGAGGAAGATCTAAATACACATTTCTTCAAAGAAGACATACAGATGGCCAAGAGGCACATGAAAAGCTGCTCAACATCACTAATTATTAGAGAAATGCAAATCAAAACTACAATGTGGTATCACTTCACACTGGTTAGAATGGGCATCTTCAGAAAATCTACAAACAACAAATGCTGGAGAGGGTGTGGAGAAAAGGGAACTAAAAATAGAACTACCGTATGACCCAGCAATCCCACTACTGGGCGTATACCCAGAGACAGCCATAATTCAAAAAGACACACGCACCCCAATGTTCATTGCAGCACTATTTACAATAGCCAGGTCATGGAAACAACCTAAATGCTCATCGACAGACAAATGGATAAAGAAGATGTGGTACATATATACAATGTAAAATTATGCAGCCATAAAAAGGAATGAAATTGGGTCATTTGTAGAGACATAGATGGATCTAGAGACTGTCATACAGAGTGAAGTAAGTCAGAAAGAGAAAAACAAATATCATATATTAATGCATATATGTGGAATCTAGAAAACTGGTACAGATGAACTGGTTTGCAAGGCAGAAATAGAGACACAGATGTAGAGCACATATGTATGAACACCAATGGAGGAAAGTGGGGGGTGGGTGGGATGAATTGGAGATTGGGATTGACATATATACACTAATATGTATAAAATAGATAACTAATAAGAAAAAAAAGTAAGCCTAACTTACTTTTGCACTGAGGGCTTTTGCTCACGCAGGCATAATCAAGCCACATGTTGGCGGCTTCATGGGGTAGGAGACATAACACAAAACCCAGGGCCTACCTAGTAATGGCAAATATAAATAATATTTTAAAAAATCAGTAAATAAACATTGTCTACAGGAAATGCAATTTAAATATAAAGGTCAAATAGGCTGAAAGTAAAAGGAGAGAAAAAGATGTACCATTCAAACAGTAAGCATATGAAAAGTGTAGTGGCTATACTAATATCAGATTTTTGACTTGGTAGCTACAGGATTCTCTGTGTCTCTGCCTCAGAATATAATCATTAACAGAGTCCTTGCCTTTACGGAGCTTATGATATAATGGAGTAGGTAACAGACAGTAAAAAAGAAGTAAAATATAGAGTATGTAAGATGGCATAGGTGCTTTGGAGAGGAGCAACAGGATAACGATTAAGATCAGGGAATTAGGAGCCAAGATGATGAGTTTCAGTGACAGTTCTGCCCCCATTACAGCTGTGTGACCGTAGAGAAGGTACTAAAAACTCTCAGGGCCTTCCTTTCCTCATCACATAGATGTAGGTAATAATAACAACAACAATAATATTGGTTATAATAATAGTACCTCCCTTGATGTGAGAAGTAAATGTGTTAGTATATACAAAGAACTTAAAACAGTGTATGTCTAAGAGTGAGCATTACCTAAGTTTTTGCTATCATTTTTATTTTGGAAAAACTAATGAAGGGAGAGGGGATAGGGAGTGCCTGGGAGAGGGGGAGATGAATTTTTGAAGTAGTGTAGTCATAAAAGTCCTCACTGAAGAAGGCAACACTTGAGCAAATACATATTTCTATATGGAGGATTATTGTGTGTTAGAGTAGAAACCAGCATAGGGCAAATGATTCACTTAAAGTCTTTTATTTATTTATTTATTCCACCTTAGGGGTAATTTATTTGTAGAGATTTAGCTTTTCCAAACATTAATATTAATTAGTCTTTTATATTTAAAAAGTACTTCATCATTTTTTATAACTTATTTCTCATCTAAGACATATGGACCACCCAAAAAAGCAACTGAAGAAAAAACCACTCCCCTTATTTTAGGTTTTATCTGTGCCAGTTCTGCAAATAATTTTGTAAAGCTAACAAGGCTCCTATAATTCTATTAGGCATATAATATTTGTATTAAACCTCTCCACATTTAATAATGTCAAAATTCCATTGAAATGTTTAACTCTTACTTATTCTCATGGCACAAAACATGCAAATTTAAATAAATGGAGAGGAATGAAATCCAATGCAATCCAATGCAAAACATGCAAACTTAAATGAATGGAGAGGAATTAATCTAACCTTTTAAAATACCATTTATATGCCAGGCATTCTTCTTGCCTGCAAATACTGTATTTCCTTCTTCCAACAATTCTGCAAGATAAGGATTGTAACCCTATTTTGTAAGTGAGAAAATAAAAGTTCAGAGTATTTGGTAAAACTAAAACTGTCTGACTTCAATGGGTGGTCTTTCTTATTACTTCAATATACTGTATTCCTAACAGCAGTAAAACACACTCCAAATTCCTTCACTAACTAGGAACATCAAACAAAATGACCCTGAAATATGTGTCTGAAACGTTTTGTGTTCACTAATCAGTTGTAGTGTTGAGCAATGGGTGAAATATGGTCTTTCAACCAAGGTGAACACTAGTTAAGAAAGAGAATCTGCCTCTTACAAGATGTATGTATGACCTTATTTCCTCTTCTACAAAATGCAGGTAGTAATAACTACCTTGCAGTGTTTTTATGAAAATTGCCAACAATTTATTTTAATAATGTAACACTTTTCTTGAAACACTATGGCTTCAATAAATGCTATCTTTTAATATATTAGAAGAAATTATACCAGTTTCAACTGTACAAATTTTTATTTGTCCTATACTACTAGTCTAATTTGTCTGGCTGCTAAAATGCAAAGGTGTTGTACAAATATGAAAGTAGTTAGATTTTAGTAATTCTAACTTTATCAGAGAAGTAATGCAAGGGGTCATTTTTTTCCCCAAGAACAGTTCTTCTTCCATTTTCTCTTTTTTCCCCTGCTTATTTGTTTGAAGTCAAAAGGAGGGAGAACCGGTGAACTAATAACTCTGTTCTGTGTCCCTCTTTTTTAATTTATTAATTTCTTTTTTAGCTATTTTATAAAATCGGATTTCATGATATTTTGTTTAAATAAAGAGCTCCTTAGCCAACACACAAACAACAAACATACTCTTTTAAAAACCTTCCAGGCTTATGGATACATAAAATAAGGCCCAGGGAAAATGGCATACAAATGTAGAAAATATGGACCCAAGGTCATAACAGAATCAGATCTAAGATGGACTTATGTCTAGGGAATTTCAATGGTATTTTAGTCCAAATTTATCTATCTATCTATTTATTTATTTATTTATTTGATTCATTTTTTAATACAGCACGTCCTTATTAGACATCAATTTTATACATGTAAAATTTATACATGTCAATCCCAATCGCCCAATTCATCACATCACTACACTCCCGCCGCTTTCCCCCATTGGTGCCCAAACGTTTGTTCTCTACATCTGTGTCTCAATTTCTGCCCTGCAAACCAGTTCATCGGTACCATTTTTCTAGGTTCCACATATATGCATTAATATATGATTTTGTTTTTCTCTTTCTGACTTACTTCACTCTGTATGACAGTCTCTAGATCCATCCACGTCTCTACAAACGACCCAATTTCGTTCCTTTTTATCATTGAGTAATATTCTATTTATATATGTACCACATCTTCTTTAACCATTCATCTGTCGATAGGCATTTAGGTTGCTTCCATGACCTGGCTATAGTAAATAGTGCCGCAATGAACATTGGGGTGCATGTGTCTTTTTGAATTATGGTTTTCTCTGGGTATATGCCCAGAAGTCAGATTGCTGGATCATATGGTAATTCTATTTTTAGCTTTTTAAGGAACCTGCATAGTGTTCTCCATAGTGGCTGTATCAATTTACATTGCCACCAACAGTGCAAGAGTGTTCCCTTTTCTCCACACCCTCTCCAGCATTTCTTGTTTGTAGATTTTCTGATGATGCCCATTCTAACTAGTGTGAGGTGATAACTCACTGCAGTTTCGATTTGCATTTCTCTAATAATTAGTGATGTTGAGCAGGTTTTCATGTGCTTCTTGGCCATATGTATGTCTTCTTTGGAAAAATGTCTATTTAGGTCTTTTGCCCATCTTTGGATTGGGTTGTTTGGCTTTTTAATATTGAGCTGCATGAGCTGTTTATATATTTTGGATATTAATCCTTTGTCCATTGATTCATTTGCAAATATTTTCTCCCATTCTGAGGGTTGTCTTTTAGTCTTGTTTATGGTTTCCTTTGCTGTGCAAAAGCTTTTAAGTTTCATTAGGTCTCTTTGTTTATTTTTGTTTTTATTCCCATTACTCTGGAGGTGGATCAAAAAAATCTTGCTGTGATTTATGTCAAAGAGTGATCTTCCTATGTTTTCCTCTAAGAGTTTTATACTGTCCGGTCTTACATTTAGGTCTCTAATCCATTTAGGGTTTATTTTTGTGTATGGTGTTAAGGAGTGTTCTAATTTCATTCTTTTACATGTAGCTGTCCAGTTTTCCCAGCACCACTTATTGAAGAGACTGTCTTTTCTCTGTTGACTCTTCTTGCTTCCTTTGTCATAGATTAGTTGACCATAGGTGCCTGGATTTATCTCTGGGCTTTCTATCTTGTTCCATTGACCTATGTTTCTGTTTTTGTTCCAGTACCATATTGTCTTGATTACTGTAGCTTTTTAGTACAGTCAGAATTCAGGGAGTCTGATTCCTCCAGCTATGTTTTTTTTTTTCCCTCAAGAATGCTTTGGCTATTCAGGGTCTTTTGTGTCTCCACACAAATTTTAAGATTTTTTGTTCTAGTTCCGAAAAAAATGCCCTTGGTAATTTGATAGGGATTGCACTGAATCTGTAGATTGCTTTGTGTAGTATAGTCATTCTCACAACATTGATTCTTCCAATCCAAGAACCTAGTATATCTCTCCATCTGTTGGTATCATCTTTACTTTCTTTCATCAGTGTCTTATAGTTTTCTGCATACAGGTCTTTCGTTTCCCTAGGTAGGTTTATTCTTGTGTATTTTTGTTGTTGTTGTTGCAGTGGTAAATGGGAGTGTTTCCTTAATTTCTCTTTCAGATTTTTCATCATTAGTGTATAGGGATGCAAGAGATTTCTATGCATTAATTTTGTATCCTGCAACTTTACCAAATTCATTGATTAGCTCTAGTAGTTTTCTGGTGGCATCTTTAGGATTCTCTATGTATAGTATCATGTCATCGGCAAACAGTGACAGTTTTACTTCTTCTTTTCCAATTTGTATTCATCTTCTTTCTTTTTCTTCTCTGATTGCTGTGGCTAGGACTTCCAAAATTATATTGAATACTAGTGGTGAGAGTGGACATCCTTGTCTTGTTCCTGATCTTAGAGGAAATGCTTTCAGTTTTTCACCATTGAGAATGATGTCTGCTGTGGGTTTGTCATATATGGCCTTTATTATGTTGAGGTAGATTCCCTCTATGCCCACTTTCTGGGGAGTTTTTATCATAAGTGCGTGTTCAATTTTGTCAAAAGCTTTTTCTGCATCTATTGAGATGATCATATGGTTTTTCTTCTTCAATCTGTTAATATGGTTTATCACATTGATTGATTTATGTACATTGAAGAATCATTGTATCCCTCGGTAAATCCCACTTGATCATGGTGTATGATCCTTTTAATGTGTTGTTGGATTCTGTTTGCTAGTATTTTCTTGATGATTTTTCCATCTATATTCATCAGTTATATTTGTCTGTAATTTTCTTTTTTTGTAGTATCTTTGTCTGGTTTTGGTATCAGGGTGATGGTGGCCTCATAGAATGAGTTTGGGAGTGTTTCTTCCTCCGCAATTTTTTGGAAGAGTTTGACAAGGATGGGTGGTAGCTCTTCTCTAAATGTTTGATAGAATTCACCTTTGAAACCATCTGGTCCTGGACTTTTGTTTGTTGGAAGATTTTTAATCACAGGTTCAATTTCATTACTTGTGATTGGTCTGTTCATATTTTCTATTTCTTCCTGGTTCACTCTTGGAAGGCTATACCTTTCTAAGAATTTGTCCATTTCTTCCAGGTTGTCCATTTTATTGGCATAGAGTTGCTTGTAGTAGTCTCTTAGGATGCTTTGTATTTCTGCAGTGTCTGTTGTAACTTCTCCTTTTTCATTTCTAATTTTGTTGATTTGAGTCCTCTCCCTCTTTTTCTTGATGAGTCTGGCTAATGGTTTATCAATTTTATTTGTCTTCTCAAAGGACCAGCTTTTAGTTTTATTGATCTTTGCTATTGTTTTATTTGTTTCTATTTCATTTATTTCTGCTCTAATCTTTATGATTTCTTTCCTTCTGCTAACTTTGAGTTTTGTTTGCTCTTCTTTCTCTAGTTCCTTTAGGTGTAATGTTAGATTGTTTATTTGAGGCTTTTCTTGTTTCTTGAGGTAGGCTTGTATAGCTATAAACTTCCCTCTTAGAACCGCTTTTGCTGCATCCCATAGGTTTTGGATTGTCGTATATTCATTGTCATTTGTCTCTCGGTATTTTCTGATTTCCTCTTTGATTTCTTTAGTGATCTCTTGGTTATTTAGTAACGTATTGTTTAGCCTCCATGTGTTTGTGGTTTTTTCCCTGTAATTCATTTCTAATCTCATAGTGTTTTGGTCAGAAAAGAAGCTTGATATGATTTCAATTTTCTTAAATTTACTGTGGCTTGATTTGTGACCCAAGATGTGATCTATCCTGCAGAATGTTCTGTGTGCACTTGAGAAGTGTAATCTGCTGTTTTTGGATGGCATGTCCTGTAAATATCAATTAAATGTATCTGGCCTATTGTGTCATTTAAAGCTTCTGTTTCCTTATTTATTTTCATTTTGAATGATCTGTCCATTGGTGTAAGTGAGGTGTTAAAGTCCCCCACTATTATTTAGTTACTGTCAATTTCCTCTTTTATAGCTATTAGCAGTTGCCTTATGTATTGAGGTGCTCCTCTGTTGGGTGCATATATATTTATAATTGTTATATCTTCTTCTTGGATTGATCCCTTCATCATTATGTTGTGTCCTTCCTTGTCTCTTATGACATTCTTTATTTTAAAGTGTATTTTATCTGATATGAGTATTGCTACTCCAGATTTCTTTTGATTTCCATTTGCATGGAATATTTTTTCCATCCCCTCACTTTCAGTCGGTATGTGTCCTTAGGTCTGAAGTGGGTCTCTTGTAGACAGCATGTAAATGGGTCTTGTTTTGTATCCATTCAGCAAGCCTGTGTCTCTTGGTTGGAGCATTTAAACCATTCACGTTTAAGGTAATTATTGATATGTATGTTCCTATGACCATTTTCTTAATTGTTTTGGGTTTGCTTTGTAGGTCCTTTTCTTTTCTTGTGTTTCCCCTTAGAGAAGTTCCTTTAGCGTCTGTTGTAGAGCAGGTTTGGTGGTGCTGAATTTGCTTAGCTTTTGCTTGTCTGTAAAGCTTTTGATTTCTCCATCGAATCTGAATGAGGTCTTTGCCGGGTAGAGTAATCTTAGTTGTAGGTTCTTCCCTTTCATCACTTTAAGTATATCATGGCACTCCCTTCTGGCTTGTAGAGTTTCTGCTGAGAAATCAGCCGTTAACCTTATGGGAGTTCCCTTGAATGTTATTTGTCATTTTTCCCTTGCTGCTTTCAATAATTTTTATCTGTCTTTATTTTTTGCCAATTTGATCTCTATGTGTCTCAGTGTGTTTCTCCTTGGGTTTATCCTGTATGGGACTCTCTGTGCTTCCTGGACTTGGGTGGCTATTTCCTTTCCCATGTTTGGGAAGTTTTCGACTATAAACTCTTCAAATATTTTCTCTGGTCCTTTCTCTCTCTCTTCTCCTTCTGGGACCCCTATAATGTGAATGTTGTTGCGTTTAATGTTGTTCCAGAAGTCTCTTAGGCTGTCTTCTTTTCTTTTTATTCTTTTTTCTTTATTCTGTTCTGCAGTAGTGAATTCCACCATTCTGTCTTCCAGGTCACTTATCCGTTCTTTTGCCTCAGTTATTCTGCAATTGATTCTTTCTAGTGTAGTTTTCATTTCAGTTATTGTACTGTTCATCTCTGTTTGTTTGTTCTTTAATTCTTCTAGGTCTTTGTTAAACTTTTCTTGCATCTTCTCAATCTTTGCCTCCATTCTTTTTCTGAGGTACTGGATCATCTTCATTATCATAATTCTCAATTCTTTTTCTGGAAGGTTGCCTATCTCCACTTCATTTAGTTGTTTTTCTGGGGTTTTATATTTTTCCTTCATCTGGTACTTAGCCCTGTGCCTTTTCATCTTGTCTATATTTCTGTGAATGTGGTTTTCATTCTGTAGGCTGCAGGATTGTAGTTCATCTTGCTTCTGCTGTCTGCCCTCTGGTGGATGAGACTATCTGAGAGGCTTGTGTAAGTTTCCTGATGGGAGGGACTGGTGGTGGGTAGAGCTGACTGTTGCTCTGTTGGGCAGAGATCAGTAAAACTTTAATTCGCTTGACTGCTAATGGGTGGGGCTGGCTTCCCTCCCTGTTGGTTGTTTGGCCTGAGGCAACCCAACAGTGGAGCCTACCTGGGCTCTTTTGTGGGGCTAATGGTGGAGTCTGGGAGGGCTCACACCAAGGAGTACTTCCCAGAACTTCTGCTACCAGTGTCCTTGTCCCACAGTGAGCTTCAGCCACTGCCAGCCTCTGCAGGAGACCCTCCAACACTAGCAGGTAGGTCTGGTTAAGTCTCCCCTGGGGTCACTGCTCCTTCCCCTGGGTCCTGATGTGCACACTACTTTGTGTGTGCCCTCCAAGAGTGGAGTCTCTGTTTCCCCCAGTCCTGTCGACATCCTGCAATCAAATCCCACTAGCTTTCGAAGTCTGCTTCTCTAGGAATTCCTTCTCCCGTTGCCCGACCCCCAGGTTGGGAACCTGACGTGGGGCTCAGAACCTTCACTCCACTGGGTGGACTTCTGTGGTATAAGTGTTATCCAGTCTGTGAGTCACCCACCCAGCAGTTATGGGATTTGATTTTACTTTGGTTGTGCCCCTCCTACCATCTCACTGTGGCTTCCCCTTTGTCTTTGGATGTGGGGTATCTTTTTTGGTGTGTTCCAATGTCTTACTGTCGATGATTGTCCAGCAGCTAGTTGTGATTCTGGTGTTCTCGCAAGAGGGAGTGAGAGCACGTCCTTCTACTCCAACATCTTTGTTCCTAATCTCTATTTATTTATTTTTTAATTGAAGTATAGTTGCTGTACAATATTATATGTTACATGTGTACAGTATAGTGATTCACAATTTTTAAAGGTTATACTGCATTTATAGTTATTATATAATATTGGCTATATTCCCTGCATTGTACAATATATCCTTGTAGCTTAATTATTTTATACCTAATAATTTGTACTTCTTAATCTCTTACCACTATATTGCCCCACTCTCCTTCCCTCTTCTCACTGGTAACCACCAGTTTGTTCTCTATATCTGTGAGTCTGTTTCTTTTTTGTTATATTCACTAGCTTGTTGTGTTTTTTAGATTCGGTATATAAGTGATATCGTACAGTCTTTTTCTCTGTCTGACTTATTTCATTTAGCATAACGCCCTCCAAATCCATCCATGTTGCTGCAAATGACAACATTTCATTTTTTTTATAGCTGGGTGGTATTCCATTGTATATATATATACCACGTCTTCTTTATCTATTCATCTGTTGATGAACACTTAGGTTGCTTCCCTATCTTGACAACTATAAATAATTCTGGTATGAATATTGAGGTGCATGTATCTTTTCAAATTAGTGTTTTTTGCTTTTTTCAGATATATACCCAGGAATGGAATTGCTGGGTCATTTGGTTGTTCTATTTTTTAGTTTTTTGAGAAAACTCCATACTGTTATCTACAGTGGCTGCACCAATTTACATTCCCACCAACAGGGTAGGAGGGTTCCCTTTTCTCCACATCCACACCAATATTTGTTACTTGTGTTCTTTTTGATGATAGTCATTCTGACAGGTGTGAGGTGATATCTTATTGTGGTTTGATTTGCATTTCCCTAATGATTAGCGATGTTGAGCATCTTTTCATGTGCCTGTTTGCCATCAGCATTTCCTCTTTGGAAAAATGTCTATTCAGTTCTTCTGCCCATTTTTAATTGGGTTCTTTGTTTTTTTGATATTGAGCTGTATGAGCTGTTTATATATGTTAGATAGTAACCCCTTATCAGTCATACCATTTGCAAATATTTTCTCCCATTCAGTAGGTTGTCTTTTCATTTTGTCGATGGTTTCCTTTGCTGTGCAAAAGCTTTTAAGTTTAACTAGGTCCCGTTTGTTTATTTTTGCTTTTATTTCCTTGGCTTTAGGAAATGAATCCAAAAAAAATATTGCTGCAATTTATATCAAGGAGTATTCTGCCTATGTTTTCCTCTAGGAGTTTTATAGTATCCAGTCTTGCATTTAGGTCTTTAATCCCTTTTGATTTTATGTTTGTATATGGTATCAGAAAATGTTCTAATCACACTCTTACATATAGCTGTCCAGTTTTCCCAGCACCACTCATTGAAAAGACTGTCTTTTCTCCATTGTATATTTGTCTCCTTTGTCATAGATTAATTGTCATGAAAAAAATGTATATTTACATACATTTAATATGCATGCATAGATACACACACGTATATATATATATATATATATATATATATATATATATATATATATATATATAATTTAAAAACAGAGGTTACGGAAAGTTTTACAAAATATATACCTGTATGCAGGCATTTATGTATGTGTCTTCTATATATGTCTACATTTTTTTAAAATTACTCCTCTCTTTCTTTTTCTCTCTATCACACACACACACACACACACACAAAGGCAGCTTTTTATATCCTGGAGGATGATGATGAAGACTTCCTGTCATATCATTTAATGTCCTTGGGCTCTGTCTGAATTACTTTATCTGCTTAATAAATTTCCAGAAAGTTCCTTCTGACAGGGCTACTCCTTCCCTACTAAATTATGTCCAATCCACCATTCTGGATCTTATCACTAGATGATACTAATCTCCAATTTCTGATGTTCTCCAATAGAAAATATTATTTGAAAAAATGAAACAAACACCTACTAACAAACATCTACTTTGCATTGTGAGTGGTGTCAGTGTATGTAAATCAAAATCATGATCAAATTCCTTTATTCAACAGTTTTCCTCTCTATGGTTCCACAATGTAAAACATAGTAATATTATCACACTCTGCTGTAAGGACTGGTGGATATTACAGGCCTGGAGTAAGAGTAAAGAGGGCAGAAGGGATTCAGATAATTCTACAATTGTGCCATGAAGTTTCACATAGTTTTTTGGACATGTCCAACTGTGGGTTGTGTATTTCCACACAGGATTTTTGCAAGAATGAACCAAGTCATAGAGTATTTCCTGACTCTTATATCTGGTTATGGTCTCAGATAAGCTCTGTGATCCCCTCATCCTCTGGCTAATGTCTCCTTACCCCTCCGGTCTCAGTTTAAGCATCACTTGCTGTGGGAAGCCTTCTCAGACACACCATCATAGTTTGATTATTGTTAGTCATCTAGGAACTCCGCCAGCTCACCATTTTCAGATACATTTTTTTTCATTTGAAAGGGGTCCAATGAGAGTGAGTTCAAAATTCCTCATGGGTTGTGGCTTCACACAATGGACTGAAGTCTCTAGAACTTTAAAATGTCTTATCTGAAGCTTTGTCCCAGGATTAGGCTCTTCCACTTTTGAGGGGGATGCTGGGGACACAGATCAGATCAGCAGTGGAAGCCCAGAGTTGTTCTGCAGACAACTGTGGCATGCACTTCAGAGAAGCTGTGGAAGTTGTTGATTGATGCTTCCTCCTCTGAAAGATCCCATGAGAGTTCTGAAGTGACAGTCTGTGACTTTTAGCAGATACATTTTTACCTGACAAAGTACATATGAGGTAGAATTACAGGTTTGAAAGTTTTAAAACTATTGATGTTGTGGAATATTTTTTTATTTAAATAAATTTGGAAAAGAGGAAAAACTAAAGAAGCAAGCCAAATTCTCTATTAAGCTCTGGTTAGATATGATCATTCTTTATATTCTCACTAATTGTGTGCCTAATATGACAGTGACTTATCTTTTAATCTACAAGGTCCACATGGTGTTTTCCTCCTTAAAGATGAGGAAGCTGAGCCTCACATCGCAGGCCTGACTGAGGCCAAAGCACCTGTATGACTTTCATTGCCTTGTGATTTCATCAAATGCCAACAAGAACCCTCTGAAGGAGGGTCCTATCCTCAACCACTGGCTGGAGAGCCTGAGGCTCAGTGCCCTCTCCTGCTATATGCCATCAGCAGAGCCCACACTGGAGCTGATGGCTTTCTGACTCCAAAGCCCTTACTCTTCCCATTGAGAATACTGTTATGTGTTTTGTTTCTGACCATAAAAAGAGTTCACACTCAGTTTAGACAATGTGGAAAACATGTCCAAGGATGGAGGGGAAAATATAAATAATCAGCAAACCCTACAACCCACTGACAGTTAACTTTTGGTGTTGCCTTCCTGACACTTAAACACTATTTAAAATATAATTTCAATTTATTGTGATGATTTGTGGCAACTCTATGTTTTCATTGCCATAGTACTAAATCATATTACATGGATATTGATTTTAATACATAAGGAAAGCAATATATCATTTATCTTTGAAAATGAACTAACTATTGCAAGAATATCACTGGCAAAACCTGGCAGACACATTCAAGGAACATAGTTCCTTGTTTCTTAAAGAGCTTCTTTTTAAAGCAAATTACAATTAAATTCTGTATAACAGCATGTTTGCTTATAGGCAATGCAAGTTCCAGAGTATATAAATTGAAGCCAAAATTAAGTCACCTTCATACATGTTCATAGGACTCTCAAGAGAAGTACTTAGATGGGCCTAAATTGTTGAGCTACCAAGACCCAGTTTATTTATTTATTTATTTTTATATCTTTATTGGAGTATAATTGCTTTACAATGTTGTGTTAGTTTCTGCTGTAAAACAAAGTGAATCAGCTATATGTATACATATAGCCCCATATTCCCTCCCTCTTGAGCCTACGTTCCACATTCCCTATCCCACCCCTCTAGATCGTCACAAAGTATCAAGCTGATCTCCTTGTGCTCTGCAACAGCTTCCCACTAGCCATATATTTTACATTTACCAAGACCCAATTTAAATAACATTCATTACTTTCTCAAAACAAATGTGGCCGGATGCAGAGTAATCCCTGTCCTCCCATTAGGACAATCCATTTTCAGGAGATAGGAAAAGTACAGAGGTGAATGTGCACAATGGAGAGGAAATTGACTTTCTACTGGCAAATGTATGATATACTCATACTTTACTATATTGAGTACTATCCTGAACATGAAAAGAAAAAAGCTGAAAACTTGATTCATGACAATCTACACCTGTAGAAACCCCAGGTGTGTGTGACAGGGCACTGTGTGAGGATAAATAGCAACACCTCACTTCCCCCACACCCATCCTCGGCCTTAACTGGTTACAGCAACCTAGGATCCTCCTCATGTCTCACTTCCTTAACAAAAAAACACACTCCTCATCCCTGGATGAGTTGTGTCCCTTCCCCTGTGCTGGCCTTATCTGTAAAAGTGGTTAGCACCAAATCTCAGTGGTTAAGAGCCTGAACAAGGGAGTGAGGATGGAATCATTCATAGTGGTGAAGCATGAATGGACTATAACTACAGGTATGAGCACACAGAGCATCTCAAAAACATAAGGTGAGGTGAGAATAGCAAGAGAGATAAGGACACCTACATTATTAGACCCATTCTGCATAGGGATGTAGTCGCTGCTAATGAAAGTATAAAGTAAAGCATGGGAATCATAGAAACCAATTTCAACCTCTGGGAAATGGGAAAGTACAATAAGAGAAAAGTATACAGTGGGCTTCCAAAGTAATTACAACTACAAATTTCCCTCTTAAAGTATTTCAGCTGCATTGCATACTTTTTGGTATGTTGTGGTTGTGTTGTCATTCATCTCAGAGTGCACATGGAATACTCTCCAGAATAGACCGTATGTTAGGCCACAGTACAAGCCTCAATAGATTTAAAAAGAGCAAAAACTAAGAAAGCACCTTATCTGACACAATGGCATGAAACAAAAAATCAATAACAGTGAAAATTCAAAAAATCACAAATATGGAAATTAAGCAATGTACACTTAAACCACTAATGGTCAAAGAAGAAATCACAAGAGAAATTGGAAAATACTTTGAAATAAAAATAAAAACAGCATACCACAACTTATGGATGAAGTTAAAACAGTGCCCAGAGGGAAATTTATAGCTATAAATGCTTACATTAAAAAAGAAAAAGATTTCAAATCAGTAACTTACATTTATACCTTAAGGAAATAGAAAAAGAAGGACAAACTAAACCCAAATCTAGCAGAGGAAAGAAATAGTAAATATTAGAGCAAAGATAAGTGAATAGAGAATAGAAAAACAATATAGAGAATTGACAAAACCAAAAGTTGGTTCTTTGAAAAGATCAACAAAATTGATAAATCCTTAATTATAATGACAAAAGAGAGAAGCTTTGAATAACTGAAGTCACTAATGATAGGGCATTCCTACTGACCTTACAGAAATAGAAAAGTATAAGAGAATACTATGGACAATGATATGCCAACAAATTGTATAATCTAAGTGAAATGGACAAATTCCTAGAAAAACACAAATGATCACAACTTAAAAAGAAAAGAAAATCTCAACAAAGCTATAACAAATAAAGAAATTGAATCAGTAATCTAAAATCTCCGAACAAAGAAAAGCCCAGGACCTTCATTAATGATTTTTACCAAACCTTTAAAAAGGAATCAACACCAATCCTTCTAAAACTCTTCCAAAAAGTAGAAGAGGAGAGACTACTCCTTAACTCATTCTCTGAAGCCAATATTCCTCTTATACCACAAGAAAAATATAAACTAGTCTCCCTTTTGAATATAGATGCAAAAATCCTGAATGAAACACTAGTAAACTGAATCCAAGAGCATGGTAAAAAGATTTTACACCATGACCAAGTGGGATCTATCCCATGAATGCAAGGGTGATTTAACATAAGAAAATCAATAAATGTACTGTATCACATTTATAGAAAAAAAGGAAAAAAATACATGATCATCTCAATTGATGCAGAAAAAGCATCTGACAAAATGGGACACCCTTTCAAGATAAAAACACTCAGAAAACTAGGAATAGAAGGGCACTTTCCAAACATGATAAAGGGCATTTCTAAGATCAGTAAGGAGACAAGGATGCCTGTTTTCACCACTGCTATTCAACATAGTACTGAAAGTTCTAGTCAGAGCAATCAGGCAAGAAAAGAAATAAAAGACATGCAAACTGGAAAGGAAGAGTTAAAACTATTTCTACTAACAGGTGATGTGGTCCTATATGCAGAAAATCCAAAAGAATCCACCAAAGACTACTCTGGCAAGTTTCAGAGTACAAGATCAACACACAAAAATCAGTTGTGTTTCTGTACAGTAAAAATGGACAATTGAAAAGGAAATTAAGAAAACAATTTTATTTACAATAACATCCAAAGTAATAACATACCTAGAAATAAATTTAACCAAGGAGGTGAAAGACATGTACAATGTTTTTTTTTGGGGGGGGTTGTTTTTTTTTGTTTTTTTTTTTTTGCAGTACGCGGACCTCTCACTGTTGTGGCCTCTCCCGTTGTGGAGCACAGGCTCCGGATGCGCAGGCTCAGCGGCCATGGCTCTCGGGCCCAGCCGCTCCGCGGCATGTGGGATCCTCCCGGACCGGGGCATGAACCTGTGTACCCTGCATCGGCAGGCGGACTCTCAACCACTGCGCCACCAGGGAAGCCCAAGACATGTACAATGAAAACTACAAAATATTGCTGAAAAAATTAAAGAAGACCTAAATGAATGGAAAGACAGTCCTACCTTGTTCATACTTAGAAAACTTAATATTGTTAAGATAGAAATACTACTCAAAGCTGCCTACAGATTCAACACAATCCCAAGAGTTATGAAACAAAAATCCACAAAAAAATGTGTACATGAATGTTCATAGCAGCATTATTCATAATAGACAATAAGTGGAAAAAACCCAAATGTCCATCAACTGATAAATGGATAAACAAAATGTGGTATATTCATTCCATGGGATATTATTTGGCAAAAAAGAAAGAATGAACTAACATGGGTGAATCTCAAAATAATTATGTTTAGTGAAAGAAGCCAGACCCCTCCTGCCCCCGAAAAGAATATTTATTATATAATTCCATTTATATTAAATTCTGGAAAATATTAATAAATAGAAACAAAAATCAGATCAGAGGTTGTCAGGAACTGGTGGGCGAGAGGAGGAGATTGACTACAAAAGGACACAACTGAACTTTACCTAATGATAGAAATGTTTATTTGTAAGTCTATTATGGTGGAGAATGCCAACTGTATGCATTGTCAAACTTACAAAACAGAACACCTAAAAAGAGTCAGAGTGACTATACCTCAGTAACCTGAGTTGAAAAAAACAGACCACATTTTAGATCAGTTCTGAGTTGAAGAGGCTGGTACAACACTTAGAGAAGAATACTTGCCAGAAACCACAGGAAACATTTAAAAACAATTAAGACAGCAATTGTTAACATTTGGTTATTTTTCTTCCCCTCTGTGCAAACTTTCTGTTTTTAAGATAAAGTGAGCAATCTGTAAAAAAAAAAAAAAAAAAAAAAAACCTTAATGGCAATGACTAACTAATAATAAGTTAAAGTACAATTTCCAGAGAAGTAGAATTAAACCAAGGATTTAAAAGGGGAAAAAAAGCCTGAAAGAATCCAAAAGTTTTCAGGAAAGTAGAAAGAAATAGGAGCATAGAAAAGGCAGGAAAGAAATCATTCTAAATATAAATAAACTAACCCAACCAGTTTTTAAAAAACATATCTGATTGATTTTTTTAAAGTCTAAGTGTATGTGATTTATTAGACACGCCTAAAATGTAATGGTACAGAAGGGAAAAATAATTGCAGATATATGGAGTTAACAAGATTTACAACTGAAATATAACAGCATAGAACTGTTGAAAGTAAGTGGACAGAAAAAGATATGCCAGGCTAATACTGAACAAAAGAAACGTGATGTAGCTATATTATTGTCAGGAAAAAAAATGTTTTTAAGGCAAAAAGCATTATTAAGGATAATCAGGGTCAGTACAAAATGATGAAAGGTATAATTCTCCTGGAAGGCATCACAGTTATATGCTTTATGCCTCCTAATAACACAGCTTCAAAGCCCGCAAAGCAAAAATTACAAAGAAAAATTGACAAATCTACCATTACAGTGAGAGTTCTTAACATACCTCTCTCAGTAACTGATAGATCAAGCCGGCAAAAAAATAAAGAACAGTAAAGATGTAAAAGACTTGAAAAACAAAATTAACAAACTTGATCTAATGGACTTAGGATTCTACACCAACAATAATTAGAGAAATCAAGTTCTTTTCAAGCATTTTGTAAATGAAACTATTATAAAAATGGACATTATACTTGTCCATAAAATAAGTCTCAAAAATTTACAAGCTGATTCTTAACTGTGTTGGGAAGAGCAAAAGTGCCAGGAATAGCAAAGAAAATTCTGAAGTCAAAAACAAGGTAGGGAGACTTGCTCTAGTGGACACCATGACCTATTAGAAATCTATAGTAATTAGGACAGTATGATGTAGGCACAGGGACAAACAAATAGGCTTGTCAGATAAAATACAGACAGCCCAGTTAAACTGGAATTTCAGATAAACAATGGGCATATGTGTTATGTGCTAAATCTGGCAATCCTATAAATAAGTAAATCATTGGAACCTAAGAAAGAGCCTGGACACAGAACCATCCAGGTATAGAACCTCAATCTATGACAGAGGTAGCAGATCAAGTCAGTTGGAAGAGGTGGGATATTCAATAAGTGGTATTGGGACAATCGTTTATTTATATGTAAAAGTAAAATAAAATAAAATTGCATCTGTATCTCACACTAACCAAAATCCAATCCCAAGTGGATTAAAGTTTAAATGTGAAAAACAAATGTGAAACGCTTAGAATTAAATATAGAAATTAACTTTTTTACATTGGAGTAGGAAAACTTTCTAAAACAAGACCCAAAGAGTACAAATCATAAAACAAATGACTGATAATTAAAGTATAATAAAAGATAAAACTTCTGTGTATCAAAACATGCATTTTAGAGCCCAGGAAAAGGCAAACCTCAAACTAGAAAAACATATTTGCAACAAATTCATGTATAATATGTAATGCATTGTATGAATCAATAAGAAAAAGGTACCACACAGTCTATGTAAGGTTCTAGAAAATTCAAATATCTTGACCGTTCCGAATTTTGGGTGGCTTCTACTCTTCATCTTGTAAGTCTGGTCATGAATGGACTTCTAGAAGGCCCTTAAGCTTCTTAAACTGAAGAGGGATGGGATGTGAAGCAGTGTGAAGCTACTTTCTCTGAATGGCTGCTATGAGTGGTAGAAATTCCTTCATATGGGTCAGAGGCAACATGATGCCCCACTTTTTTCTTTTAAGCAAGAAACAGTTTTGTTTAGAATTTTAAAGTCTTGTAAAAACAGAACCAGTCAAATGCTTTTACCTGTAGGCCTGCAGAAGCAGATGTGAAGTATCACCCAACAGGGTCTTGGCAAGTGATAGACACTTTCAGATTTTACTTTATATGTTCACTTACTTTTTAAATATATATTAAACAATATTATCTTCTTATAATCCACACAATATAAACAAAAATGGCTATATTTTGTGTTTCAAAGCTCTCCCATTTGTCTTTCCTCTGGAACACTCTGCTCCCTCCTTTTTGAAGGTGCATTTTGTGATGTGTCTCACTTTAGCACATTTAGCTGCTTGGTCTCTACATTTTAGGAAGAGAAAAACATGGTGCTCTATGTCCATGCACATTGGGAAATTTATATTTCATTTAAAAACAAGCAATAACAATTAATCTCATATGAGGTTCAATTCTGTACGGTGGCGTTTAGCAGTACAGAGTAATAAGGAAATATAGAGTCAGGGAGACTTTTATATTTTATTTTACACATGTCTATATTGTTGGCATTTAACAGAACATAATATTTTATTATTAAAATAATGCTGTGAAAAGGAAATGAAAGTAAAAATTCTGGAACTAAAGTTTTAGTCTCTTGAACTTGCATTTCTCACATCCTCCCTCAGTTTTCTTTTATTCAACTAGAATTTTAATGCCCAGCCAAAACCACATTAATGTTATGTCAACGTTACCTCAATAAAAGAAATTTTTTTAGAAACACATTTATTTGCTACCTTTAGTAACCTTTCCATGTCTTTTATAGGCAAGCCCTTTACCAGGTTTTGCTTATTTCCAACATCCTGGCACTTTCCATTTGTTTCTGTATGTACATGTCCTGCAGTAAGAAAACTCCATATATAGTAATGTGGTTTCTATTAAGTAGGAAGCATGAAGGAGTAAATCCAATTACTTAGCAATGCAACTGCACTCATCTTTCAAAAAGAACACCCTCCAACATCTCACCCCACTCCCAATCAACCCTGGCCCCTGACCAGAAGGTATTAACTAAATCTTTAAAAATTATTCTGTAAGTAACACACGGAAGGGAGGCAGAGCAACATAAGGCGGAGTGCCAGGCAAGTGAGAATTTTAGATAACAAAATGTGAATGAGTTAAGGTGATCCTGATGATAGACTCCATCTTCTTAATATTTATTTACAGCTGAGGAAAATGTGGCACATAGATATGCATTGACTTGCCCAAGGTGCAAAGAACCACTGCCCAGGAGGGAACAGACTAGCACCTAGCTATCAGAAACGAATATAAATATTTCTACCATATCACACAATAAAGACAATAGGAGAATAAAACATTACCTGATTTATACAAGTCTGATTTACCACTTAATTTTTAAAATTATACCAATTATATTTTCTGATATCAGAAAAACATAGGCTTCAATCTCAGTTTTCAACAGAATAGATGCATGGCCCTACACAAATTGTTGCATTTCACCCATTCTAAGACACACTTTTTTTTTCATCTCAATCACTGGTATTTTATAACAGCAAACATTCTGTCTTTCTTAGTAGTGCCTAAAGTAGCATGTGTCTTAAAAGCGATGACATCTTAAATTCAATGAAACATAGTTCTTCACCTGTTAGAGCCTCAGTTTCCTCCTCTAGAGAGCAGAGCTGAAAACATCCCCTTCACATAACTGTTATGAGGATTAAGGGAGGTAAAATATATATGGCAGCAATCCCAGTGCCAGGCACAGAGCAGGCACCCAGAATTCTCTTGGTTCCCTGGGGGTGGGAGGCATGGACCAGGAACCCATCATCTTACCCTTCTACTTTCTCCTCGTGCATCAGCCCCCTTAAATCTGTCACTCTTTCCCCATCCAGCTTACAGTGCATGGTGATCACTTCAACAGTTTCACTTCAGTAATCTTCAACTCTCCTGTTCCTTGATCCTTCTGCCTCAATCATGGGGTAAATCTCTGTAATAGAGTTCTGTGCAGATGGTCCTGCAGGACAAGTTCCTGCAAGAGGAATTTCTGGGTTGAAGTGCATAAGCTCCTTTTTAAATGATTGGGTCTCTGTGGAGAAAGATGAATTCTCACCCATCTTTGGTGGCAGTGGGAATTGGTGCTGAACATTTAAAATCTGCATTTGGCAATGCCATATGCTTTGGCTGAAAAATTTCACTCTCAGGAATTTATCCCATGGAAAATCTTACACAAGTTGCAAAAAGATATGCATAATCACCATAACTGTACCATTGTTTCAAATAGGAAATTCCTGAAGCAAGTTTTGTTGTAAGATAAATTCCTTAGGGCAGAATGACAGGATCAAGGCTTTGTAGGATAGAAAATATTTAATTAAATAGAAGAAAGTAAGAATTACTTAAAGAAAATAAAAATTACCATTAATTCTTCTGCCACCAGTCAGAAAAAATCACCTCTTTATTTTCTATTACTGGTAGGTGTAATATTCATGGAAATAGGTACCTGGGGGAGTGCCTACCATGACACTATGTTTGACAGCTAACATCATATATAATATCTCCAGATCAATATTATCACTACATTTAAAGATGAGGAAACTGAGGTTCTGAAGGGTGAAGAAACTTGTAGGGATAAATAGCAGAGTTGGAATGGGATCCCAGATATACTTGAGAATAAAGCACAACACAATAATCTATAGTCCGATAATTCTATCAAATTACTTAGATAACCCTATAAAGAAAAGATTACTTTCCTTCTTTTCAGAATGGGAAAACTGAAGCTCAGAGAGGTTAAGTAGTGGGTTGGCCAAAAAATTCATTAGGGTTTTTCCAAGCCATCTTACAGAAAAACCCGAACAAACTTTTGGCCAACCAATACCTTACCTTCGGGTCACTCCCCAGTAATGAGCAGAGGCCAGGTGAGAACACAAAATATGTATGACCCCAAAGCTTTTTTCTCTTTCC
The DNA here is from genome assembly GCF_949752795.1 of Hyperoodon ampullatus. Classification (NCBI taxonomy): domain Eukaryota; kingdom Metazoa; phylum Chordata; class Mammalia; order Artiodactyla; family Ziphiidae; genus Hyperoodon; species Hyperoodon ampullatus. Next base: position 87,909,887 of record NC_136913.1, on the reverse strand, counting down.
AACCCCTCATACTGCCTTGTGTTCCTTAACTGTAAAAGCTTTTAGGCTTTCTTTCTAACTATAAAAGTAATTCATGTTTACTCAGGATATTATCAAAAGTATAGACAAGTATAAAAAGATACAAATAACCTCCAATCTCACTCTCACTGATAAAGAGCATTCATGGTTTCTTGCATCCCTTTGCAACCAGAAACATCCACATATATGCACAAACATTTACAGCTGCACATACTTTTATGTAACTAGAATCACATTAGATGTATATGTGGTACTGTGTGTGAATATTTGGGCCTTCACATCATATCATATGGCATGTGGATAAGATCTCCCTTTCCTTTGCAGTGAACAGTTTACCAATGATCCAGTACCAATTCTTAGTCTATGAATTCTCAAGCAATTGAAAAAGCAAAATTTATTGGATACTTAATATTTCTGCACACTTGGTTCTGCTTCTTATTTTTCTATTCTGTCCTATTAAAATATATGTCAGTTCTTTCACCAAGATTGAAGTGTTTTAACACTGCATCTTTGGGGGACCTTCAAGATGGCTGAGGAGTAAGAGGTGGAGATCACCTTCATCCCCACAAATACATCAAAGATACATCTACATGTTGAACAACTCCTACAGAACACTTACTGAACACTGGCAGAAGACCTCAGACTTCCCAAAAGGCAAGAAACTCCCCACGTACCTCGGTAGGGCAAAAGAAAAAAGAAAAAACAGAGACAAAGAATAGGGATGGAACCTGCACCTCTGTGAGGCATCTGTGAAGGAGGAAAAGTTTCCATGCACTAGGAAACCCCTTCACTGGTGGAGACGGGGGTGTGGCAGGGGGAACGCTTCAGAGCCACAGAGGAGAGTGCAGCAACAGAGGTGCAGAGGGAAAAGCAGAGAGATTCCCACACAGAGGATCGGTGCCGACCAGCACTTACCAGCCGACCAGCACTTACCAGCCTGAGAGGCTTATCTGCTCACCTGCCGGGGTGGGTAGGGGCTGGGAGCTGAGGCTCGGGCTTCGGAGTTCAGACCCCAGGGAGTGGACTGTGGCTGGTTGCGTGAACACAGCCTGAAGAGGGCTAGTGCACCACAGCTAGCCGGGAGGGAGTCCAGGAAAAACTCTGGACTTGCCTAAGAGGCAAGAGACCATTGTATTGGGGTGCGCGAGGAGAGGGGATTCAGAGCACCGCCTAAACGAGCTCCAGAGACAGGCGCAAGCTGCAGCTATCAGCGCGGACACCAGAGATGGGCATGAAACACTAAGGCTGCTGCTGCAGCCACCAAGAGGCCTGTGAGCAAGCACTGGTCACTATCCACACCTCCCCTCCTGGGAGCCTGTGCAACCCGCCACTGCCAGGGTCCCATGATCCAGGGACAACTTTGCCAGGAGAACGCATGGTGTGCCTCAGGCTGGTGCAATGTCACACTGGCCTCTGCCAATGCAGGCTCGCCCCGCATTCCGTACCCCTCCCTCCCCCCAGCCTCAGGGAGCCACAGCCCCCTAATCACCCGCTACTTTAATCCCATCCTGTCTGAGTGAAGAACAGATGCACTCAGGCGACCTACACACAGAGGCAGGGCCATATCCAAACCTGAACACCAGGAGCTGTGTGAACAAAGAAGAGAAAGGGAAATTTCTCCCAGCAGCCTCAGGAGCAGCGGATTAAATCTCCACAATCAACTTGATGTACCCTGCAACGAATCATCCTACAATTGAGGCAGTGGACTTTGGGAGCAACTGTAGACTTGGGTTTGGCTTTCTGCATCTAATTTGCTTCTGGTTTTAAGTTTATCTTAGTTTAGTATTTAGAGCTTATTATCATTGGTAGATTTGTTTATTGATTTGGTTGCTCTCTTCCTTTTATATATATATAATTTTTCTTTCCTTTTGCTCTTTTTGTGAGTGTGTATGTGTATGCTTCTTTGTGTGAATTGTCTGTATAGCTTTGCTTTTACCATTCGTCCTAGGGTTCTTTTTTTTTTTTTTACTATAGTTCTTAGTGCTTGTTATCATTAGTGGATTTGTTTTTTGGTTTGGTTACTCTCTTCTTTCTTTCTTTCTTTTTTCTTTATTCTTAACTTTTTTAATTTTTAATAATATTTTTAATCTTTTATTTAATAATTTTATTTTTTTTTAACTTATTTTTTCTTTTTTTTCTCTCTTTTCTTCTGAGCTGTGTCGCTAAAAGGGTCTTGGTGCTCTGGCCAGTTGTCAGGCCTGGGCCTCTGAGGTGGGAGAGCCAAGTTCAGGACATTGGTCCACCAGAGACCTCCTGGCTCCACATAATATCAAACAGCGAAAGCTCTCCCAGAGATCTCCGTCTCAACACTAAGACCCAGCTTCACTCGATAGCCAGCAAGCTACAGTGCAGGACACCCTATGCCAAACAACTAGCAAGACAGGAACACAACACCACCCCTTAGCACAGAGGCTTCCTAAAATCATAATAAGGCCACAAACACCCAAAAACACACTACCAGACATGGTCCTGCCCACCAGAAAGACAAGATCCAGCCTCATACACCAGAACACAGGCACCTGTCCCCTCCACCAGGGAGGCAACATAACCCACTGAACTAATCCTACCCACTGGGGGCAGACACCAAAAACAATGGGAACGACGAACGTGAAGGCTGCAAAATACAGACCCCAAACACAGTAAGCTAAGCAAAATGAGAAGACAGAGAAATATACAGCAGATGAAGGAGCAAGGTAAGAACCTACCAGACCAAACAAATGAAGAGGAACTAGGCACTCTACCTGAAAAAGAATTCAGAGTAAGGTTAGTAAAGATGATCCATAATCTTGGAAATAGAATTGAAAACATAGAAGAAACTTTTAACAAGGACATAGAAGAACTGAAGACCAAACAAAGAGCGATGAACAACACAATAAATGAAATTAAAAATTCTCTAGAAGGAATCAAGAGCAGAATAACTGAGGCAGAAGAATGGATAAGTGACCTGGAAGATAAAAGAGTGGAAGTAACTACCACAGAGCAGAATAAAGAGAAAAGAATGAAAATAATTGAGGACACTCTCAGAGACCTCTGGGACAACATTAAGTGCACCAACATTCAAATTATAAGGGTCCCAGAAGAAGAAGAGGGAAAAAAAGGGACTGAGAATATATTTGAAGAGATTATAGTTGAAAATTCGCTAATGTGGGAAAAGAAATAATCAACTACAGGAAGCGCAGAGAGTGTCATACAGGATAAATCCAAGGAGAAACATGCCAAGACACATATTAATCAAACTATCAAAAAGTAAATATAAAGAAAAAATATTAAAACCAGCAAGGGAAATGCAACAAATAACATACAAGGGAATTCCCATAAGGTTAACAGCTGATCTTTCAGCAGAAACTCTGCAAGCCAGAAGGGAGTGGCAGGGCATATTTAAAGTGATGAAAGGGAAGAACCTACAACCAAGATTACTCTACCCATCAGTGATCTCATTCAGATTTGATGGAGAAAGTAAAACATTTACAGACAAGCAAAAGCTAAGAGAATTCAGCACCACTAAACCAGCTTTCCAATAAATGCTAAAGAAACTTCTCTAGGCAAGAAACACAAGAGAAGGAAACGACCTACAATAACACACCCAAAAGAATTTTAAAAATGGTAATAAGAACATACATACTGATAATTACCTTAAAAGTAAATGGATTAAATGCTCCAACAAAAGACACAGACTGGCTGAATAGATACAAAAACGAGACCCATATACACGTTGTCTACAAGAGACCCACTTCAGACCTAGGTACCAATACAGACTGAAAGTGAGAGGATGGAAAAAGATATTCCATGCAAATGGAAATCAAAAGAAAGCTGGATTAACAATTCTCATAACAGACAAAAAAGACTTTAAAATAAAGACTATTACAAGAGACAAAGAAGGACACTACATAATGACTAAGGGATCAATCCAAGAAGAAGATATAACAATTGTAAATATTTATAAACCTAACATAGGAGCACCTTAATACATAAGGCAAATGCTAACAACCATAAAGGGTAAATCAACAGTAACAAAATACTAATAGAGGGTTTTAACACCCACTATCACCAATGGACAGATCATCGAAAATGAAAATAAATTAGGAAACAAAAGCTTTAAATGATACATTAAACAAGATGGACTTAATTGATATTGATAAGATATTCCATCCAAAAACAACAGAATACACTTTCTTCTCAAGTGCTCATGGAACATTCTCCGGACAGATCATATCTTGGGTCACAAATCAAGACTTGGTAAATTTAAGAAAATTGAAATCATATCAAGTATCTTTTCCAACCACAATGCTATGAAACTAGACATCAATTACAGGAAAAAATCTTCAAAAAAATACAAACATATGGAGGCTAAACAATACATTATTAAGTAACCAAGAGATCACTGAAGAAATCAAAGAGGAAATCAAGAAATACCTAGAAACAAATGACAATGAAAACACGACCACCCAAAATCTATGGGATGCAGCAAAAGCAGTTCTAAGAGGGAAGTTTATAGCAACACAATCCTACCTCAAGAAACAAGAAGCATCTCAAATAAACAACCTAACCTTACACCTTAAGCAATTAGAGAAAGAAGAACAAAAAATACCCCAAAGTTAGCAGAAGCAAAGAAATCATAAAGATCAGATCAGAAATTAATGAAAAAGAAATGAAGAAAACAATAGCAAAGATCAATAAAAATAAAAGCTGGTTCTTTGAGAAGATACACAAAATTGATAAACCATTAGCCAGACTACTCAAGAAAAAAAGGGAGAAGACTGAAATCAACAGAATTACAGATGAAAACGGAGAAGTAACAACTGACACTGCAGATATACAAAGGATCACGAGAGATTACTACAAGCAACTGTATGCCAATAAAATGGACAACCTGGAAGAAATGGACAAATTCTTAGAAAAGCACAACCTTTGGAGACTGAACCAGGAAGAAATAGAAAATATAAACAGGCCAATCACAAGCACTGAAATTGAAACTGTGATGAAAATCTTCCAAAAAAAAAAATCTTCCAACCACCAAAATCCCAGGACCAGATGGCTTCACAGGCGAATTCTATCAAACATTTAGAGAAGAGCTAACACCTATCCTTCTCAAACTCTCCTAAAATATAACAGAGGTAGGAACACTTCCAAACTCATTCTACGAGGCCACCACCACCCTGATACGAAAACCAGGCAGGATGTAACACAAAGAAAAGAAAACTACAGGCCAATATCACTGATGAACATAGATGCAAAAATCCTCAACAATATCCTAGCAAACAGAATCCAACAGCCCATTAAAAGGATCATACACCATGATCAAGTGGCATTTATCACAGGGATGCAAGGATTCTTCAGTATACACAAAACAATCAATGTGATACACCATATTAAAAAATTGAAGAAGTAAAACCATATGATCATCTCAATAAATGCATAAAAAAGCTTTTGACAAAATTCAACACCCATTTATGATAAAAACTCTCCAGAAAGTGGTGATAGAGGGAACCTACCTCAACATAATAAAGGCCATATATGACAAACCCACAGTAAACATCATTCGCAATGGTGAAAAATGGTGAAAGCATTTCCTCTAAGATCAGGAAGAATACAAGGATATCCACTCTCACCACTATTATTCAACATAGTTTTGGAAGTCCTAACCATGGCAATCAGAGAAGAAGAATAAATAAAAGAAATACAAATTGGAAAAGAAGAAGTAAAACTGTCACTGTTTGTAGATGACATGATACTATACATAGAGAATCCTAAAGATGCCACCAGAAAACTACTAGAGCTAATCAATGAATTTGGTAAAGTTGCAGGATACAAAATTGATGCACAGAAATATCTTGCATTCCTATACACTAATGATGAAAAATGTGAAAGAGAAATTAAGGAAACCCTCCCATTTACCACTGCAAGCAAAAGAATAAAATACCTATGAATAAACTTACCTAGGGAGACAAAAGACCTGTATGGAGAAAACTATAAGACACTGATGAAAGAAATTAAAGATGATACCAATAGATGGAGAGATATACCATGTTCTTGGATTGGAAGAATCAATATTGTGAAACTGACTATACTACCCAAAGCAATCTACAGATTCAGTGCAGTCCCTATCAAATTACCAATGGATTTTTTTTTTTTTTTTTTTTTTTTTTTTGCAGTACACGGGCCTCTCACTGTTGTGGCCTCTCCCTTTGCGGAGCACAGGCTCCAGACGCGCAGGCTCAGCGGCCATGGCTCACAGGCCCAGCCACTCTGCGGCATGTGGGATCTTCCTGGACTGGGGCATGAACTCATGTCCCCTGCATCGGCAGGCGAACTCTCAACCACTGCGCCACCAGGGAAGCCCACCAATGGCATTTTTTACAGAACTAAAACAAAAAATCTTAAAATTTGTGTAGAGACAAAAAAAGACCCCGAATAGCCAAAGCAGTCTTGAAGGAAAAAACCGGAGCTGGAGGAATCAGACTCCCTGACTTCAGACTATACCACATAGCTACAGTAATCAAGACAATATGGTACTGGCACAAAAACAGAAGTATAGATCAAAGGAACAGGATAGAAAGCCCAGAGATAAACCCACGCACATATGGTCACCTTATCTTTGATAAAGGAGGCAAGGATATACAGTGGAGAAAAGCCAGCCTCTTCAATAAGTGGTGCTGGGAGAACTGGACAGCTACATGTAAAAGAATGAAATTAGAACACTCCCTAACACCATACACAAAAGTAAACTCAAAATGGATTACAGACCTAAATGTAAGACTGGACACTATCAAACTCTTAGAGGAAAACATAGGAAGAACACTCTTTGACATAAATCACAGCAAGATCTTTTTTGATCCACCTCCTAGAGTAATGGAAATAAAAACAAAAATAAACAAGTAGGACCTAATGAAATGTAAAAGCTTTTGCAAAGCAAAGGAAACTAGAAAAAAGACTAAAAGAGAACCCTCAGAATGGGAGAAAATATTTGCAAATGAATCAATGGGCAAAGGATTAATCTCCAAAATATGTAAACAGCTCATATAGGTCAATATTAAAAAATAAACAACCCAATCCAAAAATGGGCAGAAGACCTAAATAGACATTTGTCCAAAGAAGACTTGCAGATGGCCAAGAAGCACTTGAAAACCTGCTCAACATCATTAATCATTAGAGAAATGCAAATCAAAACTACAAGAGGTACCATCTCACACCTTTAGAATGGGCATAATCAGAAAATCTACAAATAAGAAATTCTGGAGTGAGTACGGATAGAAGGGAACCCTCTTGCACTGTTGGTGTGAATGTAAATTGACACAGCCACTATGGAGAACACTATGGTGGTTCCTTAAAAAACTAAAAATAGAACTACCATATGACCCAACAATCCCACTACTGTGCATATACTCTGAGAAAACCATAATTCAAAAAGAATCTTGTACCACAATGTTCATTGCACCTCTATTTACAGTAGCCAGGACATGGAAGCAACCTAAGTTTACATCGACAGATGAATGGATAAAGAAGATGTGGCACATATATACACTGGAATAATCCTCAGCCATAAAAAGAAACGAAATTGAGTTATTTGTAGTGAGGTGGATGGACCTAGAGTCTGTCACAGAGAGTGAAGTAAGTCAGAAAGAGAAAAATAAATACCATATGGTAACACATATATTTGGAATCTAAAAAAAAAAAAAAAAAGGTTATGAAGAACCTACGGGCAGGACAGGAATAAAGACGCAGACATAGAGAATGGACTTGAGGACACGGGGAGGGGGAAGGGTAAGCTGCGATGAAGTGAGAGGGTGGTATGGACATATACACACTAACAAATGTAAAATAGATAGCTAGTGCGAAGCAGCCACATAGCACAGGGAGATCAGCTCGGTGCTTTATGGCCACCTAGAGGGGTGGGATAGGGAGGATGGGAGGCAGACACAAGAGGGAGGAGATATGGTGATATATGTATATGTATAGCTGATTCACTTTGTTATACAGCAGAAACTAAAACACCATGGTAAATTAATTGTACTCTAATAAAGATGTTAAAAATATCCTGCGTCTCCATGGAATCTTGTCATCTAAGGTGATACTCTACATCCCTCCGCAGCCACAAGCCCTTTATCCTTCTTCTGATTGGCTTGAGAAGGCTAATAATAAAAGAATATGAAGATAAAATTTACGGCACACTTAGTGCCAGACATTTTACTAAATGCTTTATATGCACTTTCTCATTTAATTTTCAGTACAACCTAATGAGCTGTTGCCATTGTAATAGCCATTTGAAAGACTGTTTTAATGGAGCTCAGAATAGTTAAGCAATTTGCCAAATATAATGTAACCTGAAAATAATAGTACCCAGGGCCCAAACCCCTATCCATAGTTATATTTTGTGTGACCCCATATTAGAAATGAGGACAACACAGGGAAAATGACTCATGTAAGGTCCTGAGCTCCGTTATTATGCTTGATTCCTCTGTACTGTCTCCTCTTTCCAGGGCTTAGTGGAAAACAGTTTCTTTGGATGTTCAAATAGAAAGTGAAGTAACAGGGACAGGAAATCACATGGAATAAAAGGAAACAGTGCAATGACTGTCTTTCCTTTCCCTAACTTCCTCAGATCCCACAGCACAGAAATGGCACTCAACTTCATACATTATGTAAATATTTAAACATTTCATTTCTTGTTGCTACATTTCCAAATGTTCTCTCCGACAATTCTGCTCTTTGTTTTATGTCAGTCTCTTTTATGGTGGAGAGGAGTCACGGTGGGCAAGACAAACGTTTGTTGAAGTCACATACAATGTGCAAATATTTCTTTTAAGTTTTCTCATTTTCCCCACACGTCTCTGTGGAAAAGGTATTAATTTTTTCCCATTTTACAGCAGATGAATTCAGGTTCAGAGGGAGTAAAAAATTTTCCAGAGTCACACGTCTGGTAAGAGGCAGGAATGAGGTTCCAGCTCTTGCCCTCTCCACAATGTACAGAAAGCAGCAGCCGCCCTTTTAGAAGATGGGTTTCCAGGGCTGGAGAAATGGTTGGATCACACTCTCTGCAATAGTCCCACGGGTACTCACTCACCACCCCACCGTGTGATGAAGATGACAGAGGAGATGAAGTTCCACCCCTTGTGCCAAGAGACTTGGGTGTTGGGCCACATCCATTGGCTCATCCCTGAAGCGGTGAGTCGGAGTCTGCCAGAGGCTCAGGTTTTTAAACACTGGGAAGGTGACCTGGGAAATGGAAATGAACATTCATCAAACATTCTATATCATAGTAATTTCATATCTCATCTCCTTTAATCCTGAAAATAAACATTCAAGTTAGAGATTACTATCCTCTTCCTAACCTACAGCTCAAGCCAGAATTTTCAGGTCAGTAATATTGTAAATTACAGACCAGGCACTCTAAGCCTGGAATTGTACTAAAACCCAAGCTTTTCCCACTGCAACCTGTGGCCTCATGGGCTTTGAATGCTCCCTCCATCTAATCTCCCAGAAGACTGCCAATTACTCCACCCTAGTGTATTCTTCAAACATTTATAATTAACCGTATTGTTTTTAATAATAAAAATCAATATGATTTTAAAACATTTGTGTTATAAAAAATAAAATGAAATATAAAATGGAAAGGAACGTTGTTCACATATATTACAGACATTGAGTTAATATTCATGTTTTATGAGAAGGTGACCATACAGCTTGATATGCTCCCAATTTATGTCTATTGTTTAATAGTGCACTTTTCACTCAGAAGTGCCCAGTTCAAACAATAAATTATATGGTCATCCTCATTATAAATAATCCTTTTTAGTAAGAGACGGGTAAATGGTAACTAGCAGTTTTCATAAAAAGCAATATAAGTGCCAAACAAACCTATGAAAAGATAACCCAAACACAATAATGAAAGAAATACAAGTTAAAAGCTTAAGATTTCATAGGTGAAAAAAAAGAGCTGCAGGTTAGCGTGTTGACCCCCCTTTTTTTCCTGAATAGATATGCATAGCTGTATGTTTATATAGTGCATATATATGTATTTTGTGTATATATTTGCACAGAAGTACTTATATATGCTAGTACACTGTATAGGGATAAAAACCTTTGCAGAATGTATTAGCACTCTATTAAGAATGTTTATCTTAGGAAGGTAAACCGCAGTTTCATTTCTATTTATACATTTCTCTATGATTTGATGTCCTTAATACACAAATCTAATGATCTGATTCACACAACTAATGTTATAGAAATATTCACTTGGAACAGTATTGACTATTAAGCATAAAAGCAGATTATACACTGTGTGTACAATATGATTCCATTTATTATTGATAATACTCCTATGTTTATGAGTAAGTACATGTTATAAAGCAAATGTGTCTAAAAGCTATGACCCCAAATATAAAATATGCACTCACACACACCCACAGATATACATTCCTGCATGGACCATCACTTTGGCTACTTTCTCTACATGGGATAGGGGTGGAACTTCCTGTGGGGAGCTCAGAGAACCAGGCAGCATCTGATTCTGCAGGAAGGTCTGTCTGTGCCATTCAAACCTCCAACAATCCCTGTTTAGTGGGTCAGATCAGAGGCCCCTCCCTCCCCAAATCCTTACTTAGCCGCCTCCTCGAGATATTGAGAGATGTCGTTCTGGTTCTGACCAGCAGGTGGCGGTCATCTCAATAGACTACCTCTGCTGCCGTAGAAAAGCATCAATTTCCATAAGGAGAAACAGTAATTGCTGTGACATTAATAACAGGTTACGAAACTGTATGTACACTATGATTCAAGATATGTTTAAAAAATTATCATGGATAGGAAAAGATCAAAAGAGTAATTCTTTTCTGTGTAATTATTTTTTTATTTCTTGATGATGACTCCTGAATCTGTACTTCTCTCATTAATTCATTCATTCTGGAAATATTTATTCAAAGGAACAGACACTTTAGTCTGAGTTGTGTTAAATTTCTGTACAAGATTTCCTCGTGGATAGAGTCGTAGCTTGGTGGATTATCTGGCTAAGCTGTATGTTTTACTTCTCCTTCTGCTTTTTGTCTACCTACTTATCTTGCCAAGCTGGGTTTTTGATCCACAATTTTGTGGAACTTTGTGGTCACCTTTATTAGAAGGGTTGCCATTGGATATAACTGACTAAGACCCAAAAAACCTTACTGAAGAGTCAGTCTGATGTAACTAAATTGGACAAATATTTATTGAGATCTAACCATGATCTGGGCATAGTGAATTCTCATAAAAGGGAGAGTTTCTATGTAGTCCTTTCTGACAGAACAGAGTGGTTGACTTCTGGGAGAGTTTTGGGCTTATCTCACTCCTGGGAGGGTGACCCATTCAATTTAGAATCCCTATTATACTTTATCCCCAACGTCCTCTCTGAAAAGGGGAGCATTTTTCTGCTTCAAGTCAGAGTTCCCTTCTCAAGGGCACAGGGGGTGGGGGTGGAGGGAGGTAAAAACAAATAACATTATACATACACTTCTTATTTTCCATGTGCTTCCCTGTCTTCTTATTTTACTTACTGGATGTTAACATCAGAAAATCATTTTTTGTCCTTTAAAAACAAGCCTCTCATAGGAACAAAGCCAGTACTTTGGCTTCTAGAGAGTCCACTTAGGTCAGGAAACCTCTCTGGATCCTTAACCCAGACTTAACCCAGTAACTCTCTAACAACTTTGGGTAGATCCCTTCATCTCTTTATAACCTCGCCTATCTGAATTTCATCTACCCTGCCTCTCAACCATACAAGATTTTTCAGGAGAAAAATGAGATGTATATTATAATCAAGTGTCTGAGATGATAGGGAATCAATGTATAGTAGCTTGGAGCTAATTACTGCTAATGGCACAGGCCTTGGACTCATTGCCCCAGGTATCATTCCTGCTTTAGGAGAAAGATATGAAAGTACTTTAAAGGCTCCTGAATTAGTTTTAGGTTATTGTTTTACTGTAAAATAGAACCCAGTTAAGCACTGTATTCAGAGTTCACTTAAGTCCCCATGAAAGTGCAGTATGTCCTTTGCTTTTAGATACACCATCTAGCTGCTCTCTCACATTATCTATGGTGTCCTCTTCTTCTAAACTGGAGGGCCCTTTTCCATACTCAAGTGATAATGGAGTAATGAGGTGTACCTCTGTCCTTTCTCATCAACATCAGAATTTAAAATGCAGACCAGGATTGCTCTTCAAAATAGACCTCCAGTCCCATGAATCATACACCTGCACAATGACATTATCATTGGCCAAGACTCTGGCAACTGGCTTCACAACTAGTTTATGATCCTCAAAAAAACACTAGGGTCTATTGGTATATATACACAATGGAATATTACTCAGCCATGAAAAAGAATGAAATGATGCCACTTGCAGCAACAAGGATGGAGCTAGAGATTATCATACTAAATGAAGTAAGTCAGACAAAGACAAATATCACATGATATTGTTTATGTACATTCAACACACAGAAAACTGCTGGTTTTAAACTGAATCACAAAACCAATAATGTAAAATATATGCATTGATATTGAAAGGTGTTTACAATATACACTTCAAAGGGGAAAAATCTAATTACAAACTATGTGGTAAGATCCTATTATTTCAAAATAAATCAATGTATGTGTAAAGTATAATATGTTAAAATATATAACTGCAAATATTTACACACACATGTGCGCGCGCACACACACACACACACACACACACAATTTCCTCCTAAGTTGGGGCTGGGGCTCTGGTTCCTCCTCTCGCAAGTCTGAGGCAGTTGCTGAGTTCCTTAGCAATAGTCTTGCTCCAGGAGACTTCCAGAAAGCTCTGTCTGGTTGATGGAGCATAGGCAGCTCCCTCATTCCTCAACTTCCTGCTTTATGATATCCAAACTGCAACTGTCATTAATGTCAATAGGTATTTTTCTGAATTTTAATGAAAGGAAAAAAATGACTTTCTGATAATTAAAATCAGTAATATTTTAAAAATCAGATTAGAGTGGAGATATATAATACAGTCCCAATCCATTTCAAAAGGTAAATACGGATGGAAACACCATGAAAAGATAAACAGCTTTATTTTCTGCTGTCTCCAAAAATCTGTCATTCGTTCATTCATTCATTCATTCATCTTTCCATTTATCACATAGTGTTTGAACGTCTCCAGTGTGCCAGCCACTGCCAGCCTAAATCTCTGCCTCCTGATTTCCTTTTTCCTGAGCTCCAGAACTGTAATAGTCTATACTACACTATACCTGTCTAGTGTTAGTGTTTACCTCTACACATGTGACCAGGCTCAGACATTGTAGCCCACCAGCATAAACCAAAGAATCTAGGAACCCTGGAAGAGGAAGGGAGTAGAGTAGAGATATCCTGATGCTTTGAGCATTTCAGCTACTCATCCATTCACTTTTTTACATACTAATGATTTGTATCTTTCTCCTGATTGGAGCTCACTGCTAATATAGGATAGAAAGAGTTAAAGATGAGACAATTCTTGGGAAGTCTCATTCTTGGTTTCTCTCATGGACATGAACTGCAGAGTTCAGGCACTTTCTACAATTGCGTTGTTAAGTTTCACACAGTTTTCCGGACATGCCCAACTGCTGGGTAGTGGATTTCCACTCAGGATTTCCCCAGGGATGAACCAGGTCAGAGAGTATTTCCTGACTATTATATCTGGCTAAGGTCTCAGATTAGCCTTGCCCTTTCTTTACCCAGCTAATGCCTTCTTATCCCTCAGGTTCCAACTTAAACATCACTTCCTGTAGGAAGCCTCCCCAACACACCCAAGACCAGTCAGGTACTTGTGCTATCTGCTCTGTTCCCACAGCACTCTGACTTCCCCTATCAGAGCAGCTACAACACTTCATCATTTTAGCTGGCTTTAGACTGTAAGTTCAAATAGTGTAAGGATGATGTCTGTGTTTTGTTTTGTTTGTTTTCACCATTGTAATGTGTTACACCTCTAAGGCTTCATGTCTATATTTTTACTTAAGTTCAAAAGTAATGTGGATTCTTAGTGATGATTTTTGCTATACCAAAGGGTGTCCTCATCCTTTTGCAGTTTCATTATAATTTAATTTGATTTAGGTCATACCAAACAAGTTTCTGCATGCTGTCAAAATTACAGAAGTTTGTGTACTTATACTAATGAAAGCATTGCAATTTTTGTTGATAGGCCTTCATTCTTTAATTTTATGTTTTATCTCATAACTCCTATCCATGAAAGAAAAAATTAATACAAAAAGATAAAAATAACATAAATCTTTCATAATCCTACCACACAGCTAATACATTTTTCTTATAATAAACAATGGTGAGATGAAAGCCATCCAGTCACTTTCTGTTGCTAAATAAGGTATTTCACATTTGCATTTCGAATAGGTCTAGCTCACTTATAAGTTTGTCCTCTTTGTGCCTCTGAAACCCATATGGGTACTTTTCAGGCTTTTGTGAATAAACCTGGATGTTGTGAGTGTGTGTCTATGTGCTCTTAGAACACTTATGTATGTTTCCATATACCCCTTCATTGATACATATCCTTTGTGTTCTTTTTATCCTTCAATAAATTTACATTTGTGGTAAAACACAAAATTAGGTATTTAAGTTGATGAATGTTATTGTTTCCAAACAGTTGTGAACGTCCTTAACTATTTCCTTAGGGTACATTTCAAGACATGGAATAGCTGCCTCAAATGGTATACACATGCTTAATTTAATTCCCCACCTGCCACCCAGAAAAGTTGTACCAATTTAAAGTCTATAAACTGGAATTAAGTGGGAAAAAAGCCTCAGGGAAGTAAGGAGCATGGCTGTACTGATGTCCTGTTAGAAAGTGCCGACCTTAGATTCCACTGAGCAGCTGCTTTAAGGCCACAATAACAGTAAATACTCCTCAGAGCAGTCAGTAGTGAGCAGTAATAGTAAACATAGCACATCGTGATACAGCATCGGGGTAGATAATGGCAAGAGCACAGAACTTGGAGTCAGTAGCCCTGAATTACAGTTGTAGTTTGATGAAAAATATTAAAAACTGGTTTAAAATCCTTGTATTATCATTATTATGAAACAAATTGTACCCCCCAGGCCAGTACCACATTTAGCCAGAGTTAATCCAAGTTCTCATTGAACCAATGTGTTGATCCCTCCCACCTCAGCTCCTCAGCAGAAGGAGACTGCTCTGTCCGCTGATCACAAGAGTTTTCTGAGAGGATCCTGCTCTCCTTATTACCTGAACACTCATTGCCAAAGATTCTTTATAAAGAGAAAGATGCTTGAACTTTGCAAGATGTTGCAGATGTCTGCATAGCACCTCTCTTGAAACTGAAAAGTTTGTACTTTCATGTTTTGGAGTCCAACACATAGAAGGGCTTAAACAAATGACTTGGACAGAAATTGCTGATTTTGGTGATGGATTGACCTTGTCCCCAAGAGAAACCTCTGAATAGTAAAAGGTTTATATAAGTGTCAGATGACTGAGGTAGAAAGCAAATCTAGACACTCTGCCTTAGACCCTGAAAAGAGAGAGCCATTCATTTTTCTACTTGAATGTAAGCTCTTCTTTCTCTTTTTCAGCAGATATAGTTTGGCATGGCAGAGACCCTCTGAAACAGTATGACTCAGCCAGATGCTGCAGAAAGGGGCCTGAAAAAGCAGGTTTGTTCCATTGAATTAAATGAGAATTTTCAAAGGGTAGACAGGCATTATTACATAATACAATTTGGTCATAAGGGCTAGACTTTCACATTTTACTTCAGACACTCCTAGAATTGAAATTTTTAGTGATTACCATCAATATTTTTTCACAATTTAACTACCATAAGTTTGTAATTTGTAATTAAAAATAAAGTTTTAAATGATCAAAATATGAAGTAAGAGGGGAAATAAGGAGAAAAAAGCATTACCATGATAAACTGGGTTTTACAGCAGTCTTCTCTAACCTTTATTTCAAGCAAAATTTTAGTGTCCAGCAAAATACTATTTTATACTCTTTCATTTTCTTTGCTTTTCCAGTGATACATTTTGTATTAAGCTCTCTCCATTTATGGAATTCTGAATAAGTGAATTATGAACTGGTTATTATTATAATTTAAAGAGATTCCTTTTAAAGAGAGACAAACCCCTAATTTAAACTGCTGTTCAGTTACTGTCCATTATCCTAATATCAAAAAGAGGCACAAAACCATAAGCTTATGTGGAAGGTCCACTGAAATAATACATCAGTGGATGTGAGAAGGATAAGGACCCTTGATCAATCCAGTTCCCTTATTTTTATGGTAGAGGAAACAGAAGCTAAGAGAGGCTCAGTGACTTGATGATAGAGCTGATTTGTGGATGAGAAAGGACTAAGTATCAGAAATAGAAAACAGCACTTCAAATGATTCTGAACAATAGACATGTATTTTCCACTGTCCCTGTGGTAGACAAACAAGTTACCTTCAATTTCCCACCACCACAAATATATCCTGATACATATTCCCTTACTTAACTATGTAAAAACTGACTCTGAGATATACATCCATGAGCAGAATTGCTGGGTCATTGACCATGTGTACCCTTGCTATGACTAAGCACTTCTATTCAATATATTGATCTCCAGAATGAGTGCACCAGTATGTAGTTCTACCAGCTCTTTTTGAGGGTCCCCATAAACCCCCAACACCACTTGCCATTATCCACCATTTTAATTTTTGCCTGTCTATGAGGTAAATTATATTTCTTTGCTGTTTAATTGTAAACTACTAATGAATTTGATTGCTAAATACTTAAAATACATACTGTATAATTTGGCTATGTTTCTGGGGTTTTTTTACTATTATTATGGTTATTATTATTTACCACTAAGCTATATATTAGTTTTTGCATCAGTACCATGGTAGGTTTTTTAATTTCATATTTTATAGCATGAGAAAAGGATCAAAAGCTATGTTTTTAATGAAAGATTTACCAACTGACCCAATACCACTATCAGAATAATCCATGTTGCTCACTGATAAGAAATGCCAAGTTTATCACATTTAAAACGTTCTTAAGACTGAACTTTTATTCTGTTCCATTAAATTTTATTTAGATTTTTCCATCAGTCTTATCCTGTTTTAATACTGTTGCTTCACAAAACATTTTAGTAGCTATAAAGTAACATTTCCCCCATTATTTGCTCTCTGGAAAGTCAGGAATAGCAACAACAACAACAATAAATGTAGCTAACATTTATTGAACATTTGCAATGTATCTAACACTTTACTTACACTGTAACACCTAATCCTCAATTACAAATAAGTGTGTAGATACTATTCTTATCCCCATTTGAAAGGTGAGAAACTTGAGGTATAGAAGACTCAACTGGTTTGATGTGGAACCTAGTCTCAAACCCAGGCCTTACCACAGCACATTCATACTCCTAATCAGTGTTATATTAAAATGAACTGTATGAAATTGTCAAAATTTGAGCATTTCTAACCAAGAAAAATGTCAATTTCTTATTGATCAACCTAATATATGGTATTTTGTATTTTAAAAATGAGGCCATCTGAGAGGAAGAAATGTGCCCATGGTCCAGTATTTGGTAACGGGTCAGCTCTCTGGATCCCTGGTCGTCTACTCCAGTCTTCTAACCAGGAGGGTCATTACTGTCATTTATTTCTTGAACTCAAGAGGAAACTATTTCTCTGATGATCCACTAGAAGGTAATGTAAGAGAAAGTAAAGGAAATGGCATAATGGTTATTTTTCCCTTTGCCAATTTTATCAGGTAATCCATCCTACAACTCAGAAATGACACTGAAGCTCACAGGTTATTAAAAATGCATTGACATTTCACTTGTTGCTGTTACACTTTCAAATATTCTCTATAATAATTTTGCTATTTAATTTATGTTAAAATCATATCTTTAATGGGAGAGAAAAGGCAAGGAGGCAGGAGTAATATTTGTTCAAAGTCTACTATGTTTTAGACAATACTAAAGGTGTTGCAGTTTTCACATTGCATTATCTCTGTGAGTGTACAGTGTATTATGTTTATTAAAAATATCATTTCACAACATAAAATAAATAGACTTTATTTTATTTACAAAAAGCATTTTTGGAAGCAGCTTGTACACAATTATCCCAATTATGTTTTCAATCACATATTTAAAAATGAGATAGTCATTCATCTTTATTTGCTAATTTGATG
This sequence comes from Hyperoodon ampullatus, assembly GCF_949752795.1. Classification (NCBI taxonomy): domain Eukaryota; kingdom Metazoa; phylum Chordata; class Mammalia; order Artiodactyla; family Ziphiidae; genus Hyperoodon; species Hyperoodon ampullatus. The sequence continues at coordinate 87,891,715 of NC_136913.1, read as the reverse complement.
ATGACTAACAAATATACATTTCTTTCTCTCTCTTTCTTTTATTCATTCAACAAATATTTACTTTACACCTAGTAAGTTTAAGGCACTGCTAGACCAAATCATATCTTCACTACAGGCCTTTTCTTCAGTTTTCCAGACCCTGTTACCTACAGTAACATAATACATATTCACATGTAAGACCAGGCATGGATATTTTATCAAGCCAATTCAAATAATACAGTCCTTGAGTTCTGAAAGTTTACCATCTAAGTAGTAGTAGCAGTGGAAAAGCCTAGGGTTTGGAAATGGGCAAACATGGGTTAAAATTCCTGTTCTGCCACTTATTTAAGGTGTGGAAACTTGAAAATTTCACTTAGCATCCACAAAATTTAACTTCCTGATCTATACAAGGGGATTGTTATCTGTGTTTCAAAAGAAAGCCTATAAAGAAAAAAAAAAAAAGAAGAAGAAAGCCTGTGAATGCACTGCGCCCAACAATTCTGTCTGGAAATTCAACATGTTAAATTTTTTTTACTCCATCTCTTCCCTTTCTTAGCAGAAATGACTCTGCAATAATTTTAACTGCATAACTATACCATAGAAAACATCCGGAAATGTCACAGCGAAAAGAAAATTAAACGTGTTTACATTATGAATGTGATGCAATACAATTTCTATGTAATACAACAAGTTGCTGATAGAGTTCAATCATTGTGCATTTCCTAACACATTTGGACCTTGTAGATTAGCATGATGCATATGTATGGCTTGGGATGTTCTAGTGTTCTTTGAGTCTCAGAATGTTAAGTTATAACAGAAACATAATGCATAAGGTTGACTCTGCATAAGGGACACAAGAACAAGAGTCAGAAGTTCTGTCTGGGTCTCAGTTCCTAAGCAATACCTGATGACGTGACAAAATACCCATTTTTTTAATTTTTAATTTTTTATTGAAGTATAGCTGATTTACAGTGTTGTGTTAGTTTCCGGTGCCCAGCAAAAGTAATTCAGATATACACATATATATTCTTTATCATATCCTTTTCCATTATGGTTTATTATAGGATATTGGATATACTTCCCTGTGATGTAGAGTAGGACCTTGTTGTTTATCTATTTTATATACATTTTATTATATATATTGTAATATACGATTTGCAAATCCCAAACTCTTAATTTATCCTTCCCCCACCCCCTTTCCCCTTTGGTAACCATAAGTGTGTTTCTATGTCTATGAGTCAGTTTATCTTTTGTAAATAAGTTTATTTATATCATATTTTAAATTCCACATATAAAGGATATCATATGGTATTTGTATTTTTCTAACATACTTCACTTAGTATAATAATCTCTAGGTCCATCCATGTTGCTGCAAATGGCATTATTTCATTCTTTTTATGGCTGAGAAATATTCCCGTTGTATATATGTATGATATCTTCTTTATCCGTTCATCTGTTGATGGACATTTAGGTTGCTCCCATGTTTTGGCTATTGTGAACAGGGCTGCTATGAACATAGGGATGCATATATATTTTTGAATTATAGTTTTGTCCATGTATATGCCCAGGAGAGTGATTGTGGACCATGTGGTAATTCTATTTTTGGTTTTCTGAGGAACTTCCATACTGTTCTCCATAGTGGCTGTACCAGTTTACATTCCTGCCTACCAACAGTGTAGGAGGGTTCCTTTTACTCCACATCCCCTCCAGCATTTGTTATTTGTAGATGTTTTAAAGATGGCCATTCTGCAATGAACATTGTGGTACATGACTCTTTTTGAATTATGGCTTTCTCAGGGTATATGCCCGGTAGTGGGATTGCTGTGTGGTATGGTACTCCTATTTTTAGTTTTTTAAGGAACCTCCATATAGTTCTCCATAGTGGCTGTATCAATTTACATTCCCAACAACAGTGCAAGAGGGTTCCCTTTTCTCCACACCCTCTCCAGCATTTATTGTATGTAGATTTTTTGACGATGGCCATTCTGACTAGTGTGAGGTGCTACCTCATTGTATTTTTGATTTGCATTACTCTAATGATTAGTGATGTTAAGCATACTTTCATGTGTTTGTTGGTAATCTACATATCTTCTTTGGAGAAATGTCTATTTAGGTCTTCTGCCCATTTTTGGATTGGGCTGTTTCTTTCTTTGATATTGAGCTGCATGAGCTGTTTGTAAATTGTGGAGATTATTCCTTTGTCAGTTGCTTTTTTAGCAAATATTTTCTCCCATTCTGAGGGTTGTCTTATTCTCTTAAGTTTTCCTTTGCTATGTAAAAACTTTTAGGTTTCATACGTTCTATTTGTTTATTTTTGGTTTTATTTCGATTTCTCTAGGATGTGGGTCGAAAGGGATCTTACTGTGATTTATGTCATACAGGGTTCAGCCTATGTTTTCCTCTAAGAGTTTTATAGTGTCTGACCTTATATTTAGGTCTTTAATCCATTTTGAGTTCATTTTTGTGTAAGGCGTTAGGCAGTGTTCTAATTTCATTCTTTTACATGTAGCTGTCCAGTTTTCCCAGCACCTCTTATTGAAGAGACTGCCTTTTCTCCATTGTATTTTCTTGCCTCCTTTATCAAAGATAAGGTGACCATATGTTCGTGGGTTTATCTCTTGGCTTTCTATTCTGTTCCATTGATCTATATTTCTGTTTTTGTGCCAGTACCATACTGTATTGATTACTGTAGCTTTGTAGTATAGTCTGAAGTCAGGGAGCCTTATTCCGCCAGCTCCATTTTTCTTTCTCAAGATTGCTTTGGTTATTCGGGGTCTTTTGTGTTTCCATAAAAATTGTGAATTCTTTTTTCTAGTTCTGTGAAAAATGCCATTGTTAATTTGATAGGGATTGCACTGAATCTGTAGGTTGCTTTGTGTAGTACAGTCATGTTCACAATGTTGATTCTTCCAATCCAAGAACATGGTATATCTCTCCATCTGTTTGTATCAATTTTAATTGCTTTCATCAGTGTCTTATAGTTTTCTGCATACAGGTCTTTTGTGTCTGTAGGTAGGTTTATTCCTAGGTATTTTATTCTTTTTGTTGCAATGGTAAATGGGAGTGTTTCCTTAATTTCTCTTTCACATTTTTCATCATTACTGTATAGGAATGCAAGAGATTACTGTGCATTAATTTTGTATCCTGCTGCTTTACCAAATTCATTGATTAGCTCTAGTAGTTTTCTGGTAGACTCTTTAAGATTCTCTATGTATAGTATCATGTCATCGGCAAACAGTGACAGCTTTACTTCTTTTCCGAATTGGATTTCTTTTCTTTCTTTCCCTTCAATGATCGCTGTAGCTAAAACTTCCAAAACTATGTGAATAATAGTGGTGAGAGTTGATAACCTTGTCTTGTTCCTCATCATAAAGGAAATAGTTTCAGTTTTTCACCATTGAGAACGATGTTGGCTGTCGGTTTCTCATATATGGCCTTTATTATATTGAGGGAAGTTCCCTCTATGCCTGCTTTCTGGAAGGTTTTTATCATAAATGGGTGTTGAATTTTGTCGAAAGCTTTTTCTGCATCTATTGAGATGATCATACGGTTTTTAACCTTCAGTTTGTTAATATGGTCTATCACATTGATTGATTTGTGTATACTGAAGAACCCTTGCATTCCTGGAATAAACCTCACTTGATCATGGTGTATGATCATATTAATGTGCTGTTGGATTCTGTTTGCTAGCATTTTGTTGAGGATTTTTGCATCTATGTTCATCAGTGACATTGGCCTGTAGATTTCTTTTTTTTTTAACATCTTTGTCTGGTTTTGGTATCAGAGTGAGGGTTGCCTCATAGAATGAGTTTGGGAGTGTTCCTCCCTCTGTTATATTTTGGAAGAGTTTGAGAAGGATAGGTGTTAGTTCTTCTGTAAATGTTTGATAGAATTCGCCTGTAAAGCCATCTAGTCCTGGAATTGTGTTTATTGGAAGATTTTAAATCATAGTTTCCATTTCAGTGCTTGTGATTGGTCTGTTTATATTTTCTATTTCTTCCTGGTTCAGTCTGCAAAGTTTGTAGTTTTCTAAAAATTTATCCATTTCTTCCAGGTTGTCCATTTTATTTGCATATAGTTTCTTGTGGTAGTCCTTCATGATCCTTTGTATTTTTAGGGTGTCAGTTGTTACTTCTCCTTTTTCAATTCTAATTCTGTTGATTTGAGTGTACTCCCTTTTGTTCCTGATGAGTCTGGCTAAAGGTTTATCAAATTAGTTTACCTTCTAAAAGAACCAGCTTTTAGTTTTATTGATCTTTGCTATCGTTTCCTTCATTTCTTTTTCATTTATTTCTGATCTGATCTTTATGATTTCTTCCCTTCAGCTAACTTTGGCGGTTTTTTGTTCTTCTTTCTCTAATTGCTTTAGGTGTAAGTTTAGGTTATTTGACATGTTTCTTGTTTCTTGAGGTAGGATTGTATTGCTATAAACTTTCCTCTTAGAACTTTGCTTGCTGCATCCCGTAGGTTTTGGGCCATCATGTTTCATTTTCATTTGTTTCTAGGTATTTTTTTTTTTTCGCGGTATGTGGGCCTCGCACTGTTGTGGTGTCTCCCATTGCGGAGCACAGGCTCTGGACGCACATGCTCAACGGCCATGGCTCACGGGCCCAGCCGCTCCGCGGCATGTGGGATCTTCCCGGACCAGGGCATGAACCCGTGTCCCCTGCATCGGCAGGCGGGCTCTCAACCACTGTGCCACCAGGGAAGCCCTCTAGGTATTTTTTGATTCCCTCTTTGATTTCTTCAGTGATCTCTTGGTTATTAAGTAATGTATTGTTTAGCATCCATGTGTTTGTAAATTTATAACTTTTTTCCCTGTAATTGATATCTAGTCTCAAAGTGTTGTCACCAGAAAAGATACTTGATACGGTTTCAATTTTCTTACATTTACCAAGGCTTGATTTGTGACCCAAGATATGATCTATCCATAAGCACTTGAGAAGAAAGTGTATTCTGTTGTTTTTGGATAGAATGTACTATAAATATCAATTAAGTCCATCTTGTTTAATGTATCATCTAAAGCTTGTGTTTCCTTATTTTCATTTTGAATGATCCACCCACTGGTGAAAGTGGGGTGTTAATGTCCCCTACTAATATTCTGTTACTGTCGTTTTCCCCTTTTGTGGCTGTTAGCATTTGCCTTATGTATTGAGGTGCTCCTATGTTGTGTGCATAAATATTTTCAACTGTTATATCTTCTTCTTGGATTGATCCCCTGAGCGTTATGTAGTTTCCTTCTTTGTCTCTTCTAATAGTCTTTATTTTTTATTTTTATTATTTTTTTTTTTTTTGCGGTACGTGGGCCTCTCACTGCTGTGGCCCCTCCCACTGCGGAGCACAGGCTCCGGACGCACAGGCTCAGCGGCCATGGCTCACGGGCCCAGCCGCTCCGCGGCATGTGGGATCCTCCCGGACCGGGGCACGAACCCGTGTCCCCTGCATCGGCAGGCGGACTCTCAACCACTGCACCACCAGGGAAGCCCTAATAGTCTTTATTTTAAAGTCTATTTTGCCTGTTATGAGAATTGCTACTCCAGCTTTCTTTTGATTTCCATTTGCATGGAATATATTTTTCCATCCCCTCACTTTCAGTCTGTATGTGTTCCAAGGTCTGAAATGGGTCTCTTGTAGACAGCATATATACAGTTCTTGCTTTTGTATCCATTCAGACAGTCTATGTATCTTGGTAGGAGCATTTAATCCATTTACATTTAAGGTAATTATCAATATATATGCTCCTATTACCATTTTCTTAATTGTTTTAGGTTTGTTATTCTAGATTATTTCCTTCTCTTGTGATTCCTACCTAGAGAAGTTCCTTTAGCATATGTTCTAAAGCTGGTTTGATGGTGCTGAACTCTCTTAGCTTTTGCTTGTCTGTAAAGGTTTTAATTTCTCTGTCAAATCTGAATAAGATCCTCACTGGCTAGAGTAATCTTGGTTGTAGGCTTTTCCCTTTCATCACTTTAAATATGTCCTGCCACTCCCTTCTGGCTTGCAGAGTTTCTGTTGAAAGATCATCTGTTAACTTTATTGGGATTCCCTTGTATGTTATTTGTTGCATTTCCCTTTCTGCTTTTAATATTTTTTCTTTATATTTACGTTTTGATAGTTTGATTAATATGCATCTTGGCATGTTTCTCCTTGGATTTATCCTGTATGGGACTCTCTGCACTTACTGGACTTTACTGACTATTTCCTTTCCCATAGTAAGGAAGTTTTCAACTATAATCTCTTCAAATATTTTCTCAGTCCCTTTCTTTTCCTCTTCTTCTTCTGGGACCCCTATGATTCGAATGTTTGTGCATTTATTGTTGTCCCAGAGGTCCCTGAGGCTGTCCTCAATTCTTTTCATTCTTTTTTCTTTATTCTGTTCTGTGGTAGTTATTTCCACTGTTTTGTCTTCCAGGTTACTTATTCTTTCTTCTGCCTCAGTTATTCTGCTATTGATTCCTTCTAGACAATTTTTAATTTTATTTACTGTGTTGCTCATCATTGTTTGTTTGCTCTTAATTCTTCTAGGTCCTTTTTAAACGTTACTTGTATTTTCTCCATTCTATATCCAAGATTTTGCATCATCTTTACTATCATTACTCTGAATTCTTTTCCTGGTAGAATGCCTATTTCCTCTTCATTTGTTTGGTCTTGTGAGTTTTTACCTTGCTCCTTCATCTGCTGTGCATTTCTCTGTCTTCTCATTTTGCTTGACTTACTTTGTTTGGGGTCTCCATTTCACAGCCTGCTGGTTCATAATTCTCATTGTTTTTGGTGTTTGCCTCCAGTGGGTAAGATTGGTTCAGTGGGTTGTGTAGGCTTCCTGTTGGAGGGGACCAGTTCCTGTGTTTAGGAGAATGAGGCTGCATCTTGTCTTTCTGGTGCACAGGGCCACATCCAGCAGTGTGTTTGGGGGTGTCTGTTACCTTATGATTTTAGGTAGTCTCTCTCCTAGTGTGTGGGGTTGTGTTCCTGTCTTGCTAGTTGTTTGGCATAGAGTGTCCAGCACTGTAGCTTGCTAGTTATTGAGTGGAGCTGGATCTTAGTGTTGAGATGGAGATCTCTGGGAGAGCTTTCACTGTTTGATATTACATGGAGCCAGGAGGTCTCTGGCGGACCAATGTCCTGAACTTGGCTCTCCCACCTCAGAGGCTCAGGCCTGACACCAGGCTGGAGCACCAAGACCCTTTCAGCCACATGGCTCAGAAGAAAAGGGGAAAAAAAAGAAATATTTGGAAAAATAATAAAATAAAATAAAGTTGTTAAAATAAAAACATATTAAAATTAAAAATATTAATGAAAACAGAAGAGAGCAACAAAATGAAAAAAACAAATCCACCAGTGATAACAAGAACTAAAAACTATAGTTTAAAAAAAAGAACTGTAGGAGGAATTGTAAAAGCAAAGCTATACGGACAAATCACACAGAGAAGCATGCACATACACACTCACAAAAAGAGCAAAAGGAAAGAAAATAAATAAATATATAAATAAATAAATAATATATATATATATATATATATATATATATATATATATATATATAAAGGAAGAGAGCAACCAAATCAATAAACAAATCTACCAGTGATAATAAGCTCTAAATACTAAACTAAGATAAACTTTAAACCAGAAACAAATTAGATGCAGAAAGCAAAACCCAAGTCTACAGTTGCTCCCAAAGTCCACTGCCTCAATTTTGGGATGAATCATTGTCTATTCAGGTACTCCACAGATGCAGGGTACATCAAGTTGATTGTGGAGATTTAATCCGCTGCTCCTGAGGCTGCTGGGAGAAATTTCCCTTTCTCTTCTTTGTTCGCACAGCTCCTGGGGTTCAACTTTGGATATAGCCCCTCCTCTCCATGTAGGTCGCCTTATGGCATCTTTTCACCACCCTGACATGACGGGCTTAAAGTAGCAGCTGATTAGGGGGCTCTGGCTCACTCAGGCCGGGGTACGGAGGGGTGCGTAATGCAGGGTGAGCCTGCGGCTGCAGTGCCTAGTGTGACATTGCACCAGCCTGAGGCCTGCCATGTGTTCTCCCAGAGAAGTTGTCCCTGGATCACAGGACCCTGGCAGTGGTGGGCTGCACAGGCTCCCGGGAGGGGAGGTGTGGATAGGGACCTCTGCTTGCACACAGGCTTCTTAGTGCCTGAAGCAGCAGCCTTAGAGTCTCAGGCTCGTCTCTGCTGTCCGCACTGGTAGCTGTGGCTCGTACCTGTCTCTGGAGCTCTAAATCCCCTCTCCTCACACACCCAGAAACAATGGTCTCTTGCCTCTTAGGCAGTCTCAGGCTTTTTCCTGGACTCCCTCCCGGCTAGCTGTGGTGCACTAGCCCCTTTAGGCTGTGTTCATGCAGCCAACCCCAGTCCTCTCACTGGGATCTGACCTCCAAAACCCAAGCCTCAGCTCCCAGCCCCCACTCGCCCCAGGGTGTGAGCAGACAAGCCTCTCAGGCTGTTGTGTGATGGTCAGCACCGATTCTCTGTGCAGGAATCTCTCCGCTTGGCCCTCTGCACCCCTGTTGCTGCACTCTCCTCTGTGGCTCCGAAGCTTCCCCTTCACCCAACCCCCATCCCCACCAGTGAAGGTGCTTTCTAGTGTGTGGAAACTTTTCCTCCTTCACAACGCCCTCCCAGAGGTGTTAGGTCCCATCCCTATTCTTTTGTCTCTGTTTTTTCTTTTTTCTTTTGCCCTACCCAGGTACTTGGGGATTTTCTTGCCTTTTGGGAAGTCTGAGGTCTTCTGCCAGCATTCAGTAGGTGTTCTGTAGGAGCTGTTCCACATGTAGATGTATTTCTGATGTATTTGTGAGGAGGAAGGTGATCTCCACTTTTACTCCTCTGCCATTTGAAGGTCCCTCAGACAAAATACTCTTAAACATTCATAAATGTTGTGGAGATCAATGAGATTCCCATTTTTGCAAGCAGTCTGAGTTCTCATAATGGAAGGAAGATGTTCTCTTATGTGCAAGGAATCAATTTGAGAAGAATTATCTGTAAGAAAATTGAAACTCTAAAGAGTTGCCACCCAATAAATGTCTTCTATTAATTTTATATTTTAAATGCCTCTTGTGTTTGGCAAGGAGCCTGGCAGAATTCGGAGACCACTCAAAACACATGAAACCTGCCCATTAGGGAACAAGCTAAAGGAACTATCATTATGATAAATTCTTTACATTGCCAACTCATTTAATTATGTCAGCAAGCCTCTCAGATAAATTGTTCTGGAAGAAGGATTGTTTAGAGACAGTAGTGTTCTATAAGTACACATATACAAATATACATGTGTTGTTTGTATCTCTTCTCCTGTCTATACCTATTTTCTACATGCCTCTCTGAAGTTTCATTGCTGCCCTCTTTTTGGGGATTCTCTTTTTATCTCTAAATGTGGGCCTTTATCGAATGGTTTAAGCTCGCTTTTAGATGAATATGAATTGGGTTTTCTGACAGTTCTGACTACGCTGACCCTGATGTCAGACCTTTGCTAATGGAGGAGTGGATCTGCTGAATGTTAATGGATGTTATTGCGACTGTCTGGAACAACTGTACATTCCATTCTAGATATGTAATCATGACAACAAGGTGTCCAAACAGCCAATATTCAGAATCCATTCTGTCTATTAAAATGATATAGTATATTTTTCTTATTTTAAGATTTATTTCCTTTTCTCCTGCCTCCCTTCTTTCCTGTAACAAATTGAGTTGTAGCAGTAGCTCCTGTACAGCCCTTTTCACTGGATTTTGTAGTGAGGATCTGTTGGTGATTATGGAATACTGCAGCACCACGTAGACATTGATCAAATTCTCCCTTCCAAAATGAAAGAAATCAATCCAGGATATGAAATAATCAGAGAGAAAGAGGCCATTTTATTCCTTTCTGTTTCAAAATCAAGGGAAAATTCTTACCACTCTTCATAAAAATACAAACACAAACAAAAAGCAATCAGAAGGTATTGTGTGCATACATTAGGCTCTAAAAGTCATTAACTATGTAGTAGCATCTCTACGCAACCCCCTGTTTTAAAAATTTTTGAATTATAGTCTGAAGCTTGTGTCTCTCTTTTCTGAGAGACCCCTGTATAGGAAAGGCCCTTTCATGGGGTGGGCCAGGGAGTCACAGTTCATCAGATCTTGAGCCTTCAAAAACATATAATCTCATTAGTACTTCTGAATGCTTCAGAGAGGAAGCCTCCAGGAATCTGTCTCTTAGTGTCCTGCATTGGAAAGCTCCATTTTTCTACCTGCCGGAATCATTCTCTCAGGATGAGTCCACACTTCTACCCATCCTAGACTTCACCAATCCAGCCATCCCTGAGCTGGGTCATTGTGTTGTGGATAAAGAGGTGAATAAGGTAGACCCATGTGTTTGAGGAATGTACTTTCATAGTTAAGCAAAGAAAATAAAAAAGTAAACACACCTTCACAGTAAGGTGAGGCTTATATAGAGACCATTATTAATTTCTGTGGAGTCTCCAAAAAAAAATACCTAACCCAACCAGAGATGGGAGAAGAAAGTCACCGAAGCCTTCTCAAAAGAGGAGGAGAACACATGGTGCACCTCAGGCTGTTGCAACGTGACACTGACCTCTGCTGCCGCAGTCTCACCCTGCATTGCGTACCCTTCCCTCCCCATGGCCTGAGTAGGAGAGAACCACCTAATCAGCAGATATTTTAAACCCCTCCTGTCTGGGTGAAGAACAGATGCCAGAGGGCAACCTACATGAAGAGGGGGGTCCAAATCCAAAGCTGAACCCCAGGAGCTGTGGGAAAAAGGAGGAGAAAGGGAAATTTGTCTGTGCAGCCTCAGGAGCAGTGGATTAAATCTCCACAATCAACTTGATGTACCCTGCATCTGTGGAATAACTGAATAGACAACGAATCATCCCAAAACTGATGCAGTGGACTTTGGGAGCAACTGTAGACTTGGGTTTGGCTGTATGCAAGTGACTAGTTTCTGATTTATATATATATCTCTTAGTTTAGCGTTTAGTGATTGCTATCATGGGTGGATTTGTTTTTTGATTTCGTTGCTCTCTTCTTTCTTTATTAATATTTTTTATTTTAGTAATGTTTTTCAGTTTTTACTTTAATAACTTTATTTTATTTTATTATTCTTTTCTATTCTTTCTCTTTTTTTCTCCCTTTTCTTCTGAGCCATTTGGCTGAAAGGGTCTTCGTGCTCCAGCCAGGTGTCAGGCCTGAGCCTCTGAGGTGGGAGAAGTGAGTTCAGGACATTGGTCCACCAGAGACATCCTGGCTCCACAAAATATCAAACGGTGAAAGCTCTCCCAGATATTTCCATCTCAATGGTAAGACCCAGCTCCACTCAATGACCAGCAAGCTACAGTGCTGGACACCCTATGCCAAACAACTAGTAAGACAGGAACACAAGCCCATGCATTAGGAGAGAGGCTACCTAAAATCATAATAAGATCACAGACACCCCAAAACACACCACCGGATATAATTCTGCCTGCCAGAAAAACAAGATCCAGCCTCATTAACCAAAACACAGGCACCACACCCCTCCACCAGGAAGCCTACCCAACCCATTGAACCAACCTTACCCACTGGAGGCAGACACCAAAAACAACGGGAATTATGAAGCTGCAGCCTGTAAAAAGGAGACCCCAAACACAGTAAGTCAAGCAAAATAAGAAGACAGAGAAATGAACAGCAGATGAAGGAGCAAGGTAAAAACCCACAAGCCCAAACAAATGAAGAGGAAATAGGCAGTCTACCTGAAAAAGAATTCAGAGTAATGATAGTAAAGGTGATCCAAAATCTTTGATATAGAATGGAGAAAATAAAAGAAACGTTTAAAAAGCACCTTAAAGAATTAAGAGCAAACAAACAATGATAAACAGCAAAATAAATAAAATTAAAAATTCTCTAGAAGGAATCAATAGCAGAATAACTGAGGCACAAGAAAAAATAAGTGACCTGGAAGATAATATAGTGGAAATAACTACCACAGAGTAGAATAAAGAAAAAAGAATGAAAAGAATTGAGGACATTTGGTAGTGTATATATGACCATGCCACTCTCTCTCTTTGTCCCAGCTTACACTTTCCCTTCCCTGTGTCCTCAAGTCCATTCTCTAGTAGGTCTGCATCTTTATTTCCATCCTGCCCCTAGGTTCTTCATGACTTTTTTTTCTTAGATTCCATATATATGTGTTAACATACGGTAATTATTTTTCTCTTTCTGACTTACTCCACGCTGTATGACAGACTCTACCTCCATCCACCTCACTGCAAATAACTCAGTTTCGTTTCTTTTTAGGGCTGAGCAATATTCCACTGGATATATGTGCCACATCTTCTTTATTCATTCATCTGTCGATGGACACTTAGCTTTCCTCCATATCCTGGCTATAGGAAATAGACTGCAATGAACATAGTCGTACATGACTCTTTTTGAATTATGGTTTTCTCAGGGTATATGCCCAGTGATGGGATTGCTGTGTCAATAGCTAGTGGGAAGCAGCCACATAACATAGGGAGATCAACTCAGTGCTTTGTGACCCCTAGAGGTTTGGGCTAGGGAGGGTGGGAGGGAGAGGTAAGAAGGAGGAGATATGGGGACATATGTATATATAAGGCTGATTCACTTTGTTATAAAGCAGAAGCTAACACACCATTGTAATGCACTTATATTCCAATAAAGATGTTAAAAAGAAAGAAAGAAAGAAAAAAGAAAGAAAAAAAGAAAGAAAATACATGGTATTTAAAAAAATAATAATAATAAAAAGATACAAATAAAAGAGTTGAGGACAGTCTCAGAGACCTCTGCATCAACATTAAATGCACCAACATTCGAATCATAGGGGTCTCAGAAGAAGAAGAGGAAAAAAAAGGGACTGAGAAAATATTTGAAGAGATTATAGTTGAAAACTTCCCTAACATGGGAAAGGAAATAGTCAATAAAGTCCAGAAAGTGCAGAGAGTCCCATACAGAATAAATCCAAGGAGAAACATGCCAAGACACATATTAATCTAACTAACAAAAATTAAATGTAAAGAAAAAATATTAAAAGCAGCAAGGGAAAAGCAACACATAACATACAAGGAAATCCCCAGACGGTTAACAGCTGATCTTTCAGCAGAAACTCTGCAAGCCAGAATGCAGTGGCTGGACATATTTAAAGTGATGAAAAGGAAAAACCTACAACCAACATTGCTCTACTCAGTGAGGAGCTCATTCAGATTCCATGGAGAAATTAAAACCTTTACAGACAAGCAAAAGCTAAGAGAATTCAGCATCACAAAAACCAGCTTTAGTACATATGCTAAAGGAACTTCTTTAGGCAGGAAAAACAAGAGTAGGAAAAAATCTACAATAACAAACCTGAAGCAATTAAGAAAATGGTAATAGGAACATACATATTGATAATTACCTTAAATGTAAGTGGATTAAATGCTCCAGCCAAGAGACGTAGACTGGCTGAATGGATACAAAAACAAGACCCATATATATGCTGCCTACAAGAGACCCACTTCAGGCCTAGGGACACATACAGACTGAAAGAGAGAGGATGGAAAGAGATATTCCATGCAAATGGAAATCAAAAGAAAGCTGGATTAGCAACTCTCATATCAGACAAAAGAGACTTTAAAACAAAGACTATTACAAGAGACAAAGTAGGACACTACATAATGATCAAGGGATCGATCCAAGAAGAAGATGTAACAATTGTAAATATTTATGCACCCAACTTAGGATCACTTCAATACATAAGGCAAATACTAACAGCCATAAAAGGGGAAATCGACAGTAATACAATCATAGTATGGGACTTTAACACCCCACTTTCACCAATGGAGAGATCACCTAAAATGAAAATAAATAAGGAAACACAAGCTTTAAATGATACATTAAGCAAGATGGACTTAATTGATATTTATAGGACATTCCATCCAAAAACAACAGGATACACTTTCTTCTCAAGTGCTCATGGAACATTCTCCAGAATAGATCATATCTTGGGTCACAAATCAAGCCTTGGTAAATGTAAGAAAATTCAAATCGTGTCAAGTACCTTTTCCGACCACAAGGCTATGACACTAGATATCAAATAAAGGAAAAATATCTGTAAAAAATACAAACACATGGAGGCTAAACAATACACTACTAAATAACCAAGAGATCACTGAAGAAATCAAGGTTTGAGCAAATCAAAAAATACCTAGAAACAAATGACAATGAAATCACCATGACCCAAAACCTATGGGATGCAGCAAAAGCAGTTCTAAGAGGGAGGTTTATTGTAATACAATCCAACGTCAAAAAACAAGAAACATCTCAAATAAACAACCTAACCTTAAACCTAAAGCAATTAGAGAAAGAAGAACAAAAATACCCCAAAGTTAGCAGAAGGAAAGAAATCATAAAGATCAGACCAGAAATAAATGAAAAAGATATGAAGGAAATGATAGCAAACATCAATAAACCTAAAAGCTGGTTCTTTTAGAAGGTAAACTAATTTGATAAACCTTTAGCCAGACTCATCAGAAACAAAAGGGAGAAGACTCAAATATACAGAATTAGAAATGAAAATGGATAAGTAACAACTGACACTGCAGAAATACAAAGCATCATGAGAGATTACTACAAGCAGCTATATGCGAATAAAATGGACAACGTTGAAGAAATGGACAAAATTTTAGAAAAGCACAACCTTCCAAGACTGCACCAGGAAGAAATAGAAAATATAAACAGACAAATCACAAGCACTGAAATTGAAACTGTGATTAAAAATCTTCCAACAAACAGAAGTCCAGGACTAGATGGCTTTACAGGCGAATTCTATCAAACATTTACAGAAGGTCTAACACCTATCCTTCTCAAACTCTTCCAAAATATAACAGAGGGAGGAACACTCCCAAACTCATTCTAAAAGACAACACTCACCCTGATACCAAAACCAGACAAAGATGTTAAAAAAAAAGAAATCTACAGGCCAATGTCACTGATGAACATAGATGCAAAAATCCTCAACAAAATAATAGCAAACAGAATCCAACAGCACATTAATATGATCATACACCATGATCAAGTGTGGTATATCCCAGGAATGCAAGGATTCTTCAATATACACAAATCAATCAATGTGATAGACCATATTAACAAACTGAAGGATAAAAACCATATGATCATCTCAATAGATGCAGAAAAAGCTTTCAACAAAATTCAACACCCATTTATGATAAAAACCTTCCAGAAAGTAGGCATAGAGGGAACTTCCCTCAACATAATAAAGGCCATATATGAGAAACCCACAGCCAACATCATTCTCAATGGTGAAAAACTGAAACCATTTCCCCTAAGATCAGGAACAAGACAAGGTTACCCACTGTCACCACTATTATTCACATAGTGTTGGAAGTTTTAGCTACAGCAATCAGAGAAGAAAAAGAAAGAAAGGAATCCATATCAGAAAAGAAGAAGTAAAGCTGTCACTGTTTGCAGATGACATGATACTATACATAGAGAATCCTAAAGATATTACCAGAAAACTGCTAGAGCTAATCAATGAATTTGGTAAAGCAGCAGGATACAAAATTAATGCACAGTAATCTCTTGCATTCCTATACAGTAATGATGAAAAATGTGAAAGAGAAATTAAGGAAACACTCCCATTTACCATTGCAACAAAAAGAATAAAATACCTAGGAATAAACCTACCTACAGACACAAAAGACCTGTATGCAGAAAACTATAAGACACTGATGAAAGCAATTAAAATTGATACAAACAGATGGAGAGATATACCATGTTCTTGGATTGGAAGAATCAACATTGTGAAAATGACTGTACTACACAAAGCAACCTACAGATCCAATGCAATCCCTATCAAATTAACAATGGCATTTTTCACAGAACTAGAACAAAAAAATTCACAATTTTTATGGAAACACAAAAGACCCCGAATAGCCAAAGCAATCTTGAGAAAGAAAAATGGAGCTGGCGGAATAAGGCTCCCTGACTTCAGACTATACTACAAAGCTACAGTAATCAATACAGTATGGTACTGGCACAAAAACAGAAATATAGATCAATGGAACAGAATAGAAAGCCACGCACATATGGTCACCTTATCTTTGATAAAGGAGGCAAAAATATACAATGGATTAAAGGCAGTCTCTTCAATAAGAGGTGCTGGGAAAACTGGACAGCTACATGTAAAAGAATGAAGTTAGAACATTCCCTAACGCCATACACAAAAATAAACTCAAAATGGATTAAAGACCTAAATATAAGGTCAGACACTATAAAACTCTTAGAGGAAAACATAGGCCGAACCCTGTATGACATAAATCACAGCAAGATCCTTTTCGACCCACATCCTAGAGAAATCGAAATAAAACCAAAAATAAACAAATGGAACCTAATGAAACCTAAAAGCTTTTGCACAACAAAGGAAAACATAAGAGAATAAGACAACCCTCAGAATTGGATAAAATATTTGGTAAAAAAGCAACTGACAAAGGAATAATCTCCACAATTTACAAACAGTTCATGTAGCTCAATATCAAAAAACAAACAGCCCAATCCAGAAATGGGCAGGAGACCTAAATAGACATTTATCCAAAGAAGATATACAGATTGTCCACAAACACATGAAACGATGCTCAGCATCACTAATCATTAGAGAAATGCAAATCAAAACTACAATGAAGTATCACCTCACACCAGTCAGAATGGCCATCATCAAAAAATCTGCAAACAATAAATGCTGGAGAGAGTGTGGAGAAAAGGGAACCCCCTTGCACTGTTGGTGGGAATGTAAATTGATATAGCCACTATGCAGAACAATATGGATGTTCCTTAAAATACTACAAATAAAACTACCATATAACCCAGCAATCCCACTACTGGGCATATACCCTGAGAAAACCATAATTCAAAAAGAGTCATGTACCACAATGTTCCTTGCAGCTCTATTTACAATAGCCAGGAGATGGAAACAACCTAAATGTCCATCATCGGATGAATGGATAAAGAAGATGTGGCACATATATGCAATGGAATATTACTCAGCCATAAAAAGAAATGAAATTAAGCTATTTATAATGAGGTGGATGGACCTAGAGTCTGTCATACAGAGTGAAGTAAGTCAGAAAGAGAAAGACAAATACCATATGCTAACACATATATATGGAATTTAAGGGAAAAAATGTCATGAAGAACCTAGTGGTAAGACAGGAATAAAGACACAGACCTACTAGAGAATGGACTTGAGGATATGGGGAGGGGGAAGGGTAAGCTGTGACAAAATGAGAGAGTGGCATGGACATATATATACAACCAAATGTAAAATAGATAGCTAGTGGGAAGCAGCCACATAGCACAGGGAGATCAGCTCGGTGCTTTGTGACCACCTAGAGGGGTGGGGTAGGGAGGGTGGGAGGGAGGGAGACACAAGAGGGAAGAGATATGGGAACATATGTGTATGTATAACTGATTTACTTTGTTATAAAGCAGAAACTAACACACTATTGTAAAGCAATTATACTCCAATAAAGATGTAAAAAAAAAAAAAACTAAAAATAGAACTACCGTACGACACAGCAATCCAACTACTGTGCGTATACCCTGAGAAAACCGTAATTTAAATAGAGTCATGTACCACAATGTTTATTGCAGCTCTATTTACAATAGTCAGCCATGGAAGCAACCTAAGTTTACATGGACAGATGAATGGATAAAGAAGATGTGGCACATATATACAATGGAATATTACTCAGCCATAAAAAGAAGCGAAATTGAGTTATTTGTAGTGAGGTGGATGGACCTAGAGTCTGTCATACAGAGTGAAGTAAGTCAGAAAGAGAAAAACCAATACTGTATGCTAGCACATATATATGGAGCTACAAAAAACAAAGTTTATGAAGAACCTAGCGGCAGTACAGGAATAAAGACGCAGACATAGAGAATGGACTTGAGGACACGGGGAGGGGTACAGGTAAGCTGGGACGAAGTGAGAGAGTGACATGGACTTATATATACTACCAAATGTAAAATAGATAGCTAGTTGGAAGCAACCTCATAACACAGGGAGAGCAGCTCAGTGCTTTGTGGCCTCCTAGAGGGGTGGGATGGGAGGGTAGGAGGGAGATGCAAGAGGGAGGAGATATGGGGATGTATGTATATGTATAGCTGATTCACTTTGTTATAAAGCAGAAACTAACACACCATTGTAAAGCAATTATACTCCAATAAAGATGTTAAAAAAAAAAAGAAGGAAAGAAAGCACATAAATTGGGTGTCTCTGCTATCCTTTTAGCCCCAGAAAGACTACGGGAGCACAAAGCTACAGTGATAGCTCTGCCAGGCAGGATGCTGGAGAGAGGGTCAGGAGAGCTGCCTGGGTCCCAGGACTGGCAGCATCACTGATGAGAGGACCTTGGCTGAGTCACTTCCCCTTTGCCAGCCTAGACTGATCACTAGATACTGGTGATTAGACAAGATACCAGTAGATACTGATCACCAGAATAAAATTGAGTAACCTACCCAGACATTCTAGAGTGTTGTGGAAACCTATGAGTCCTAAACTGGGCAAGCACTCTGGGTTCTCAGCTGGGAAAATCTGTTAAGGCCAAGGAATTATTTTAACAGAAAGTAATTTGCAGGAATAACAGAACAGAACACATTAGTTGCTCAAATGGCAATTATTTATGAAATGTCAACAAACACTTGTAAAACACAAATGACACCTGGATGGACATGCATACTGCCCTCTACAAAACTAGGGAAACTCAATGTGAATTGTACCTGCTAGTGTGCTATGAGCTTTCCATGCACTATCTCCTTTAATACTTAAAGTAAGCCTATGAGACAGCATTTAGTATTTCAATTTTTCAGATGACTATTTTTACATTTCATTAATTCAATCTTAACTATGTAAATAGCAGAGCCCAGAATTCACATCTGGCCTTTCTATTTCCCCAGTCTGTGCTCTTTCCTCTCCAGTACATTGGTATGGGGCTAATCAAGTTCCTGGGGTGTCGAGTCCTAGGCCTTTTATCCCAATGACAAGCATGGCATGTCTGTTACCAACACCACCAAGCAATCAAGAATATGATTGAGTGCGTGCGTGTTGTATATGACACAGCATGCAGATGGAACAACGTGAGCAAAAACATGGAATTCAAGGGACTGTTTGGTTTGAGAATTGGAACTGGACTGGACACTGCAGAAAGGAGTTCTTCAGACTAGAATGGTCTCATCAGTCAAAAACCCAACTGTATATTTCAGGCAACAGTATAGCACAACTGGAAGCCAAATGAGTTATAAAAATTATGTGAGATTTAATGTTCTTCACTACCAGTTTCACATTCATAAATTAGTTCAAATTTTAAAACCAAATTTTAACAGAACTGGAACGAAGTATTGGGGTCCTTATATCTGCCTAGGGCAGATGGGCAAAATTTGGAGGAAATAGCATTCTCTTTGTTGTTACCTCTAGCTCAAATTGCAGGTTGAATTTTGTCATCAGAATTGTGGACCATGTCCTCCTTGTTCCTCATCAACCTCCCCTGGGTTAATAATGGACTGGGAGATGAAAGCCTCATCCGTGGTAGGCTGCACAGTGTGCTTGTTTCTTCAGCTGTCCAATGTAAGTCCTGCTGTTATTTCTGTGTGTGTGTATGAATGTGTCTACGTTTGTGTGCTTCTACCTAGAGCAGTTCTGTGTCTTTTTCTTTGTTGTTGCCAGTTTCTCAAAGTTTCTCTTTTGTTCTCTAATTCAGGTCTTTGCCAAAGATGTTAATTCAAAATTTAAGTGAGTAGAGATACCATACTTGGCCTGGCTTCCTTGGCATTTCTGTGTAATATGTCCTTGATGTCAATCTTTGCTGACTGAGGAGTGGACCCACAAAATGTTGATAGAACTTATATTGACAAGCTAGGGCATCTGCCAGATGACACGTAACATTCTAGAGATATAAGTCCAAGAATAAAAGGGAGCTTTATGGTCAAGAGAGTGGAGTTTCCAGACAGCCAATATTTGAATTCTGACTCTTTAAGAAAAATGGACCATTTGTTTGTTTTTCCTAATGCAGAGTATCCTCCATTATTCATTCATTTATTTCTTTATTCATTCTTATATTATTCCCAACTCTGAGAGTATCTAGTGTTCAGTACTTTTCACTGGAGGTTCTGCTGACATTTTGCTGATGTGTTTAAGTTGCTACAACAGCCCTTCTCTACTCGTATCATTTTTCTTTAACAAATGCAAGGAAAGAGTCCAAAATATAAAATGGTCAGTGAGAGAAAGAGGCCTTTTCCTCTCCTCATTTCTTTTCCAAACTCATTCCTACAAACAAACAATGTCTCAGAAAAATCCTGGCAGTCAGAGACATCGTTTGCAGACATTAAGCTCCAGACCCACCACCTGTCCCTGCTGTGACTCATAATATAAACATAGACCCTCTGTGTAGCGTGTTTCCTAGAACTTTAACGTATAACTCACAGCTGGTGTCTCCCCTTATGAGAGGCCCCTGTGTATGAGAGGCCCTTTCATGGAGTGGGCCAGAGAGTTCATGGTCCAGCAAAGCCTTGCATGAATTTCCAATCTTAAGAGACTTCACAAACTTATGCTTTTCTCCAAGTGCATTAGTACAATCTGAAGCACCAGCACTCTCAGATCCTTACAATGTCCTATAGGACATCCCCATCATCCATTTCAAGCTTCTGCCACAAAGATCCCACCCCTTCTCCCGACCTACATCCAGAAGAAGTCATGCTTTCTTTTCTCTTAGACTTGTGTATTCTGTTGAGGAGTACTCAGGCTTCAGTCATCCATATCTGTGAATTTGATGCCACTTGACACAATGACAGAATGGTCAAATTCAATTGCCTCTCATCCAGGTTTGATAGTGTGTATTTTTGTTTACTTTTAAAATAGTCTTTAGACAGAAATAAAAGTTATATAAATTTCTTAATCATATCGTCACTAGGAAGACTGTAGCTCATTGAGAATGAAGATACTGTAACCTCTGGTAGTCATCATTTACATCCATTTAACTATAACTTGCTTAATAAATAATGAACTGCAACCTGCCTTCACTGATCAAGCTGCCTTTAATTGTTTTTACAAAAACTTGCATGTCCGCCAAGCGTAACATAGCCTAAACAATAAAATGTTTGCCCAAGTTGTTTTTCAGGAACTTGAAGTCAGCTGTGTCCAGTTCGAGCTCGGGCCAGTTAAGACTGGTTGGGACTACCAACCCTCCAACTGGCCACGCGCGAATGTCCATTCAGTGACCTCTTGACATCAGAAGGCCAAAAATTCCACCCTCAGAACATGCTAATGCCACAATTTTCTGAACTTGTGTCCCATGAAGAAGCCTGTAGCTTAGTTGTGCCTATGCAGAAGGACGATTACCTCACCTTTTTCTTATCTTCAGTCACATTTCCCCATACTCCCCCAGCTTTACCCCATAAATATCCCAAGCCCCTCACCTTTGGGGAGTGGATTTGAGATTTGTTCTCCTGTCTTCTCTCTTGGCTGCCTCATCAATAAACTTTCTTTGCTGCAGACCTCGGTGTCTCAGTCTTTGGCTTGCTGCACAACAGGCAAAGGAACCTGGTTTGGTAACAAGATGAGTCCCCAGGTTTGTGAATTCTAGAAATATAGAGAATGGACAACAAGAACAGAAGACCCAATACAGAATTTGGCAGGCTGACCATGAGATGGACCTGCTGAAAGAATTATATTTGTTATTCTGTATCTGTGTTGACCATCTAGCCCAGGGGTTGGTAAACTTTTTTTTTTTTCAGTAAAGGACCAGATAGTAAATATTTTGGCCTTTGGGGGCCATGTAGTCTCTGTCTCAAATATTCAACCCTGCTGTTGTAGTGCTAATGCATTGTGGGGGTGTTCCAGTAAAACTTTATTTGATTTGGCCCACAGGCCACAGTTTACAAACCCCTTTTCTAGCAGATGGTATAGTCCGTACCTGCTTGTACCTGAATATCCAAGCAATCAATATGCAAACCATAAGTGTTGGTTAAGAGGTAGTGCTTCTATTCTTCAATTCAGTGCCTATCAGCTCACTGATTCATGTTATAAATGGATACTTACCATTGGTAAGCATTTTTTATTGGAGTTGATGTTGAGTTCCATGGGTACTTGTAAATTGCTACAATATCCCATGGAAGCTGGAATCATTATCTCTTCATACGTGGAGAGAAAGGGTTCAGGATACTAAAAGGTAACAGGGAAAAAAGAGTTTTTATTTCCTAACACTTGGCACCAGTCTTATAAATAATTCTTCAGTGTAGTAACAACACTCAGAAGTAATATTCCAGACCAGCCACCTGTTTCTGCTGCTACTGCAAAATGCAAACATAAATAACCTTTAGATTCATTTTCTAGTTGGCAGTACTCTTGTCTCCTTTTAAACTATAAGTATGAGTAATAGTATGGTAATGTTAGAATAGAACCTCAAATTTTGAATGTCGAATGAAGACTAAACTAAAATTAAGAGATAATAATGAGGAGTGTAATATACAACATGATAAAGATAATTAACACTGCTGTATGTTATAACTGGAAGTTGTTGAGAGAGTAAATCCTAAGAGTTCTCAGCACAAGGATAAAATAATTTTTCTATTTCTTTCATGTAGTATCTATATGAAATGACAGATGTTTAATAAACCTATTGTAGTAATCATTTCATGATGTATGTAAATCAAATTGTTATGTTGCACACCTTATGCTTATACAGTGCTGTATGTCAATTACATCTGGAAAAAATTATTTTTAAAAATATAAAAAGGAGATAATAATGATAATTTTTTCTTTTTTGTTCCTTCCATTTATTTCAAGATTTACCTAATCATGCTGCTATAATTTTTGCTCTTGAGTTAGGGAATCCTACCTTTGACATTTAAACCCACTGGCCACGTTTTACATACATATTGTGTGGTTTTGCTTGCCTTTCAGAGATTGATTTTACTTCTAAGTTAAAGGGAAGGGATATGCTTTAACATTCACTCAGAGAGATGTTATCCCCCTTTATTTTCTTAAGCAGACCTTATTTCGGTCTTGAGTATCCACTGATTAACTTTCAGTTTGATTGTGTTCCCCATATTGGGCCAGATGGATACAAAGTTCTCTTACATCACTTTGTCTTAATTTTCTGGAGCTGGGCCTAAATTCTGCAGTGTGGAGTCTCATATAGTATAAGAATATTGTTATGGGAAACCTTCTGGTCTCTGAAGCTCTTGTCCAAGAAAGTATCTGCTGAGATGTCTCTATCCTATCTGCTGCTTGGTTATCTATTTATACCAGTGACCCCATAGATATTAGAATCAATCATCTGAAATATAATACATAGTTCTTTGCAACAAAGTTCAGCCTACTGTCTCTGTACCAGGCTTCCTCTGATTACCTTGTGGTCTTTCTCACTATAGTCCTGCATTTATCCACAAAGATGTCATATAGGCTGGTGGTTCACTGTGGGCATCTTCCCTTGCAGACACCATTTCCTTAAAGGCCAGAGATCCAGCATATCTTAGATATGTTTGCGTCATTTTACATCTCCTTTTCCTCTTCTTGAATCCTTCTTAAGTTCTGCCACATCATGAGTTATACTTATGCCATCCATTCCTTGGTTGTCTTTAAAAAATATCTTTCTACATTTTCCCTAGGACTGCTGACGTCTGTTATGGCTCACGGGCCCAGCCGCTCCGCGGCATGTGGGATCCTCCCGGACTGGGGCACGAACCCGTGTCCCCTGCATCAGCAGGCGGACTCTCAACCACTGCACCACCAGGGAAGCCCTGACGTCTGTTTTTTATCCCAAGCCTCCTAACGTGTCTCCTGGACACAGCTTAAATTTTGCTCAGTAAATGTAAGTTCATTTCAGCTCTGCCGCCATAGGATTACTGCCATTTCTCCTTGGTTGGAGGAGTAGTACACAAATTCTTCAGTAATACATGTCGTGTTTATCTCCATCTTTAGTCTCAGAGTTGGATAACAACCAACACTGCCAGTAGATTATTATTCTTAAACTCTCAGGTTGTATGCTTTTTTTCCAAGTTATCTTGGGGTTTGGGAAAGTACCTCAATGTAGCTCTCATGTATTTCTATTAATCTCTTTATTTTGGGTCTTCTTTTAAAAAAGAGATAATCGATGACAAGTATATGACCAGTTCCATCAAACTGGTTGAAGAAATGGTCACATTTTTCCAGTCACTAGAGGCAGAGTTCGGGCAAGTATTATTCTAACAACCTGGTAGGATTTCTTATTACAATCCCAACTATCTCAGAGCATGCTCATTGCCATTGTTATGCCAGTTTCCCTTTCAGAGACCCTTTCTCTCAGACGAAAGCAGGACATTTTGACAAGGCTTATTTAATGCAGCTGTTTTGCCAGAGTTGCTTCAAAATGTCAGTGCTGAATATCAAAGACTGTTTTTGATTAACAAGCTATGTATATAACTGCCATCCCTGACCCTCACCCTATCCGTGACCTTTTCTTCCAGAGAACAGACTGGCTTTTCTCTTAACATTTTCCACTTTCAACATCTATGGTCAGTAAGTCTCTGTGGGATCTGGGGCTATTTTTCAAACACTCTTTATCCAGTCAGCTTCTCAGTGGAAAGTCTTACATGATATTTCCCCCATCATTTGCATTTTGATGAGACCACTGGCCTTTTCTCCTGCATCTGATTTACATAGTCTAGGAGACTCACACTTTTCTCTTTTTTTGGACACATTATTATTATTCCTTAGATTTTACCTAATGTTTCTCTGTTCCAGGATTCCATCCATGATTCCACATTACATTCAGATGACATAATTTCTTAGGCTTCTCTACACTGCAACAGTTTCTCAGACTTTGCCTGTTTTTGATGACTTTAAGAGTTTTGAGGACTTCTAGAGAGACATTTTGTAGAATATTTATGAATTGGGATTTCTTTTTTCCTTATAATTAAACTGCAGTTATGGGCTTTTGAGAAAAATGTCAAAAAGGTAAGGGGCCATTCACATCAGAAAGCAAGAATTCATGCTACCAACATGACATCAATGTGGATATAAACCATGATCACCTGGCTGAGGTCGTGTTTCTCAGATTTCTCTAATCTAAACTTACTCTTTTTCCTTCTTTCCATAAAGTACTCTTGGTAGGAAGTCACACTTGAGGGACGGAGAGTTATGCCCACTCCCTTTACCTTGAAAAGGAAGTAACTATATAAATTATTTGCAATTCTTCTGCAGAGGAAACATGGCTATTCTTCTCTATTTATTTATTTATTGAAGAAGTTATTTATATAAGTATGGGCTTATGATATAATTTTTATACTTTGTTATAATGCAACACTAGGTTATTTATTTTACTCCTCAAATTGTTTTAGCCTTGGCCGTTGGGAGCTCTTTCAGTTGGCTTATGTGCCCTTTAGCATATTACCATAATTGTGTATGGCATTTTGTTTTATTCTATTTAGTTTCATATTTTTATATAGACTTCTAGTTGTTCTAGCACCATTGTTTGGAAAGACAATCCTTTCTCCATTTTAAAAATTAAATAAACTAAAAAAAAAAAAAAAAAACAGAAACAGTTCACCCATTTCTCCTACCCTCACCCCTTGCCTCTGGAAATCACCAATCTGTTCTCTGTATCTGTGAGCATGGAGACATATATATATATATATAAAATAGTCCACATGTAAGAGAGATCATATGGTATTTGTCTTTCTCTGTCTGACTTATTTCATTTAGCATAATGCCATCAAGGTCCATCCATGTTGTCAAAAATGGCAAAATTTCATTTTTCATGGCTGAATAATATTTCATTGTATATATGTACATATATACTGTAATTTCCTTATCCATTCATCCACTGATGGACACTTACGTTGTTTCCATGTCTTGGCTATTGTAAATAATGCTGCAGTGAGCATGGGGATGCATATATAACTTTTCAAATTAGTATTTTTGTTTTCTTTGGAAAAATATACAGAAGTGGAATTGCTGGATCATATGGTAGTTCTGTTTTTAATTTTTGAGGAATCACCATACTGTTTTCCATAGTGGCTGAACCAATTTACATTCCCACCAACACTGTTCAAGGGCTCCCTTTTCTCCACATCCTCACCAGCATTTTCTAACTCTTGTCTTTTTGATGATAGCCATTCTAACAGGTATGAGGTGATAATTCATTGTGGTTTTGATTTGCATTTTCCTAATTATTATTGATGTGGAGTATCTTTTTATGGGTCTGTTGACCATCTATGTCTTCTTTGAAAAAGTGTTTATTCAGATCTTCTGTCCATTATTTAATTGGATTGTTTGTTTTTTTGCTATTGAGTTGTGTTAGTTCCTTGTATATTTTGGTTATTAGCCTCTTATCTGATGTATGATTTGCTAATATTTTCTCCCATTTAGTAAGTTGCCTTTTCATTTTGTTGATGGTTTCCTTTGCTGTGCAGAAACATTTTAGTTTGGTGTAGTTCCACTTGTTTTTTGCTTTTGTTGCTTCTGCTTTTCATGAGAGATTCCAAATATCATTGCCAAAACCTACGTCAAGAATCTTACCGTCGATGTTTTCTTTTAAGAGCTTTATGATTTCAGGTCTTACATTCGAGTCTTTAATCTATTTTGAGTTGATTTTTGTATATGGTGTAAGATAGAGGTCCAGTTTTATTCTTTTGCATGTGGCTGTCCAATTTTCCCAGCACCATTTATTGAAGAGACTGCACTTTCCTCATTGTATACTCTTGGCTCCTTTGTCATAATTAGTTGGCATATATGTGTAGGTTTATTTCTGGGCTCTCTGTTCTGTTCCATTGATATGTGTGTCTGTTTTTATGCCAAACTTTTATACTGTGTAATTACCACAGCTTTGTAATATAGCTTGAAATCAGGAAGCATGATGCCTCCAGCTTTATTCTTCTTTCTCCAGATGGTTTTGGCTGTTTGGGTATTTACACTTTCTTATTTATCTTTTGTCTTTTATTTTCTGAAGTAATGTCAATTCCTGAAAATGGCTTTGAATACACTTTACATTGTCATCAAGGTGTGGCCTCACCCTTTTAAAATTTCACATATAATTTCTCTGAAATTATACCCTCATCTATTGATATATTGCATAGAGCCAAAAAAATAATTTAGAGCAAGTTAAATTTAATGGACATTATATAACCTAGGCTTCCATTAATACACCCTAATAATTTCTGATGGAAGTATATTTTCATTCTTTAATTTTTATTACACAAAGTATACATTTTCATTATAGAAAATTTAGAAATACATAAAAGCAAAAAGGGAAAGATCACTTTTTGCCACTTCCTGATTAAAAACATTATTAACATTTTATGTATATGTTTCATTAATTTGAGGGTGTATGTATGCATTTACACATTTTTTTTTACAAAATAATTACAATTTTGTTGTGAGATATTTTCCCACTTTATCTTGGATATGTTATTGTCAATACAAATAAATCTTCTTTATTTTCTTTATATATGGAATATTTTATTGTTTGAATATAATAAACTCAAATATAATTATCCTTTCTCCCATTTATAGAGATTTAGTCATTTCCGGTTTTTCACTGTTTTTTTCCTCGTGTTTTACTCTTCTAATTTTTCAATATTATAGATATTGCTGCAATTAATTTTTGTACATACATGTTTGTATATTTAAAAGAGGGCTTTTGTAAGCTAAATTCCTAAAAGTGGAATTTCTGCATATTGTAGTAGATAGTGCCAAATTATCTTATGAAAAAAATGCAGTAATTTACACAACTTCCACACAGTATAAAAATGCCTCTTTTGCCACATCTTACATAGTGCTGGCTGTTATTTACATTTTTCATCTTTGTCAGCGTGATAGGCACAAATGGTAATTTTATTTTCCTTTACAATTTTTTGGTTATTAATGTTATTGAGCATCTCTTTAAATTGACTTTTTTCTTGAAATCTCTTGTTCATTTCCTTTGAATAGCTCTCTGTTGGAAGATGTAAGAGATACTTATATATTAAATATATTAGCCCTCTGCCTGCAATATGTAATGCAAATTGTTTATTATTGTTTTTCATATACATTTCAATAGTGGTTTAGGCAATACAAAAAGTATTTATATATTGACTATAAAACACATCTCATTGTAAAATATTTAACAATATATTGACATACATTCAAGAGAAGTGTTACCAATCTATAGATTTTGTAGTGCCTTGACAATCCCTATATAAAAGTGAGACTAGATCCAAAACTGGAGGTGACCAGGATGAGGACTGCACTAAACTTCTGACAGCCTGTGGGTGAATATCAGCCCACTGAGCTTCAGAACCATGTTTGGTATTAATTCCCTGTTCAGTCACTTTCAAGCTGCGTGGTCTAAATCAAGGTACTTAACTTTTTAAGGCCTTAATGTCTTCATCTTCATAATGGAGATAATAACACTTACCTCAAAAATCGCTGTGAGAAGAAGTAAAATTTAGATGCGTCATACATGTTAGTTTCCTTTCCTCTGTGCCATCTTCTCTCCTTCCTAAGGCCATTTACCTGTCTGATAACCATGCTGACTAGAGACCATCCAATCTGTGTGGCTCACAGAATCAGGTTTCTTAGTCCAAGGGGCAGAGTTGCAAATCCACCTTTCATATCAAGAGATTCATTCATTCGACAAATATTTATTGAGCACCTACTATGTGCCAAGCATCATTCTAGGTGCAGGAGTCACAGAAGTGAACAAAATGGCAAAGCATCTGCCCTCTCAGAGCTATATTCTAACTGGCAAAAACATACAATAAACAAATACCTATTTAATAATATGTTAGAAAGTAAAGCACTTTAATGTAGTAGTTAAGTGAGCAAATTATGGTTTGTGGGTTCAAATTTTTCAGAGGGCTAAGCATAGCCCAAAAAAACATGACTCAATAAGAAAACAGAGTTGTTTGGGAAGTGTCTGGACAGCTGAAACTATTAAAGAATATCTATATACTTCTTTTATTTTTACACTTTCTATGAGTATTCATCCATTCATGCATTCAAAAATATCTATTTAGTGCATACCATGTAGTAGGCACTGTTTTAAGCACAGAAGATATACAGAAGGGATCAAGATATACATAGTCCTCACCCTTCTGTATGTTATTGTCTAGCTTTTGGGTTAGGGACATAAAGCAAAACAAATTTAAATAGATAGAAAGCAGTAAGTACTATGAAGAATATGAAACAGGAATACTATAAAACTCCTAGAAAAAAATAAGCAGAACACTTTTTAGCATAAATCACAGAAATATTTTTTGGATCCATCTCCTAATGTAATGGAAACAAAATCAAAACTAAACAGCAGGGACCTAATTTAACTTAAAAGCTTTTGCACAGCAAAGGAGACCATAAACAAAAAAACAACCTACAGAATGGGAGAAAATATTTGCAAACTATGAAACCGACAAGGGATTAATTTCCAAAATATATGAACAGCCCATACAGCTCAATATCAAACAAACAAACAACCCACCCAATAAAAAATTGGCTGAAGACCTAAATAGACATTTCTCCAAATAAGACATACAGATGGCCAAGAGGCACATGAAAAGATGCTCAACATCGCTAATTATTAGAGAAATGCAAATCAAAACTACAATAAGGTTTCACCTCACACTGGTCAGAATGGCCATCATCAAAAAGTCTACAAATAATAAATGCTGGAGAGGGTGTGGAGAAAAGGGAACACTCCTACAGTGTTGGTGGGAATGTAAATTGGTGCAGCCACTATGGAAAACAGTATGGAGGTTCCTTAAAAACTAAAAATAGAGTTACCATATGATCCAGCAATCCCACTCCTGGCCATATATCTGGAAAAGACAAAATCTCTAATTCAAAAAGACACATGCACCCCAATGTTCACAGAAGTACTATTTACAATAGCCAAGACATGGAAGCAACCTAAATGTCCATGGACAGATGAATGGATAAAGAAGATGTGGTATGTGTGTATGTATGTATATAATGAAATATTACTCAGAGATAAAAAAGAGAGATACAAAGAATAAAATAATGCCATTTGCAGCAACATGGATGGACCTAGAGATTATCATACTAAGTGAAGTAAGTCAAACAGAGAAAAACAAATATAATATGATATCACTTATATGTGGATTCTAAAAAAATGATACAAAGGAACTTATTTACAAAACAGAAATAAACCCACAGATAGAGAAAACAAACTTATGGTTGCCACAGGGGAAAGTGGGGGAGGGATTAATTAGGGATTGAGGATTAATAGATACACATTGCTATATATAAAATAAACAACAAGGTCTTACTGTATAGCACAGAGAACTATATTCAATATCTTGTGATAACCTATAATGGAAAAGAATCTGAAAAATAATATATATATATATATATATATATATATGAATCACTTTGCTGTACACCTGAAACACTGTAAATCAACTATACTTAAAATTACAAAAATTAGGGCTTCCCTGGTGGTGCAGTGGTTGAGAGTCCGCCTGCCGATGCAGGGGACATGGGTTCATGCCCCAGTCTGGGAAGATCTCACATGCCGTGGAGTGGCTGGGCCCATGAGCCATGGCCGCTGGGCCTCAGTGTCCGGAGCCTGTGTTCCGCAACGGGAGAGGCCTCAGCAGTGAGAGGCCCGTGTACCGCAAAAAAAATAATAAAATAAAAAAAATTAAAAGAAGAATACAGAACAAGGTAAGGAGTAGAAAGTAACTTTAGGTTCATTTAGATTAGCTGGTCAAGAAAGCATTCTCTGAGAGGGCGACATTTAAACTAAGCCCTGAATGACAAGGAATCAGCCACGTAAAGATCTGGAAGAAGAGAGAAAACAAAAGGAACGAATATGCAAAAGTCACAAGACAGGAAAGGAAAGGCCTGTGTTTATAGAAAATAAAGGAAGGAAATATACCAAAACAGTAGTTTTTAGTGGGTGATAGGATGATTTTTTATGTATATTTTTTGGTCTAAACTTGAGAATGGTTCCTATAGTTTCACAGATGAGTATAAATTACTTTCATAATCTTCATAATCATTAAAATCCATAAAAATATTAATAGTAAGAAGACATGGAAAAAGCAATCTAGAAGAAAATACAAAGGCTTTGAAGAGAGACTTGGGTTGGAAACTCAACCATGTCAGTTAGTTATTGTTGACCCAAGGCAAGGTACCTAAACTTTCTCTAAGCCTCAGTTTTCCAATCTAGAGAACGGAGATAATAGTTCCATGTATTGCACATGTAGGGACACTAGCACAGTGCTTTGACCAGAATGCTATTACTCACTAGTTGTGTGACCATCAGTACGTTTTCTCATCCCCTCCAAGACTTAGTTTCTTCATCTATAAAATTATATATAATAATGTTGACACTTCAGGACTGTCATAGGGGTTAAATGAGCTAATGTATACAAAATGACAGCATAATACCAGTGTAGACACACACTAAATGGTAGATAAAATTGATCATCCATGAATAGGAGATAGTAATACTTTTTATTTTCTTTAAACCTTGATAGACTGCCTAAACTTTTAAAATAACCTCATATTTGTAATAAAATAAAAATTATCCTCTTACATCATTAACACAGTTTCATTTTAGCTCTACACTTTTGTCCCACAGAAACACATAATTTACAAGAATGTTTATTACAGTATTGTGTGTAATTGCAAACTTTTATAAACAAACATCCATCAATATAGTAGAGTTCCATAAATTAAGTAAATGCTTGCCATGGAAACATGATGAATCAATTAAAAAGAATGAGGTAGAACTATAATATGGACTAATATTGAAAATGGTCCAAGATATAAGTTAAAAAATGAGGTTGCAAAACAACTGTGAGTAATATAAGCTCTTTTTTACCAAAGATAATTATTACATACAGTATATTAATTTTGGTACAGAAAAAATGTCTGGAAGAATAAACACAGATCTAACAGTCCTGATTGTTGCAGGATGGGATTACAGGGCTCTTTATTTTTTTTATTGTATATTTCTAAAATGTCTAGATTTTGTAAAAGGCATTATAAAGTTGTCTTGTATATAGAAAAAGAAAAGTAATTTAGAAAAAGAGCTGGTGACCAAAAGCTAGCAAGAGATCACTTGTATGTAAAGACTGAGAGTTACTCATTTGATTCTGCAATAATGAAGTCATTTATGAAGAGCAATTTCATAGGAAAGATAGTACTACAAACCAGACTAGAAAAAGTGGAAATGGAGAACGTATACAATTCTTTGTAGTACTTTGTTTGGGAAGGGCAGGAAAGAGAGAGAGGGCGATAGCTAGAGTGGGGTGTAGGGGCAAAGCAGAGCTTTGTTTGGTTGATTTGTTTGTCTTTTATCTGGGAACAATTTGAGTATATTTAAAATTTATTGGGAAAGGAGCTGGGTGAAAGGTTGAAACTACAGAAGAAATTGAGAATAATTGATGGAGTAAGTTCACAGAGGAAGCAGATCCAAAACAAAAGTGAAGGGCTTAGCACTAAACAAGAAAAGGATGAGATAGTGGGGAAGGTTTAGAGGTTTAAGAAGAGTGGAAAAAGTCTTGACACTGAAAATGAATGAGAGACAAAAACAATGATACACTGAAGAAACCCTGGGCATACCTGGACTTTGAGAACAAATGTTGATGTTCCATAATTTTTCCCAGCAGCACTCAGAAACAATATTAAGAACAAAAGGATGGAAACTGGATTGTTCATCCATGGATGGGGGTTTTCCAGGTGGCTTCAAATTAGCACAAAGAGGCAAGGGAGTTAAAGAAATTTATTTGTCCAAAGAAAAGGGTAGCATGTGTATAGGGCTTGTGGCAGGATAGAACATGGTGCATTTTAGATCCTTTAATGGTTTATGTGGCTAGTGTGCAGAGAGTAAAAAGTGTAATATGAGATAAGATTGGAGAAGGAGACCATGCAGGGCCAAGAAAAATAATTTGGGTATTCTGAGTATGACAAGAATACACTGGAGCTTTTAGGAAGGGTAGCGACATGGTATAATTTAACTTTTTAAATGATTGCTCTAGATGCAGAATGAATCAGGAGCAAGATTAGATGAAGACACTAAAATCAAGAACAAAGCAAGGATCCTCATTTTGCCACTTCTATTCAACAGTGTACTGGATGTTCTTGCCAGGGAAATTAGGAAGAAAAAAAAAGTTGTCCAAATAAGAAAAGAAGTAAAACGATCTCTATTTCCAGATGGCATGATCTTGTACATAGAAAATCCTCAGGAATCCACAAATAAACTATTAGAATTAGTAAACAAGTTCAGACACGTTTCCAGGCTAAAAGATCAATATGCAAAAATCATTTGTATTTTAATACACCAGCAATTAACAATCCAAAAATGAAATCAAGTAAACAATTTTATTTAAAATAGCATCAAAAAGAATACAATTCTTAGGAATAAATTTAATCAAGGAAGTACAAGAATTATACACTGAAAACTGCAAAACATTTTTGTAGGAAGTTTTTTAAAGACCTAGACCTACCTAAATGTAAAGGCAGTTATGTTAATAGATTGGAAGATTTAATATTGTTAAGATAACAGTACTCCTCAAACTGGTCAACACATTCAACACAATCCCTATCAATATCCAAGCTGGCTTTTTTTTGCAGAAATACAAAAGCTGAAACTAAAATTAATATCAAAATATAAGAGACAGAGAATAGCTAAAACAACCTTGAAAAAGAACAAAGTTGGAGGACTCACACAACCAAATTTCAAAAGTTACTACAAAGCTACTGTAACTAAGACTGTGTAATACTGATATATAACGACAGTCATAAATAAACTCATATATTGACATCAATTGACTGTCAATAAGGATACCAAGACCATTCAATGGGAAAAGAATAGTCTTTTCAACAAACGGTTCTAGGACAAGTGCATATACTCACGCCAAAGAATTAATTTGAACCCCTGCTTCACACCATATATGAAAGTTAACTCCAAATGGGTCAAACACCTAAATGTAAGAACTAAAACTACAAAACTCTTAGAAGAAAACATAGGGAGAAATCTTTGTGAACTTGAATTAGGCCATGGTTTCTTAGATGTAACACCAAAACCACAAGCAGCAACAGAGAAGATAGATAAATTTGACTTTATCAAGTTTAAAACTTTTAGTGCTTCAAGGGATTGCCATCAAGAAAATGAAAAGACAGTCTATAGAATCGGAGAAAATATTTTCAAGTCACATAGCTGAAAAGAGTTTAATATCCAGAATGTATAAAGAATTCTTACAACTGAACAACAAGAAAAAACAACTCAATTTAAAATAGGTGAAGGTAGGGGGGCTGACATGCTCACTGACCATAATAATGCCCTGCTTAAATGGTTCATCTCTCCAATTAGAAGTCATTCCTAAGGGAGAAGCTATGAATGGCTTGACCCCATCTGCTACTCTGAAATTCCTCTGAACATGAACTGTCTCCTAAAAGAGCTATTGTATTTGTGTTAATAGCCTCTATTAGGCCTATGTTAGGGCACCTTGAATAGATGCTGTACTCAATATTAATATGTATAGAAAAGTACTTTATATAAGTAAATTCAATTGAACACACAAGGTATTATTTATTGCTGAAATTCAGTGAGTTAAATATCAGGAAATCTGTCGAATAATGAGATACAGCGATAGATTAAAGGCAAAAGATATGGTCATCTCAACAGACGCAAAAAAGAGAAAAGACAAAATTTCAATAATAGGGCTTCCCTGGTGGCGCAGTTGTTGAGAGTCCACCTGCTGATGCAGGGGACACGGGTTCGTGCCCTGGTCCGGGAGGATCCCACATGCCACGGAGCGGCTGGACCCGTGAGCCATGGCCGCTGAGCCTTAGTGTCCGGAGCCTGTGCTCCACAAAGGGAGAGGCCACAACAGTGAGAGGCCCGCGTACCACACACACAAAAAAAATTTCAATAATAATCTTGATTATTTATTAATACTTAGTAAACTAAAACACCCAATGCTACTGATATAATACTACGATTTGTAATACTAAAAAAACCTGACAGAGTTTCCATTTTTAAAAGATGAGAAAATGATTTGAATAGATATTTCCTCAAGGAAGATATACTAATAGCCAATAAGCATATGAAAAGCTACTCAAAATCATTAGTCATTAGGAAAATGCGTATCAAACCCACAATGAGATACTACTCAGCACCCACTAGATTAGCTATAATCAAGCAATCCCACTATTGGGCATATACCCTGAGTAAACCATAATTCAAAGAGTCATGTACCACAATGTTCATTGCAGCTCTATTTACAATAGCCAGGACATGGAAGCAACCTAAGTGTCCATCGACAGATAAATGGATAAAGAAGATGAGGCATATGTATACAATGGAATATTACTCAGCCATTTAAAAAAATGAAATTGAGTTATTTGTAGTGAGGTGGATGGACCTAGAGTCTGTCATACAGCGTGAAGTCAGAAAGAGAAAAACAAATATCGTATGCTAACACATATATATGGAATCTAAAAAAAAAATGGTCATGAAGAACCTAGGGGCAGGAAGAGAATAAAGACACAGACCTAGTAGAGAATGGACTTGAGGACACGGAGAGGGGGAAGGGTAAGCTGAGCCAAAGTGTTAGAGTGGCATGGACATATATACACTACCAAACGTAAAATAGATAGCTAGTGGGAAGCAGCCACATAGCACAGGGAGATCAGCTCGGTGCTTTGTGACCACCTAGAGGGGTGGGTTAGGGAGGGTGAGAGGGAGGGAGAGGCAAGAGGGAAGAGATACGGGGATATATGTATATGTATAGCTGATTTACTTTGTTATAAAGCAGAAACTAACACACCATTGTAAAGCAATTATACTCCAATAAAGATGTTAAAAAAACCCACTTGATTGTTCAATTTAAAATTTATTTTATGATGTGTGAGTTATATTTCAGTAAAAAGGAAGGAAGGAAAGAAAGGGAAGGGAAGGAGGGAGAGTGGGAGTGAGGGAGGAAAGAAAAAATAAGTGAATTTGGTTAGAACTAAGGATAGAGAAAAGTGAGCATTTGTTCTCTGCGATTTCTCAGCTAATTGAAAAATTCCAGCTATGTACATTTTCCCCATTCATTTTAGACATCTCAGAAGGGGAAATTACTGCTTGTTTGTTTCTAAAACCAGAAAAAGAAACATTGAATTTGCATTCTGAATTCTAAACTCTTCTCTATGTCCATTGTGTTATCAAAATTGTTAAGACTTGCATGTCACCACGTGTCTACTAGTATTTCCAAAACCTAAAAAGAATTTCTAAATTTCTAAATTGTTTTAGCAATTATTTTGGAAAAACATATTTTTTTTCAAAAATGTTATGACAACATTTGCTCTTTTTTTCTCCGTTTACTCTGAGACTTTCCTTATTAATGGCATCAGTTTTCAAAAATGAAAGTCAGTGTCTTTTGCTTATTTAATATGCAAAAAGTAAAGGCTAAATGTTAAGAATTGTATGAAATAGATAAATTCAGTGTTTCTATGTGGATGGTAACATAATTTGGCTGTGTTTCATATTCCCGGAAGTTCATGTAATAAATGGCATTTACTCTGAAATATATGGATAAAGAAAGTAATTTAGGAGGCCTTATAGTAGTTTAGCTAAGAAAAGATGTTAGTTTGGACTAGTGCACTAGCAGTGGAGTTGGAGGGAGACAGAGATCTTGAAAATACATTTAGGAGACAGAATCAACAGGACTTGGGAGAAACTAGGGCTGAAGGTGACAAAGAGATAGGAGTCACAGTTTCTGGTTTGTAAAAATGGATGATGTTACCTACCATTCACTGAGATAAAGAAAGGTAAGGGAGAACCGTGTTGGAGGATGAGAGAGAGCAGAAATGATTAGATTAATCTTGGACATCGTGAGTTTGAGATGTTAAGGTGAGAAGCAGGTTGCTTAATATAGGTCTGAAACTCAGAGGAGATTTTGAACAAGAGATAAACTTGGGAATTATAAGCATATAAATAAAGCCTTTTGCTTTATAATATATGTATCCTTTCATCCAACAATCCCACTTCCAGGAGTTCAACCTAAGAAAATAGTTCAGGATATGCATAAGGATAAAGCTCAGGAATGTTCATCTCTGTAAATCCCTAGTTTCAGTATTTGGGCAAGGACAAGAATTTAGAGAAGGAGTAATTGCCACATGGGAAGAGGGTCAAAGAAGGTTCAAAAGGAAAAAGAGTTTTAGGCAGTTGCAAACATTAGCAGAAACACAAACACATCATTACTATCAGCAACACCACCAATACCACCGACAACAGCAATGGTCAGATTCTCTTCTCCAAATCCTAGGATTTACATGTGTGATTTTGCTGGAGGGGCAAACATATTTTAGAATATCTTTATGATATATGGTGTTCCAGAGGGTGTGTAAAAATTGTCATTTTCATACACCCTTGGTGTGACTATAAATTGCTTCAGACTTTTGAAGACAAATTTCAAATGTGCTTGTTCTTTGAGACAGTAATTCCACTCTTAAGAATTTATAACACAAAGATAATGGGTGCACTTGGAATTCCCTGGCGGTCCAGTGGTTGGGACCCTGTGCTTCCACTGCTGGGGGCTCGGGTTTGATCCCTGGTCTGGGAACTAGGATCCCACAAGCCTCGAGGTACAGCCAAAAAAAAAAATGGGTGCACTTAAGTGACAACCATAAATTTGTTCTTTATATATATATATGAGAAATGTCCACTTCAGCGTGATTTGTAATAGTGAACCTAAAGGGCATTTATACCTTATGGGTTAAATTAAAAATTGTACATTCTTACAATGGAATCCTCTGACTGGGTTAAAGGAAATTAGGTGGAGCTATATCAAATGTAATAGAAAGATGTCAAATATATATATTTAAGTAAAAATAACCTAACAAGTTGTTACACAATATACTCAATATGATCTCATTTTGTGCAAAAGAATGTGTGTGTGTGTGTGTGTGTGACGGGGGGGGGGGAGGTTGGGAGAGAGAGAGAGAGAGAGAGAGAGAGAGAGAGAGAGAGAGAGACTGGCATTTTGCCAAGAAATAACTGGAAGAATAGACACCAATAGCTACCTTGACAGAGGAAAGTAGATATACAGGGAAATTTCATTTCCTAATTTATGCAATTTGTATCCTTTGAGTTTTTGCTGCAAGCATGTATAATTTGTAATCAGAAAAAAAACCTAAAATTGGAAGCTATCTTATTGAATAATGAGTGATTCATAAAATGATGTAGAAATAGGCACTTCCCTGGTGGCACAGTGGTTAAGAATCTGCCTGCCAATGCAGGGGACACGGGTTCGAGCCCTGGTCTGGGAAGATCCCACATGCCGCGGAGCAACTAAGCCCCTGCGCCACAACTACTGAGCCTGCGCTCTAGAGCTCATGAGCCACAACTACTGAAGCCCGCGCGCCTAGAGCTTGTGCTCCGCAACAAGAGAAGCCACCAAAATGAGAAGCCTGAGCACCGCAACAAAGAGTAGCCCCCACTCACTGCAACTAGAGAAAGCCCACGCACAGCAATGAAGACGCAATGCAGCCAAAAATAAATTAATTAATTCATTTAAAAAAATGATGTAGAAATATATTTATTGACCTGAAATATATTCAGAGTTTACTGCTAAGTGAAAAGTGCAGCCTGCAAACATTGTAAGCATATGATAGATTTAGAAAAATACATGCAGAATAATAACTATGTTTTTAGTATTGTCTCGCTTTTGCAATGAAATATATTTGTGTATCCCCAAAGAAAATTCTCTGAAGGAATGTTCTCAAAACTATAAACAGAGAATATTTCCACAGATTTGACAGGTGAAGGAGATGCGAGACAATTTCATTATCTCTGTTATACATTTGTATTTTATTTGATCTTTATAAGGATATTTTACTTTTGAAATTGGAAGAATAGAGATTAAAGTTTAAAACTTGAAAAGTTTTATTTTAAAGTGATTTATAAAATAAAGTACAAATCTATTTATTGACACTGAAAGATATTCACAGCACATGGTTAAATTTAAAATGGTAGTTACAAATTGTATGTACATATATATTTGTGCATAGAAAAATTCTAAACTCTACAAACATACAAAAACACAAGTGAACACCTGAATTTAGGAGTCTAGGTAATATATATTTTCTTCTTTATGCTTTTCTGAATTCTAAAGATTTTTTTTATGGGCAAGTATAACTTTCATAATCAGAAAAAAGCTGCAAACGAGATCCTATTTTTATTTTAAATCCATGCATGGGTGTGTGCATGCACACACATACACACACAGCTTCTCTTCAGCTGAGAGTGGAAGATTCCATAGGACTGAGATGGCTTCCTGCCTGCTCTGAACAGGCCTTGGCTATTGTTCCCACCCTGATTTGTGTATGTTGTAGGAGGAGGAGGCTGATGAGGAAGAGAGGGGAGAAGGAAGAGGAGGGGGAGGAGAAGGAGGGGAGGGAAGGAGGAGGGGGAGAGAGAGGAGGAAGAGAAGGAGGGGAGGAGGAGAAGCAGAAAACACAGTAGGGGCCTTGCTGACTTGCTTGGAGAAAATCTCAGCAGAGACTGCCTGTCCCTGATGTGTTTCCTATGCCACGCAAACTTCTGGAAAGCTCTGTCTGGACGTTAGAGCAGTAGTCCCTCCTCCCTTTACTCCCTCCTTCCTACCTTGCCTCCCAGCATTCCTGCTCTGTGATGTTCAAGCTGCAGTTCTGACTTTGAACTCCAAGTGGCACTCAATTGTATTTTCTAAATATTTCCCAATTCACATGTATCATTAGTACAGGGAAAAAAAGCAATGAAAGTCATTTTCGAAGTCGACTATGAGCCAATATGTACAGAAATTATCCATTTTTCTGTAAATAGATATAGTTAGAAAAAACTGGAAAGATAAACATTGCTCAGTTGATTGATAGGAGTTGAAAAGAAAAAAAAAAAACAATGATACAGTGTCTAGCAGATATTCGTCACTTGGCTAAGGGTAATACCCTTCACTATTGTCCTGAGTTCTTCCCATCCAAAGCAGTCAATCTATTAATCCACAAAGCTTACTATGTCATGGTAAGCCTTCAAAAGGTAACAGCAAAAAAAAAAAAAAAAGTACAGCAAAAAGGAAAAGACCCACTATCATCTAGATTATGTAAAAATGTCAGTGTTATTTCTATAATTTTGGGTGTTGTCTAATGGAGTAGACCGGGGGAAAGTCCTTACCTCTTTCCTATTGAGTCAGGGTGACTTTTTGTTCCCTTTAGGAAATACACATGAACTGGATGTCAGTGTTGTCATTGAACCCTAGAATATTAAGACACTTTAGGGCCACAAAGCACAATCACGATCTGATGGACAGGATATTGGCATGAGACTCAGAGGATATAGCTAGGTGTGTGAGTCCTTGGGAATGTCACTACTACCTTACTGCTAAAATTATTTCATATTGAAATTTTTTCCTATAATTCATTCTGCTACCCTCTCTTTACACAGCATCTTTTTGCAATTAAAAGGCATACTTCTGGTGCTTGAAAGAATAAAGTGACTTACACCACATTACAGAAAATCAATTGAGTCTACAAAGCAGCCGACGTGACAAGGATTCCAGACACCCAGGCAATGGCCTGCTTCTCAAGCATTATTTGTTAGCCATGTTAATGACTAGGTAACCATGACAACCATCAGGACTCTGACACCAAACCCACACTCTTCACCGCTAGTTTATGCTGCATCTTAATGTACTTGTCTAGGAAGTCCCCACCAGCAGGCTCTGGCAGACAGAACTGCACAAACAGCCTGGAAGGGGAGGGGAAAAAAGAAAAAAGAAACTGCCTCCTCAAAAGAGGAGGAGCAGCAAGAGCGCTCAAATACAGCCCAAAGAATACAAGGAGAGGAAAAGGATGACACACCCTTCCCCAGGCCACCCCACCTCCAGATACACAGATACACATGAAACGGCGTTGACTCACAGTCAAAATGGAAACGTGTGTGTATTTTCCTTCTTCTCTCCACATGCTCTCCAGATCATGCTGCCCCTCAAATATATTCACATCTGTAGTTCACACTCTCTTGCCCCCTCCACTACTAGTAGGGTAAAGCTCCACCAGATTCCTGGCTCAGCAGATCTGTCCTCAAAAATTGTGAGTCCCTCTTCCTTTTTCCTTTGAATGTATGGCT
The DNA here is from genome assembly GCF_949752795.1 of Hyperoodon ampullatus. Taxonomy (NCBI): domain Eukaryota; kingdom Metazoa; phylum Chordata; class Mammalia; order Artiodactyla; family Ziphiidae; genus Hyperoodon; species Hyperoodon ampullatus. The sequence continues at coordinate 87,850,611 of NC_136913.1, read as the reverse complement.
CGGCTTCTGTCTTCACAGGCCCATTGAGGCTGGAAGGGAATGGGACCAAGGCCATAAGTCAGACAGTGACTGTACCGTCCTCACATTCCCAGGGTGCTGGATGCCTCCTGATGAGCATCTTTCTGATCCTGGTGGATCACTCCAGGAGAGCAGGGAGGTGGTGGGATCCTCCTTTGGAAGAAGGCTGTTTCTAGGCAAGAATTAGAACTCAGAGGTTGTATTCAGTTCCAGCAGTTTTAGACATGGAGAGAGTCACAGAGTAAGGTTGTTCATGTGGTAGATTCTTTTAAAGGAATTAATTTAGGCCTCCTGGCAAAGTGAAGGGAGCTGCCTCTGATGAGAGCCAGGCAAAGGGCTTCTGAGAAATGACCTCCTCTCCCTGAGACTAATTGGGGAGGAGGGTGGATGAGGTCTTTCCTTGAGGGCCCTGGGGGACAAAGAACCCCATGTCTAGCATAATCCACCCAAAACAAGAGTAAGGATTTATAGTGAAGCCCAGAAGGAGATAACTACATGTGACAAACAGTGGCTGGACACTTTTGATGAGTGCTACGTTTCTTTTCCCACCCTATATACTGGCAGAAAAGAATCACAAGTCATTTTTTCAGTACAAAATGGGAAACACCAAATAAATTAGTCGGTGAATAAAGTTTCTAGGAAAACTAGCAGTAGCTCCTCCACCCAAGGCTGAACTGGCAACCAAGACTCTGATAAGCAGCTCTGCATGCTAGGGTAATAATGGAAGTTTCAGAGGAGAAAAAAAAAAAAGAGGCAGGTAATAATGGAACCACCCCGTTGCCAGGTCAACAGACACTGAACTCCTCTGGTCAGCCTCCCTTTAAGCCTCTTGCCCAAATCACCCATCACTGTGAACTTAGACTGAGTGAAAGAGGAGACGACAACCCAGGGAGTTTGTGACTGTGGGACAGCTCCTCTTCCAACACTTTATAATTATGGACTCCTTGCTGTTGGCAGAGTGAAGAGAGGGCCTTCTCTGAGTGAAAATCTGTCCATCACAATGGGTGGTTGGTCAGACATGATTCCCTATCACTTTTTCATGTTGCAGCTGATTCTCTCTCTTCTGCTCCTCATCACATTAGCGTCCCACAGGGCTCTTCAAATGTGGAAACAACTTCGGACAACTTAACTCCAGGAAGTTCAGCCTCTCTAAGATGAAAGATTCTCAAACTCCATTGGTGTCTGAAGCTCTCAGAAGAAAAGAACAAAGAACAGGCTGAAAGAGAAGATCATGTAGTCCATTACCATCACCTTTTGGTATTGAATAACTGGCTCTGGCTTTGCTCAAAGAACCACGGATCTCCACGCCATGTGACATAAGAGCAGAAAACATAAAAATCAGCAAATTTCCTTGTCTCTGCCTCTGCATATTTTTGTCATTATCTCCTGAAGTTTCTCATTTTGTACAGGTTTTGTAAGTAGCCTTTACTGTAAAAACTTTATACTATGTGACAGGGATTGTGTTAAGTGCTCTACTTGTGTCATCTAATCCTCAGCACAAGTCTCTGAGGTAGGTACCACTTTTCTACCTGTTTTACCGAAGAGAAAGTAGAGGCTGAAGGGGTTTGTCTGCAGAACCAGATAAGTATAAGTGGCAAGGCTGGGACTCAAACCCACACCATATGATCCCCAGACACTCACTCTCAATCACTGTTATGTTCCCTGGTGGGCAGAGTGTGTGACAGTCTTCTGTGGTCCTGGGTGTACAACTTTGTGAGATGGGATGATTTCTCCTGGTTACTCCACATTTCCCCTAGTTTAACATGAACCCCTTATAGCCTGGTGGAGAGCCAAAACAACCAAGCCTCTTAATATTTCATAAGTAGCCTGATGACATACTTGTATAGAGTAGAGGAATCCTTTACACATCAGAAAATAATGGTCTTCTTTTATTTTGTTTAGGATATTTTTCTTTGAAATACACTTCTTAGCAAATTCATGTTAATGGTGAAAGATAACAAAATGTGGTTTCTTTGGAACTTACTATGTAGGCAATCATGTCTTCTGCAAATAGCAAGTTTTCTTTCTTTCTGATCAGTATGCCTTTATTTCCTCTTCTCGCCTTATCACAGTGATTAGAACTTCCAGCACTGTGCTGTATAACAGTGGCGAGAGCAGAAATCTTTCCTTGCTCCTGACCTTAGGGGAAAAAGCATTCATTCATTCACGATTAAATACAGTGTTAGCTGTAATCCTTTGTAGATATTCTGTATCAAACCAAGGAATTTCTCTCTCTATTCCTAACTCGTTGAGAGTTTTTGTTATGAATAGGTGTTGAATTTTGTCAAATTATTTATCTCTGTCTACTGATCTATTATTTTTCTCCTTTAGACTCTCCATATGGTGGATTATATTAGTTGGTTTTTGAATGTTGAACCGGACTTGCATCCCTGAAATAAACCACACTTGATCGTGGTGTATATTTCTTTTTATATATTGCTGAATTCTATTTGTTAATATTTTGGTAAAGGTTTTTGTCCTTATATTCATGAAGGATATTGGTCTCTTGGTTTTTTTCTCTTTGTACTGTCTTTGTACTGGTTCTGGTATCTGGATAATACTAGCTTCATAAAATGGAAGTACTCCTTCCTCTTCTATTTTCCGGAATCGGTATTAATTCTTATTTAAACACTTGGCAGAATTCTTTTATGAAGCCATCTGGGAAATTAGAGTGATTCAGCCCAGTTTTGTTTTTAATGATCTTTGTTTCAGTATCCATCGCTGAGGTCCCTTCTTCCATTTTTTTCATCCTTCAAATGGGTGTTTTATTGTAATTTTACATTCACTCCAAAGTTTAAGGTGTTTCAATTAGTGGGACTGTACATCTGGCACTTTCCTCTTCAGAACTACTGGGAGCTACATCCATAACCCCATGCCCTGCTAGAGGACCCACAGCAAGAGAAAGAGCTGGGTGTCTCTCTGAGATGCTGTAAGGGCTCAAGTCTTGTCTTGGCCCCCTCTCTCATGGCTGCCTGGAGAGCGCTGGGCTTTGTACTCCCTGTCACAGGCTAGTCCACACAGCGAAACAGACACTACAGAAAAGGCAATCAGTCTGAAACTTAGAAACGTGAGACTTGGGAGAAGATGTGGTACAGGGAACCAAGCTCAGGAATGTAAAATTGCCATGGGACCACTTCCTCCTGCCCTTACCAAGCTGTATTCAGAATATAAAATATAGTGTTTGGTTGGGTATTGGTTTTATAGTTGGAAAAAGTCAGGAGAAAATTCCAAGAGAAACTTAATTTATACTGGCAATCTTTAATGTTTTTTAAAAATATTCTCCCTTTAAAAAAGAACATTGTTTATCAATGTTTTCCTTTGTTATTCTTTCAAATTCCAAAAGTAATCATTGTGGTAAAAATTCAACAGTGTAAAAGCATATAATGTAAAAGGTGAATTTCTCCCCTCCCCTTTCTGCTGCCCTTTCTCTTCTATTTTTCCAACCCTTCTCAAATTTCAACTTCGTGCTGAGCTTGCCCACATTCCCATTTCCTTGCTCTTCTTCCCCATCCCTTTGCATAAGAGTTCTAAACAATTTTCAAAGTAAGCCAATGTTTTCAAAAAGCCAAGGCTACTTGTGTTTGCATAAAGCACTGACTAGCAACCTCTTATTACACACACTGCCTTGATGTGTTACCCACCCTCTTCCCGTGCAGATGTCCCTGCCAGCAACAGCTGTACAGGCACCTACTTCCAGGATCTGGCTGAGCCACGCCATTTTCACGCTAACCTAACCATATAGAACTATTTCTGGTGAAATCTCTAATATCTTGATTAAAAAATATATTCTTAGCACTTGTTGAGTTATGATTTGAGATGGACAATTACTGTGTGGAAGACTGCTAATAATATGGCTTTGACAGTGAACTCTGAGGAAGAAAACTTTTCTGAATTTACCCCCTCTGTATTAGCTGGTACTTAAAGCAGGATAGCTCTGAATGGTCAATCATCTGAGGAAGGCATTCCTTTGTTCTTTTACTTCCTGGTTAAAGGAGTTGGAATATTTCTGTTAAGCAAACATGCCTCAGGCTTTGGAGTTGGTTACAGCCCTCCTGTTAGTCAAGTACACTAAGTAGCAAAGGTGAAGTGGTTCCACTTGTGAATTCTGGAGCCATACTTCCTGCCTGCCTGCCAGTCTGCCTGCCTAGCTTTTAAATCCCAGAACTGCCATTTACTACCTGTGTGGTGTTGGATAAGGTAGCTAACCTCCGTGTGCATCAACTTGCTCATCAGTGAAATGGTGACGATTATGGCAGTATATACTTCCACAGGGGTGTTGTAAGGATTACATGAGTTAATATATGGAAAGGACTTAGAACAGGGCCTGGCACACAGTAAGTCCCATACAAGTATTAGCTCTTATAGTGATTACATAGAAAATATCTGGTAACTTATATTTGGCAGAAGGACCAAAGAATCTGTGTGGTCATGACTTATATGGAATATAAAAGTATGAGACAGTCATTCACTGAGCAAGAAAAAAATCAGAGACCATCATCCCCATACACTCAGGAAAAAGGGTAAAGGTTGTAGCAATTACTAATTTCTTTGGTGTCTCCTGATAATATATCATTAACTCTTCCCACCCTTATTCCACTTGACCGTTTGCATGGCTATAGTGAAGACAGAATTCCTGGCAGTTGAAGTGATAAAAACAGGCCTAACAGAATATTTATTGTAACTTCTCTCTGAGGCCAAATGGGTTGGGAGTAGACTTCACTTCTATAGCCTGGAAGGATGCTATATTGACAGTAAATAGGATTTGCTTGCCAACAGTCTCTCTCTTTCTTAATTTATATTACCCAAAGGCCCTAGAAGCCACAGATACCCTTTAAGGAAGAATCCTAAAACCCATCTCCAATGCTTTCTCTTCAGTATGTTCTCCCATTAATTCAACATGCCTGCAGGTACTTCCTATCTTGCTTTAATCTTGATTCAGTGAGAATTCATGGGTAATTGTCCTCTCAATAGTACCGTCAATTCTCTGAGCTCATAATCATTTTAATCCACATTCCTCTGCCACTCACTAGCCCTGAATCAGTTTTCTCTGCTGCTGCTCCAAGGGGCTCCCAGACTCCACTACTGCTGCAGTTGCTGCCACTGGAGAAAATCCTGATGACAAGGTGCTCAGGGACTTCAGTTATACGTTCATGAGCCCAACGTTCAGCTGGGCTTTCTGTCCCATCCTACAGCCATTTTAATTAGTCCTAGTCATTTCTCCATGCTGTGGTCTACGGAAGAACAGAGCACTTGGGGTTTTACAAATGAAAAACCTCTCCCTCTTATGACTGCATCGTGATGATTTGCAAAGTTGATCCAAGTGCTGTGCTACTGAACCAGATGCCCCCTCACTGATGTTAACAACATGCATTATTTTGCATGCATTCCTCTACCTTAGCTGTGTGGGAAATAATATTTTTGAGACATTAACCTATATTCTTGTGGCTCCTCTGGGCATTTCACTCTTGCCTTCCTGTCATTCATGCAGATATCCGTGAAAGTTTGTAGCAGGGTTTCCTGGTTTTTGTGTTTCTATAAAAACCTGAGCCCATTATTCTAGGAGCCTCTGAAGCAAAAAACAAGAATAATAGGGAGGAGGATTTTTTCCCAGATTAGAGAAAGGGCCCTCCCCCAACCCAGTGGAGAGGAGAGAGAAGGAAAGGAAGTGATAAGAACAGAGATTCCAGGAAGGAAATGAATGCAAGTTGTGTAGAGGTGCATGAGGCCCTGGGCAAACTTACAGAGTTCCTGTGCCTTGGTATGGAGAGGAAGCATCTGACAGAGGTTTTAGAGTTGAAGGGGCCATGAGACAGGAATGAGGGACTTTCAGCAGCAATCTCCAAGGATCGATGACCCAGACCTGTGTGACGTATGACTCAGGACCAGATGTCCACCTCCAAGCAATATCTTTGCTCCCATCTCCTTTTTGCACTGGAATTTAAACACAACCCTGCAAAAAGGGAAGAATTCAAACTACATGGGAATTAAATTTCTGCCATCCCAGGGGAGTGATAGGCTCAAAATAGAAATTAGGTTGAATCGGTTTTTAAAAGTTTTGTTTCTTGCTAATTAAATTAGATTCTTAAAACAATGTTTGCAGGCCTGAGTGTGTGAAAGGCTTGCACACCCAAGTTTGTTTTTGAACACTGCTTTTTCACAGAGTTTTCTCTCCGCTGCTAATATTTTTAATATAATACTGGCAGCCATGTAAAATAGTGGCTTTCCAACTATGTTCTACAGAGCTCTGTGTTTCAGGCAAGTTTCTTACGGACCTGGGTAGAGATTGAGGGGGTAGCAAGTTGGGAGGAGTCTGGTCATCCCCCAACACAACTTTTTCCAGATTACTTTCCCTATTATCTATTTAGTATGAAGCTTATTATAACATTCCCTTTAAATAAAAGATTCAGCAGCTCAGAAAGTTGGAAAGTCATTTATGTAAAGTATAAAATAACTGATAGTTATACTATGAAATATATCTATACAGGCATAACAGTGTTTTTTGTTTTCGTTTTGACTTGTTTTGTTTTGCCTGTGTAACTGTGGAACCAGTTCTGAAAGCAATTCCCAATGTATTTTAAGCAAAGACAACAGAGGCATATGGCTTCTTTCAAAGGTAACTACGTTGAAGGTCAGTACTTGTTTGCATTTTAAGTTCTCATGTTTGTTAAAGAAGAAAGTCAGTCTCCTGACCACCGTCATATGCCACATTTTCACTGTCAGTACAGTTCTGGTAAAACAGGATTAATATTTCTGTTCCTTAAAATGCAAAGGCAGAGCTATGAATAAGTTATGTTTTAGTAGGAGCTACTGGATGGAATATTCTTTGGCAGTTGAGTTTATTAGTTCCACTGCAATAATCTTTCCCATTTCACAATCAAATGACTATCCTGTAACAATATAGGAAATGGTTTTCTCTTTCCAAGTTTCAAGGAAGAATACTTGGAAATGAGTAATATTTTTCTCCATAACCTCTTACTCCCTTAATCCAATGCTAACATACTGGGTATTTCTTCCTTCCTAAGACTATGCAGAACTTTTCGTAGGGGAACTCCTTGGGCTCTGGGCTGTAGCAGGAGCCCTCCAGCAGAGGAATAACTGCCGGAGAAGAAACAATCTCTGTCTAGATCATTGGTCTGTACTCAGCTTTCTCTTGGACACCACAGTCTGAGAGCATCTGGTTTTGGTTTGCTGTTAAGGAGTTCAGCTCACACAACAGGTAGCTGCTGCAGGTTGGAAGATTCAAAAGTCTTATTTTACTTCATAAAACCCTTGGTACTGACTAGGCTGGTAAAGAGTAGAAGCAGAAAGCCTCTAGGAAAGAGGAGGGGGAATTCCATTCAGAATGCCCTACTGACACTTAGTGGATAGAACAAATCAGAACTGATCATAGGACACTAGGGATAATATATGAGGGTGGTTAGTCACTCTTAGGTAGAGCAAGATGCATGTGTTTTAACGAAGAGTAGTGCCATCTCTGGTCTCTGTTGTTCTCTCTCTTTTCTCAGCAAGTCAGCTCTCTAAACATCTATTTATCATGTGGGATTTTATTTCCCAAATGGTTTTGAATTTAATTGATTTCCAAATTAAATGCAGAGAAGCATTCCTCTTAGTCTTCTCTGAATGAAACCTGAGACGATAATAAAGGTACATGGAAATGGTTTGAGCTCATTGGTTTCAGTGAGTCAATGAAGTATAAAATCTCAAAAGGACTAAATATTCAACATCCTTAGCCTGAATATTAGAAACTTACTGCAGTCTCTGAAAACCTACATTTCTATCTTGGATAGAAATAGCAAAGAAGTTACAAATAAACAAAAGATCACTTAGCATGAAAAAGTTAATTGTGTCACACTGAATTTAAGTGATAAATCTGTCCTAAATGAATAATAAAATTTTAAATTGAGAAGATAGTTTTACTGAACAAAACTGTTCAGTGTATTTAGCTAAATATTTTTGAATGATTGAATTTCTTTTCCTTGTAATCTTTGAATAAAATAACGTAAGAAGTCAGAAAAAAAAAGATAAATTAGAAGTTGTGAGTAAATACCTCCAATTCTGCAATGAGATGCAGCTACTAATAAGTATTAAACTATTTCTTTTACAAAGACCCATAATTTTTATTTCAGAAAATTACAGTTATACTTGCAGAGTATTTTGCATTTTTTCCTTTAAACTTAAAATAAATTATTTTAAAGTTAATCAATATTGTGAAAATAATTTGTGGCTCAAAACTCACCTTTAATATTTGAAAAAAATCCTATGGCTCCAATCAAGAATTATACACTCAAGATTTTCATCATTCTTCAAAAAGTCACAAAATTAGAACAAATGACTTAAGCATTTTAGTATCAAAGTCTCCTTCTATAAAGAAACCCTTCCTTTGTGTAACCCAAATTACTCAGAAAAACTATTTCAACTTTTTGAAATCATGTTCATTTGTTCTACTTTCTTACCAGCCTTTCATTACTTCAGTGGAGCAGGAAAGGAAAAAAAGGAAGGTGAATTTTTTCTTAAATAAACTTAGTGGTGTCATAAAAAGTCTTACCATTGTCCCTGTTCTAAAAGAAAACAGACTTAAACTTCTAACCTCATAAAACAAATCATGTGTGAACTCTAAAGGTTGTTCTTTCCACCACTGCTCTTTTCTCATTATTCAAAATGGTAATTTTTTTTCAGTTACACAATCACTGGAATTGCTCAAGAGAAAGGGAATTTACCTTTCAAAATGTGCATTAGATCACACAATCTTCCCACTCTGTCACTCAGTATTTGGCATCCTGTATTTTATTTGGCAACACTATCAGTTACCAAATTATCTCTCTCCTTTTATTGAAGTGTCTTTTATTTCCATAACAGCGCCTCCAATTCCAGCATTCTCACCTCTTCCTCTTTGTAGCAGGCCTTCTTCATCTCATGCCTGTACCATTACAATGACTTCAGACTGTTTTCCTGTCTCCAGTCTCTCTCCTCTGCACATTGCTGCCAGGATAGCTTTTTACTAAGCCACTTCCCAGATTAGAACTTCAATGGTTCTTTAAGAAGCAGATAATTCCCATGTTATTTAAACTATTCGAAGCATGAAGAAAATTTTAAAACTCTGATTTTCTTTTTTATAATGCTAGCAATAATTATAGAATTTATAAACATATTTTCCCAATACATCTTCCAAAATCAAACACTTGGACTCTTTAGGGATAACAATGCAAAAATCTTGTATATAAAATAGAGAAGCAACAAGGACTTACTGTATAGCACAGGGAACTACATTCAATATCTTATAATAACCTATAATGGAAAAGAATCTGAAAGAGAATATATACATATTTATAACTGAATCACTTTGCTGTACACTTGAAACTAACACAGCATTGTAAATTAACTATACTTCAATAAAAAAATTTAAAATGCAAAAATCTCAAATAAAATATTAGCAAATAGTATCTGACATTACATTCAAAATAATACTCTTTGTTAAGTTTCATCTCAGTAGGGTAAACCTGTGACAATATTAAGAAATCTATTGCTATCATTAATTAAAATAATAGTTATAGGAGGAAATCCATATGATCATTCTTAAAGATACAGAAAAGGAATGTGCCAATATTTATCACCTAATCCTGGCTTTTAAAAAGACTTTATAAAATTGATAAATATATTTTCAGTCAAAGCAACAGTCATTAATGAGGAAACACCACAGAAGCATTTTCAGCAAAATCAAAAACAAGGTAACAGTGCTTTCATCATTATATTTTAACATGGTTCTGGAAGTACCAGCCCAGTGCAATCAGAAAAAAAAAAGGATATATAAATACTGGAAAGGAGGAAGCAAGTTTTATCTTTATTTATAGATGATGTGATTTAATACCTGGAAAACTCCAAGAAAAAAACTGGAAAGCCATTAGAAGCAATGAGCCAGTTCAGTAAGTGACCATTTACAAGATTAATAAATAAAAATTAATAGCTTTCCTGTGACTAAATAAAAACCAGCTAGAAAACAAGGAAAAGGAAGTTTTTATTACTGCAGTTCCTAAGAAACCCACTAAGTCTCTGTTGCTGGAATATGTGAAAATCAGTAATTTTCTTGGGGATTAAGAAGGAATAATGTAACCTGATATGATGAACTGGCATCCAGCTGAGGCTCAATAAAGGCTATTTCCTTCCTTCTAGAAGCTCTGACTTCAACCTCCACACATCCAAATTGGAACTTAACCCTGAACTAAAGCCCCAGTAAGATCTGCAGTAGGCCTCTTATGGAACGGGTGTTTTCCTTGGCGCCTGTGGATGAATGAACTGTTAAGGACATGGCTGGGGTCGGGACTCTTTATATCTGCACCTCCTTAGCAACTCACCGGCAGCAGTCCTTAAGAGTAGAGTAGCTGTCTCCATGCCCAGATCAGAAGCAGGGAAAAGATCAGCCCAGAACACTGATCTCAAAACTCATAGTTCCTGGTTCTGGGTAGTGATCTTCAAACATTTATCACCTCACCATTACCCCTCTTATAACTTGCCTTCCTACACACACACACACACACACAAACACACACACACACACACACATTGATAAAGTTATAAATGACTGCAAGTGTAATGTCTGGTCTCTGCTCTACCCAACCAGAAGCCCAGGAAGTTTCCAGTTAAAGAGAAACTAAGACTGTTTATACAGAATGTTTTCAACTACATAAAAAAGTCTCTAGATTGTAGCAGAGTAACATGGAATTAATTTCTTCTTCTTTATACTCAGTTATACTTCCTAAACTGCCTTAGTATCCTATTGCCTTTTCACTGGGTTGAGTCAGGTCTCTAAGCAAATGGGAACCAAAATAGATCTAAATATTCAAGTTCAAAGCTGTAGGGAAAAAGAAAAACAAAAGCAAGTCCAGGAGAATATCAGTAAGATTTTCCTTGAGGCAAGATGGCAGAGTATGGGAGCCTCAGATAGAGAAGCAAACCTAGTGTTCCTGAATGGAGAGAAAGCTGTGGAGGACACAGCTGGATTGCTATCTAGGGTGTGAACCAGGAGTCTTCTTGAAGGTTATAAAGATTTTCAGTGTCCTAATAGGACAGGGCTTAGCAGTAGACCTGGCACCCAGACAAAACCCAATTTGCCTGTACTCCCTTGCCCTTGAATTTCTGTCCTCATCCCTTGCCTCCAAATCCTATACCCTGGATTAGGATTCAATCTTAATTTACTGCTCTGGTTAAGACTTGCAGTCAGCTAAAGTCATGGTTCTATTTTTTTTATGTGCAAGGTGATGCTCCAAACACTCGTTGAAGCTATGCAGAGATGTCCAGACTATTCTTCATCTACAGTTGCAGAGAGAGCAGGAGACATTGGAGACTGCTTTGTGGACTGACCATCATTGGCCATCAGTGCCAGTACCTGTTATTTCTGATGCAGGGCCCTGGTTTTCTACTACTTCCTACTTTGTGGACTTGCTCTTAGGCAATTCCATGACACCTGTTACTAGCTACATTTTCCCTCTCTCCACAGATCAACATGTGGACAGAAAGTGTAATCATACAAGGAGATAGAAAAAGGAGGATTGAGAGAGGCTGAAGCAGCCCCTCCCCTGAAAGAAAACTAGACAAATATTGGGCATTAAATGTTTGAGGGAAGGACAAATGCTTGCAGTTCTTTATTCAGGGCCATGCTTGTCAAGCTGTTCCCACTTGGAAGTCTATTCCTTTTGTGGCTCCCCTACCACTCTCTCCCTTCATACATCTCACTTACCAGAAACACCCCCCCAGAGCAGTTCAATCAGGGGTGTGTGGAGGGAGACTGATTGAAAATAGGAAAGTAATCAAAGAGTGGGAGACAAGATTGGGAATCCAGACTTTGAGCTGGTCCTTACTCCCTGGGCAGACAAACAAATAGAAAGTAGGGCAGCAGAGATTGCAGAGGTATTCAGAAGACATAAATAAGCAGCACAGAGTGCAAGAGGTCATGGCTGCCCCAGGATCCCAGCTGGCCTCAGTCATTCCCACTCCGAAGACAACAAAAGTGGAGAATTGAGTACTCAATGAGTATCCAAGTACTCAATCAGCCCCAGGACATGAGTCTTAATATCAATCTTTGCTGATTGAAACATCCCACTTCAAGATATATCCACTGTGTCCCCAAATCCCACTCCAGGCTCCTCTGTTACCAGCCACTTCCCTAGAAAGTCTTTAAATATTTAAATTCATAATTTTTAAGGTAATCATGGTATTTTAACTAGGTATTGACAAGGCACAGACCCAAATTTTAGGATAAAGAAAAGTATACAGCATGAACTTAACTATAGTTTCTCTCTCTCTCTCTCTCTCTCTCTCTCTCTCTCATTCTCATTCTCTCTTCCACTCTTTTTCTTTTCCTCTCTTAATATCGAGTTTTTTCTTGATAAATATGGCCTCAAGCCATAGCCATCCATAAATCTGAAAGAGGCAGTATGATTGATGAACTAAGGTACATCCTGAAGGCAGGGTTTCCTGGTTGCCAGAGAATCCTGACATTGTGATACACTGAAGCACAGGATAAGGGAAGTAGTTTAAATAGTAGTAGTAGTAGTCCGTGCTTGCAACACCTCATCCTGTGGCCCACCTTCATTCACCCCCTCCCGTGAGCTGGCTGCCCAGAGAAACTTTTTTTTTTTTTTTTTTTGCGGTACGCGGGCCTCTCACTGTTGTGGCCTCTCCCGTTGCGGAGCACAGGCTCCGGACGCGCAGGCTCAGCGGCCATGGCTCACGGGCCCAGCCGCTCCGCGGCATGTGGGATCTTCCCGGACCGGGGCACGAACCCGTGTCCCCTGCAGCGGCAGGCGGACTCTCAACCACTGCGCCACCAGGGAAGCCCAGAGAAGCTTTTTAATGATGTGATTATTCTAACTCAATTAGCAGGGAATGAAAGGAACTAAGGAAACCTATTTTGCAGCTGGCTGGTCATTCAAAAGCATCCTAACTTAAAATGTCAGCTAATTAGGACATGGTAGGAGGGAGAGATTTTGCTTGAGTACTTAGACCTTATTAACAGACCTCACTGTGATTATTAATATTATACTTCAATGAAATAAACCAAAAACATATTACATATCTAATTTTATTTGAAGGGTGAATTTCTATTGCTCTCACCCCAGACAGACGTTAGATTCATAATGTCCCAAACCATAGGAACAATTAATTCCCAAATTAGTGTTTTCTCCATTAAGCACTGACCAGTTCTTTTTAATTCCTTTTTGGTCTTTGAAGCTGTAATAATCTTTGGATATATTTAACTCTCAATTTATAAATGGGAGAGAAGCTGAGAGAGTAAGGTATGTTTGAAAAAATACAATTGGAATAGACCTAATGGCTACAGACTCTAAAATGCAGAGAGAGTAACTGTTCTGTTCTCTGAGAAGAAAAGGCATATGCAAGAGAAAGCAGCATTGAGGATGACAATTTTAGTTAAATTTACTGAGCACTTATTATGTACCAGGCTCTGCTCTAAACATTCTACACTCAATTATACCCTGTGAGAAAGGATGTTTGTTATCCTAATTTTTCACATAAGGAAAAAACACAATGAAGTTAAATTACTTGTTCAAAGTGATACATATAGCAATAAAAAAAGATTTGTACCTAGGCAGTCTGACTGGAGAGTCCAAATTCATAACTATTATGCAATTCTGATAAAAATACAAAACCACAGATATTATTGGGCATCAATAAAGATGAATAATGAGAAAGTATGCTAGAGGATTAAAGGAATGCATGACTAGAGACAAAGGGCTAAACTCCGTCTCTAGCAATAAATTATTAAATCATCCTATAACCAAGGGTTTTTTTTTAAGGAGGGAAATATAGACACACACACCTACATACACACATTGAAGAGCTTAGAAATGAGGTTTCCATCTGAAAGCTAAACAAGTAAACCCAGCCACAGTGGATTTGAAGAGTAGACTGTAAGACACAATCAAAGGACTGCCTGCCTAGGTACAACAGCAGAACATGCACACACCCAACATGCCAGTCAAGGTTAAGTGAGGACCAGCCAGGTGGAAGTGAAGAAAGAGCATGTTCCAGGCAAAAGGGACAACATGTGCCAAAGCTAGGAGATGAGAGATAGCATGGTGCATTCAGAGAACATGAAAAGGTTCAGTATGGCCAAAGCAGTGAAGAAGGAAGAGTAAGCAGGGGCAGAGCTGTGGAAAGCTTAGCTGTTTGGAACTTATCCCCAGTGCAGTGGGAAGCCAGCCATTGAAGTGTTTGAAGTGAGACATGGAGGAACACAGATTGGAAGGAGATCTCTGGCTGCAGAGTATGTTGGAGTTCTCCCCAACCCACCCCACCCCACCCCATAGCAGAGGCAGGTAGACTAGTTAGGAGCTGTTGCAGTCATCCAGGAGAGAGATGGCCAGGCAAGGTTGGCAGAAGTGGTGACTGGGAGGAGGGGGCTGATGGGAAATATTTCAGAAGTAGATAGATGGGGTGTGGGGGTGATGCAGAGGAGGGTGTCTGGTTTGGGCAGCAGAGTGTGTTGTTGGTGCCCTTCACTGAGAGTGAGACCTTTCAGAGGAGGAGGAGGGGGAGGAAGAAGGGCAGGGAGGGGAGGAGGAAGAACAGTTTGAGGAGTAAGTGGAGGAGCTCAGGTTGGGAAAAGTTGAGTTTTAGGAGTTGGTGAGTTGTCTAAATGGAGCTCTTCAGTGACCAGTTGATGATATGGGTCTGGAGTTGGGCTGTGACGTCTGACCCGGAGATAAAGATGTGGGTATCATCAGCCTCAGACCCTGTGAGTGGATCAGCTGCCTAGAGGAAGGAGAAGGGAAATGGGAACCAGGAGAAAACTGGAGGCTCAGACAGAACAAGCCAAATGGACATCACATGGTGTGGAAAAGAAGGACTTTTGTAATATCCCAAAGTCAGTATCATTTCTTTCCTCACTACTTTGTTTTCCTATTTACTGTGTATCTGTGTATCTGGAGGTGGGGTGGCCTGCGGAAGGGTGTGTCATCCTTTTCCTCTCTTTGAATTCTTTGGGCTGTATTTGAGGGCTCTTGGTGTTCCTCCTCTTTTGAGGAAGGCAGTTTCTTTTTTCTTTTTTCCCCTCCTCTTCCAGGCTGTTTGTGCAGTTCTCTCTGTCAGAGCCTGATGGCAGGGACTTCCTGGACATGTACATTAAGATGCAGCATAAACTAGTAGTGAAAGGCATGGGTTTCGGAGACAGTTCAGACTCTAACTCTACTAATTTATAGCTTTGTGTACATTATCAAAGTTGATTAACTTCTCTGGGTCTTTATTTCCTCATCTGTAAACTAATACCTATCCACAATGAGATTTTATAAAAATTGAAATAGATAACACATAGAAAGCTTTCATTACATTTATCTTTATTATTATTATTATTTCTATTTTTATTATTCTTGCTCCAGGACAATCTGGAGCCTGCCATCCTAGGGCTTTTATGCCAGGCATCAGGAGAAAGAAAGAGTGCCCGAGAAGCATATTGTATTCATGAACTATAATAAACTTTGTACTTTCTAGATGAAGAGAAAGCCACATGGCTAGTTAGAGCCTGATGAGGAGTTCTGGGTGTTGATTCTGAAAGCCAAAGGTAAGGGTTCCCTTTCCCAAAATACCATCTCATCTACTACAACATATGATATGGGAAGTTCTCATATTCCAGCAGATTGGATTGGAGTCCCCACATCTTTCATAATGAGATTTTGATTGGATGGTCAAACAGTAAACCAGCTCTACACTCACTCTTCAAAATAAAACTAAAATAGGTGAAACATGTTT
The DNA here is from genome assembly GCF_949752795.1 of Hyperoodon ampullatus. Lineage (NCBI taxonomy): Eukaryota > Metazoa > Chordata > Mammalia > Artiodactyla > Ziphiidae > Hyperoodon > Hyperoodon ampullatus. The sequence goes on along the minus strand of NC_136913.1, from coordinate 87,834,834 downwards.
CTCTGGATTTCTGATCCCTGGGGAGCCCTAGATGGAGATAACAGAAAGGCTTTTCTCCACTTAGTAGTCAGGATTGTCATGGTTACCAAATTGTTCACAAGACTCACAAGTACACCCTGCTCTCCTATGAAGCAGTATTTGCATTTCAAAGGAACCAACAGTTTCAAAATTCTCCTCTAAAAAACATTTGTTTCAGTGGGAAAAATGGAATTAAGTCTAGAAAACTTGATACTTGCAATAGCAAATTTATATTTGCTGCAGGAATTTCAATAATAAAGGTTTTATTAAAGCTCTACGTGTATAGCTATAAAACATAGACTTCCAATGACAAATTCAGGTTTTGATTACATGGAGCATTTGTTCAGGAGTAATGGCTTTTCTTTTCCTTATCACCAAAAGCTCTATCATTAGCACAAACCTTCTTACACATTCTTATCAATTTTTATCACTTGTATCACCCACTGTTAGCATAAACAAAATTTAAAGGCATCTCAACCAAGTTGGTATGTTCTTTAAAAAAAATACAAGTGATAGTGGCTCCTGATTTTGATGGCATTAATACCAACCACTCTTGGGCTTCCCTGGTGGCGGCGTGGTTGAGAGTCTGCCTGCCATTGCAGAGGACACAGGTTCGTGCCCCGGTCCGGGAGGATCCCACATGCCGTGGAGTGGCTGGGCCCGTGAGCCATGGCCGCTGAGCCTGCATGTCCGGAGCCTGTGCTCTGCAGCAGGAGAGGCCACAGCAGTGAGAGGCCCGCGTACCGCAAAAAAAAAAATAAAAATAAAAATAAAAAAATAATAATACCAACCACTCTTTACATAATGTAAGTTAGGTTTCCTAATTAATCAAAGACCTTATATCCTATTTGAATTACGAAAACATGGTTGTGAGAGAAATGCGCACACTGAATAAAAATAGGCCATTAGCTGGGACTTGGGAATCCTTGTCATGTAGGCATTGTAAACAGACTCTTACATAATATCCTACAGTGTGCTGTAATATTTAATTATCTCACAACATTAAAAGCTATGACTTTTAATTATAAGTGAAACTGGTTAGGGATAGGAGAGGGAAGTAAATTGAATTATAGTGCAATTTCTCAGTATTTAATTATTTTAATGAGATATATGTTTTTAAAATGAGAAAGAACTTATCCAATGACCCATCAGTATCTATAGGGTCTTGCTTAATTTACTTACCTCCTCTTGACCTCATCTGTCAAGTTGAGCAAGATAACTTATGGTTTAAAGAGACAGGAATTTCTCCCTAGTCACACACACACACACACACAAAATTCCTCTGTTCTGGGAAAGGGTTAGTGAAAATGAAGAAATGAGGGACTCCTAAACAAGGAGATACCTATGCCCTGCCCCAAGAGTGCCTCAGTGATGTGGCAAGTCTCAGATAGGACAGCCATGATGAGATGCTCAGCAACTCCAGCTTTGACAAAGATTTCTGGTCCTCTAGTATAGAGAAGAAGCACCAGAGCCTTGAAACCTCAAATGGATTTGCAATCTGGAACAATGTGTGTCTCAGCAGACTATGTGAATAGGCCTGCCTTTCTGATACTCTGGTCCCAAATTTTGACAACACTTGAGGAGTAAGGGAACCACAAAAATAAATGAGGCTGCTTTTTTTTCATATTAGCAAGATGAGGGCTCAAAGTTTAAATTCCTCCAAGGTACCTTCTATTCCCAGGAACCCAGGGCCATCACATGGATGTTAAATTAATGGGCAACCCATTTGTCAGGCTAACAAGGTCCCTTTGCCTTGACATCCTCCCACCTCTGCTTGGGTCATCTGGTCTAGGTGAATAGCACCTGCCCTTCCTCTAGTAACTTCTCTGCTGGTTTCAAGAATTTGGAAAAGAGTTGTATGGCAGTCAATTTAACACCTGCCAAAGCCTGTTCTAAATGGGCCAGAGCCATACATCCTATATCTAAACATCCCTCAACCTTTGTACTAGCCTACAATCGTAGAGGCAGAACACATTTTTGCAAGGCGCTAAACTACATGCTACACGGCGCCCCTCCAAAATCTGTACATTGAAGGAGGAGATTTGATTCTTACTCAGGTTGTAGAGAGAAAATTAGCCTCTGAGGGAGAGTGTTTCTGAGACAACCACTAGAAGATTAGAGAAGTACGAGCACTCTCCTCTTTTTGTTTTGTTTACGGAGAAGCTGGGCATTTCCTGATAGACCGCACCCATGAAATAACTCCACAGCTAGTAATGCTGAAGTTAAGGCTTCCTGATGGGAAGATCACATGGATAGGAAGCACATTTTCATCGCACGAATGCAGATTGGTTGAATTGGGTGATTGAGATTGACATGTATACACTGATATGTATAAAATTAATGACTAATAAGAACCTGCTGTATAAAAAAAATAAAATAAAATTCAAAATTTTTTTAATTAACGGAAAAAAAGAATATTATACAATAACAATGATAGGTTTATAAAAAAAAGAATGCAGATTGGCTAGTTATAGTAGAAGTAGTAGACACTATTGATGCCCTGTCCAGATTCCACTTACTGGGCTAGTACATCCATCCCCCTAAGCTGCTATGAAGATTGGTTGCTAAAGATTCACAGTCACACCCTTGTCAGAGGATACCTCGGAGCTAAAACCCCTTTTCTCTCACTCCAACCCACCCATACACCAAGGCTTTCAGTCAGTGGATACAAAAGCCTGGCTCCTTTGTCTCACAATGGATCAGTTCTGTGGCGCCCTTCACATCCCAGATCTGCCCTGGGCTCAAGCTGAAGTTACACTTCAGCTGAACTATAGCTATGCCTAGTTTCTTCCCCTGTCCTATCTTGCTCCCCTCATCTCCATACACGTTTCATCTGAGAACACTCCCTCAATAAACTACTTTCAGAAGAATCCCCATGGCAGGCTCTGCTTCTAGGGAACCCCACTTAAGACACAAGGCTATTAATTTATGTTTCATCTCTATGGCTGTCTGTGTTCTCTGCTTTCTCTTTCTCAGTCCAGCCAGTTCTGTACTTCCTTGCCTCAGAGAAAGTTTGTGGCAGGACTTCCCAGATTTTATTTCCTCCATACCCCAAATCCATTGTGAAAAATGAAGTTCAGGGAGTGAAGGATTTCCCTAACACTAAAAAGAAATCCCTTCCCTCACTCAGTGGAAAAAGGGAGAGGCCTCTGAGTCCCTTGAATAGATGAGACCACTGGCCTGCTCCCTGACAGCCCAAAGAAAAGCGGAGGAACTCAAAGCTGCTGGCCATATGATGCCCCTGGAAGTCTGGATCCTACCCAGGGTTCCCAGGCTCACCAAATTCCTATTCCCTCTATGCCAAGAAGCTCTATGCCACAGAAGCTGCCTAACTGATCATTTTGGAATCTGGGATGATGGATATAACAGCTATAACTAGTGTGGAAAGACATCCTCTCGTAAGTCTATGTAGATTTTCTCTATATACGGTTATTTTTTAGAAAATTAAGATATCTAATATTTCTTTCCCATCTGAAAGGCCGGCAAAGGGAGAAGATTATGATTATGCTGTTATTATGAAACAATCTGTTAAAAGACTTTATGAAGCATTTTCATTAACTAAAAAAAGGCGTACCCTGCAATGTAACCTGAAAAAAATAATTCCAGGGTATGATACACAGTGTAATTGCAGTAATGTTAAACACATTCACATTCTTACACAGATAGAAAGACAAGGAATAGTAATTGGTGGCTTATTTTTATTTTCTTCCTTACAGTTTTCTGTATTTTCTAAACTTTTTGTAGGCAGGATTAATGTCTTTTGCAGCAGCTGGCCTCTTCTTATTCTGCTCTCCCAACGTCAGTCGGTATATGTAGTACCAGGAGCCAGCCCCGACCACCAGGCCTGTTGCCATCAAGCCCAAATTCTGAGCGCGGCCCATGCTGCAGCTGGAGCGAGGATCTCAGGGGACTCTCTCAGGCTAGTGAGAGCCGCTGGGACGCAGGAGTCTGAAACTGCAGTCAAGGGGGCGGGGGTGTTCGGGGCGGAGGAAGGAAGAAGGAAATGAGGCGTTGAGCTTCTTTTTCTTTTGCATCATCAACCCACTGACAGATGGACCAGCAGACAGGGACAGACCAAAGCCAGAACCAGACAGGAACAAACAGGAGACAATGAGGACTCAGTGCTCTGGTGAAAGCGGTGAACGCACCAACACCCGAACGTGGGTTCAAAGCCGGACCTTTCCCTCTCCGTCCAGGTGGTCAGGCCTGTCTCTCACCTCACAGTCCCCCATCGCTCCACTCCCCGATAACCGCCTCCTCCCCTCCCTTCCGCCTGCTCGGGTCACCCACGCCAACCATTTCAGCTGCCTTTTACAAGGCACAACACGAAAAAGAGGCCGGGTTCGGGTGTCTCCGCGGGGAAATAGAGAAGCGCCTCCAAACTCAAAAATCGTGCTGCTACCCTCCACCCTCACTCCAAGAGTCTCCAAACAATACCCACCCTCACCGTGACCGGCAGGAATCAGGACGGGTTTCCTCTTGTCCTCCTCCTTCCTTGCCCACAGCCACGCCACCTCAAAAGAAATTGGGAGCCGGTTACCTGAGCAAGAACCGCTATCTGGACAGACCAGCACACAGGCTCCTAGTCACGTGAAGTTACGTCACTGGTGAGTTCGGGGTCCCAAATTTCCCCTCCTATTATTGGCAAAGCAGAGGGTGACCCGCCCCCTCCCAACCCCCCCCCCCCCAACAGCCCTACACAGGACACTGTTGCTTTTTCTAGTCTTTGCACATCCAACAAACGTGTTGTCTTTGATTATTGGAAGGGGCAGTATTTTCTCCTGAGCTACTGGCCAATTCTACTGCTTCTCTGGGGAATGGCCCCGTCCTTTTCCGTGCTCCCTCCACCTTTTTTCTTTGGAATCCTTAATGTTCACCTCTGCAGTCCTGAAAATACCTGTAAATGGGGATGGTGGAAGGGGTGTCAGGAAAAGAAGCAGAGAGTAGGAATGGATTTGGTTTTTTTTTAATTATTTATTTATTTATGGCTGTGTTGGGTCTTCGTTTCTGTGCGTGGGCTTTCTCTAGTTGTGGCAAGTGGGGGTCACTCTTCATCGCGGTGCACAGGCCTCTCACTATCGCGGCCTCTGTTGTTGCGGAGCCCAGGCTCCAGACGCGCAGGCTCAGTAATTGTGACTCACGAGCCCAGTTGCTCCATGGCATGTGGGATCTTCCCAGACCAGGGCTCGAACCCGTGTCCCCTGCATTGGCAGGCAGATTCTCAACCACTGTGCCACCAGGGAAGCCCTGTTATTTTCTTGTTAGCACTATTCTGTTTCTTTTTTTTGCCCAAATTTTATTATGGCAAAATAATGATAGAACTATTTTCATTTAAGAAAAAAGATTATTTTTTAAAAGGCATGTTTCATAAACAATCATTCTCACTGCATAATGAGTTTTATACATGCCACTCAAAGCAATCTTAATTAATGTCTTCCACATCTTGTCACATGACAAGACCCTGATTTAGCTAATCATTTATTGAGAGTTAATAAATCTGCTAATGCAGCATAACCAACTGGCTTTATTTCTGGACTGCAAGAGAGTCGTTGTAAGTGCCATGTTGGAAAGCCATTCCTTTATTTATTCATTTGTTCAGCATATTTACTGAGCACCTACTACATACCATGCATTGTTCTCCATGCTGTGGTTACAAGGGTGAATAAAACAGACCTAAATCTCTAAATCATGTGGCCTTTACATTGTAGTGAGAGAGACAAACAATAAACAAGTAAATAAACTATATATATACTATACTGTTAGTTATACATACTAAAAAATTTTAAAGCAAGGAGATATGAAAAGTCGAGACGGGTTAAACTTTCAGATAGGGTGGCCAGAGAAGGCATCACTGGAAAGGTGACCTTTCAGTAAAGATCTGAAGTTAGTGAAGGATCTAAGTGTGGTGATATCTGGGGGAATAATATCTCAGGCAGGAGGACAAGCAAATGCAAAGGCTCTGTGAAGGTAACAAGCCCAGTATGTTCCAGGAACATCAAGGAAGCCAGGATCGCTGAGCTAGAGAGAGAGCAGTAGAGGATGAGGCAGAAAGGTAATAAGGTTGAAGAGAGTAGGGCCTTGTCAGTTGTAGTGAGGACATTTGCATTTACTCTAAACAAGGGGAAGTGGGTGGGGAGTTTGAACTTGGGGGAGGTATTTAGAATAAACTATAAGGAGACTAGAGTGAAAGGGAGACTGGTTTATCTACATCATTCATTGCAACAGCAAACTGAAGGAGAAAATAAATCTTACAATTAAAGCATTTGATAAACTGAGTCAGCCAGTCCTAAATTAAAAAAAAAAAAAAACTATTAGTAAAATAGGAATAGTGGAAACTTTGCCTGTGCAGTAAGGAATTATATATTTATAATTTAATGAATTATTATTGGTTAAACTAAATTAAGTATAAAGGAAAATAGCCTTAGTCTGATGAAGACTATATCAGAGGCTCTTTTGACCTAGCAGATTCCTCAGTCTTTGTGGGCTACCAAGACCACAGAACTTGCGACTTACCTCTACTCACTGATATTATTTCCTTCTACTACTTTTTGTGCAGTACTGGTAAACATAAATAAAAATAACCTTGAAAAACAGATAAAATATATCAGAAACAGCAAAAGTTACACTAAATGATGAAACTTCATAAGAGGTATTCCCATTTTCTTCAAGAACAAGATCAAGAGGTTCTCAAGCACCACCATTGCTCAACATAGTTCTGGTCAATATAACACATGCAGAAAAAAAAGGGGGGGGGAAGTTATAAATATTGGAAAGGAAGAAATGTAAAAAATCATCATTTGAAGATGGTTATGTATACATACCTGGAAAAACCAAAAGTATCACTTGAAAACAATTGAAATTAATCAGACCGATCACAGAAATTGGCGGATACAAAATAAATATATAATAGTAGAACACTTTCCTTAAGCAGAAAATCACCTATAAGAAACTACAATTGGAGAAAGGAATAGCATTTCAGCAACATAAACTACTGATACCTAGGAAAAACCTAACAAGTAATAGGAATTACTTAGCTGAAGAAACTTACAAAATTTGATTAACAAACATAAAAATAGATCTGAGCAAAATGGAAATATATCATATTCCTGGAGGGGGAGTCTCAATTTTAAGATGCTAATGTTCCTCAAATTAATCTGCAGATTTACCACAATTACAATACAAATTCTAAATGCTTATTATTTGTTTATTGTTGTTCAATTCAGAACTTGATTAATAACCACAAATGCACTTACTAATATGTGCATAAAAAGAAAGTTGGAAATCTTTAGCAGTGACTAGCAATGGAAAAGATATCATGGAGCTCTTTCCCTGCATGCTTTATACATTTCCTTATTGTTTTGAATATACTTAACCACTAATATATATATTACTTTCATTACCAGAAAAAAAAAACCCGAGATATTTCTAATCTGGACTACTTTATATAACACAGACTCTCTAGGCCATTGTATTGGTTCTTAATATCTAGGGCAGGGATCCTAGACCCCTTGAGCAACTGATGAGGTCAATGACCTTTATTCCCCTTTCCCCCCAAAAATGCACTTAATCACACATACACTCAAAAACAAAACCTTGCATACAATTTCAGGTAGAACACAGAGGTAGCCACTTGAGAACGCCTACTCTAGGTTAATCAGTATGGTCAGTGGGGAGAGACCCTGGGGCCCAGGTATACATTTGGCTGAGGAAGTATCAAAGTGGGTGTGAGCTTCGGGCAGTGACCCTGCAGCAAGGCTGGGTTCTCCCTGGGTGCCCTGAGGTGAGGAGGCCAGAGGTGAGAGGTCAACAGGCTTCAGGCCAGGTGGTAGCAGCAGACAGCATCAGGAACAAGGTTAACTCGGCCACACCATGAATAAGGGCAGAGCAGGGCAGGCAGGCCTGGGTGCTTCCCCCAGCAATCTTTGTGGAAACCTGCAGCTGCTGGGGTAGGTGGGAACAGCAATCCGTTCTCTGCATCCCTAAGTTACCACTGTGGGAATTTGAGGGAGGGAGTCAGGGAAGAAGCCAAAGGCATTTACCCAAATTGGTCATCTGAGTAAAGATGGCATTTACCACCCTGGTCACCTGTCCATGTATACTTTTAGGATGAACAACAGAGTCAGGTGCCAGAATGCAGGGGATGAGAGGTTCTGGAATATAGGAGAGGTGGGAAGGCAAGCACCTTCCTCCCTCCCCTCTTGACAGGACTGGAAGGATTTGACCATCTCTGCATCCCTCATATCCATCATTTCCTTCGTCTAATAGTTCTTCCTTTTGCCCAGAGCTGAATCACAAAACTAGAACCTAATCCAGGGACAGGTGTTCAAAACTGTCATGGTTACAGCCATCAAATTACAAGAGGTTCACACAGCAGTCAGCAATGGTTTGGGAACATTAAGTAAATGTGTTTCTCTAACAGAACAAGACAGGATCATTTATTTACCCAACTTAAAAGCTGTCCCAGAAGGAGAAAAAGTAGGATATTATTTGTCCAAAATAAATAAGATCAGACAACTGAACATCTCTCCATGGATCAATTTACAGATCATATGGAAACATGCTTATCTTGTTGAGAAAAATTCCATTTTTAGATATTCAAATACCTTAGCATGTTTTGAAAACTATTTCCTATGTGGATAATAGAATTTTCTATGTGGTAAAAATTAACTAAAATTAATGGTGTCTTCCAATATTAGTGGGAAATCTTTTTTCTAAAACATGCCTACTCTTTTACTTTCGTTGCTGCTTCCCACACTGAACCCTTGTTTTGTTGTATTTTCTTACTATAATAATAAAGAGTGGTGATAGCTTTAAAAACAAAACAGAGATGTATTACAGAAGTAAAGACCCCACTACCATTCCTACCCCTTCCCTATACTGGAGCAGGGGCCCAACTGCAAGGTAAATGGTGGGCACTAGTGGATGGGGGATTGGAGATGGAGCGAGGGGAGAGTATCCAGTTGCCCAAGAAAGGATGAGACGAGCAAGAAAAAGCAAGAAAAGCAAAAATTGTCAGTAGCCCTCCAAGAAGATGCATCTCCTCCCCGGTAACCAGAGAAAGGCAAATTCTAACAAAAGGAGAAGGGGCTACTTGTGGCCTCTGGGACTACAAAGACAAAAAAATGAGTGACAGGACCTGATGTGGTGGGGTGAGGTGCTAGTGGGGGTAAAGGAGGGGGCTCCTGCTCTTGGTGGGAGTGGAAATTGGGGACCCAAGCTTACTGGCGATGCAGCCCTCACGTGACCAGGAGCTGACGTTGGCAAAGGTACTTAAAGCCCTGACCGCCGTCCTCCGTCCTCCTCTGGGTACCAACTCTATTGCGCTGCGCACTGCCGTGCGTTTAACCCAGGCGAGGAGGAGGAGGAGAAAATTCCCCCAGATCGGGCAGGTGGGTGTGAGAGTGGGCATGGCCTGGCACCCCCGAATAGGGGTAGCCCAGAGATGAGGGAGTCTGAGGCCGCGGGTGTCTCCGCCTCGCCCGCCCCTGGCCGGCTCTCCAGACCCCCGCGCTCAGTCGCAGCTCATTTTGGTGGGCGGAGGGAAGAGGGGGAGGGGGGAACGTAAAGCCGCTGATATACTTGAGGAGAATCCGCTTACGTCCCCTCCCAGCCAGTGTTTTTTTTTTTTTTTTTTTTTGGTTTGTTTTTGACACTCAGGCCCCGCACCCCACATCCCATCCTGTTTTGAAAGGAGGAGGGAAGAGAAATAAACGTGGCAGCGCATATAAGGCCAGTGGGGAGGTTGGGGAAAGGGTGATCGGAGGGGCACGCAATTAGTAAACAATTGGGCTTGTTCACTCCCACTCTCACTTTGCAGATACCTCTCCCGACCACCGGCCCCGCACCCTCCCCTCCCCCCCGGCCGACCCCACGTCTTTTGGGGGTGCTGGGAAATGTGTGTGACAGCCTTTGTAGGGGAGGTGTCGGTCTGGCTCTGGGCTTTACAAGAGGGGAGGCCCTGAGAGAATCTGGTATTAAACCGCCATGCTAAGTCCTAGGCTGCTTTCCAGACACCTCCGGCGCATACAACACTTCACCCCCGTTTCTTCAGTCCTGAAAAAGGAGTTCGGGTACCCTGGCGGGAGAAATGGCGGTTAACAGGAGATTGCGATGGGGTGTGGGAGGTGGAATCCAGAGCGGAGAAACAGTGGAAAATCATGACCCTCAAACCGAAAGGGCAGACACTGGGGACCCGTTGTGCAGGCTGATGATGCTAGGCCTGGGGGCTGGGGCCTGAAGGACTGGTGGTCATAGGAAGGAGACGCTAGATTGTCTGGCCCTAATCCCCAGTCCCGCGTCCCGTCCAGCCTTCTGTGCACCCTCGCTCCGCCCCCTCCCGCTTCGGTGCAGGAGAAGGGGTGTGGCCGTCTGTCCGGGAGAAATGGCGGACGGGGGGGGCGGGGCGAAGGGAAGGAGAGGTTGACTGCCTGGGGAGTCTGCGCAGGGGCGGGGGTTGGGGTACGAGGGGAGGGGTGAGAAGAGTTGAAGGAATTGAGAGGTGGGACTGTTTGTCATTCTGGTATGTGAATGCCGAAAGGCAATTGGGGACTTTGGTCTTCAGTCCGTTCCATCCGCCGGGCTCTCAGTCTCCAACGTCTTGCTATCTATATTTCTGCCCTTCAGTCTGTCCTTAGGATGGAGCTCTAACTGAACTGAAGAAAGGAGAAACAGCCCTGAATCATTGGAGGTCAGTGTGGGGGCTGGGAACTGTCCGGGAACCCCTGGTGTGGTGTGGCAGAAACCAGAGCAGAAATTGGAGCCGGGGGCTCCTCTTCCCCCATCTTCTTCCTCTTTACAAGTAACCCTTGCCCTGGGCCTGTCGTTTTTGGTGCAGCGAAAGGGGTGTGGCATTTGCCTTTTTAAATAAGGGTTTGAGGAGGAAGGGATATGGAGCGAGTGAGGAGCCCTGAGAGGGGGAAACTTGCCCACAAGGGTTCAAATCAAGAAAAGAAGAGAATCCATCTACCAAAGGCCCCTGAAACCCCCTTTCTGGGATCTTCCCACAGGTCTGTCTGCCTTTTGGGCCCTGCACAACTACAAGCCTGGTGGAAAAGAGCAAATTGCTTCTGCTCCCAGCAGGTTGGTACCTGTATGAGAATCATCTGGGGACCTTTGGGGTGGGGGTGAGGGAATCAGAGAAGAATCTGGGGTTCTTTCTGGCTCTCCACCAGCTTTCCTGAAGTCTATATGGCCTCTCATCCCCCATTTAGGTGCTGGGAAATTAGATGTGTTTACATTGGGCAGTGAGGGCTAGGGATAAAGATGTAGAAAACATCAGACAACCAGGGTCCTGAATCAGCACACAGAGGCCTGGACACTTGTATCTGGGTACTAGTCCACCCACCAAGCATTATGTTCCCAAACTCTCCTTTAAGTAGGCCTGCTTAAGCATGAAGTGAGCCAGAGCCCTAAGCCTCATTTTTATCCTTTACCCCAGGTCCTGCTTGGCTTGCAATCTCAGCAGAACTTTCGAGCCTGAACTGAAGCACCTTACCTTGTCGTGCACGCACCCCACTTGGGCACACCAGCTCCACACCCTGGATCAGGGAATCACTCCAGCTGCATCATGAGCCGTGTTCGGGATGCTGGCTGTGTAGCTGCTGGGATAGTGATCGGGGCCAGTGCCTGGTACTGTGTCTACAAATATGCCAGGGGAAGAAACCAGATGAAGAAGAGACTGGCCAAGCCCAAGACCAGGGCTATGGCCGGGACTGGAGCCCGGGCTAGAGCTGGACTAAGGGCTGGATTCACAATTGACCTTGGGCCAGGGTTTGGTCCTCCAACCCCAGTCCGCACTGGGGCAGAGGTCAGGGTCCAAGATGAAACCTCTGCTCTGGACATGGCTGGAGCTGAAGCAGTGGCCCCAGCTGCATCTAGTGCCGAGGCTCAAAGTGGGGCAGGAAGTCAGGCCCAGGAGGCAGAAGGGGCCGGGGTTGGGTCTAAAGCTGAATCAGAAGCCACAGTGGCTTCTGCAGTGGCACCACCTCCCTGGGAGGCAGAGGCTCCCGTGGCTGCAGAGACCTCCGCAATGACAGGGGCTCCTAAATTAGCAGAAGCCCCTGGCACGGCAGAGGCTCCTGGGGCACCAGCTCCTACTGAGGCAGCACCACCTACCGAGGTGGTGGAGGCTTCCATACCAGCAATGCCTACTGTGGTAGCAGCACTTTCTGGGGCAACAGCATCTTCTGGGGCAGCAGCACCTTCTGGGGCTGCAGTGCCTTCTGGGGCAGCAACCCCTACTGGGGCTGCAGAGGCTCCTGGGACTTCAGGGTCCTCTAGAACAGCAGCAGCCGCCAAGAAAACAACCCCTGGGGCTCATACTGGGGCTATACCTAAGGCCGGTTCAGCTACTGGAGCTGTACCCAAAGGTGGAGCTAAGGGTGGAACCAAGTCCCGGACTGGAGGCAAGGGCAAAGGCAAGAAAAATAAGGTTGAAGTAGACGAACTGGGGCTGGGCTTCCGCCCTGGAGATGGGGCTGCGGCAGCTGCCGCAGCCTCCGCTAACGGAGGACAGGCTTTCCTGGCAGAGGTTCCTGATTCTGAAGAAGGAGAGTCTGGGTGGACCGACACAGAATCGGAGTCAGACTCTGAGCCTGAGACCCAGCAGAGAGGGAGAGGGAGGAGACCCGTTCCCATGCAGAAGCGCCCCTTTCCTTATGAAATTGATGAGATTCTGGGTGTCCGAGATCTCAGGAAAGTCCTTGCTTTGCTTCAGAAATCGGATGATCCTTTCATCCAACAGGTAGCTTTGCTCACTCTGAGCAACAATGCCAATTATTCATGCAACCAAGACACAATTCGCAAATTGGGAGGCCTCCCGATTATTGCAAACATGATCAACAAAACTGATCCCCACATTAAGGAAAAAGCCTTAATGGCCATGAACAACCTGAGTGAGAATTATGAAAATCAGGGCCGGCTTCAGGTATACATGAATAAAGTGATGGATGACATCATGGCCTCTAACCTGAACTCAGCAGTACAGGTAGTTGGACTAAAATTTTTAACAAACATGACTATTACTAATGACTACCAGCACCTGCTTGTCAATTCCATTGCAAACTTTTTCCGTTTGTTATCTCAGGGAGGTGGAAAAATCAAGGTTGAGATTTTGAAAATACTTTCGAATTTTGCTGAAAATCCAGATATGTTAAAAAAACTGCTCAGTACCCAAGTGCCATCATCATTTAGTTCCCTCTACAATTCTTATGTGGAATCAGAAATTCTTATTAATGCCCTAACTCTATTTGAGATCATCTATGACAATCTCAGAGCAGAAGTATTCAACTACAGAGAGTTCAATAAAGGCTCCCTTTTTTACTTATGCACTACATCTGGAGTGTGCGTTAAGAAAATTCGAGCCTTAGCAGATCACCATGACCTCTTGGTGAAAGTGAAAGTTATAAAACTAGTGGACAAATTCTGATTGGCTATGTGTCTCAGAGACCTGAAGAAATGTCTGGTTTTGCAGTCTGGAAGCCATGAAAATTGAAAGTTACTGCTTTTCCACTTGCTTATATAGTAAAGGGATCCTTTCAGCTGCCAGTTTTGAATAATGTATCATCCAGAGTGATGTTATCTGTGACAGTCTCCAGCTTTAAGCTGAACAATTTTATGAATACCAAATAAATAGTCCTCTTGTACTGAAAACACATTTGTGACTTTAATCGTGCTGCTTGAATGGAAATATTTTTACTGGTTCCTCTATGTGAATTGACAGTGAACCTGTCCATCATGAATAGCCTACACTTCTATCATCTGTTTTGACTTGAATTTATTCACCAAAGACTTCATTTGTGTATCATTAATAAAGTTGTATGTTTCAACTGACAAAAAAAAAATTGTTCTCTTGCTTGAATTTAAAATCTAGCTGGAGGGCTTCCCTGGTGGCGCAGTCGTTGAGAGTCCGCCTGCCGATGCAGGGGACACGGGTTCGTGCCCCGGTCCGGGAAGATCCCACATGCCGTGGAGCGGCCGGGCCCGTGAGCCATGGCCGCTGGGCCTGCGCGTCCGGAGCCTGTGCTCCGCAACGGGAGAGGCCACAGCAGTGAGAGGCCTGCGTACCGCAAAAAAAAATAAATAAATAAAATAAAATAAAATAAAATCTAGCTGGAGAGAGATAAGGTACATAAATAGAAAAAGATTACAGTACCTGAGCATATGCTCATTGTCAAATATATGCTATCTGTTTAAGTGAAGCAGAAGTGGCTAGAATGCTTCAAGGAGGAAGGGCACACTTAAGGTGGGCCCTGAAGGACAGCATGAGAAAACACAGAAGGGCATTCCAGGAGAGGAAATGGCTTGAAGAAAGGCGCGGAGGTAGGAAATCTGTTCCAGTGACAGGAAGGTGACCAGTTTGCCTAAAATGGAAAGTATGGGAATAGAAGTGATGGGAGATAAGGGTGGAAATGTAGGGCAAAAAAAGTTTGGGGAAGACACTGAACCCCAAGCTGAAGATTGAAATATGATCCTGTCATTTTCTGGGAATTACTGGGCATTTTTGGCAAAAGGAAAAATAATCTGGTGGCAACGTGCAAAATGGATTGGAGCTGGGGTGGGGTTAGGTGTAGAGACATTTGTTAGGAAATTATAAACCAAGCATGAGATGATGAAGAGTGAAATAGGGCGATGGCTATAGGAAATGTTAGGGAATGATGATAAGAGATGCTTACCAAAAAAGTACCAAAATCTATCTTGGCTATAGGTCAACAGAGAGGAAGGATTGTATGATCTTGTGCAGGTTCTGACAGAGAAAGCCCTCTTTCTTGGGCAGTTCTGGCAACCAAGCAATGCCAAAGTGAGTTACCATTTTTTTTCTTTCCACTTTTTCTTTTTTTCGAGTCACCATTTATAATGATGAGAAAGAGCAGTGTTACAAATAGAATGACTCTTGGTGCAAAGTGATTTCCCCCCCTCAGGTTAGAGGTCTAGGTCCTCCTTTGTTTAGAAGAGGGGCAGTGGTGAGGCCTTTATGGGGACCCCACCCCCACCTCTGAGTTCACTTAAGAGCAGGAAAATCTTCCTTCCTCTGCTCCCTGGCCCAGTGAGGCGATGAAAGAAGAAAATGGGAGAAGTTGCAGAGGTTTTCCAAACCCAGCCTGCTCTCCTGACACCTCTCATGAAATCTTCATTTTGGTGCAAGTGTATGGTAGGCTGTGGCAGAAATAGAGACAGGGACTCCTGGGAGGGGGGCACATAGAAAATGGACAGTTTGGCCTAATATACTGGCACAACTTATCTGGAAGGCAATTTGGCAATCTATATAAGAAGCTTTAAAGGTGCACCTGCCTTTCAGCCAAGCATTGCACTTGTAGGATATTTTTCCCTACGGAAATAATCAAATAATTGTATACAGAGGAATATCAAGGGTATTCAATTGAGCAGTGTTTCTAAGAGAGAAAAAGAAGCAACTTAAATGTCTAACACTATGGAATTGGCTAAACAATAGGTGGTATGTCCACACAGTAAAATAGTATGCAACTGTTAAAAACTGCTATTTAGGACTTCCCTGGTGGCGCAGGGGTTGAGAGTCCGCCTGCCCATGCAGGGGACACGGGTTCGTGCCCCAGTCCGGGAAGATCCCACATGCTGCGGAGCGGCTGGGCCCGTGAGCCATGGCCGCTTAGCCTGCCCGTCCGGAGCCTGTGCTCCACAACGGGAGAGGCCACAACAGTGAGAGGCCCGCATACCGCAAAAAAAAAAAAAAAAACCTGCGATGTACTTTTATATTATTGGCATGAAAAGACATTCACCATATGTAAGAGTCTGTGGCATCAGTCAAAAAAAGGCTCCTGCAATTGAAAGTCAGTGAAAATTCTTTCAGATGTTTATTATGTCATCTCAGTGTATTTTTACACAGAATTGGAATCATATTGTACATCAGTGGTTCTCAATGTGTAGTTCACAGACCACTACAGGTCCCTGAAACTGTAAGGTCAAAATTATTTTCAAAATAAAGCAATGGTTGGTAAAACTGCTGGTGTCCCCAAACTGTACTAGTAGTGATTGAATTCTTTACAGCCACACACTCAACAAATTTTTGTAATCCAGTTTCATTTCTAAATGTCTTTAATGGAGTCCTTATTTATAATAAAATTATATTTTTTATTAAATCTTGATGATTGAGTGCATATCTTTTTAAAATTCTGTGTAACACGAAGTGTGCACAAAGCACTTCTCCTGCATAGCTTAATACAGTGGTTGTCTCGAAGGAAAATGTTTGCACAATCATTTGAGTTGTGCACTGAATTAGCTGCTTTTGACGTGGAACACCATTTTTACTTGAAAGAATGGCTGGCAGAAAGACTGGTTTTTCAGACTTGAGTATTGGGCAGACATTTTCTTGAAAATTAATGAGGTGAACCTTCAAGAAAAACAACTGACTGTATTTGCCACCAACAATAAAATTTGAGCTTTCAAGCAAAATTAGAATTCTGGAAAGCTTGTATCCACAGCCATAGGCTTGGCAGCTCATAATATTTAAGGATTTTCTGAAGAGGTCAGTGGTGATAATAATGAAGGTGAAAGCCCTTTTTCCTGTTTCTCCTTTTAGCATAGAAATGATGGAGGACTCTGGGGGCTAATGTTGATCTTACTCAGTTTTACTGTGAGAGTTGTAACACATATGACATCAAACCCATGGTCATTTAATAAAGAATATCATTGCTCTGGTAACAAGGTGACCCTGGGTGAGGCTAGACCCAAGATTGTTTGAACCCTTAATAAGGAGAATCTGAAAAGATGTCAATCCTGGAACAGTAATGTCTTCTTCTGGATGAAGTAGAGATGGTATCTGAGCTCATATACTGAAGATGGATGCATTAATGTCTCTTGGCTTGATCCCAGTTATGAAGGTAATCCAACCAGCTTCCTTTGCTCTGATTAGCAGTGGAAATTTCCATCGCCTTCAGATGGAACCTATTCCCATGCAGAGACATGTAGTCTGGACTTATGAATGAGCTAAGGATCACACAATAGGCAAATATTTCATTTCCTAAAGTCTAGGTTTTTGTGTCTTAAATCACATCGCATGAGAACGATCAACAGCATAGTCCAGGTGGTGCTGAGATTTAAAAAGGTAGCTCTTTGGAAAGATTTAACCTAGTAAAATTATGACAACAGGCACCAGGAATTGAGCACCAGCTATATAGTGTTCTATTATTACTTAAGCATGATTGTTGAAACATTCCTTAGACATTCTGTAGTACTATAGTTTTTACCTTCTACATTGTGTGTTCAGGGCATGGTTGAAGTGGGGGCAATTCTCACAACCATGATTGCACTGAATAGTCCTGCCTTCCTTGCTTTAATTTATTGGTCTGGGTAAACAATTGGATCGAAAGTTATCATGTTCTTTAAATTATTTTTAAAGAATATGAACTGATAAATGCAAGAATTGAGAATACAGGGCTGTCATTTTAGTGGTAGAGCACAAGGATGAAGCGATACAAACTACTGCTCTTGAAGTCCCTGAGCTGCACTTGTTTCCATCCTTTATCAGGCCAGATATTCAACTTTTCCATTACTTGTAAGATATATCACAACATATTTCCTTAAATTCCCTTTTTGTGCTTAAACAAAAGTCTACAGACTAAGAGTAAGACCAGAAGTGGGTAGTAAGCAATAGAGTCTCAAGAAAACATGAGGTATTTGGGTTGAGGTGGGCAAAATTCAAATAAGAACTTTTTCCACAGTCTGGGTTTGAAAACTAATAGCCTACAATTAACTGAGTGTCCTTTTCCACTGACAATGGGTTCTAGGTGACAAGGTTTTTCCTCCCATAGAATGATTTCATGGAGAAGAGGATTTGGGTGAGATCAGATGTTTGTTTCTAAAATCATTGAGCAAATTCCAGTGAAAACAATGAATAGACTAAATTATGGAATACCTGATTCAATGTAAAAGATAAAATAAAGCAATTACAAAATCCTACTGCATGAATCTTTCTCCACTTAAAGCTGTCAGAGACAACTTGAAGAATGAGTTTAGAAACTGGTCTTTTCCATTACTTAATTGTTATATCAGTTGAATGCACCATTTTATCAGATTTCTTTAGTAAAATGGGAACACTGGTAACTCAAGTAGGTGATCTGGGAAATTCTGAGCCTTTCTGGGCCTTTTAAAAATAGTTACCACTGTGCCCTGCTTATAAGGAAAATAAATAGCAATTTGCCTCCTGCCTTAACTGAGATTCATACTTTCAAATGTGAAAACACCTTAGGTCTGAGGGTGATATTGCATTATCAGAACAAAAAAGAAAAGAATTATAGATTTTGAGTGTGCCTAAGAACATAAGTTTATATCAGTCCAAATTAATCACAATTGGGACTCTCATCTATTCTTAATATAATTGATTAATTCTAGACTTAAGTTAGATATGAATGATAAAATTGCAAGAGTGACCACTAAAATAATAGAGAGTGTAAATTGTCCAATGCATTAAAGGGAAAAATGCACTAAGAAGAATAATTTAATCCAAAAGAAGGTGAGAAATGAGGAAAGTGAAGCCTTAAAAGAGCAAGAAAAAGAGAAAGCACAGAACTCACATGTATTAGTAATCATAATAAGAAAAAATGGGCTAAACTTACTAGTTAAAAGATTTTGTCAGATTTAAAAAATCAAGCTACATGATAAAGAATAAGCATGCAGAAACTTTGAAAGTAAAAGTCAGAAAAATATACCATGTAAACACTAACCAAAAGGAAGTTGGAAGAGCCAAATTAATGAGACAAAAATAGGTTTTAAGACAGAAGGCATTATTAAAGATAAAAAATATGTGAATGGTTAAACAAACCATGGTACATCCATACCATGGAATATTACTTGGCTATAAAAAGGAATGAACTATTATTGATACAAAAACAACTTGAGTGGATCTCAAGGGCATTGTACTGAGTGGGGGGAAAAAGCCAATCTCAAAAGAAAACCACATACTCTATGATTCAATATATATAACATTCTTAAAATGAAAAGATGTAACCATTGGGGAAAACTGTGTGAAATGTACAGAAAAATTCTCTGTATTATCCTTGCAGCTTCCTGTAAATCTATAATTATTTCAGAGTAAGATTTTTTAACTGATGATAAATGGTGCAATTCACCAAAATAAATAACAATTCTAAGTGTGTGGTCATTTAATAAAGTAACCTCAAAATATGTAAAGAAAAAAGAAATGAAAACATTAACGACCACATGGGATAATTCAACACACTTTTCTAAAATATTTAAAGGACAAGTATTTACTAAAAATGGTAAAGTTATAGAATAGAGAACAATACAATCAACAACCTGATTTAATGAAAATAAACAGAATCCTGCACCCAATAAGAGGAGAATACACTTTCTTCTCAAGCATACACAGGACTTTTACAATAATTGATCACATAGTTGGCCATAAATCAAGTCTCAACAAATTTCTGAGAATGACTTTCATAAAGTCCACCTTATCTGACCAAAATGCAATTAGAATAAAAATCAATAATAAAAAGACAACATTTTTAAAATCCATGTGCTTGGAAATTTTAAAACATATTTCTAAATAGTCAATGGGTTAAAAACGAAGCATAGTGGAAATTTTAAAATACTGAGAACTGAATAATAATAAGAATGCTAAAGATCAAAATTTGTGGGATTCAGTAAAAATGGTATTTCAAGGGAAATTTATGGACTTAAATCTTTATGTTACACGATACGTCCAGAATAGGTGAATCTGTAGAGACAAAAAGTAGAATCATGGCGGACAAGTGCTGGAGAGGCAGTGGAGGAGAGATGAAGAGTGACAGCTAAAGGGTGCAGGGTTTCTTTTTGGAGTGATAAAAATGTTTTAAGGGCTTCCCTGGTGGCGCAGTGGTTGAAAACCCGCCTGCCAATGCAGGGGACATGGGTTCATGCCCCGGTCCGGGAGGATCCCACATGCCACGGAGCAGCTGGGTCCGTGAGCCATGGCCGCTGGGCATGCACGTCCGGAGCCTGTGCTCCGCAACGGGAGAGGCCACAGCATGTTTTAAAATTAATTGTGGCGATGGTTGTACAACTCTGTGAATATACTTAAAACACATTGAATTGTACACTTTAAATAGGTGAATTTGTATGTGAATTATCTCTCAATAAAGTTATTTTTTTAATCTTATGTTAGACTAGAAAAAAAGGCTAAACATTGAAAGCTAAGCATTCAAATTAAGAAGTTAGAAAAAGAACAGCAGAATAAAGACAGAAGAATGAAAAAGACAAGAGCAGAAATAGATGAAATAGAAAATAAAAATACATTAGAAAGTATCAACAAAGCCAAAACCTGGTCCTGTGAATGGTATAATAAAAAAAAAGCAAACCTTTGGTGAGACTAATCAAGGAAAAATAGGTGTTAAGAAAAAATATTAGCAATGAACAAGAGGACATAATAATGAGTAAGCAAAGATTTTTAAAGATAAAAGAATATTATGATTAACTTTATTTTTTTACATCTTTATTGGAGTATAATTGCTTAACAATGGTGTGTTAGTTTCTGCTTTATAACAAAATGAATCAGTTATACATATACATATGTTTCCATATCCCCTCCCTCTTGCGTCTCCCTCCCACCCTCCCTATCCCACCCCTCCAGGCGCACCGAGCTGATCTCCCTGTGCTATGTGGCTGCTTCCCACTAGCTATCTACCTTACATTTGGTAGTGTATATATGTCCATGCTTCTCTTTCGCTTTGTCACAGCTTACCCTTCCCCCTCCCCATATCCTCAAGTCCATTCTCTAGTAGGTCTGTGTCTTTATTCCTGTCTTACCCCTAGGTTCTTCATGACATTTTTTTTCTTCTTAAATTCCATATATATGTGTTAGCATACGGTATTTGTCTTTCTCTTTCTGACTTACTTCACTCTGTATGACAGACTCTAGGTTAACTTTATGCAATGGATTTGAAAATGTGGATGAAATGTTAGAATCCCTTGGAGAATAGAACTTACCAAAACTGACTCAAAAAGATACAGAAATTCTAAAGGGTCCTATAACCACTGAGGAAATTAAATCAGTAGTTTAAAAGTCCCTCTGCTCCCCAAAATAGGCCCAGATGGAATTGATAATTCCAATCTTGTACAAACTCTTCCAGAGAACAGAAATAAGTAATACTATCCAATGCATTTTATGAGACTAGTACTAACCTTTATTGGTACAGCCACTATGGAGAACAGTATGGAGGTTCCTTAAAAAACTACAAATAGGGCCTCCCTGGTGGCGCAGTGGTTGGGAGTCCGCCTGCCGATGCAGGGGATACGGGTTCGTGCCCCGGTCTGGGAGGATCCCATATGCCGCGGGGCGGCTGGGCCCGTGGGCCATGGCCGCTGGGCCTGCGCGTCCGGAGCCTGTGCTCCGCAATGGGAGAGGCCACAGCAGTGAGAGGCCCGCGTACCGCAAAAAAAAAAAAAAAAAAAAAAAAAAAAACTACAAATAGAACTACCATATGAGCCAGCAATCCCACTACTGGGCATATACTCTGAGAAAACCATAATTCAAAAAGAGTCACGTACCAAAATGTTCATTGCAGCTCTATTTACAATAGCCAGGAGACGGAAACAACCTAAGTGTCCATCATTGGATGAATGGATAAAGAAGATGTGGCACATATATACAATGGAATATTACTCAGCCATTAAAAGAAATGAAATTGAGCTATTTGTAATGAGGTGGATGGACCTAGAGTCTGTCATACAGAGTGAAGTAAGTCAGAAAGCGAAAGACAAATACTGTATGCTAACACACATATATGGAATTTAAGAAAAAAAATGTCATGAAGAACCTAGTGGTAAGACAGGAATAAAGACACAGACCTACTAGAGAATGGACTTGAGGATATGGGGAAGGGGAAGGGTAAGCTGTGACAAAGTGAGAGAGTGGCATGAACATATATACTCTACCAAACGTAAAATAGATAGCTAGTGGGAAGCAGCCGCATAACACAGGGAGATCAGCTCGGTGCTTTGTGACCACCTAGAGGGGTGGGAGGGAGGGAGACGCAAGAGGGAAGAGATATGGGAACATATATATATGTATAACTGATTCACTTTGTTATAAAGCAGAAACTAACACACCATTGTAAAGCAATTCTACTCCAATAAAGATGTAAAAACAAACAAAAAAACAAAGTTAGTATGAAAAAGGAAACTATACGTCTTACCTATAAACATAAATGTAAAAATTTTAAACAAAATATCAGCAAGTGGAATCCAGCTATGTATAAAAAAATTTTTCTTGATCAACTTGGAATGCAAAATTGGCTTAACATGAAAAATAGCTATCAAAGCTTGATTGACACATTCTATCATATATATATATATATATATATATATATATATATGAAGTATTAGGACTCGAAAAGACCTATGCCAATTTTGAAAAATAAGGATAAAGAGGGGAGACTGATTCTACCAGATAGTAAGATATACTACAAAATTATATCATTAGTCAAGGTAACAACAGGCTATGCTGCAGTAACAAATGAACCCCCAAATCTCAGTGAATACACAAAGGTTTATTTCTTGTTTACATAAAATTTAATGCCGGTTGGGCAGCTCTCAGTCTTCCATGCTGTTACTCTTCCATCTTGTGGTTTCTTCTATCTCGTGGCTCCTCCATCTCAAATGTGGCCTCTTATACAGGATTTTAAACTACCTTGGACCAGAAGTAATTCACATTACTTTTGCTTATAGTACCTTGTCCAGATCTAGTCATATGGCCTCAATTATTATAAATGAAAGGCAGGCAGGAGAGTAGGAAAAAACAGAGATCATTTGGTGAGTACTAGCTGTCCCTGCCATATCATAGTAATAAAAGAAATATGTAAGAGATAAACAGATAAATGTAAAAGCTTAGAGAGAGAATTGAGTAAATATAAAACTTAATATACTATAAAATTGGCACTGCAAATCAATGGAAAAGGATGGACTGTTTAGTATATGGTATTGGGAAGACTGGCTCTCGATTTGGAGAAAAATAAAACCGGACCCCTGCCTAACACCAAATATATATTTCATCTGGAGGATGAAAGACCTAAATATGAAAGTTAAAATTATGAAGTTAATGGAAGATAATACAGGAGAATATCTTTGTGGCCTAGAATTGGACAAAACTTTCTTAAACAAAACCTCAGAAGTACATACCATAGGGCAAAAAAGATTAATAGATTTTGTTATATAAAAATAAGAGTTTCTATTCAATAAAGGACGCCATGAACAAAGTTAATAAATGACAGATAGAAAAAAATATATTTGCAATAATTTTTTTCTTTTTTTATTTTTTTGCGGTACGCGGGCCTCTCACTGTTGTGGCCTCTCCCGTTGTGGAGCACAGACTCCGGACGCACAGGCTCAGGGGCCCTGGCTCACAGGCCCAGCTGCTCCACGGCATGTGGGATCTTCCCGGACCAGGGCACGAACCCGTGTCCCCTGAATCGGCAGGCGGACTCTCAACCACTGCGCCACCAGGGAAGCCCAATATCTGCAATATTTTAAACTAACAAAGGATTAATATCTAGCATATGCACAGTACTCTTCAAATCCAAGAGAAAAAGACAGAGACACACCACCCTAAATTGGCAAAATATATGAAAAGTATACCTAGAGAAGAGGAAAACCAAAATGCTTAAAAATACATGGAGATGTTCAAACTCATTATTAATCAGATAATTGCTAATTAAATTATAATTTCCCCCGCTGGCCAAAAGTAGAGTGTTTCATAAGCAGAAATGGTCTAAAGTGAAGAAACAATTACCTTAGGACACATCTTGCTAACGGATGCACAAAATAAATCGAGGTAAAACGCAGATGCTCACAGACACAGTTCAAAGCTATGGTAGCTTGATGCTGAGTGTAGTTCCGGGAGAAGGAGCTTGATGGTGCTACTCCTGCTGCTCTGGGTGCACGCTGCCTCTATAATGGCTTGCTGCAAAACAAACCCTGAACTGCTATTTTCACTTTTCTCCATTTTTCATAAAAGCAAAATCCTCTTCAGATTTCTTTCTGTTAGCAGAAGGAGCTACTAAGGTTAAGTCTTTCGTAAAAGTGAACTTTCAAAAAGCGAAGGATACCTGTACACTCACACCTATTTGGCCAGCAATTCAAAAGATGGGAAATGCCAAGTGTTAGTAAGGGTGCAAGGGTATAGGAACTCTTACACATACAGGCAGCTAATTAGATTTTAGACTGTCACTGCTATTCCAAAAAGCAATCTGACAGTATTTAATCACATTAATTATATATGCACCCTATGACTTAACAATTCCATTTTTATATTCCAGAACACTTCTCTCACAGGTCCATAAAGGGACATATATGAGGACATTCATCTCAGTGTTTGGGGTAGCAAGGAGTTGAAAGCAGTCTAGATTCTATTCCTAGGAAAATGAAGAAGTAAATTAGAGTGGGTGAACACTTTGGTACATCATGCAAAAGCTGTAAACTACAGATTAGATGTACCCAGAATAACATGTAACATAAAAAAATACTGCTGAGTGGGGAAAAAAACAAAATAAGAACCACAGCAACATATCACTATCTAAATTAAAAATTCATGCATATTAAATAACATAAGTTCTAAAAAAACTCAGACAAACAAGAATATGCACATCAAATATATTAGAATGGTTGCCTGTTGGGAGGAAGATGGAAGCGAGGAATAGAGATGAAAGAAACAAAGTAGTAAATGAATGAATAAAGAAAAGGGTCTTTTTAAACTTATTTATATATTTATTAAAATAAGCGGAATAGATCTTGTGCCAAAAAGCCTTTCAAAGAGGAAAAGGTTTTGATTAGACCTATGCAAATGGTATGATATGAAGGAAGGAATCTGATTAGTGTAATCTTCATCATCTGAGGTCCAAAAAAAAAAAGGAAGGAAAGAAAGCCATCAATGTCATAGTAGCATAAAAGGGTAAAACTGTTACAACAAAAGACTCAAAAAAGTATGATCTTAAAAGCAAAAATAGTTTTTTTTCCCACAAAGGAGTCTCAAGTTAATGTTTCAGTTCAGCAGGGAGGTTCTGCTGTCTATCCATTCAGCTAGTGTATGGGAAAAGAGAGAGCACAAGTCAAGCATGGAGAGGTTTTACGTGGAAAAATCTGGAGGTGACTTACGTCACTTCTGCCACAATTCTTTGGCCCAGAATCAGACTTATGGCTGCACTCAATCAAAAGGGACACTTACCATTGTCATCTAGCTGGATACCCAGGAGGAAGCAGGCAACATGAATATTGGGGAGCATTAACAGCCTCTGCCACAATAGGCAAGAGCTTTGTGGAAGGATTATAAAATGCTATTAAAAGACATTAATCATCCAGGATGCTGGTCTCAGTGGCTGCTTTTTCTGACTCTGGGTAACAGTTTTCAAATGTTTTCAGCCCCATCAATATCTTTCACAAGACTAGCCTGATCCTCAGGCCCCCTCCCTCCACCTTCAATCCCCTGGGGCAGTACCATCTTCCATCTCCCCTGCAACCATATTCATATACCAAAATGGAGCAGGAGATTGGGGTTAGAGAGTGGGCAGGAAGTCAGTAGTAGAGGCAGAGAGTAAACATGAGATTTGTACTTACTTCCTCATATTTTCTAGTACTATTGCAGCCCTTAAAACTAAGCATCAGCATGCAATCATTTTTTTACCATCAGAAAAAAAGGCAATGAAATTATTTTCACTGAAAAAGTAACAAGGAATCAATTCGAGGAAAAATATATCATAAAAAATATTTCCAACTTAAGAAGGAGGCTTTGCTTCATGCAAGTGCCTTAGTCCAATTAAGTTTTACGATTGTACTGTTTTTCTACATAAGAAGTGTTATAAACATGCTTAAAGTATGTTTTTTAAAGATTTTTTTAATGTGGACCATTTTTAAGGTCTTTATTGAATTTGTTACAATATTGCTTTCATTCTACGTTTTGGTTTTTTGGCCACAAGGCATATGGGATCTTAGCTCCCCAACCAGGGATTGAACCCACACCCCCTGCATTGGAAGGCGAAGTCTTTAACCACTGGACCACCAGGGAAGTCCCCCACATGCTTAAAGTATTTGATAAGTTTTTAGACTGAATCCTTCTGAACAGTGAGATTCAACTCTGAGCAAAGGGAAGAGCTGCGAGGCCGAGGCAGCTGAGAGTGTAAGGGCTGCAAAGATGGTCTGATTCTCCCTGTCCTGTCAAGATGGGCATAAGGTGCTGTCTCCCAACCCCTTCCCATATTCCACAGCCTCTCATTCTTTGCACCTGACTCTGTTGCTCACTTCAAAAATATACACGAACAAGTGACAAAGGTGGTAACCTGGGTAAATGCCTTTGGCCCCTTCCATCCCTCTCCCAAATTCCCATAAAGATAACTCAGCCTCAACATAGATGGGAGCATTGTTCCCACCAATGGAAAACAGAATGGGATCGCTCTCTCCTAGACCCCTGCACCTGAGGGTTTCCATGTAGCCTAGAGAAGTGATTGTTGCGGGGAGAGCCCCCGAGACCCACTTGTTCTCTCCCTGAGTAGAAGCTTCCCTGGACCATGTCTACTACCTCCCACCTAGCCTGAGGAGTGCAGTCTGGTAGGCCTCTCATTCCCAAACTCCAGGGAACCCAGGAGGAGCCTAGCCTTGCAGCAGGGTTGCTGCCTGCCATTCCACATCCTCCCTGGTGGCCCCTCAGCCAGGCTTAGGCCAGTGTCCAAGGAACTCTCACCCACTGACCATACTGATAAACCTAGACCAGGTGTTCTCTGACCAAGTCTAGAAATACCTAAAGTATATGTAAAGTTGTGTGTTAGGAATGAAAGGAGGGTGTGTGTGGATTTTTCAGGAGAGAGAAGCTATAATTACTAACACATTCTTATTAGGAAGTGTGACCCTCAAATAATCACTGGCCCAGAAGATCTATGTTTATATTTGTTCTAAATAGGATAATTTTTATTTTCTTTTAATAATGAAATTAATACAATCATTGTAAAATATTCAAACAATGTAGAAATGTATTCATTTATCCATTTAGTAAGTCTTTATTGAGTGCCTATGCAAGGCACTGAGAATACAATGGTGAGAAAAACAAACTAAGTCTTTGCATTCATGAAGCTCACAGAATAGTGGGGGATATACATTAATCAAATAATCACACAAGTGCATGTATAATTATAATTCCATATAAGTACAAATAAAGAATGGGACACCGGTATATAAGAATATACAGCAGAAGATCAAAGCTCTCTGAAGGGGGTAGAAAGGGGTCAGAAAAAATTCCCCAAGGAGTAAAATTTGAGCTAAAATAAGGAAAAGTGTAGTTAACTAGGCAAAGAAGACAATGTAAATGTCTTGTAACCTTACTGCTACAGAATGCCATTCTAATACACTGTGATATATCCTTCCAGCTTGTTTACTCTCCATATACAAATATGCATGTGTGTATGTATGTATGTATTTATACATAACTGGAATAAATCTCAGTCCACATATTCAAGTGTGTAAGACATCCAACTTTTATTTTCCATAGCAATACTCACAATTTTCATCTTGTCTTCTCATTCCATGGGGGTGACTGAAACAGTATCAGTTCAAGATCTACTGTTTTCTCCATGGTGTGTCTAAGTTCAAGGATGCTTATGGAGTGCCTTAGAGTTCTTAGAAGGAAGGAGTCCATGTGGTTCTAGTATTATTCTACATAATTCACCACTTCCATTCCCTCCATGTGGCCCCTTCAGACAAGATAGCTCTCTATTTGCTTCTGTGTCTTCCTTGAATGATCAAGACTTTCTCTGCTGCTTCCCTGCCATTGCCATTCTGGGATACAGAAAGCTTGGTAAGACCCTATACTATTTGGCTGGAAGAAATATAAAACAGCATTCCCCCAAGATATCTCTTAAGAGGCATCACATAAGTCACCTACACAATCCAATCCAACAAACCTATATGAGGAATTTCCAGTCAATAGCATACTGAACTGACCCCTTCCACTTAAAACTCACAGAAATTATAGAATATGAACCCCCCTCTAAAAGTAATAATATAGTCAAGCTCATAATCATGAAATGCAAATCCCCAAGGAACAAAGAAGGAACTAACAGCAGTGAGCAAGAGATAAAGATGAACAGATGGATATTGGCTTTAAGGGCTGGGGAACAGGGTTTTAATCCCACATGGCAACAGGAGGCAATGCCTCTAGGCAATGGAAGATGGGAGGCTGGTACTGAGCTCCTGTCTAAATCCAGATCCCACAGAAGCACAACCAGTATCTAAAATGATGACTAGAAAACCTTTTCTCACAGCAAAGATATATAACAAGAAAGTTTGTCTTTTATGTGAGGTTATTGGTGGATAAAGAGATCCCTGAGAGCAATCAGAATCCAGGCCAGCTTCACCCATAGGTGTAGGGTTGAATTCACAGTTCCTACATGTTAGTGAACCCAAAGGACACAAACTAACATAAAAATTAATCTGGAACTGGTTAAAGTTGTGTGACTCTAGCAGAGGTAAACTCAAACCCAAGGAGATAATTAAGACATTCAAAGATATATTTCAAAAAACAATCACCCAGAATGCAGCATAAAAAGATAAAGTGGTGCAAAATATGCATGAGAACCTAGAAGACATGGCAGAAAGAATTAAAAATATCAAAATACGCTTGGTAGAAGTTCCATAAAAAAGACTAGAAAGAATAAGCAAAAGGTAATATTTGAAGAGATTGTGGCACAGAATTTTCAACAACTGAAGCAAGACATGAATCCTTATATGGAACACACTGACTTTTGAGCAGTTTGAATACAAATAAAACCATAACTAGACACATCTTAGTGTAGAGCATCAACTATACCTAGCATGATACTTTCATGTGTTTGGGCTTTGGGAAATGACAAAGCCCTTCCATAAACCTTTCCTGAAGAAAGGAATGGGGAAAATGGAAAAGTAAGAAATATTGTGGGAGAGAAAAACAAGAATATAAGTTTATATTTAAAACATAATATTATATCATATATGCATACACATAAATATGTGAGAGAGTACATGGAAATGTTCATGTAGTTTTTGATGTCTGCCACCCCATCCCTTAGTAAATTACTGTAGATTTTTTTCTTTCTGACTATTCAGAGGTTTCCCTCAGAGACATAAGTAGGATGAGCCCATTGGGAAATGGTATCAGCTGTTGGTCAAGCCACAGTCTCTACACAGCTTATTTGCCTGCACCGTGTTTTCTCTTGGACTCTAAATTCTGAGCATAGCTTTTTAAAGCTACAACTAAGGTAATCAACGTACAATACAATACAATAATGATAGCTGGAGCACTGTGTTAATGAGATACACTGCAAATCTGGAAGAGGTAAGAGAGACAGAGTGAGAAAACAAATGACTTATGGGTAAGAGTCTAAAGATACTTTCTAAAAAATCTTTAATCTACCACTTAGGTAGGCATCACTAGGTATGTCTAAGAAACAATGTTTGAAGAAAATGCACATATAGTGAAGAATAAATGCAGAATCATAAAATTATTTCAATCAAATCCCAGTCCTGCCTCCAAGGGATATCTCCCAGAAGACCTTCCTTGGGGTTTCTATTCTCCAAATTTCTCCAGTCCCTTGTATTACTTCCACAGATGACTATTCATATTCATGTCTGTGCACTTCAAAACTTATATTATCTCCCACTGAAATAGAACTACTTAAGGAGTCAGATATAATCTTTAGCAAAATAAGTAATAAGAGCACTGAAAGGAGTACAACTAAAGCAGAAAAAAAATAATTTCTGGGATTGAAAAACATGATTTTCAAATTTAAAAACTCAGAATAAATATAAGAGAAAATACATTCTAGAGAGAATTCATAGGCACATCCTCTTACCTTAACAAAATAAAATTAGAAATAAATAATAAAAGAACACCATTAAACATAACTGCCTGACAATATAGCACTGTTCTCCATAATAACCCCCGGGTCAAAGAGGAAATTAAAAGTAAAATTGCAAGCTATAAGGAAAGCAAAGAAAAAGAGAATACATCATATCAAAGCTTATAGGGCATGGCTAAAGCTGTATTCAGAGAAAAATAAATAATCTTAATTACTATTATTATTCAAGAAGACCATAAATAAAAGAAATAAGCCCTATTCTTGAAGCATTAGAAAAGCACAATAGAACAAATCCAAAGATAGAAGAAATTAGTAAAGTTAAAAATAATGACCAGAAAAAACATTGTAGAAATGATAAATAAAAGCCTGGTTCTTTGAAAAGACCAATAAAATAAACACACTCTTCATAAGTAAAACTAAGTAATAATGGAAGAAAAGCAAAAGTTTACAAATTATGACTAATAAAGGATTTCACTACAAAAATAGATGTGATTAAAAGTTATAATTTTACATATACATCTTTGACATCAAATTTAAAAATCTAGCGCGATGAAGAGTGGCCCCCGCTTGCCACAACTAGAGAAAGCCCTCGCACAGAAATGAAGACCCAACACAGCCTAAAATAAATAAATAAATAAATTTATTAAAAAAAAAAAAAAATCTAAAGGTAATGGATGATTTCCCAGTAGAGTAGAAGTTACCAACATTAACCCAAGAAATAGAAAATTTGAGTAGACAAATTATGAGAGATAAGATTGGAAATGTGATTGTAGACCTACCACTAAAAAAGGAATCAGGATCAAATGGTTTTGCAGTTCAGTTCTATCTAACATTTAAAAAGGAGATAATACCAATATTATTTACACTCTACCAGAAAAGAGGAAAAAAATTGAAGTTCACTAATGAATTTTATAAAGCTAGCAAACCTAAGACCAAAACCTGCTAAAGGTAGTACATAAAAGGTAACTATAAACAAATATTAATAATAAATATAAAAATCAAAATAAAACATTAACAAACTATAAAACTTATAAACAAACAGAACTCAGAAGTCTGGCAATAAAAAGCTCTATTATGACCTAGTAGGATTAGAAAAAAATTCAGCAGCTACTTCTAATGGGTACCAACAAGTATAGAAGAGAATAACTTAAATATTGAAAGTGCTTTTTACCAACAGTCAACAGCAATCCTCATTCTAACCATGAAATGCCAAAGTCATTTCCACTAAAACCAGGAACAAGTCAAGGTCATCCACAATCTCCATTTTTATTCAATAGTATTTTGGGTGATTATCTATTGCAATAAGATAAAATAAATAATTAGTGTAAAACTGGGAAAAGTTAAAAGCAATTTCTATTTACAACTGATATGACTGTATTTGTCTAAAACACAAAGGACTATTTAAAAATCACAAAGTCAAGAAGCAAAATAGAAGAGGTGGTGAGGCAAAGATAAACACAAAGAAACAATAGCTTTCCTCTATTCTAGCAAGATTTTAGGAAGTATTGCACTCTAGAGACCATGTGCTAACATTATTTTCTTATTTCTTTTGCTTAAAAGGATATATATTACTAATGAAAGGAGTATCCTCTATCAAACTCATCCATAGAATGTTTTAATCAATTGTTACTTCAAACAGTTGTTTCAGTGTCAATGTGTCACTGATGTTTATTTCAGATTTTTCATTATATTATTTTCTCTATTTGTACACAAGTGTCTTTTATAAATTTAGATCTGTATCACTACCAGTTTTTTGATAAGAATATTACTTTATCTTGTAAGTGTCCACCAAAATGTCTTAATTCATAGTGCTCAAGCTTTCTAGATCTGACAGTTCATTCCATGTTTCAAAAAGATCGGTTTCTTACCTTCGGTTCCAAGGCACATGTGACAATATGTAATAACTCCCCTGCTTGGAAGACTGAGTTAGCTAGCGGATTTTCAAACTCTCAAATACACCAATTAGCTTGTTCATTGTCAATGCTTTGAGTGAAGTGTTGTCACACTCGTGTAAGTCACTTGCTAGACTACTTTTTACAAATTGTGGCATTTTCATAGCCCATAGTGCACTATATTTACCCTTTGGTGTTTCAAATTTCTTCATAATAGACCCATAAACAATTAATTACTAGTATCACAACCCAATACTATTCATTCCAACTTTAATAAAACAGGTTCTGTGATATAGGACTTCACCAACAGTCTTCAGTGCATCATGCCTCAAAGGTAGCAAAAAGAGCAATAATGTTTCCATTTATAGAGAAGAATAACATGTGGTAAATAACCTATAACTAATAATCTCTAAAAAGTTCTGTCAAAAAGTGGAGAAAAGGATGGCATATTCAATGTCTGGGGATGGGAAAAAGAAATAAAATTACATCTCTACTTCATACCACATACAAAATTATATACCAGAAGGATTAAACACACACACATACAAATAGCTATTTTTAAAAGCTTGAAGAAAATATTAAAAATTATTGTAAACTCTTGGGGTAGGAAAAGCTTGCCTCAGCATGTCCAGAATCCTAGAAGCCATAAAGGGAAAGGCTGAATTATATGACTACTTAAATATGCAGCTCTTCTACAGAAAAAGACACCATGAACAAAGTTAAATGAGGTAGGATATGCAAGGAAATACACACATGATGTATTTTAAGTGAAATAAAAGTTGCAGAACAGAACAATATATGGACTGTGATTTCATTTTCTGATAAAAATATGAATATGTGTATCATTTATGTTTAAATACATATAAAACACATTCATAGTAGGTAACTGTAAAAATGGGCAAGATAAGGGTAGTTTTACATTTTAATTTATATTTTATCTGTTTTAGCTTTTAATAGAACTGTTATGGTTTAAGAAAATACAATAAAGAAGATTAAAATAGAGTTCATTATGAAAAATAATCTCTCAGAGTGGCGTTAATTCCCAAATCTGTCTCAGAGTGGTAGTCAAATGCCCAGGTGGATGCATAATCCTGTCCACCAATGCAGAAGCTATAATATGGCCTTCTTCCCCAGATACTAATTTTTCCCCTTTCTAAGTTAAAACAAATATGTCTGGGACTTCTATTGATAGTTTTAAAATAGCTGAAAAACAATTCCAGAGTGTTACTAATATGTTAATATTTCCCCAATTATAGTCATTTCCACCTAAACACATGTGATGATATACGTATGACATTTATAGACATTCACAAGTTATGACATTCATAAATAAAGATTTAACTTTTATATCAGAAGAAAATCAACCAGAATTTAATGGAATTATAAGTGACATGGTGCAATTTAATAATTCCAATTTTGGCTATAGATTACACAGACCAGCATAACAAGAGCTGATGATTGATGATGTTAAATAATAAGTGATTACAAAGAATCATTCCCCAAGTCAGCTTAAATGGATTTAAGATTCAGAAAATATTTTAAATATTGTTTGTTTTATCTGGTCTTGCCTAGATTCCATCCTTTCTAATATCAAAAAGAGAATCCAATTTAATTCATTTTAAATGATGGAAGAAGGTAAAAATTAAACATTTTCTTTTATTGATCCATTTCATTATGTCAGGGTTTTCATTACAGCTTATTGAAAGAAAGCCACAAAAATTAGCAAGATTATAGTTAAACCACATTTTAGCAAACACTGAAATAGAAATGGAAAAATAACTAAAGAGGTGACAATTCATTTTGCTTGAGTTTCAAAAAAAATTATCATTACAAGTTATCATTACTCATCAAAAAATATCCAGAAAAGATACTAATCAACATGTAGGAGAGGATGCATTGCAAATACTACAGTTCTCTCCTGTTGTAAAAGTATACATCTCTCAAACTCTGTGTGAAAGCTAATTGATAATATATCTTAATAGTCATAAAACTACCATCAACTGATGATCCACCTCTGGCAAAGGGGTATCTAGGCAGACAAAATTTTTAATTGTGTCCAGGGAGAAAGATGCTCTAGCTCTTGAATACAAGTATTTGATTTCAGCTACAAGTCAATCTCCATAGCAGATGTGGATGCACCAAGTTCTTCTACTTTGACAACACTAACATCTAGCTGAGTGAGCTTACCCTGATTCCTTGAGCACTAAATAAAAAACCTTCTGATGATAATTTGGTTTCTGATGCACATTGACCTTAGGGACAGAATGTTCTGAGCAGCCAACACTAAGAATCTGATCTATTTGGTAATTACATTTCTTATAGTAACATAGACTGTCATTCTGTTATTTTATTTTCAGAAAGAAATTCCACCCCATTTAATAACATGTTATGTCCATGTGCAAACTTAGAAAAATGCTCAATAAACAGAAGGCTCTAATGCCCAAACAAACATGCTTGTATTACATTTACTCTTTCATTTTTTAAAATGTAAATGGTCAACAGGGCCAAAAAGTTACACTTAGCCCACTGCCAGTGCTGGATTGAATTCCATTGGCATGAACCTGTTAGGATAAAGTTACCCATCCAATAAGGCTTCTTTCCCACCCCTTACCTTCTCCCTCCACTCGGGCTTACCCCCAAACCCAACATTGCCCAAGCCCTTAACACAAGGCCTGAGAGGGACCCAATGGAGAGGGGAAAGTATGGAGATACACATCTCTGAAAGTAAATATGTGTTATCCTGCTTGACACCACGCCTCAGGGCAGAGCAAACCAGGGGTCATTACCCTAGTCTTCTGCACCCTGAGATGGCAGCACGATAGTTCTGGTTTAAAGGCAAGGAAGAGCCACAGTTTAAACAGAGAAATCAGAAAAAAAGTTCAACCTGGGATGTGATGTAAAATTAATGTAAAAAGATAGCATTGAAAGTAGTCATAATCACTCTTCAAAATAACCATTCTCAAGGGAATTTAGCAGAGAAATTAACCAAACAGAGGCATAAGCACAAAATTTGCCCAAACCACATCAATTTGCTAAACCTACACTTAGAACCTCTTTTGAAACAAGGCAAGTAAAATATGAATTTAAAAATAGAAAACCAGTTTCCTGAGCCTTGAAATATTATGCTTTGGGTGACAATTTATAAGAGAACTATACTCCATCTTTGTAAAATTCCCTTTGAACACACTTGACTGGGATAGACCCACTTAAATTCCTAAAACCATTAGATGAGAGAAAACCCAAAATAGCAGAATATCCTCTGAGTTTCTAATTTCCTCAGTTACCCAGAAGTTGCCAAGCTCTCTAAAGAGAGGACCCTGGCCCCTCCCTGCCCCGATGAGCTGCCACAATCACAGAACTGTGCCCTTCCCAAAATGTTTGAGAGTGGCAGCCTCCGATGTGAAAGCATGAGGACATCTGCGTGTGGCTGGGCCGGCCCTGTGGCCTCCCTGGACCAGGCAGTCCCATATCTGTCTCACACAGCACTTACCAAAGTCTGGGTGATTCCGTGCCAAACAATACCAGGTGTGGGACATCAAAATTACATCAGTGCACATAGGGCTGTGCCACGTTAAGACTGGTGCCTTCTCAGTCTCTGTTCAACAAAGGTCCAAAAAATCTTGGCATCCAGCCACACCCAGGTCACCGTATTACCACAGCAATGACAAATATTATTCTGTATCAAATGCCCACCGCTGCATGACCTGGTGTCATGGGAATTAAGTGGTCACCCACAAAAGACACAGAAGTACAAAGAGGCTACTGCCAATGGTCTCTCAGAAGGAGGAAAGGAAAAGACAAGTGTGAGGAAGGGATAGGGAAGAAGAATGGGAAGGGATGAGAAAAGAGACCTGCAGGAGCAGATGGACACTGGTCAGACCTGTGCCCCTGCTGCACGGTGGCTTTTTATTATGCAAATTGACCTCATTTTTCACCCCATGTAGAAAAGTCACTCAGCACCCCAAGTTCAACATGGCTTGATCTGAATATTTTTTAGATGTTCAAGATACAGATCCGGGTCAGGGGTCAAGTTTGTTCTTGCTGTCTATTTTCTTAAGTATCTCCAATGAATGATTTTTAGTAGAAAAATAGAAAAATTTTAAATCAGGCTCTGAAAATTCATCTACAGTATCATCCAATTTGATGTATAGAATATATAGGTATATGGATAGTACAAGTGTCTGGAAGGGTATCCACAGTTGCAATTCTATGCTTCTCTCCCCAGCTGCCACAGTCCCTTACCCAGTTCTTTCTGCAGCCCTCCACTCTTACTCTCTGCACCTTCTCTCTGGGGATCACATCCACTCCAATGTCCTCAATTATCATTCATCCTCCGGTGGCCCCCAAATCTGTATCTATAGCCTAGTCTTCTCTGAGCGCCAGGTCAATACATTCAAGTGACAATAGGGTGTATCCATCTGGATGTCACACAGTTACCTCAAACTCAACTTATTTTAAATGGATTAGGCTTCCCCTCCCAAATCTTTTTCTCCTAATAATAGAGCAAGAAAAATGTTAGTTCCCTTTACCTTCATCCCATCCTTAAAACTGATGTCAAATTAGCCCCCACGTGTTCATGATTCAATAGGGTCACCATACCCAACAACTTTAAGCTAACCAGTCCTTGGTCCTTTTGTCTACTATAGGCAACATTAGAGTAAGTATATGGAAGCCTGAGGCTAAAACGAGATCATAACTGAACAGAGATTTTACCCTTTCCTGGCCTCATGTATAAAGCAGGATAACATCTCCAAACTGACTAGGAATATGTTGTGAGGGCGGGTGAGATCATGTCTGATGAAACACTTTGTGTCCTTAGAAATAAGAAAACCCTATTTCTTTGAGAAATTATTGTAACAGTTGCCTTGCAGGAATGACATCACTCTACACAGTGGTCACTTAATAAGTGCTAAACTTTATTGTTGTTATTATTTATTAAATGATGCTGACACGTGGCAGAATGCCCCCAGTGAAACAAAGGTCAACCAAAAAAGCTATCAACCTTGAATTCCAGGGAATTAAGCGTGCTCACTTTTCTTAATTAACTGCTATGTGCCAGAACATTCTAAGTATTTCCCATGTATTACTTCATTTAATCCTCACAACGAGCCCCATCTTCAGCACTCATCTATTATTTCAGAGAGAAAACTTCAACCCATCTCATGTTTAATCTAAATATTTTTTCCACTCAGTACATGCTCCAATCAATCACCTGCTCCATTCCCAACATTTTTCTTTTCCAAAAATTTTTGAAAAAATCAGTATTTATTTTAGATAAATAAGAACACATAGATGAATAAAAAGTAAAAAGGTAAAGATTACTCTATCCTTCCACCCAA
Organism: Hyperoodon ampullatus; assembly: GCF_949752795.1. Classification (NCBI taxonomy): domain Eukaryota; kingdom Metazoa; phylum Chordata; class Mammalia; order Artiodactyla; family Ziphiidae; genus Hyperoodon; species Hyperoodon ampullatus. Next base: position 87,797,745 of record NC_136913.1, on the reverse strand, counting down.
AGATAACCACTGTTACTATTTGGGTGTCTGTAATTCCAGAGTTTTTAGTGTCTACTTAAACGTCTTATATTCTCAAAAAAATGGAATCATACTATGAATACTGCTATCTAACCTACCTTTCTCACTTAACAATGCATGATGAATATCGTTCCCTGGCAATATGGATTGCAAGTGACATATTTATCTTATACCTTGTGAATATTCTTTAATTTATTTAACCAATCCAGTGTGCTAAATTGTTTAAGTTGTTTCCAGTTTTTACTATTTCACACATTGCTGGGATGAACAGCCTTGTACATACAGTTTTTGGCCAATGAATCAATTATTTACTTAGGACAAAGGGTTTACATATTTTAAGGCTTATGATATGTATTACAAAATGGCCCTCCACAAACCTTGTGCCAGTGTAAGCTCATTCCTACCACCAGGGTTTGAAAGGATCCATTTTGCCACACCCTCAAGCACACTGCACAGTGGGTGAGAGAGGAACTTTTATATGAATTCCAATTATTCTTTCTAGTCAAAATTATTTACTGGCTCTCAGCGTTCAGTGGGATAATATTCAAACAGTTCTCCACAAACTGGCTTCAGCCAGCTTTCCAAATTTATTTACTTCCCACCCTTACACTCTCCACTCTAAGCAGACTAGTTTCCCCCTTACTGTCATAGGAAGAGTTCCTACCTCCATGCCTTTCTCACACCAGTCCCCCATCACTCCCATCATAGGGAATGCCTTAACTACCTATCCCATAGAGGACTCATTTTAAATGGCCACTTCCTCCATAAATCTGTAGCCGACTATTGTATCCCACAGAAACCTTTGCTTCCTCTGTGCTCTGAACGCACATATTTGACGATGAATATATGCTTAGAGATATTCTGTTATCTTTTTGCTTGTATGTTTCTTATCTCTCCAACTAGATTATAAACCAAAAGACAAGGATGGTTTCTTTTCCTTCTTTCTTATTTTTTCCAGCATTAACACACAACTTTATTGATGATACACAAATTAAGTCAATGCCCATGACAGGAGGGAGCTTATTTATGATGAATAGGTTCACTGTCACTTATGCAGAAGAAATAGTAAAAATATTTCAATCTAGGCAGTGAGATAAAAAGCAACAAACTTGTTTTCAGAACAGGTAGTGATATTCATTCATCCAGCTTAGACCTGAAGACCAACTCAGATAAATATCAGCGTTGATGATACAATATGATATTCATTACTCAAAATTGGCAGCTGAAAGGATTCCTTTACCATATAAACAAGGTGGAGAAAAGGAATAGTTTACAATGTGTGTTGCTTCTAAACTACAAAATCAAGAAGTTATTCCTGGCTCTTTGGAAACATATGCTCAGCCAGTGTGGCCATGAATTTTCCAACTTTTACTTTCACCAAAAAATCATGATGGCTTTCTATCCCCAGAATCTTATCAGCACACACTTGAAATTCTTTTAAAAAGAAAAAAAGTGAACCTTCGCTGAATTGATTCTGAGTAGGTTCATTTTCCTCCCATTTAAAATTGTCATTTATGTTCTCAAATATGACCAGAAGTTTAAGAATCACCTCTTTGTTCTCCTTCTTATTAAAGAGGGAACCCAGTGAAGATGGTACTTGGGCCCTGAGCAGTTCTCTAGTCATGGCTGGATTTTCAGCCAGATTCAAAAGGAGTTTCAAAACCTGAAATTTGGTTTCTTCATTTCCTGCTGAAAATAAACGAAAAAAGTCTGAAATGGAATTAGCAAGCATGTGCTGATACTCATTAGTAACAGTCATGTTCGTAAGCAATCTTAGTCCCGCCAGCTGCACAGATGAGTTCAAGCGAGAAGTGATTGTGTCATCACACACTTGATTCATGTATATCTTAAGCCTGCGCTGATTTTCAGCATTCACACTCAAGTTATTTAGGACAATTAAAGCCTTTTCCTTAACTATGGGATCCCGAGTATTGAGAATCTTTGCAACAATTGGGAGACCACCCAGATCACGAATAATATCTCTGTTAAATGCGTAAGCAGCATTGTTACCCAGGGCAATTAAAGCTGCTTCGAGAATATAAGGCTTTTCAGACATCTCAACCAAGCAAAGAACTTTTTGCAACTCTTGAGGGGACAAAATAGTATCATCTGAATTGGGGGAAGCCCTTTTCTGCACGGCCCGACGAGCCCGGGTAGCCCTGGCCCTTGCCCTGGCCCTAGCTCTGGTCCCAGCCTCAGTCCCAATCCGGGCCCAAGGTGGGTACCATACTATACCTTTGTTCTCACTGTTGTCATCATCATCATCAGACCAGTCATTGTACCTGGCCCCAGGACAGTCCCCATCATCCACGTCGCCAGACCCGCCCTCAGCCATTTTCTCCTTGTTCTGTTTTCTTCCCCTGGTCAGTCTATAAATGCAATAGCAGGCGCCAGCCCCAATCACCAGTCCTGCGGTCACCCAGCCTACTTTCCTGGCGTAGCCCATGCAATCGTCCCTGACGATATCAGGGACCGAGGAACAGAGTAGTCACAGGCTGGGGGAGGAGGGCTATGCGCCTGGCCTAGGTGCAGGCCTTCGGAGGATGATTGTCTTCAGCCACTTCAAGGCCACAACAGCTGATTCTGGAGGTGGACCTTAGGGGGTGGAGGAAGGAAAAGGGGTTTGAGTTTCTCTTCTCCTTGTGTTGTCCCATGCAGAGAGTTGCACAGAGGGATAAGTAAATGAGTTCTTGGCAGGAAATGTAGATTGTTAACAAGCTCTTTCCTCATTTCACTCTCCCCCTACCCTCCACAGTCCACCCCCTCCCCAAGCCTAGATAAAGGCAACGGAGCCCACAGTCTCTGCTGGGCCCTCAGCCACCCCAACCTCGGGTGTTCCCAGGGAGTGGCACCTTGCACTAACCTCCTTCAGACAGGCAGTTTGCCCCTTCTTCCCTCCCCTGGAGTTGTGCCACGCCCAACAACCCTTGCAATCTGCAGAGAGACCAGAGCCAGTGAGAACTGAAGCCTTGATGGATTGACTGCTCATTCCTTGCTTTCCTGATTCACCTATCTAGGTTGTCAGATTTAAAAAAAAAAAACAAAAAAAAAACCTCTCTATGCCATCCAAAACATGCATGTGCCTGCCCCTTCCCTAGCCTGAAATGGGAGGGATGTTAGGGAAATAAGGTAGGATTGGGTGAGCCTGTCCAACCGCGGGCGATTTCCAACCCCTCCCCCATTCCAAGCAGCCCCCACGCCCACACCGACCTCTACTGATCTGAGGAAACTTCCTCCCTCGCTTCAAGTGGTGCCACCTGCTACAGCAGACCTGCAGGATGACAGATCGAAAACATGGGGACTAAATACTGTTGAGAGAAGAGGATTATGAACAAACTATCTGATAGGTTTCCCTTCTGTCATTCTCCCCCACCCCACCCCCCGCGACACACGCGCGCGCGCTCGCACACACACGCACACACACACACACACACAACGCACGCCATTTCGCCACAGTCCCGGGAGTGCAAGAAACACACTCAGACTCAGACCCAACCTAGATTATTGCCATCTCTGGTTTCTCCCCACCCCCACCACCGCCCCTGTTGGGGTCCCCATTTGGTCTTACCCTCAAATCGACCTTCACCGATCGGGGTTAACTTCCTTCCTCTTCTCTAGCCTGGCGTAGTGCCGCAACCTACGGAAAAACTGGCAACCCGGGAGAGGCTCGGACCCATAAAACACAGAGCCATGGTCAGGAAGACACAGTCACAGTCAGAAAGACGGGAAACAGCCGCTACCGAGTGCTTGGTGGACGGACCGGTCCCCAGAACAGAAAACTCTTTCCTAATTCGGAGGCCTGGTTGTCAAAGGTTTCCCACCCCTATGACCCCTCTCGGGGTTCTGCTGACACATCACATTGCACTCCCCCCTCCCCATGTCCAGCCTGTCCCCGCCGGCACTGTCCTGGAGTACTGGGGGCAAACACCCAGGCCGCAGCTCTCTTTCCAGATTATGGCCTCGGTTCCACCAGATTCCCACCTCCCAATCTCTGAGCCCCTCCCCAAACACCCCGCTGCTCACCATTTCGCAGCAACGAAATGGGCTGCGGGCGGGACAGATGTCTTGGAAAGCCGGCGGCGAGTGGGAGAGACGATGGAGGCGCCCCAGGACCCGCGACGGTCTCCGCCCTGCGCCCTCGGCCACCCCCACCTTCTGGAATCTCCCAGGCACTGACCTGCAGGGATCCGGTACAGTTTCCTTCTCCTCCTCCTTCTTGCCTCTGCTGCAGGCCCGCTCGCCCTCAGGGCAATGGGGAGCTGGTACTCAGACGGGAACAACGGCCAGAACAAGAAGGACTTCTGCACACGTCAGCTCTTGGTCACGTGAGAGCTACGTCATCCACCAACTCGGGTCCCCAATTTCCCCTCCCACCAGCAGTGCGGCAGAAGAGGGCCCGCCCCCCTCCATTCCCTCCCCCATATCAGGCCTTGTTACTCTTTCTTCTTTGCTAATCCCATCTCCCTGTAGTTGTGTTTGCCTTCCTCTGATTACCAGAAAGGGACAGCATCTTCCCCTGGGGTTACTGGCCACTTGTACTTTTTGAAAAATTGCCTCTTCCTTCCCTAGGCTCCTGGGGCAGCAACCTCTCCTTCCACCTCCCCACCTTCCAGCTACAAATGTCTACAGTTTCCTCTGAAATCTAGTCCCAGATCTGAAAAGAAAAAGCCATCAGAAAAGGAGACCTGGAGTGAGTGTGGTTTTTTTCTTTCTTAAGGCTTTTTTGTTCGTTCAGTTCTGCCCTCTCCCACCCCCAGCCTACATTCTTTTTATGAGACAAGAATTTCTGTAAAGCTATTTTCATTTGAGAAAAAAAAGAAAGAGTGGGAGTTGGAGAGTGATGTTGGGTGATGGCCTCCAAAAGTCCCATATTTTCTCACTTGCAGGGAGTGTTACACACTTCACTCAAAGCAATCTTAATGTCTTCTGGGGCCTAGCATATAACACAATCCTGAATGAGCTCATCAGTGTGTCTGAGGATACATAAATCTTCTGACTAGGCCAGTCTTCTAAACAGGAGACTTTCACTCCCATCAGTTAGCAAGGAAGAGGCATGGAGACCTCAGAAGCCAGTGACACAGAAAAGGTTGAGTAGAAATCACAACTATGTCGTGGATGTCTCTCACATAGAGAGGCACACACACTGACAAAGTGAGTGGCAGACAAAGAACATTACAAAATATACAGATAGTACCATCTTTAAATGAAATAGGTGTTAGAGGAACACTGAGACCAAGACAAAATTTGCTGAACTCGGAATCTAGCAATTAGTGTGAAACCTTTTCACTGACTGCTTTGATGAACTCAATGATTCACCTGTCAGCAATGAACAAACTATATAAGAGTGGGAAAAATAATAAAATAATGTCAGAACACGGGGTCTACGGTGGGATATGCCCTAATATTTAAGATATAAGTTTATTATCTGAGTATAAATTTTAAGATCCACAGACCATATGGGAGTAAATCAAGAGTCTGGGAAGTTTGGGAACAGGCAGAACTCCAGGGAAATTCATATCGATGTAACTTCTGGAAGACAGTACTAGGATATGACTAAAATTTATTTTTTCTTCCAGTTTTATGAGATATAATTGATATACAACACTGTGTATGTTTAAGGTGAACAGGATATGACTGAAATTTAGTAAGCAGAAACCAAATCAACTATATGATTCTGTGTTTGGAGAAAGATCATGTGCAGCGAGGGGGCTTATTTAAGCACAGGAATATATGAAAAGGAGAGTCAGAGGAAAGTGTTGATAGTTCCCACCCAAGCACTGTCTGGAGGAGAGGGAGTCTTGGCGAAGATGAATGGAAAAAATAGCTTTCTTTGGCAGAGCCATCCCCGTGATGCGTAAGTGTACTTCAAGTTTCTTAGCTGAGAGACACTTCTTAACATGCACCAATGCCCTTGCTCTGACTTCAGGCTCACCACACAACCTTCTGAGGTTGTGGCTTCCCAAGGAGTAGCTTGCCAACAGGGAGAGAATGGGCTGGTAAAACTGACAGAAACCTCTAGTACCCCCGAAGGTTGTATTTCTCAGGATAAATTTTTCAGTTGTCATTCCTTTGTGAGACTTAGCTTCCCTTGTGGCCTTCTTACAGGGAGAGAATGCAAAGATCCATGGGTTTGGGCATTCAGATATAGATTTATATATGTCTCTATAAATGGGAGTCTTTCCTTGACAGAGGCATCTGCTCTCATCGTACAGACAAAATCAGGTATTGATCATGAAGGGATGAGGACAAGACTGAACTGTAGATGCAACCTTGTCTACAATCTTGTCAGGGAAGCCAGGTAGCTTTAGCTTAGAAGACAGCCTTGTGCATCACCATTTCAGAATTGTACCTCTATAACGTTCACTTAATGTGAAAGTGAAAACTAAAGTATGCTGTGGCAAATAGGCCCCCAGCACCTCAGTCACAGCTGAACAAAGGATTCATATCCAAAGTAGTTAAAGGGCTCCTGCAAATCAACAATAACATCTGAAACAGTTTACATTTCTCTCTGGGAAAAGAAAGGAAGTGCATTTTACATTTTACATGCCCTGTCATTTTCCCCAGCAAAAGGGTGGGCATTGTGCCCAAAACAGACCAACTCAATACTCTCTTACTGAAATTTAAACCTTGAGCAGAGATAGAAAACCAAAAGTCAGCAGAAGTATGGCATCCTGAAAAGACCATATATCAATTCCTTCTACCTAGACACCTCAGAGCTGATGCTGGTCTTCAACATTCGTTTAAGTTAAACAGATTTGCTTTCTGTTGCTTGCAATTAAACAAAATTAACTAATACACAACACAAAAACCAATAACACAATACAAAAAGTAATATAGCTTTTTAAGGTAACAATCTTCTATAATTTATTTTTCTCACCCTCCAAAGTTCCATTGGTGTTACCATCTGCTGATCCCTTTCTGTTTTTGGATACTTTATAAATCACACATCACATGTGACCATATACTGATTTAAGCCAAAAGGTTCTTTTTGGCAGTGGCTTCACATAGCCTTTTGAAGGCTTGTCTGAAGAATTGCTTAAGGATTTTCCGTTTTTGCTGTTGAAATGGTATGTTAGGCAAATAACATGCCCTTAAATAAATATTTGTTGGTGGATTTATAACGGAGAGAAAAGTAGATTTTAAATGCTCGTCTCAGGCTTCCCTGGTGGTGCAGTGGTTAAGAATCCGCCTGCCAGGGGAGGGGATAAGGGTTCGAGCCCTGGTCTGGGAAGATCCCACATGCCATGGAGCAACTACGTCTGAGCATCACAACTACTGAGCCTGCGCTCTAGAGCCCACAAGCGACAACTACTGAAGCCCCCGCGCCTAGAGCCCATGTTCTACAATAAGAGAAGCCACTGCAGTGAGAAGCCTGCGCACCGCAAGGAAGAGTGGCCCCCACTCGCCACAACTGGAGAAAGCCCGCGTGCAGCAACGAAGACCCAACCAGCCAAAAATAAATAAATAAAATAAATTTTTTAAAAATGCTAGTCTCCAGGTTCCTTGGTAGGAATTGTGGATCAAAATTACTAAGTAAGAGAACTGAAAGTGTTATCCTTCCCATGGGGTTTAGGAAGTTTAAGAGAGGGAGTGGATCCAAACAGACAAGGTCTAACAGCCTGGGAGAATGGTGGTCAGGGGTTATACATTGGAATAATTGAAAAATATACCAAAGGGGAGAGATATTTTTTACTAATGAGGAGTGGTAAGAGTGGAGCTTTTGTCCTTGAAGGCTGGCTGAGTTGTGAGAATGAGTTCTTACTGGAAAGCCACGTCAATGACACTGAAGCACCCGCCTCTTTTAAGCTTTACATACTCCTTAGTTCTTTCTAATGTATATATTCAAAATAAATAAAAGCCACTTATATAAGTTCTTAGCAGCCAAAGATTGAGTGATAACAGTTGAATCTGCGAGTTCTGTTAGTAAGGTTTCATAAATAGAATTCACTTGCCTCAGAGAAGCAAATAAAGGGCAATGAAAAGAACGGTATAAGGAGATGATGGCAAAATAAATGAGGTAGGGGTTTAGAGAGACGAGCTGTAATACTGGTTTGTTTGGTCTATAAAAGTTTGAGGAAGACCAGAAAGCTGTGACATGTTCTTGACTTCTGAATTTTCACCAGCAAGGCACTCTGGGCTTCCTGGCTCACCTCCTGAAAGGGCCTCCCCCACACTGGGGCCCCTCACACAGGGAGCTTCCTGCTGGGGTGTCAGATTTCAGCGTTCTAAGAAAGAGGCTGCCTGAAGGGACTATATTTAGAGTATGACTCCCCACCGGGGACAGCTGAATGTCTGGGGACTAAGTTCTGCATACTTTGTCCCTGAGTTCTGGGATTATTCTGAGGGGCTTGTATGGGTGGTGCAGTGAAATTGTAACAGAAGGCAGGGAATGAAAAGGACTCTTTCCCCTGGCGACTGCTTGGGATCCTGTAAACTGTGCCTTTTGTAAGAGAAAAATGACGGATCTCAAGGGTTGTCGCAGTGATTTACCTTCACCCACAGACTCTAACTACTATTTCCACTGGAAAATGCTGGACACTAGCCGCTGCTAGGGGGACATACAGTGCACGAATGACAGATACCAGAGATATTTCACCAGTGTAATGATGAAATGAAAATTCCATCTACCAAGTCTCATTTTCATCAATGGGATAGCAGGGAATCCTCTAATTTCTGGATGATTTATGGGTTACACCGTGAAACTTCAGAATAGATTTAAATAAAGACCTTTGACTGAAAAGCAAGCTCATCTGTGAAGTTACTAATTTGTAAGATTCACCTGAATTTGGGGTCTGCAGAAAGTCTGTCCTTTGAAGCCAGAATGAAAGCCATCCAGCAGTCCCCTCTGACGATCTCAATCGTGTGACGCCTAACACCAGGAGTTCAGCCAGGAAGAAGGGATAGTGGTTCACTTAACTAAACTGGTCACAATTAAAGCACTGACCACTTCACTATAGATTCATTTTATCCATCAATTTATAAATCATATTGAAAGCACACTGGCTTTATTTGTAAGGATATGTTTTTAAATTTTAATATGCTGCTTGAAAGCTGCTATTTCCTGTGAAGTCAGAAGAAAATATTTTCAGTGTGGTATAAATTAGCTTAAATCGATGAGGCCTCCTTATTAACTAGGAAATCTTGTTTTATATATATACACATATATATATATTTATATTTTCTGATTACAAAATAGTGTAGCTTGAATCAATAAAAAAGGAAGGACTGACGAAAGCGAACATAAATATATTAAAAATACTAACAAAAATCTCACTGCTACTTGGGCTTTTCTTCCCTGCCCCTCCGCTTAATTTTGGTGCAGAGACTGGTTGTGGGAAAGGGTAGAAATTAAGAAAGAGAGGACAGGAGCTTCAGAGCCAAGGAAAGGATAAGACATTTCCCCCAAAAGAAGTATAAGTAATGATAGACCCAGGAAAAGATGCTGCCCCTTCCTGTAATTAGAGAAAGGCAAATGCAAACACCAGAGAGCCATGGTCACTTCTGGTTTCTGGTATTGTTACAGAGGAAAAGAGTGACAGGGCCCAGTGTGATGGGGGGGAGGTACGGGGCAGGCTGGCGCCTGCCGCACTGCTTGTGGGAGTGGAAATTGGGGGCCAGAGCTCACTGGTGACGTGGTCGTCACGTGACCAAGAGCTGCCTAGAGCAGAAGTACTGCTAGTCGCCTCCGTCTGGGTACCAGCCCCCTATCACACTGCAGGCGTGTGAGGGAAGAAGGAAAGTAGCCCCGGACCGTGCAGATCGGTATGAGCGTGGGCTCTGCTTGGAGGGAGATGGGATGGGAGAAGGCCAAGAGCGCCACGGATCCAAGTTCGGGCCGATTGGGGCTGTGTCCCCTTCTCGCCTACTTTCTAAATACCGCCGCCCCCCCATGCCCATTTTAGTAGAGAGAACTGGCGGACTTCGGGCGGCGGGTGAGGGGAGTGAATGGCTGGTACAGAGACTCCGAGGAAAGAAAGGTTCCACAATCAGGGCACTCGTGTCCCGAGTGCTGCTCCGTCCACCAAGCACTCCGTCCCCTCGGTCCCCCGTCTGTCTGCAGGTTTTTTAGATCTGTTGGCCAGTAGGTCGCTGGGAAAAGTCGCGGCGAGCGAAGGACCAAAGTGCCTTGGGACCGTGCAGGTCGGTGTGAAGGTGGGATGAGCCCTGGCCCCTGGGTGGGGGTGGCGGTGGGGATGGCGCAGAGGGGGTGCTGGGATCGGTGCGGGCCGGGTCCGAGTCGCCCCCTCCCGGCCCCTTCTTTTTCCACACCCCCTCCCATTTCAGTGCAGGGAAAGGGGTGTGGCGGCCTTTGCTGGGGAAATGGCGGACGCCAAGGGGGGTGGGGCGGGGAAGCCCGCGTTAGGAAAGTCAGGAGGGTGTGAGAAATATTTTAAACTCAAAGGCTGGAAATTCAGAAAAGCAGGTACTGGGACCTGTGTTCTCAGTGCTGATCCATCCACTACACTTTCAGTTCCCCAAAGGCGGCTGTCTTTCCATCTGTCCTTCTGCCAGACTGTCTGTCCGTCAATCACTGTGGAAGGAGAACCGACCACAGAAGACAAGAGAAGGAGAAGGAATTTACCTGACTTTGGTAGAGGTTGGTGGGAGAGACTGCCTCTGAGTCTTTGGGGGTGGGGGGGTGGGGGTGGGTGGAGGAGACTACCTGAGGGTTAGACTCTCCTGTCACCCTCCTGGCTGTCACAGCCCAGCCCCACCTCCTGCTCTTCTCTGTAGGCCCTGGAAGAGAAATGGTCAGTCCTGAGGGTAGACAGAGGATGACAGAAAAGAACAAAGAAATAGTTGCCAAATAATCCACCTCTCTCAACCAGAACTCAAACTCCACTCTGTCTGCCTGGTGAGGCACAAATCCAGGCACAGCCCAAAGTCCTAATATTATTTTTCACCCATAGATTCATCACAAGAGAGCCTCAGGAGCCTGGGATATAGGCTGAAGACGTCTCCCCTCCACCATCATTCAGGTGGAGCCTTAAGAACACTCTTCATTCAGGTGGAGCAAGGCCCTCTCCTGTCCTGCCCCCGGGCTGGCACGGACCTGAGCATGGGCCGGGCTCGGGAAGTGGGTTGGATGGCAGCAGGACTGATGATTGGGGCAGGTGCCTGCTACTGCGTTTACAAACTAACCATAGGAAGAGATGACAGTGAGAAGTTGGAGGAGGAGGAAGAGGAATGGGATGATGAACAGGAGCTTGATGAGGAGGAGCCCGAGATTTGGTTTGATTTCACAACTATGGCTCGGCCCTGGAGTGAGGATGGGGATTGGACTGAACCTGGGGCCCCTGGTGGGAACGAGGACAGGCCTTCAGGTGGGGGTAAGGCCAACCGAACACATCTGGTAAAACAGCGCCCATTCCCTTATGAACGTAAAAATACTTGGAGTGCTCAAAGCTTTAAAAATTTCAGTTGTGTTCTTGGCCTCTCCAAGTGCCCTTTCATTCAGGGAAAAGTGTTGTTAGCTCAGCCCCGGGACACTGGTTTTTCATTTAGCCACGATATCAATAGTCATTTGGCCAGCCTCTCCATTGCTGGAAACACGATCCCTATGCCCGACCCTGCTGTTGAGGCTTTCTGTGCCCCGGATAACTTGAAAGCCAGTGTTGAAAATCAGCGCCAGATTAAGATGTACATCAACGAAGTGTGTCGGGAGACTGTGTCACTTTGCTGCAACTCATTTCTGCAGCAGGCCGGATTAAATTTGTTAATAATCATGACAGTTATTAATAACATGCTTGCCAAGTCCGTTTCAGACTTGAAGTTTCCTTTGATACCAGAGGGAAGTGAATGTGCTGAGGGGCACGTTCTGAAACCCTTGATGGGTTTGTCCGAAAAGCCAGTGTTGGCGGGGAAGTTGCTGGGAGCCCAAATGTTGCTCTCCTCCCTGTCCCTCTCTATCAGGAACGCAAACAGACAGCTTCTCCCAGAAATCCCGGCCTCTTAAATGGCCCCCTCCAACAGGATGGGACTGATCCACCCCAAACCAAAACCCGATCAGTGAACACACACTTGTGTTCTCAATCAAAGACTCTGCAGTGGGTGCTATTGAAGATCCAGCCTTAGCCAATAGCCATATCTCTGGGTGAAAGTTACACTTGCTAAATCCAGGACCACTCTCTGGTTGGCCAGGCAGGGGTTCCCACAGAGCTTTAAGTAAATTCTTGGTTTTGCAGTCTGCAGGCAGTGCGCATTGTAAATTGCTCCCTTGCAGCCTTCCTCCTGTGGTAAAGGGATCATTTCAGCTGTGTAGTGAAAGAACAACATTTTCTAGCCTGACAAGGGATGCCTTGCCTGTGGTGGTCTCCCTGTCTAAGCTGGACCGTCTTGTGGAGACCAGACCCATATGGGAGCTGGTGCCGAAAATGCATTGTTTGCTGCGTAGGCTGCATTCTTTTTCATTTACTCTCTTTTCTTCACGAGCCTATGGATGGTAAACCTATTCAGCAAAAAATGTACACTCCCCTTCTGTGAGCTGTACTGACTCAGCCTCGTCCACCAAGTCTGCATTTTTATGTATCACCAATAAAGCTGTGTGCTTTAACTGGCAAAAACGAGAACATGGTACTTGTCTTTGAGTTTATAGCCTGCGTGAAGAGGAAGCCCAAAATACATGATCAGTGCTAACTAACGGGCATTTGCTCCTGACAAATGTCCACCTAGCAGTGCCCACAGGAGGCAGGGGAAGAGATGGGCTGCAGGGTTCAGGATAAGCTTCCAGCAGGGGCTGGGGGCGGGGCTGGGGCAGGGGAATGGGGTGGAGGGTGGAACTAAGAAGGACTGTTGGGAGGACTAAAGGAGACAGCACCTGTGAAGCAGGCAGCACAGTGCCTGATGCAGAGGAATCCTTCCCTCGATGAAAGTGTCTTTCCTCGCCTGCTGGCCTAGAGAGGAAGGTCAGTATCCTTGAGGTTTTGTCTGCACATCTTTGGGGGCCACAGGGCAACCCATCCCTGCACAATTTAGTGCACAGTTATAGCAGTAAGAGTTGCTGCTTGCTGAGTGCCTGCTTTGTGTTGTTCTCCCTCCTGAGAAGCAGCTGTGAAACCTACTTCCAGGCCCCCTCCCTTCCTTGGGTTGTGAAGCTCAAATTCCTGGCTGAGTGAAAAGGCTTGGCCATTGCTTCCTCTGGGGAACCTCCTTTCTGCCCTATCCCTGGTACTTCTGTGGGATCCAGGAAGGGGACAGTGGAGGCCTCCGTGAATCCCCAAAGGGATGGGAGGACAGATGCTGAGGGGCGTGGCCTGGCCATGGCTGGTCCATCCATCAGGAGACATATTCACGCCCTCCATCCAAGCCCCTGGCACCCCTTGGAGGAAAGGAAGAACGCAGCCCTGCACACTGAACCACTCCATGAATCTGGGCAACTCATTCCACCACCCCCTCCCAACATTTCCAGACCCCTCCCAGCAAGCCTCAGCCCCTGCGTCACCAAAGCCAGGTTCCCTGCGTGTTTTTGTTGTTTGTTTGTTTGTTTGTTTGTTTTGCGGTACGCGGGCCTCCCACCGCTGCGGCCTCTCCCGCCGCAGAGCACAGGCTCCGGACGCGCAGGCCCAGCGGCCATGGCTCACGGGCCCAGCCACTCCGCGGCATGCAGGATCCTCCCGGACCGGGGCACAAACCCGCGTCCCCTGCATCGGCAGGCGGACTCTCAACCACCGCGCCACCAGGGAAGCCCCCCCTGCGTGTTTTTGATGTGGTGTGAAATGGTTCTCTTCCTCAAAGCCCTGGCTAACAGAGGGGACAAGAAGCTTCCTTTGGGCGGTGCTGCTTCTGAGCCCGGTGCCCTCTCCTGGTCTCCCTGGGATGTGACTCTGGGCCGCTGCTCCCTGGGCATCAGCTGTGTACAAGTGCTCTGCCTTCGGACTGCCCTCCTCCATATAGAGCATAGTTTTATTTCACATTTTTAGGTTTTTTTCAATGTTTTCCTCCCTTCTCCTGGAGTTTGGGGGGCAGGTGGGTTGCCACTGTCCTGCTTGTACTCAGCCACCCACAGTTCGGGCTGACTCGTAGTCATGGGTGCCTGCCAGGGACTCTGCCACTTCCCAGGCCCTGGTGCCTTGATTGGCCAGCACGTGACTGTGGTTGCTGCGACATCACACCCCCAGCAATGTTCACCCCGCTGGGGCTTTGTTTGCTGGCTCTGGGGCCCTGTCTTGCTTTCAAAGAGCTGCTAACCTGGTCCCCCTTTTCTCCCAAGCCAGCCTCAGGTGAGCTGCGCAGTCTGTTTCCCACGCAGGATTGCCCTGCGGGCAGCCCCGCATCCACTTGTCCCAGTGGAGCCTGCTGGCCGATGGTGTCCTCAGCGACACCTTCCTGCTCAGCCTCTGTAATCTCAGCCCAAAGGCAGAACACTGCTCCTTCCTCCTGGCTCGGGGTCCCGCATTAACACGTGCTTCCCTCCTGCCCTGCACTCTGCCGAGTCCCCCGTTTCGAGTCCTACCACAGGTAGTAGGCCCACCATCTCCGAGGCAGGCATTGGGCGCTTTCAGGCCACAGCTGACTCCTATCGCAGGCAGGGCCTCGGAGACCTTCTGCCCATCTCCTGAGCAATTCTGTCACAGGGCAGCCTGCCAGCATTGATGTGTCTCCACGGTGTGGTCTTGGCCCAAGTCAAGAGCCCCTTCTCCATTTGCTGGCACTGCCCTCCTGAAAACACTCCCTGCATGTGGAAGCACAGGGCTCTGGTCTGCCCTTCATCCCTTTGTTGGTTGCTGTGCCAGGGCAGGAGCCCAGTTCCCAGTTCTGCCTACTACAGAGGTGCGGAGGGGGACTTCAGAGGGGGGCGTGGAGGGGGGAGCGGGGGGCGGGGCGCATGCCTGCCAGTCAGGGCCTGATTAAGACATTCAGAGGCTTTCAGCACTGGAAAGACTAAGGTGCCTCCTCCCATGCTTAATTCAAAAATGAAACAGCAGGGGACCACCAAGCACAAACTAACCCACCTCTCTTCTGCAACCGAATGAGTTTCTTGCCAGGTTTCCCTATGGCAAACATCAGACAAGTTCATCAAAGCTTGAGCTTGGGGCTTCCCAGGTGGCGCAGTGGTTGAGAGTCCGCCTGCTGATGCAGGGGACACGGGTTCATGCCCCGGTCCGGGAAGATCCCACATGCTGCGGAGCAGCTGGGCCCGTGAGCCATGGCCGCTGAGCCTGCGCGTCCGGAGCCTGTGCTCCGCAACGGGAGAGGCCACAACAGTGAGAGGCCCGCGTACCACAAAAAAAAAAAAAAAAAAAAAAAAAAGCTTGAGCTTGTCACACTCTACGGGGAGGTGCCTGCCTTGATGGGGCCGCCCTAGCCAAAGCTGTCTCTTCGGTAAATCTGGAACTGCCTCCACAGACTGCCCTCCAGCTCCAGAAAGGGCCCTGGATTCCCTTCTTCTTCATCTCATTATCTTGTCTACACTTTGTGCCTGTAGGTACTGATTTCTGCACTAACTCCCAGGGCCCTCCCAGCCTGCTACCTCTCCTGGGAATTTTGTTATTTGACCCCCCACTGCACCCCTCCCTGCCATAAGTGCAGGCAAGGTTGCAGACATCCAGCTTCCCAGCTGGGACACCCAGTCTCACACGCTGCATCCCCACGGGGGCCCTTAGTGCCACTCTCAGAGCAGTTTCAACCACAGTCCCCTCACTTTGAAATGTCACCAGGGACAGGCACAGCCCTCACCAGGTCAGTCTCTTCGCTGGGCCACCACAGCACCTTTTGGCTAAGAGTGTGACAGCTGTGTGGAGCACTGGCCCCCACCTTCTCCTAGAGGCCACCGGTTGGTCTGAGATGCGATGGGCACTGCAGCACAGTCCTGTGGGGCATCAGTCAGTCCCTTGTCTGCTCCTCATGCTGCATGGATCACCTTACACTCTGTCACTTCCCCCTTCACTTTACTCATGACCTCCTCTTCCCCTGAAGGCTCATTTTCCCTTACTGCCTCTTGCTTTTGCGTGTGGCTCAGGACGGCCTTCCCCACTTCCCAATTACAAAAGGAGTCTCCTACATGGTTTCCTAGTTCTTTCATACCTTTCCACTTAAAGGGTTGTCTCAGGGATATACTTGGAATTTCCTGACTCCTTTTCCAAATGGATAACCTGTTAACCCAGCACCACTTATCACTCCATTCTCACGGTATAATTGGTGCATTCTGGGACCTTCATGCACCCAGCTGAGCATCCCCCCTGTGGCTTCCTGCTGTGGAATACCTCTTGGGGCACACCCCTTTCTCCCAGGAACCCCTCACTGACTCGGGGACCCTCTGCTCACTGGGTGGCCTGTGGCAGGTGGGGTGCGTGTGTTGGCAGGGAGGGTGTGTTGGTGCCTGTGAGCAGGCGTCTGCCCCAGGTACCTTCTCAGGACGTGCTCTGGCCCACAGGAAACTTAGGAACCCCCCGCCCTGCCTGCTTTAGCACCAAGGGAAATGGGACTGTTTTCTTCCCTCACCAAAATTGCCTCATTTTTGTGAGACAAAGCAACTTGGAGCACACTGTGTTGTGCATATTATTATAAACATTTTATATAATATATTCTGTCATGTATGCTTTTAAATTTTCTATTTTAGTAAAAATTTTCTTTTTTTAAATCATCATATAAAATTGTGTACTGATACACAATTAAAGTCGTAACACTTTTTGTCTCCTTGTGGATATATTGGGTTTGTATGGGAAAAGGTCAGTAAAAGACTCATTTTTATTTTTCGGTCTTTTTTGTCTTTTGAATTTTGTACTTATATATATATATATTTTCCATCAAAAGTAAGTATTATGGGAAATGATTTTTGCCTGTTTGTATAAAAGCTCTTGCTATAACATTGTTTCTACAGTCAGGCTCCTATGGTGAACTCTCTTATTATATTTATTATTTTGCCTCTTTTTTCTTTCTGACTTTTTTTTTTTTTTTTTTTTTTGCGGTACGCGGGCCTCTCACTGTTGTGGCCTCTCCCGTTGTGGAGCACAGGCTCTGGATGTGCAGGCTCAGCGGCCATGGCTCATGGGCCCAACTGCTCCATGGCATGTGGGATCTTCCCAGGCCGGGGCACGAACCTGTGTCCCCTGCATCGGCAGGCGGACTCTCAACCACTGCGCCACCAGGGAAGCCCTCTTTCTGACTTTTTAACTAGACAAACATAGTTTACAAATTATGACAGTTTTATCTCTTCTTATTCAATATTTTATAGCTCGTTTCTTTTTCTTATCTCATTGCACTGTCAAGGACCTCCAGAGCAACAGTATTGATGATACAGTGCATACTTGTCATGTTTCTGATTTTAATGGCTGATGTTTCAGCAGTAAGGTTGATATTTGCTGTAGGTTTTTGAATAATATAATATGTCATCTATCTATATAATAGAATTTATAAAGCAGTAAAAATAGGTGAACTAGATCTCTACAGATCAATCTAGACAATTCTCAGAAACCTAATGTTGAGTGAAATAAGCAATTTGTAGAAAGATACAATATAATGTCATTTATATAATTTTAAGATTATAAAACAATACTATATATTGTTTTGGATACAAAATTAAAAATGGGTACTGAAAGATGCACATCAATTTTACAATATCACTTGCTTCTGGGAAGAGATTGAGGAAAATGTGACCCTAACAGTTTTGTAGTTTAATTTTGTCTATTAATAAAGAAATTATAAACAAATACAAAAAAGTGTTCATGTTTGTTGTTAATTATGAATGATTTATATGTAGATCCTCATTATTTTTCTCTGTATTTTTCTTATTTTTTAATTAAAAAGAAACCTGCATTTTGTGTCCAATGCAATGAATTAAAAAACCCTCATCTAGACATATCACCAAGAAATTTTAGAATAATAAGGATTAAAAGGAGACCCTAAAATTTCTCGATGGTAGGAATAAAGCCATCTACAAAGCAGACTGGTATCAGACATGTTATTCATAATACTGGATATGATATGACAATGTATAAATGCCTTCAGATTCTTAGAAAATATGTTTTTCTCTAGTATTCTACTTCTAAACAGACATACCCACATATCAAATAGGTATGTGATGACCATACAGATGTTTTCAGGACTGAAAGTATGCAAATTTTGCCTCTTGTGGACCTTCTCTTAGGAAATTATTTGAACATGGACTCCAAGAAAAGAAGGTAGTAATCAAGTCAAAGGTAAATATGGAATCAAGGAAATGGTGATCACAACTTGGGGAAGCAATAAAGGTTAGTTTTAAGATGACAGCTAAACAGCAGGCCCTGGTTTATCAGACCAAAGTGGAGCAAGAAGACAAAAGATTTGGGGTAGTAGGTGAACAAAAGGGGACTTGTTAAAATCAATTGAGAGGTTAGAAGAACTAGAGGGTATGATACAGGCAAATAAGGGAAGAAAAACAATTAGAAAGACCTCTAAGAAAATATTACAGTAATAGCCCCCAATGGACCATGCCTCCTTGTTACCATACCATTGTATAATCCCCTCCCACACTGAATCTGGACCTGGCATGTGATTTGCTTTGGCCAGTTTGAACATTAGAAAACATGACCCATGAAGAGGCTTGAACAGTGCATTTTCAGTGGGCATTACACTCTTCCTGCTCTGAAACCACCATGTGCCAAGCAGACTAGCTTGCTAGAGGATGAGACCATGTAGAACAGCCATGAACTGTTCTGAGGACCCCTAGGAAGAGCTGCCAGATAAAATACAGGACTCCCAGTTAAATTTGAATTTCAGATGAACATAAAACATTTTTCAGTATAAGTATGTCCCAAATATTGCATGGGGCATACTTATACTAAAACAATTATTAATTATTTAACTGGAATTCAAATTTAACTGGGCATCCTGTATTTTTATTTGCTACATCTGCCAACCTTAGTCAGAGGAAAATTAGCCCCCATCTGATTTGCTGGCTCAGTCCAGTCACATAAATGACCTCAGGCAAGACTAGCAGAAGAACCAACCAGTGTAAATTCCTGATACACAAAATAATGAGCAAATAAAATGGCTGTTTTAAGCTACTGAGTTTTGGAGTGCTTTGTTAGGCAGCAATCAACAACAGACTTAAAAAAAAACAAAGTGTAAAGTGTTACTTGCTTCAAATATGTAGTAAATTAAGATAAAGAGTGAGTTCAACATTTGAAGGAGTATAAGGAAAAAGAATCTATTTAGTCTTGAATATAACAACAGTATCCTTTAAGTGACTCAAGTCAAGAGCCTTGACCTCGGATTCCAGAACATTTCTAAGTGACTATAGTGGACCAGATTGAAGCAAAAGCTAATCTTAGGTGTCTGTGGGATCTGGCCATGTCACCTAGGATGGTGCAGGCTTGAATGAGCTCCTAAGTTACTAAGCAAATATTCTCAGGATAAGTTGCATCCATACCCTGATAAAATTGATTTATAACTTACACCTAGTTCTACCATACCAGACGACAGTGCATGAGTGGACCATGGCTACATGGCTCCCAGAACAGTCTGAAGTGACCAAATAGATATAAAGCCAACCCTTCTGCATCCCAAGAAAGAACTACATTGAACATGTGAAGGCACCTGAGGGAGTCAGGTGGTATCATCATCAAAAGGGTGTCTTCATGGGGTCTTGAAAGCAAGGGGAACTTGCCCTTCTAATGGAGAAGATGTTCCTAGTTTTTTTCCTTTACATAGCCATATGCCTATTTCTCTATATCTATCTATCTATCTATCTATCTATCTCTATCGTGAGTTCTAGTTAACTTTTACATTATGTTCTATAACAACCAAGTCTTCCATTAAAGCTTTCTGCCTTCAACTCTATGCATTTAAAATCAATAAACAGTATATACTTTTTATTGAAGTATAGTTGATTAACAATATTGTATTAGTTTCAGGTGTACAGCATACTGATTCAGTACTTTTACAGATGAAAAGTTATTACCAGATAATGGCTATAATTCCCTGTGCTATACAATATATCCTTGTTGCTTATCTATTTTATACATAGTAGTTTGTATCTCTTAATCCCATACCCCTAACTTGCCCCTCCCCCCTTCTCTCTCTCCTCTGGTAACCACTAGTTTGTTTTCGATATCTGTGAGTCTGTTTCTGTTTTGCTATATTGGATTATTTTTTAGATTCCACATATAAGTGATATCATACAGTATTTGTCTTTCTCTGTCTGACATTTCACTGAGCATAATATTCTCTAAGTCTAGCCACATTGCTGCAAATGGCAGAATTTCATTCTTTTTTAATGAGTAATATTCATATATATATCTCACATCTTCTTTATCCATTTGTCTGTTGAAGAACACTTGGGTTGCTTCTTTGTCTTGGCTATTGTAAATAGTGCTGCTATGAACATTGGGGTGCATGTATCTTTTCGAATTAGTTTTTTCATTTTTCCCAGTTATATACCTAGGAGTGGAATTGCTGGATCATATGGTAGTTCTATTTTTAATTTCTTTAGGAGCCTCCATACTATTTCCCATAGTGGCTGTACCAATTTACATTCCTACCAACAGTGTACAAGGGTTTCCTTTTCTTCACATCCTCTCCAACATCTGTTATTTGTAGACTTTTTGAGGATAGCCATTCTGACAGGTGTGAGGTGATAACTCGTTTTGATTTGTATTCCTCTAATAACTAGCCATGTTGAGCATCTTTTTATGTGCCTGTTAGTCATCTGTATGTCTTCTTTGGAAAAATGTCTATTCAGGTCTTCTGCCCATTTTTTGATTGCATTGTTTGGTTTTTTGATATTGAGTTGTATAAGCTGTTTATATACTTTGGATATTAACACCTTGTCTGTTATCCTTTGCAAATATTTTCTCCCATTCCGTAACTGTCTTTTCATTTTGTCAATGGTTTCCTTTGCTGTGCAAAAACTTTTAAGTTTAGTGAGGTCCCATTTGTTTATTTTTGTTTTATTTCTTTTGCCTGAAAAAAACAGATCCAAAAATATATTGCTGTGATTTATGTCAAAGAATGTTCTGCCTATGTTTTCTTCTAGGAGTTTTAAGGTTTCAGGTCTTACATTTAGGTTTTTAATCCATTTTGAATTTGTTTTTGTATGTGGTATGAGGGAATGTTCTAATCTCATTGTTTTACATGTTGCTGTCAGATATTCCCAGCACCACTTATTGAAGAGGTTGTCTTTTCTCCATTGTATATTCTTGCCTCCTTTGTCATAGATTAATTGACCATAGGTGTGTAGGTTTATTTCTGGGCTCTTTATTCTCTTCCATTACTCTATGTATCTGTTCTGTGCCAGTATCATTCTGTTTTGATACTGTGGCTGTGTTGAATAGTCTGAAGTCTGGAAGGGTGCTACCTCCAGTTTTGTTCTTTTTCTCTCAAGCTTGCTTTGGCAATTCAGGGTCTTTTGTGGCTCCATATGAATTTTAGGGTTATTTGTTCTAGTTCTGTGAAAAATGTCCTAGGTATTTTGATAGGGATTGCATTAAATCTGTAGATTGCTTTAGGTAGTATGGCCATTTTAACAATATTAATTCTTCCAATCTAAGAACACAGAATATTTTTCCATTTCTTTGTATCAACTTCAATTTCTTTCCTTAATGTTTTGTGAACAGTATTTAGATGATTATGACTATATAAATGCTGTTCATTGCTGAGCTGAAGTAGTCTCCTAACATGTGAATCTATTTTGTATAGTTTTAGAAAACGATTCACATATCACCTGTGGTGAGGAAATTTTAAGTAGGCATGAGACAATAAAATATAGCTGACAGAATGTGGGATGTAGAAGAAGATGATAAAAGACAGAAGAAAAGACAGCAGAGCTGATATCCTCATTTTACAAAGTGAGAAGTGAACAAGTCCTGCTGGAAGTTTATGAAACAAAATAAAGGTTTATGTATATAATTTAAAGTTAAATTTAGCTACTTTATTTAGTTTAATTGATTTTATGGCCTACTTCCTCCATAAGAAAGCAAGCTTAATAAAGGCTATGTCTGTCTTGCTCACTACCGAATTCTAAATGCTTTGAATAGTGCTTGGCACACAGTGGTGTTCAATAAATAATTGTTGACTGTATGATTAAACCAAAATAATAATAACATTACAGGGCTTCCCTGGTGGTGCAGTGGTTTAGAGTCCGCCTGCCAATGCAGGGGACACGGGTTCGTGCCCCGGTCCGGGAAGATCCCACATGCCGCAGAGTGGCTGGGCCCTGAGCCATGGCCGCTGGGCCTGCACATCCGGAGCCTGTGCTCCGCAACGGGAGAGGCTGCAACAGTGAGAGGCCCGCATACAGCAAAATAATAATAATAATAATAATAATAATAATAACATTACAAACATCAGGAATAAGAGAAAGGAAGGAAGGGCTGTAAGATTAATGAGCTAAGTGTCCTATTTACATATCAGAAGTTCATTAGGGTACAAGTATATTTTTGGCATTTTGAAGATGACCACAAGAACAGTTCTCAGTCTTGGCACTATCAACGGTTTGGGCTGGGGGCTGCCTTGTGCACTGGAGGATCCCTGGCATCTAACCACAAGATGCCAGTAGCACACCTGTCCTCTGTTATGACAACCAAAAATGTCTCCAGACACTGACAAATGTACCCTGGAAGCAAAATCACCCCTGGTTGAGAAACACTGCATCAGAAGAAGCTAACATCAGATAAGTGAAGAAAAGTTGCCTCTGGACTCTAGAGCATGGTCCTGAGTCTAGGGAAGAGCACAAGGGGAAATGACTCATTTTCATCATAAACTCTATACTAATTGCTTTGCTATTATGTATGTATTGCTCTGATAATATTAACATTTGTAAAAAAATATTAAATAAGTGGAATAAAAGGGATTTTGAGATAGGCTAGCAATATGGGATGAGAGAGGAGGAAGGAGTCAGTAATGACTAGGTTTCTGGCAGGTGCAACTGGGTGGATGGTGATTGTGCTCACCAAGACAGGGAAGACAGGAAGGGAAACAGTTTTGGTGTGGGACTGGGGAATGATGACTCCAATTTCAAATTTGTTGAAGTCGAAATATCTGTGGGATATGAAATCTGTAGGCATCAAATAAATTAATCTTGGACTCTGGATATATAGACTTGTGAGTCATTAACATACAGGTGATAACTGAAGCCATGACAATGGATGAGATTCCTGGAAAGAGAAGAGACTTGAGAACAGGACCTCAAGATACAGAGTGTGTAACGTTCTTGTCTTTTTCAAGTACCTGCATTTTTAAAATTAATTAGGGCCATATTGTAAATATTGTTTAACATACTTTTAAAACAAATTTCTCTTTGCAAACATAATGCACATTTATTGAAGATATTTCTCAAAAATATCTACATAAGCACAAATTCCTGTCCAGAGCCAAAATTGCAGCTTGAATGCTAGACAATCAAATTGAGTAGACACTGAGCACTAATTACGTGCAGGGAAGATGGAGATTCAATAGTAAACAAAACAGGTACCATTCTTGTGTTCATAGAACTTATAATCTAGTGGGGAATACAGGCAAAGAAAATGGAAAATACAGTGGAGTGTGATGAATGCTAAGAAAATTAATCATGAAAAGCCACTTCAACTAAAGATGCAATGAGATGTGATTTAAGCATCTTTTGTGTCACCCAATTTTCTCTTAATTGGCACAAGCTCAGTTACCGGGACAGGAAGAAACTTTGTTGCGTGTTACTTTTCCCCCTGTGTCATGTAGTAAGAACGCTCAGGAAGGCTGGCAGAGAGCATAGAGTTATTTGTCTTTCTGAGCCTGACTAGAGGCTCTGTCCAAACTAAGTCTTGCAGTACGCTGGGCTCTAACTCCTTCACAGAGAACATCTCCATGAATTGTAAATTAGTTTTATGCTTTACAGTCTGTTCAGTTAATTTTCCAGAAACTCTCTAGCTGTGATTCTACTTTCTCAAGTAAGCCACAAGACAACAATGAATTCCAGAAAAGAAAAAGACTGTTTCTTTCTCCCTTCCTTCCTTCCTTCCTTTCTTCTTTTTTCCTTTCTTTCTTTCTTTCTTATTATGGTAAGAACACTTAACATGAGATCTACCCTCTTAACAAATTTGTGTATTTCTTAAAGATAAGAAGCATGCACAACTTGACAGCTGGAGCCACCATGGAGCAGAAGATCCATAATAAGAAGGAAAGAGAGATTGGGCCAAATATGGAGTCACAAAGGTCATATTTGCAGGAAATAATCTGTCCCCAACAAGCATTAGAGATGAGTCTGGCCTCGAGTAGCAGGAGAGAAGAGAGACTGCACTTTTAGCAGCCCCACAGCTACCTCTCTCTAATGACTTGAGCCATAAAAAAATTCTTGGTATCAGACAATCCTGGCCCTTATCCTAGATGAACATTCCGTAAAAAACTGGTTCAATAAAACTTGATATCCCTCAAAGATGGGGAATCAAAATGGAACTGACACAAGAGGTAAACAGAGGTAATGCAGGGGAAAAAAGAAGAAAAGGGACCTGAAAAATGCATGGCAGAAAAACTCATCTGAAAAATAGTAGGTGAAAATTGTCACCAGATATTTCACCATGAATTAGAAAGTTTTCATGAAGAAATTAAGCAAGAGCTCAAGAAAAGGGCGGTAGGACAAGAATGAGCTGAAATGTGAGCTGTCAGGCCTCAGGGAAAATGTGGAAGAAATTTAACAATCACAGAGATGAAGGCAAAAGTGACAGGAAAGGAAGAAACCTTAGCAAAAGTCTAGCAATTAGTGTCAAATCTCTGCAAATTTAAGACAAAGACCAAAACAAACGTGGTGATTATGGTTACAGAACAAATGTAATGGTGATAAACCAAGATGGAGTAGAAATGATATAATTAGCAGCAGTTGGGAGAGAAAGAAAGAAAAAGAAAGTGAGAGGTAATGTAAATATGTTGGTTTTCTTATCCTTAGTACCTGGGGGTCAAAAGATGACATCTAAAGCGGACAAATCTGGTAATAGGGGTCCAAGTATATTGAGCAGTAAAAAGACAAACACTAAGAAATATAATTAATCAACTAAAATTGGGTAGATGAAACAAGGAAATAGAAGGGAAGAAAAAGAAATATATATAATATGTAAATATGTATAACCATTGAATCATTATTTCTAATATCAAGAAAAATGGTGAAAAACCCTAAATATTCACACATAAGGGACTGACTAAATAATTATGGCATATTTATACAATAAAATACTATTAAACTAAAAAGCAAATTTTTATGTAGTGATATCAAAGGATTGACAAGATTATTATATGTCTGTGAATATATATATACAACATATATTACATATTTTGCCATATATTCCCCCCTCTCTATATATAGAGAGGCACAAGAAATTGATAATATTGCCTCTGGTGGGGGAAAACTGGGTAGTGGCGACACAGAGGTGAGAGAAAGATTTACAATGTATACCCTTTGGTATCTTTTGAATTTTGAACCATTAGGCTCCTACTTATTTTTTTTAATAAATTAAATTTAAGATGAAATATAAAGAATTGGTTGACCTGTCTTTGCCCAGCCTTCTGGATATCATGTTATGTGAGATGCCTGATATATACTTTGTAGAGCTTCCTGACTCCACATACATCTCTCTCTGTTCTAGCCCCCTGAGGAGTGAGGCAAACATACAGGGCAGTGCCCTGGTTGCCCACCTGCCCAACTGTGTCCCTGCCCATTCTTAATCCTGATCTGGTGCTGTCTCATTAGCATGTAACAGGAATGATATTATAAAAAAAATATTTAACCAAACTATATCTAACTCCTCCTGTAAATAATGTTGTTGTATAGCCCATTCATCATTAAGATTAAATAATTAGGATTATAACCTCACACAAAGAGAAACAAACTACTGCTTATACCTGGATCAAGAAACTTAGGGCTGGGCTTCCCTGGTGGTGTGGTTGAGAGTCTGCCTGCCGATTCAGGGGACACGGGTTCGTGCCCCAGTCCGGAAAGATCCCACATGCCGTGGAGCAGCTAGGCCCGTGAGCCATGGCTGCTGAACCTGTGTGTCCGGAGCCTGTGCTCTGCAACGGGAGAGGCCACAACAGTGAGAGGCCCGCGTACCGCAAAAAAAAGAAAAAAGAAAGAAAAAAAAGAAACTTAGGGTTCTCAAAGCTAATTTTTAAAACTCATAACCATCGATTTAGAGTTTTCCTAAATCCCCAAAACTCTCATTACATATAAAACTCAGGCTTGGAAGACTCTGACCATAGATCTCTACCACAAGCTATAGGTAATGAGAACTTGGAACCTAAAGGAAGTGTCCATCAGAGAGGAACTTTGTGGAGTGAGAGAGGGGAGAAGAAGGGAAAACAGCCAACCACATGTCTCCTGGCTCAAATCAATTCTTAGATTGAAACCCTACAGGGGGGTGGGTGTTGGTAATGACCAGATGAGTTATTGGAAAATCTCAGAGCACTGGGATTAGTTTCTCATTTCCCCAGGTACAAGCTTGGAAAAGTGCGGGGTCAGACATGGGGCAGCACAAGTGACAGAGTAGAAAAGGCTGAGAGAGACAGGTGGTGGGAACATCCTCCATCACTCACTTCCCTTACCTCCACAGGCCCTACCTAGTTGAGAAAGTCACCAAATCCACCTACTACTTAATTTAAAGGCCTGGATAAAGAAAAATACAGAATTCTGGATATATAGTTATGCATTGACAATTGCTGTTTGTGAGATGCAAATATTTATTCTGAGGGGGGTTGTGTGACATGGTTATTTGGAGTGCTTATTTGTGGAAATAACTTGAGCCATCAAACTACCTTTCCTTCCTTCAAAATCATCCCATATCCAGATATCCAAGAACAAAGAATAATAGAATACTGATGGCTAGACTTAATGGAGACCTTGCCAGGGTTAAAGAAACATGATTGGATAAACTAGAAGAACCTGTTTGAACTACTCCTCCACTGCCAGGGGAGAGGGAGGAAGAAAATATAAAAGTAAAATGAAAGAAATGAAAGGTATGCAGGGAGAGTTCTAAGAAAAGAGCATTTGTGGAACAATAGGGCTTAATGCCTTGTCTTTTCCCCTTCCCTCCTCTTTATGAGTAATGATGCTGAGGCACTTGACCATCCCCCCTTTTCACTGTTGTTCCAAAGCAGCAGAAAACACAGATATGTCCAGTATGCTGGCAGATGGGATAAGGACAGCAGAGTTGAAGTAGCATAGCATTGTAAGAGAGGTAAAGACCATGACCCTTCACAAAGCAACAAAAATAGACCCCAAAAGAAATGCGAAAGCTCATTATGAAGAAAACTTCACTAAGTGACAAAACGGATCAAAATAAATGTGCCTAGATGGGAAAATTGTAAAGTTGCCAATTAATCCATCAACTTAGCACATTTCAATCAAAACATTAAAAACAGATTCTGCAAAAAATGACATTAGTGTAATTAATTACACATTCAGAGAAAATTAAGGTACGAGGTCTACCTCAAACCAAATGTACACACACACACAAACACACACCACTAACAGGTTAACAAATGAACTTACTTTGAAAAGGAAACTATTTGTATTAAGAGGAAATATAGCCAAATGTTTTCTAATAACCTTGGGCTGTCCAAGACTATCCAAAGTAAAATAGAAATATAGACGTTTAACAGGAAAATATTGAAAGACACAGAAGATGTAAATTCCTGATTGACCAAATATATCACACAAAAGAAAAATAAAGGAAAGGGTTGAGAGAAACCATGGTGAGTTCAACATGTAACAATAGCCATATTTCCAGTGTGGGTAATGACTACCATGTAAATTGTTGAGCAAGTCTATATATAGAAAAAAAACTTGCTTTGTCTCACAAAAATGAGGCAATTTTGGTGGCAACCCACCTGCCCCCCAAACTCCAGGAGAAGGGAGGAAAACATTGAAAAAAACCTAAAAATGTGAAATAAAACTATGCTCTATATGGAGGAGGGCAGTCCGAAGGCAGAGCACTTGTACACAGCTGATGCCCAGGGAGCAGCGGCCCAGAGTCACATCCCAGGGAGACCAGGAGAGGGCACCGGGCTCAGAAGCAGCACCGCCCAAAGGAAGCTTCTTGTCCCCTCTGTTAGCCAGGGCTTTGAGGAAGAGAACCATTTCACACCACATCAAAAACACGCAGGGGGGGCTTCCCTGGTGGCGCGGTGGTTGAGAGTCCGCCTGCCGATGCAGGGGACGCGGGTTTGTGCCCCGGTCCGGGAGGATCCTGCATGCCGCGGAGTGGCTGGGCCCGTGAGCCATGGCCGCTGGGCCTGCGCGTCCGGAGCCTGTGCTCTGCGGCGGGAGAGGCCGCAGCGGTGGGAGGCCCGCGTACCGCAAAACAAACAAACAAACAAACAAACAACAAAAACACGCAGGGAACCTGGCTTTGGTGACGCAGGGGCTGAGGCTTGCTGGGAGGGGTCTGGAAATGTTGGGAGGGGGTGGTGGAATGAGTTGCCCAGATTCATGGAGTGGTTCAGTGTGCAGGGCTGCGTT
Organism: Hyperoodon ampullatus; assembly: GCF_949752795.1. Classification (NCBI taxonomy): domain Eukaryota; kingdom Metazoa; phylum Chordata; class Mammalia; order Artiodactyla; family Ziphiidae; genus Hyperoodon; species Hyperoodon ampullatus. The sequence continues at coordinate 87,769,331 of NC_136913.1, read as the reverse complement.
CTTCCTTTCCTCCAAGGGGTGCCAGGGGCTTGGATGGAGGGCGTGAATATGTCTCCTGATGGATGGACCAGCCATGGCCAGGCCACGCCCCTCAGCATCTGTCCTCCCATCCCTTTGGGGATTCACGGAGGCCTCCACTGTCCCCTTCCTGGATCCCACAGAAGTACCAGGGATAGGGCAGAAAGGAGGTTCCCCAGAGGAAGCAATGGCCAAGCCTTTTCACTCAGCCAGGAATTTGAGCTTCACAACCCAAGGAAGGGAGGGGGCCTGGAAGTAGGTTTCACAGCTGCTTCTCAGGAGGGAGAACAACACAAAGCAGGCACTCAGCAAGCAGCAACTCTTACTGCTATAACTGTGCACTAAATTGTGCAGGGATGGGTTGCCCTGTGGCCCCCAAAGATGTGCAGACAAAACCTCAAGGATACTGACCTTCCTCTCTAGGCCAGCAGGCGAGGAAAGACACTTTCATCGAGGGAAGGATTCCTCTGCATCAGGCACTGTGCTGCCTGCTTCACAGGTGCTGTCTCCTTTAGTCCTCCCAACAGTCCTTCTTAGTTCCACCCTCCACCCCATTCCCCTGCCCCAGCCCCGCCCCCAGCCCCTGCTGGAAGCTTATCCTGAACCCTGCAGCCCATCTCTTCCCCTGCCTCCTGTGGGCACTGCTAGGTGGACATTTGTCAGGAGCAAATGCCCGTTAGTTAGCACTGATCATGTATTTTGGGCTTCCTCTTCACGCAGGCTATAAACTCAAAGACAAGTACCATGTTCTCGTTTTTGCCAGTTAAAGCACACAGCTTTATTGGTGATACATAAAAATGCAGACTTGGTGGACGAGGCTGAGTCAGTACAGCTCACAGAAGGGGAGTGTACATTTTTTGCTGAATAGGTTTACCATCCATAGGCTCGTGAAGAAAAGAGAGTAAATGAAAAAGAATGCAGCCTACGCAGCAAACAATGCATTTTCGGCACCAGCTCCCATATGGGTCTGGTCTCCACAAGACGGTCCAGCTTAGACAGGGAGACCACCACAGGCAAGGCATCCCTTGTCAGGCTAGAAAATGTTGTTCTTTCACTACACAGCTGAAATGATCCCTTTACCACAGGAGGAAGGCTGCAAGGGAGCAATTTACAATGCGCACTGCCTGCAGACTGCAAAACCAAGAATTTACTTAAAGCTCTGTGGGAACCCCTGCCTGGCCAACCAGAGAGTGGTCCTGGATTTAGCAAGTGTAACTTTCACCCAGAGATATGGCTATTGGCTAAGGCTGGATCTTCAATAGCACCCACTGCAGAGTCTTTGATTGAGAACACAAGTGTGTGTTCACTGATCGGGTTTTGGTTTGGGGTGGATCAGTCCCATCCTGTTGGAGGGGGCCATTTAAGAGGCCGGGATTTCTGGGAGAAGCTGTCTGTTTGCGTTCCTGATAGAGAGGGACAGGGAGGAGAGCAACATTTGGGCTCCCAGCAACTTCCCCGCCAACACTGGCTTTTCGGACAAACCCATCAAGGGTTTCAGAACGTGCCCCTCAGCACATTCACTTCCCTCTGGTATCAAAGGAAACTTCAAGTCTGAAACGGACTTGGCAAGCATGTTATTAATAACTGTCATGATTATTAACAAATTTAATCCGGCCTGCTGCAGAAATGAGTTGCAGCAAAGTGACACAGTCTCCCGACACACTTCGTTGATGTACATCTTAATCTGGCGCTGATTTTCAACACTGGCTTTCAAGTTATCCGGGGCACAGAAAGCCTCAACAGCAGGGTCGGGCATAGGGATCGTGTTTCCAGCAATGGAGAGGCTGGCCAAATGACTATTGATATCGTGGCTAAATGAAAAACCAGTGTCCCGGGGCTGAGCTAACAACACTTTTCCCTGAATGAAAGGGCACTTGGAGAGGCCAAGAACACAACTGAAATTTTCAATATCTTAAGCATCACTAAAAAGGGTCATCATTTTCATTAGTGAAAGAGTGATTTTTGTTCATTCAGAGTATTTCCTCTTTGAGAGGCCCTAGGTTCTTACTGCCCATGTCTCATGTCAACCTCATCCCCAGGACTTGGCTTTTCCTGGATCTTCGAGTAAAGACCATACCCCTTACCCATCCTTATCCATATGAAGTTCCCTACAATTCTGGTTGTTTCTCACTGTGGTTATATCCTCTTCTGATTAGTGGATGAACACTGTAGCAACTTCTAGCCCTGACCTCCAGAACTGCTTTCACTAAATCAGCATTTTGAGCACACTCTATATCTATGGCAAGCCACAGGAGGTTCTCACTCTTTTAAAAGCTATCTAATTGTAGTGTTCTAGGTAGGAGACTGTTGAACGTTCTTTTCCTGGACACAAATTGCACTAACTGCCATCTGACAAGAAACTAGTGGGAATGCAAATACATAGAGCTTTCATATGAGTTTCCATAGATATACATGTCAATACTCAGGATACAAGGGTATCAGTATCTCTCTTTCCTGAGTTAGGGTCTTAACTTTCAAACGTTTCTCCTCTGGTATTTATCTCCCTTAAGCTCATTCCCACTGTTTCCTCAGAGGTACAGCATTTAACTTTTCTAGCACCCAAGTAAGAGGAGAGGAGAACAATGGCTAGGAGAGGTATCTGAGTTGCCTCTAGACCCTGCATTCTGACTCCAACCTCCCTCCCCATCCCTATCTCCAAGAGATAACCGTGTGTGGAGCAATTTCCTTCTTCCTTTGCCTAGATTTATGTCTACTTGTAGACACAGAAGAAAGAATGGAGACTGGTAGATGTACAGGCACATAAGTGTCCTCTCTCCAGAGTGAGAAATCTGGCTTTCAAATGTCTCCCATTTAGTTCTTAGGCACATCCCCTACCCTGCCCTCCAGACCCTTTCATCACCCCATCCTTCCCCCACAAATGCCCACCTTTTCCATTCCTCTGTGCCCCAGTCACTCTCTTGACCTCGCTTTCTCCCATCAAATGGCCACTTTTCTGTTCTACCCGTCATTTCTGCTCTATAAACACTGCTTCCCCAGATCCAAAAAGGATTGGGGTTAAGTAATGCTTTTCTGAAGACAGGATAGTGAAAGAACAGGTTCTAGTTTTGGGCTTGCCTCTACCGCCACCTTGTGACCGGTCCAGGCCCCACGTTTCCTTGAAAGAACTGCTCACTTCAGTTTCTACTAAATATCCTGTATGTAATGGGTTTCCTCTTCCTTTCCTTTGGGTTGTGCTGCCCCCTACAGACAGTCAAGCTAACCAACAGATAAAGGTCTGTGAACATTTAGTGCAGGGTGTTAGGCCACAGTTCCTACCTTTTACTGATTCAAGACTGTCAAACGGTCCCCACCTCTCGCTCCCAGATCCCAGCATCAGCTCTCCCCCCGACCTCATGCACCATTTAGAGAACTAAAATGAGCTGGTGGATAGCCTGAGGGTGTGGGGAAAGCTGACTCTGCCCCTTCAGGTCTCTGCTACCTAACTCCACCGCGACCCCAAGACTCCTCAGGCAATGCTCACTCTCACACCAACCTGAACACAATCAGAGCAGTTTCTTCCTTCTTCACTTGGCTACAAACTCATCTCCCTGATATCAACAGGAAGCTGATGGCCGGACCAAAAAGACCACCTCTCCACAATTCTTGGTCACCTGAGATACGTCACCAATGAGCCATGGTCCCCAAGTTTCTCTCCTACCAGTAGTGATGCAAGAGTATGCCCGCCCCTCTCCTTTCCCCCCAAGCACACCAGACCTGTCACTCATTTCGTCTTTGCCAATCCTAGAGACCAAAAGATAAGGCATTTCCATTTTGTTGAAATTTGCCTTTCTCTAATTTCCAAGGAAGGAACCTATCTTCTCCTGGAGCAACTATTTCAGTTTATACTTCTTTATCTTCTCTTAGAATATAGGGCAACAGCCCATCTCTTCACTTCCCCTCCACTCAGCCACTAATATCCATTATCTTTCTTGGACCCATGAGAAAGCACATTGCATGAAATAAAACATAAAGCAAGAGATAATTTAGATATTTATTGCCTCTGCTCATTTTCTTGGAAATACTGGTTTTTTATAAAGATTTGTACATGCTTTTATATGCATAAGGAGTTTTCTGGAGTGATGTTTGCCAAAATGTCACCACTGGTTATTTCTGAGACATATATTTAAGGCATAATACATTCTAGGTATAGTGCCAACTGCTAAGGTCAATGGGACATGGAGATGAACAGATTTATCTCTTGGTAAAGACCACCTGGTTTCTCAGACAGGCCCCCACAAGGCAGCATTTACCTTGCTGAGTTCACACACTCCAGGACCTAGATCTTAATTTTTTCTTCAGACTAGAAATATGCACAACTGATGACCTTATGCACAACACAAATGCATACATATGTTCACCAAAAGACAAGAATAACAATATGCATAGTAGCACTGTTCATTTTATCCCCAACCAAAAACAACTCAAATATCCATTAACAGTAGAATGGATAAATAAAATACAGTATATTCATAAATGTGGTGTATATTCATAAATGGCAATGAATACTATATATGCAACAGTATGGATTAATCTCACAATGTTAGCTAAAATAAAAAAAAAGATACAAAAGAATACATACTGTGTGACTTCCTTTACAGAAAGTTAAAAGAAACACATAAACCTAATCCATGGCTTTAGAAGTCAGAATAGGGGTTACCCTTGGGATGCACTATTGACTAGATGGGCACATGGGGGAAGCTTCCAATGTGCTGTTCATGTTTTGTTCCTTACTCACTTTGTGAAAAGTTATTGAGCTGAACACTTAGGATTTGTTCACTATTCTGTGTATATGGTATACTTCTACAAAAATTTACCAGAAGTCCTCAATAACGAGTTAGGGAAATGGGAGATGAGTAAACGAAACCAATCCTCCTTCTGATCTGGAGAAGCTGGACAAAACATAGATTTTCATTTCCCTGAAGGCACTAGAGGTCTAACAAGATGGTGAAGAATACCTGGTTCAGAAGAGGAGTGGGAAAAGTTGAGCTTAATGTTACGGCCACTTTTCCCAATGGCACATATGCAGTTATTGAGGGAACTACTGAGGGGCTATGTAGAATTTTGGGTAGCCTTGGGGGACTAGGGAGACAGATACTGGAATCCAAATCTTGCCAAGAGGTATACCTGGCAAACCCTAAAATCTTTGGATTGTGATGATGAAAGAGCTGCACCTCAGAGTCAGAGTGAAGGAGACGTAGACAGGCTTTTTTTTTTTAACATCTTTATTGGAGTATAATTGCTTTACAATGGTGTGTCAATTTCTGCTTTATAACAAAGTGAATCAGTTATACATATACATATACATATGTCCCCATATCTCTTCCCTCCTGCGTCTCCCTCCCTCCCACCCTCCCTTTCCTACCCCTCTAAGTGGTCACAAAGCACCGAGCTGATCTCCCTGTGCTATGCGGCTGCTTCCCACTAGCTATCTATTTTACATTTGGTAGTGTATATATGTCCATGCCTCTCTCTCACTTTGTCCCAGCTTACCCTTCCCCCTTCCCGTGTCCTCAAGTCCATGCTCTAGTAGGTCTGTGTCCTTATTCCCATCTTGCCCCTAGGTTCTTCATGACCATAGGGTCTGTCATACAAAGTCAGAAAGACAAAAACAAATACCGTAAGCTAACACATATATATGGAATCTAAAAAAAAAAAAAGGTCACGTAGACAGGCTTTTACAAGGACTTCAGTTTAACTTTAAGTAATCCCAACCATTGGAAATTGGATTAAGGTAATTCCAGACTGCTAATGCCTCTAGGTGCCCTGCAGAGACAAATACAAATTCTCTTCAGAGAGAAACAATATCAGTCTCAAATTATTTCTGAAGTTTTGTAAAATGCTATATCTAGCACACAATTGAAAACAACTAAGTACACAAGAAGACAAGACAAAATTAACAAAAGTCATTGGAAATGACACGCAATAGAAAAAGACACATCAGGGCTTCAGATATTAGAGTTATCAGACATAGATTTAAAATAAATATGCTTACTATGCTTAAGGAGATAAAGGACAATATAGAGAATTTCTGCAGATAAATGGAAACTATTAAAAAGTATAAAACAGAAATTCTAGACCTGAAAAATAGAATAATCTCAATTAAGAACTGAATGGAAGGATTTAACAGAAGAGTACATACAGATGAAGAGAAAATTATTGAACAGGAAGGTAGGTTGGAAGAAACTATCCAGAAAAAATGCCAGAGTCACAAATGGATGAAAAAATTGAGTGGCTAAGAGACAGAGAATACGGAAAGATTTCAAGTAACATATGTATACTTGAAACCCAGGAAGAGGAGAGAATGAAGAGAGGAGAGAATGAATGAGGCAGAAGTAATATCTGAGGAAATAATGGTTGACAATTTTCTGAAACTTTCCAAAATGTCAAGCTACATATTCAAGAAGCCATTCAAATCTCAAGTAGGATAAAATCTAGGATTAGAAGATGTGATATATATCATGATTTAATATATACTTATTTTGTATATTACCACTGAACTCTCTTATAGTTCTTATAGTTTTATATCTTTTTTGGTAACTAATTATGTAATATGCAATATATGGCATAAATGTTGCAAGTACTTTCTCCAGGGTCAGTGTCAGAAATCATTAATTGGTCATCTGATCGAGGCTAGGTGCAATAAATCCTTCTTAAGCTGCACTCTGTGGGGAGACAATTCTCTATGGCTTGGTCATGTGCCTGCACATATTCTGAGTAAGGCACTCACTGCCCATTGTTCTGAACTGTCTTTTCAAGGTTGCATAGCAAACAGCCTTGGAAGATAGAGATAGTGTCTCCCTCATGAGCAAAGGTAAGATTTGCTAGTAAGGATAAAAGACTCAGATTCTTTAAGCTCAGAGTTCTTCTGTGACACATCTCATTGTGTGTGTTGGTGTCATCTGGCTCTCTTCATATCACCAGCTGGGAATTGGGATCCAGGAACTGGTGTAAAAATGCTGATACTCTGGCTACTGCTATTGATGTGAGTAATAAATTGTCTTTCACCTCTGAAAAAAAAAAAAGAAGATGTGGTATATAAAGCAAAAAATGGACAGAACTATAAGAAATAATAGAGGTGCCCAATCATAGTGAGAGATTTTAAAATAGCTTTTTTCATAACTGACAGAATAAGCAGATAAAAATAGCAGGAATATAGAAGATTTGAACATGATTAGCAAATATGACTCAATTAGTTCAATCCCTAATTGGTATAAAACTACACTCAACAATCACAAAAGTTTCATTCCAAAAAACGTATGAAACATATACAAGGCATACCTCATTTTATTGTACTTCTGTTTATTGCACTTCACAGATACTACATATTTTACAAATTAAAGGTTTGTAGCAACCCTGCATCAAGTCTATCGGTACAATTTTTCCAACAGCATTTGCTCACTACATGTCTCTGTGTCACATTTTGGTAATTCTCACAATATTTCGAAGTTTTTCATTATCATTATATTTGTTATGGTGATCTGTGATCAGTGATCTTTGATGTTATTATTGCAAAAAGAGTACAACTCGCTGAAAGCTCAGATGACGGCTAGCATTTTTTAGCAATAAAGTATTTTAAATTAAGGTATGCACATTATGTTTTAGACATAATTCTATTGCACACTTAATAGACTACAGTATACTGTAAGCATAACTTTTATAGGCACTGGGAAACTAAAATATTCATGTGATTCACTTTATTGTGATATTCACTTTGTTGTGGTGATCTGGAAGTGAACCCACAATATATCTGAGGTATGTCTGTATCAAAATTGATCATATACTGCTACATAAAGCAAGTTTTAACAAATTTCAAAAGATTAAACTCATACAGTGTGTGTTCCCTAACCATGGTGCAATAAACTAAAAATCAGTCATAAAAATATAACCAATAATCTGCAGATTTTTTGGAATTAGGAAATACATTTTTAAATAACCCATGGGTCAAAGAAGAAATCATAATTAAAATTTGAAAATATTTTGCATGGGATGGTAATAAAAATATTACATTCAAAGTTACAGAGGATAGTTTGCTTCTGGCTATGACAGCCTACTAATAGAAGACCAATCCTCTCACTTAGAAGGACAAGAAAAGCTGAAAAATAAATTGTTATTACATTTAAACAAGTTAAATTGTTTAAAGACATTGGAGTGGGACTTCCCTGGTGGTGCATTGGTTAAGAATCTGCCTGCAAATGCAGGGGACATGGGTTTGATCCCTGGTCCAGGAAGATCCCACATGCCGCGGGGCAACTAAGCCTGTGCACCTCAACTACTGAGACGACGCTCTAGAGCCTGTGAGCCACAACTACTGAAGCCCACCTGCTCCAGGGCCCACGTGCCACGACTACTGAGACAACGTGTTGGAAGTACTGAAGCCCACGCGCCTAGAGCCCACACATCGCAACGAAGAATAGCCCCTGCTCACCACAACTAGAGAAAGCCTGTGCACAGCAATGAAGACCTAACGCAACCAAAATAAAAAGACATTGGAGAGCTGTGAAAGCAGCCAGGATTTGAAGTACCAAAATCGTGGAGAGAAGGGAAACTTAAAGAGGTGAAACACATTTGACACCAATTTTCCTCTTGAAGCATTTGTCAATTCATTATCAACATGGGTGGAAAGACTGAAAAATAAGCTGCTAAGAGTCAAAAAACCTTAGTAGAACTTTCAGCAGTTACACAGAGTTAAGGATTCAAAATCTAGAACTTAGGGCTACCTACACATCCAGGATTTGATGGGCTAAGATCCTGGAGAAAGGAAATTACAAAGAAATGAAACTGATTTTCTCTTTGAGGCATTCACCAATTCTTAATGGGTGTAGAGCTAGAAGCAAAGAAACGAAGTAGAAAAAGGCAATTAAGAGGCTAGGAAGGGCTTCCCTGGTGGCGCAGTGGTTGAGAGTCCGCCTGCCAATGCAGGGGACATGGGTTCGTGCCCCAGTCTGGGAAGATCCCACATGCTGCGGAGCAGCTGGGCCCGTGAGCCATGGCCGTTGAGCCTGTGCGTCCGGAGCCTGTGCTCTGCAATGGGAGAGGCCACAACAGTGAGAGGCCCACATACCGCAAAAAAAAAAAAAAAAAAAAAAAGAGGCTAGGAAGATAAACTGAGCTTTTGGCAGCTTCATAGTACAGGGAAGATAAAAACTGGAGTTTGTAGTTTTCCAAGGGTGGGGGACCTAATAAATTCCCTAGGCTGTCAGTTAGAACCCCTGAAGGATTACACCCTAGGAATAAGGGTGAACTAGAAATAGAATAGGTCTGACAAAGATTGAAATCCAACCTCAACTTAGTTCAATTCTTGATTAGCTTAAGGTAATTTACTCTTATACTGCCTTGCCAAAGCCAAAGCAAATCTTCTACAAATCAAGACAAAGTCATCTACATTTTCTAGAATTTTTCATTCATAATATTTAGCACTCAAACAAAAGCATACCAAGAGATATGACAAACAGAATTTTTTAAAGGAGAAAAAGAAATAAACAATAGAAATGGACCTATAGAAGATTAAGCTATTAGAGGTATCAGACATAGACTTTAAAAGAATTGTGATTAATATATACAAGAAAACAGAAAACAAGATAGATGTTTTCACCCAATAACTGAAATGTGGGAGGAAAAGAATCATATGGAAATTCTCAAAGTAAAAATGTAATAGAGACCTTCAGCTTCAGCTCCAACATATGAAGAGTTGAAAGTCCTCATTGCCCTCCTTACAATAAGAAAAATGTTGAACAAATAGAAAATCAACAACTTCTCTAAGATTGATCAAAGAATTGAGGTCACAGGGCAAAACAACACCCCCAAAGTCTGGAGATATAGGAAGAATCACTGCTAAGATTAGACTACTTGAAGCAGTAACTGGTCAGAATACCTTCAATGGTCATTTTGAATTGCTAGAGGCTGCATGTGGATTAGCTTAAGAGTTAAAAATCTATGGGCAGGGGCACTTTTGGGGGGATCATCACATTTTCACTATTTTCTTCCCTGATGGAACCCAACAGATTCTCACAATGAAGATCAGAGAAAATTTCCCTCATGTTTCTGTCAGGGGGAGGGGAAAATAACCATTTTGAATTATGCCCAGGGGAAAAATAACCATTTTGAAATACATCCAAAATGTTCTCCATAACAAAGGCTATCCTGAAAGGGAAACTACTTTACCAGGGCCTTATCTGACCTGGGGGAAGGACAACTGGCTGGCTCCAGCTCCATCTAGACTTCCTGTCTCATGTAAAGGGAGAAAAAAAACACCATTAATCAACTGGATCTAATTAACATTCGTAGAATATTTAATCCAACAACAGCAAAAAATACACATACTTCTTAGGCTCACATAAAATATTAACCAAGACAGACCACATTTTAGGCCATAAAACACACTTAACAAGTTTAAAAGGGTAGAAAGCATACAAAGTATTCTCTCAGACCACGTGAAATTAAACTATAAATCAATAACAGAAAGATAGCTGCAAAATCTCTAAATATTTGAAGATTAAACAACACACTCCTAAAACATGGGTCAAAGAAGAAGTCACAAAAGAAATTTTTTAATATTTTGAAATAAATGAAAATAAAAATATTGATACAACTTATCAAAAATTATAGTATCCAGTGAAAACAGTGCTAAATTTATGGAATTTAATGCATACACAAATTTCCCCTGCTTTTTGAAAGTTTGCTTCATGCTACTTGTTTTTTTACAAAAGACCTACATTAGTACCAGTTTTCACAAACTGAAAGAAATCCAAAGGCAATTTTTGCTTTTATGGAAAAAGATGAAAAGAGAAAATAGCATTCAGCATTTGTTTTGCAGCAAGCCAAGCTATTATGGAAGCAGCATGCACCCCAAGGAGTGAGAGTAGCATTCACTGCCAAGCTCCTTCCCTGTGAACTACACTCATCATCTCAGCATCAAGGTACCATAGCTTTGAACTGTGTCTGTGAGCATCTGTGCTTTACCTCAGTTTATTTTGTGCATCCATTAACAATATTTGTCCTAAGGTAATTGCTTCTTCATTTTAAGCCATTTTGGCTTGTGAACACTCTACTTTTGGACAGCAGTGGAAACCTGTATTAGAAAATAAGAAAGAGGGGAGGTGTGGCCAAGAGAGTGGAGGAGTAAGCCCCTGAACTCACCTCCTTTCATGGGAACATCAAAATTACAAATATTTACAGAGCAACTATCTATGGGAATGACCTGAAGACTAGCAGAAAACATCTTCCACAACTGAAGATATAAAGAAGGAACCACAATGAGATGGGTAGGAGGGGCAGACACACAATATATCCAAGACTCACATCCTTGGGTAGGTGACCCACAAGTGGGAGGATAAACACAATCACAGAGGTTCTCCCCAAAGAGCAAAGGATCTGAGCCCCATATTGGGCTCCCCAGCCTGGGGGTCCTGCACCAGGGAGACAAACCTCCAGAATGTCTGACTTTGAAGGCCAGTGGAGCTTGCAAACAGAAGAGCCTGAGGGGTATAGGAAACAAAGATTCTGCTCTTAAAGCTCGGGCAGCTGTTTGGGGAGTTTCCTCGTTAGCATCAGTGTCCTTGTAGTAGAAAGAACTCCCACATGCCATGGAGCAGCTAAGCCTGTGCGCCACAACTACTTGAACCTGTGCTCTAGAGCCCACAAGCCACAACTACTGAGCCCATGCACCACAACTACTGAAGCCTGCACACCCTAGAGCCTATGCTCCACAACAAGAGAAGCCACCACAAATGGGAAGCCCACACACTGCAACAAAGAGTAGCCCCTGCTCACTGCAACTAGAGAAAGCCTGTGCATAGCAACGAAGACCCAACGTGGCCAAAATTTTTAAAAAGTACACTAGAAGGAATCAACTGTAGATTAGATGATACAGAGGAATGGATCAGTGAACTGGAAGACAGTGTAGTGGAAATCACACAAGCTGAACAGAAAAAACAAAAAAATAATTTTAAAAAATGAGGATAGTTTAGGAGACCTCTGGAATGTCATTAAGCTAACATTTGCATTATAGAGATCCCAGGAGAAGAGAGAGAGAAAGGGGCAGCAAACTTATTTGAAGAAATAATAGCTGGAAACTTCTCTAACCCAGGGAAGGACACAGACATTTCCTCTAATATCAGGAGCAAGACAAGGATGCTCACTCCCACCACTTTTATTCAACATACTATTGGAAGTCCTAGCCACAGCAGTCAGACAACAAAAAGAAATAAAAGGCATCCAAATTGGAAAAGAAGAAGTAAAACTGTCACTGTTTGCAGATGACATGATACTATTTATAGAAAATCTTAAAGATGCCACCAAACAACTATTAGAACTAATAAATTCAGTAAGGTTTCAGGATACAAAATTAATATACAGAAATATGTAGCATTTCTATACACTATCAACAAACTATCAGAAATAAAAATTATGAAAACATTTACAACTGCATAAGAAAAGAATAAAAAACCTAGGAATAAACCTAAGCAAGGAAGCAAAAGACTGGTACTAAGAAAACTATAAAACATTGATAAAAGAAATTGAAGACAACACAAACAAAGGGAAAGATATATCATGCTCATGGATTGGAAGAATTAATATTGTTAAAATGGCCAATCTACAAATTCAAATGGAATCCTATCAAAACACCAATGGCATTTTTCAAAAAAACTAGAACAAATAATTCTAAAATTTATATGGAAATACAAAAGACCTGAAATAGCCAAAACAACTTTGAGAAAAAAAGAACAAAGCTGGACATATCACACTCCCTGATTTCAAATTATACTACAAAGCTACAATACTCAAAACAGTATAGTACTGGCACAAAAACAGAAACATAGATCAATGGAACAGAATAGAGAGCACAGAAATAAATCTACACTTACAAGGTCAATTAATCTATGACAAAAGGGGTAAAATATATAATGGGGAAAAGACAGTCTCTTCAATAAATTGTGTTGGGAAAACTGGACAACTACATGCAAAAGAATCAAACTGTACTACTTTCTCATACCATATACAAAAGTAAACTCAAAATGGATTAAAGATTTAAATATAAGACCTGAAACCATAAAACTCCTAGAAGAAAACATAGACAGTATGCTCTTTGAATCAGTCTTAGCAATATTTTTTTTTGATATGTCTCCTCAGGCAAAGGCAATAAAACCAAAAATAGACAAACGGGACTACATCAGAGTAAAAAGCTTTGCACAGTGAAGGAAAATATCAACAAAAGAAAAAGGCAGCCTACTGAATGGGAGAAGATATTTGCAAATGATATATTCTATAAGGGGTTAATACCCAAATATGCAGATAATTCATACAAATCAATAACAATAAAACAAACAACTCAGTTAAAACATGGGCAGAGAAGCTGAAAAGACATTTTTCCAAAGAAGACATACAGACAGCCAACAGACACATGAAGTGATGCTCAACATCACTAATCATCAGGGAAATGCAAATTAAAATCACATTGAGATACCACCTTACACCTGTTAGAATAGCCATTATCAAAAAACACCAAAACAAACCAAAAAAAGAAAAAAAAATAACAAGTGTTGGTAAGGATGTAGAGAAAAGGGAACCTTCATTTACTGTTGGTGGGAATGTAGGTTGGTGTAGCTACTGTGGAAAACAGTATGGAGACTCCACACAAAGTTAAAAGTAGGACTACCATGATCCAGCAATTCCACTTTTGGATATTTTTCCAAAGAAAACAAAAACACTAATTCAAAAAGATATATGCACCCTTATGTTCACTGCAGGTATTATTTACAAGATAATATGGATAATATGCCAAGATATGGAAGCAACCTAAGTGTCCATTGATGGGTGACTGGATAAAGAAATTGGGGTATACATATATACCATTGTGTTAGTTTCAGGAATACAGCAAAGTGATTCGGATACATACAATGAGATACTACTCAGCCATAAGAAAGAATAAAATCTTGCCATTGTGACAGCATGGATGGACCTTGAGGGTTTTATGCTAAGTGAAGTAAGTCAGACAGAGAAAGACAAATATTATATGACATCACATATGTGGAATCTTAAAAAAGTACAAATGAACTTATTTACAAAACAGAAACAGACTCACAGATATAGAAAACAAGCTTATGGTTACCAAAGTTGAAGGGGGGAGGAATAAATTAGGAATATAGGATTAACAGATATACACTACCATATAAAAAATAGGTAAACAACAAGGATTTACTGTTGCACAGGGAACAATATTCAATATCTTGTAATAACCTATAATGGAAAAGACTCGAAAAAAATATATAATATCCAAATCACTTTGCTGTACACCTGAAACTAACACAGTATTGTAAATTAACTGTACTTCAATAAAAAAAAATTATTTTATTTTTAAAAATGTGTATTTATTTATTTATTTGGTTGAACCTGGTCTTAGTTGCAGAAGGTGGGCTCCTTAGTTGTGGCAGGCGGGCTCCTTAGTTATGGTAGGTTGGCTCCTTAGTTGTGGCAGGAGGACTTCTTAGTTGTGGCACACAAACTCTTAGTTGTGGCATGTATGTGGGATCTAGTTCCCTGGCCAGGGATCAAATCTGGGTCCCCTGCATTGGGAGCACAGAGTCATATCCACTGTGCCAGTCCCCAGTAACAATTTTTTAAAAAACTTTTATCCATCCAGAAACAAAAAGAAACTCCATAATTTGATTAAAAACTATCTACAAAAACAAAGGAACAAACATCACAGTTAATGTTGAAATATCAGGAGATTCCACCTGAGATACGTAATAAGAAAAGGATGGCCACTGTCACCACTTTTATTCATCACCATGATGGGGATGACAGACTGTGCAAAAAGGGAAGAAAAAGAAAAAGTACAGGAATTGAAAAGGAAGAAAGACAATTTGCATACAAAATTATTGCATATGTAGAAAATCCAAAAGAATCTATAAATAAACTATTAAAATTAATAAATGATTTAACAAGATCACACAATACAAGGTCAATATATTATTAAAAATCAGCTCTATTCCTATAACAGCAGCAAGAAATTAGAAAATGAAATTTTAAGAACAAAGTCACAAAAACCCCCAAGTCCTAGAAATAATTCTAACAAAATATGTGCAAGTCTGAAGATGAAAATTCAGACATTATTGAAAGAAATTGAAGAAGATGTAATTAAAGGACGAAATACACCATGCTAATGTATTGGAGAACTCAATATTGTAAATATGTTAATTCCTTCCAAATTGATGTATAGATTCATTGCAGTCACAATTAAAATCCAAACAGGTGATGTGTCTGTCTGTGTCTGTGTCTGTGTGTGCATAAATTGGCAAGCTTATTTTTTAAATCTATATGGAAACAAAGTGCCAAGAATATCAGACAATTCCAAAAAAAACAATAAAGACGATTTATACTACCAAGTATTAAGATGTATCATAGAGTTTATTTTTATAACTTAGAGGTAAAAAAAAACTTTCCTCAGGATGAACAAAGGCCCAGAAGCCATAAAGGGAAAATATGAAAAATTTAATCACCTATAGGTGATCACCTATAAAGGGAAAAAAATCATGAATGACGCTAAATGAATTAGATATCCATCTACTTTGAGAGCACTAATTTCTACCTAAGTCAGCTTGCCCTGATTCCCTGAGCACTAAATAAACAACCTTCTGATGATAATTTGGTTTCTGATGCACATTGATCTTAGGGACAGAATGTTGTGAGCAGCCAACACTAAGAATCTGATCTATTTGGTAATTACATTTCTTATAGTAACATAGACTGTCATTCTGTTATTTTATTTTCAAAAAGAAATTCCACCCCATTTAATAACATGTTATGTCCATGTGCAAACTTAGAAAAGTGCTCAATAAACAGAAGGCTCTAATGCCCAAACAAACATGCTTGTACTACACTTACTCTCATTTTTTAAAATGTAAATGGTCAACAGGGCCAAAAAGTTACACTTAGCCCACTGCCAGTGCTGGATTGAATTCCATTGGCATGAACCTGTTAGGATAAAGTTACCCATCCAATAAGGCTTCTTTCCCACCCCTTACCTTCTCCCTCCACTCGGGCTTACCCCCAAACCCAACATTGCCCAAGCCCTTAACACAAGGCCTGAGAGGGACCCAATGGAGAGGGGAAAGTATGGAGATACACATCTCTGAAAGTAAATATGTGTTATCCTGCTTGACACCACGCCTCAGGGCAGAGCAAACCAGGGGTCATTACCCTAGTCTTCTGCACCCTGAGATGGCAGCACGATAGTTCTGGTTTAAAGGCAAGGAAGAGCCACAGTTTAAACAGAGAAATCAGAAAAAAAGTTCAACCTGGGATGTGATGTAAAATTAATGTAAAAAGATAGCATTGAAAGTAGTCATAATCACTCTTCAAAATAACCATTCTCAAGGGAATTTAGCAGAGAAATTAACCAAACAGAGGCATAAGCACAAAATTTGCCCAAACCACATCAATTTGCTAAACCTACACTTAGAACCTCTTTTGAAACAAGGCAAGTAAAATATGAATTTAAAAATAGAAAACCAGTTTCCTGAGCCTTGAAATATTATGCTTTGGGTGACAATTTATAAGAGAACTATACTCCATCTTTGTAAAATTCCCTTTGAACACACTTGACTGGGATAGACCCACTTAAATTCCTAAAACCATTAGATGAGAGAAAACCCAAAATAGCAGAATATCCTCTGAGTTTCTAATTTCCTCAGTTACCCAGAAGTTGCCAAGCTCTCTAAAGAGAGGACCCTGGCCCCTCCCTGCCCCGATGAGCTGCCACAATCACAGAACTGTGCCCTTCCCAAAATGTTTGAGAGTGGCAGCCTCCGATGTGAAAGCATGAGGACATCTGCGTGTGGCTGGGCCGGCCCTGTGGCCTCCCTGGACCAGGCAGTCCCATATCTGTCTCACACAGCACTTACCAAAGTCTGGGTGATTCCGTGCCAAACAATACCAGGTGTGGGACATCAAAATTACATCAGTGCACATAGGGCTGTGCCACGTTAAGACTGGTGCCTTCTCAGTCTCTGTTCAACAAAGGTCCAAAAAATCTTGGCATCCAGCCACACCCAGGTCACCGTATTACCACAGCAATGACAAATATTATTCTGTATCAAATGCCCACCGCTGCATGACCTGGTGTCATGGGAATTAAGTGGTCACCCACAAAAGACACAGAAGTACAAAGAGGCTACTGCCAATGGTCTCTCAGAAGGAGGAAAGGAAAAGACAAGTGTGAGGAAGGGATAGGGAAGAAGAATGGGAAGGGATGAGAAAAGAGACCTGCAGGAGCAGATGGACACTGGTCAGACCTGTGCCCCTGCTGCACGGTGGCTTTTTATTATGCAAGTTGACCTCATTTTTCACCCCATGTAGAAAAGTCACTCAGCACCCCAAGTTCAAGATATCAATACAGAAGTTTTTATTATTTGCTCCATTCTCCAACTGCTCACCCTACCTGACACATATGAGCAGCAAGATAAATATGAGTATCTCTGTTTCTCACCCGAGCCTTGCCTATAGGCAACCCCTAAGACTTTACTCTTTCTTCTGCACCTTGCTGTGTGGGTATCTACAAAGTTACGTAGTCAACGTCCAGAATCTCATCTCCGTCTCTGTCTTCATCAAGGGGAGTTTTGTGTTGGGTATCTATGGAGGCATTATACAGATGTTTGGCTCCATACTAAGCAACTTTAAAGCACCCAGTTGCTCAGGTTTGGAAGGCTACTGGCTCAGCCTCTTACTAATGGTGTGATCTTGGGAATCTTACCCAACTTATCCAAATCCCATTTCTTCTTCAGCAAAAATATAATAATATTTACTTGACATGATTATTGAGACTAAGGTGGGGATGGGAGGGAAATATATAAAATGCCAATGTCTGACAAATGCTAGGTACCGCCCACCTCTTTTCTTCTATAATATACATGTCTTTGACATACATATCTTGCTTACCAAATTTGAGTAATATTATTTTAAGAAGGAGAAAACTCAAAGGCTTCTAATATTGTCTGAAATTATTATTATTATAACCTTATTTAATTATTTACAACCTAAAATTAGGCATCAATGCCTTTACTTACAGCTCTTGGAGAGAAAAACATCTTTCCTCTAGCCATCTTGGCTTCTGGGCTGGGACTCTGTGACAAAAGACAGATTAACAAGAGAAAAGCATACACATTTATTTAACACAAGGTTTATGTGATATAGGAGGCTCCATAAGGAAATGAGATCCAAAGAAGTGGCAAAACCTAAATGCTTATATATTGGATTGAAGGAAGAAAAGCAATTGTGCAAAAGAAACTAAAATATGTGGAGACTAGGGCTTCCCTGGTGGTGCAGTGGTTGAGAGTCCGCCTGCCGATGCAGGGGACACGGGTTCGTGCCCCTGTCTGGGAAGATCCCACATGCTGCAGAGCGGCTAGGCCCGTGAGCCATGGCTGCTGAGCCTGCACGTCCAGAGCCTGTGCTCAGCAACGGGAGAGGCCACAACAGTGAGAGGCCCGCATACCTCAAAAAAAAAAAAAAAAATATATATATATATATATATATATATATATGTGGAGACTAAAGGAAGATAAAAGTTATTTTGACAAGAACTGTTTTACAGAATTCTCTCAGCCTCAACTCCCCATCTCTGGTGACAATAATATGTCTTTCCTCCTAGTACAGGAAGGGCATCGTTCACATTGGATTTTTATCTCTTGTCTTCAGGAAGAAAAGGGAAGTTCAGAGCGCACTTCTTGTACCTGCTATTTTTCAAGTGCTTTTAGCTCAAAATAATCCTTATGCCAAAGTGGCATATTTTGGGGTAGCATATTCTGCCACTCTTCACTCTCATACAAAGTACAAAGCAAAAAACTCACAAATTAAAAATAAATCAAGCTACATAACTAAACAAATTTAAATTAACATTAATTCCATGAGATTGATAATGTTGCTTTGGTGGCTCTAAATCAGTCTGCAACATAAATATGATACCAATGGCAAGAACACAGATTCTCTTGATTTAAACATTCCTTCAGTAGGGTGAGTCTAATGACTCCCCCTCAACTCTCTGCCAGTTTCGTAACTCAAACTACTGCAAAACCTCTATCAGTACAAAGTGATACTTAGCTTACTATGGAGCAAATGCATCTTCTATGTATTATGTCTTTATGTAGTCTCATTGATGAGAAACAATTTCATTGATCTAAGATGCCTTTGATTTTTAGATACATCAGTATTTTATATACCACTAAGAATGAAAAATATATACTTCTATTTAAACTATGACACAATGCTAAGGTGCCACCAACTATAAGATCTATCATAACTTCAGAAATACTAAAACTGGGGGGCAGGGGGTGGCAGGGAAACATCTATCTTATGACCAATGAATACAGTGGTGCTCACATTTAGTGGCATGACAGTATTTAACATAAACACAAAATTTGGCTCCCAAGTCACCAGGTGACAGTTGAAAATACAGAATATACTTATAATGAATTTCTTTAATGAAAAGAGAACGCTTAAAAAACATTTATAGGAAATGCCTTAAACCCAGAAACATGTAAGTGTACTCCCAGAATTCCACCAACCCTACTCTGAGAAATACTTAGGCTTCATGTCTTCATGTCTAAACCCAGGCATTAGGGATGTTGTAAAAATTGATGAGATGGAATTGAGGAAACATATTCAGTTCTTAGAAGGGAACAAAGACCCTATTCCTCAGAGGAATTATTTTATCAGTTTATTTATTAAAATCCACTGGGCCAACAGGTACACGAAAAGGTGCTCAAAATCCACTAACCATCAGGGAAATAGAAATCAAAACCACAATGAAATATCACTTCACACCTGTTATAATGGGTATCATCAAAATGACAAGAGATAACAAGTGTTGGCGAGGGCATGGAGAAAGGGAACCCTTGTGCACTGTTGGTGGAAATGCAAATTGGTACAGCCACTATGGAAAACAGTATGGAGGTTCCTTAAAAAAATGAAAAATAGAACTATCATATGATCTAGCAATCCCACTTCTGGATATATGTCCAAAGGAAATAAAAACAAGATCTCGAAAAGATATCTGCACACCCATAAGCATTGCAACATTCTTCACAATGGCTAAGATATGGAAACAATCTAAGGGTCTATCAACAGCTGAATGGTTAAAGAAGATGTAGTATATATACCACAGCCATGAGAAAGAAGGAAATCTTGCTGTTTTCAATAACTTTGGGAAAACTTGTAGGCAATTATGCTAAGTGAAATAAGTCAGACAGAGAATGATAAATACTGTATGATATCACTTATATGTGGAATCTAAAAAAGACGAACTCAGAGAGTAGAGTGGTAGTTACTGGGGACTAGGGATGGAGGAAATGGGGGGATATTGGTCAAATGGTACAAATTTCCAGTTATAAGATTAACAAGTTCTGAGGACCTAATGTACAACATGGTGATTATAGCTAGTAATACTGTATTATGTATTTGAATGTTGCTAAGAGAGTAGATTTTAAATATTCTCACCCCAAAAAAGAAATAGTGATTATGTGACAGGATGGAGGTGGTAGCTAATGCTATCGTAGTAGTCATTTTGCAATATATATACATATATATATGTATCAATCAACAGGTCATACACCTTAAACTTACACAATGTTATGTCAATTATATCTCAATAAAGCTGGGGAAAAATAACACTAGTGTATGGCAGAAGGACACCTTAGAAAAAAAGGTAAATTAAAAATTATCCACCCTGTCTTTTAGCTAATTAAGGGTGTTCACTTTTATCAATTAACTCCTATGTTCCAGCACTACTTTAGCAGTTTACCCACATTACCTCATTTAATCATATGATATAAGGACTCTTATTATCCACATCTTGACAGATCATCTATCATTTCAACACACCTTCCTTTTTGGTCTAAATATTTTCCCACTCAGTATGTGGGAAACATATCCATATAAACCCCACCCATTCTCCCATTCTATCATCTCCTTCACTTCCAACCTAGCCTGTATCCAACATTTTTATTTTCCAACAATTACACAGAAAATCAATATACATTACAGATAAGAAAATACAGATGAGGGAAAAGATTCAAATATTAAATTCATGCACTGTCCTATTACTCATAGCCGTTTTTCTTATTTTGGTATATAGCCTTTCAGAAGTTTTAATGCATGTAAATATTTTATATTTCTCAAAAATGGGATACAGTATGTATATGGTCATGTAACTGGCTTTTCCACATACACCACCAAACGTAAGGTAGATAGATAGTGGGAAGCAGCCGCAGAGCACAGGGAGATCAGCTCGGTGCTTTGTGACCGCCTGGAGGGGTGGGATGGGGAGGGTGGGAGGGAGGGAGATGCATGAGGGAAGGGATGTGGGAACAGATGTATATGTATGACTGATTCACTTTGTTATAAAGCAGAAACTAAAAAAAAAAAGATAATAAACATGTATTGTTTTAAAATATATATATATATATATGCTGAATTTTTTCCATGTAAATAAGTATAGTTGCCCATCAACATTTTCAAGAGCTGAATAATATTTCAATACCTTAATTTCTTAGCTAAATGCCTATTTTAAGACACTTGGGTCATTCACAGTTTTTCACTCTTCAAAACAGTGCAAAGATGCACAAGCTTGTACAAGCCAGTTATTTCTCCTAAGCCAATTATATCTCCTAAGGACAAATTTTGTATAAGTGGAATCACTGGGTCAAAGAGCGTGCACATCTTGAAAGCTTCTGAAACATGTATCCAAACGGATCTTGTACCAAGTATGCTCCCACCAGCACAGTTTGAAAGTGTCCCTCCACCCACACCTTCACCATACTCTGGGTTGGAAGAGAGGTGGATTTTCTCCAGTATGGATGCCAACAGCCCTCTCTATGGTTCCATAAAGACCCTGCCTCAACCAATCTTGTAAAAGAAATCTGATAGAAGCACTAAAAATTATTATTTTATATTTTCTCATAATTTCAAAATAATCACTAACATATTCACTCCCATAGACACCAGAGTTGGATAAGAAAGAAGATGTTTTCTTATCAAATTCCCTCAGGACTCTACAATAAAATTGTCCCTCTCTGTATGTCTCCAGGATAGGTTCCAGCACTTCTTCATTCAAAGCATCTCTCACTTCCTTCCTCCCCTTGCCACTCCCATTGCCACCAGTGAAATTTCACACCTTTAGCATCTATGCCTGAACTATGGTGGTAACTTCCTAAGTGGTGTTCCAATCTCCAGTGGCCACTCCTTTCCCCACCCCAACTCTGACCCATTCTGCACACAAGTCAGCCACATAATGTTCCTTTCATCCTGTCGCTCCTCTGGTCACAAAAGAGTTTGGTGTCTCCCAGGGGTTGGTGGAATAATATACAGACACCTCAAGTTTAGAAATCAGGGATCCTCCATGAATGGAACTCACCCAACTGCTAGACTGTATTTTCCATCACTCCCCTCCCCACACTTTGTTCCACAGAGGAGGCACAGCCTC
The DNA here is from genome assembly GCF_949752795.1 of Hyperoodon ampullatus. Classification (NCBI taxonomy): domain Eukaryota; kingdom Metazoa; phylum Chordata; class Mammalia; order Artiodactyla; family Ziphiidae; genus Hyperoodon; species Hyperoodon ampullatus. Next base: position 87,746,839 of record NC_136913.1, on the reverse strand, counting down.
CTTCTTCTGTGGAGCAAAATTCCCACCTCCATGCCTTTCTTCCCATCACTCCTCCTTCCTCCAATGCCCTCCGCCCTGTTTTTATCCCATCCTTCATGCCCAGTTCTACTTAAGCATCCGGAGGAGAGCACTGTTGCCTGCAGAAATAGGAAGCAGATGGCCATGATTAGAGGTTATCAGTTTTGTTAATATCTTTTTGTTTCCATACATCTTGCCTCTCCAAATATATCATAAACTCAAGAACATGATAATTCTTTTTTTGCTGGTTAAAACACACAACTTTATTGATGAAACACAAGATTAACAAATGTAAACCAATACAAAAGTATAGCTTATTCGTGATTAGTTTGCTGTCAGTTTAAGTAGAGGAAAGAGTAAAAATATCTCAATCTAGGTAGCAAGGTGGAATCAATAAATGCTTTCTTTGTACAAGCTCTAGTATTCATCTGACATCCTTAAAATGGCCTAGCCTAAAACCAACCATCAAAACCAGCATCACTGTTGATATGTGATATTCATTATTCCAAAATAGCAGCTGAAAGGCTCTCTTTGCCATATAAGCACAGTGAAAAGCAAAGAATTTACAAAATGCATTGTTCCCAAGTGCAAACTAAAAAAATTACCTCAGTATTGTTTGGGACAGACCCCAGTTAAAGTTTGGTCAATACTTTTAGGACTTTTACTTTCACGACCAGATCACTGTGATTTGCTAATGCTTTGATTTTCTTAACACACACTCCAGATTCTTTGAATAAGAAAAAAAGTGAACTTCTGCTGAATTCTTTCCTGGATGAGGCAAGCCCTTCATTTTTTATGTTGTCATTTATATTCTCAAATAGGGTAAGGATATTAAGAAGAATCTCTCTGTCCCATTCTTTATTAAAGAGGGAAATCAATTCTGATGGTACTTTACAACTGACCAGCTCTCTTGTCATGGCTGGATTTTCAGTAAAGTTTATGATTAGTTTCATAATCTGAATCTTGGTGAAGTAATTTCCCAGGAATAACAAAGCAAAAAAGTCTGGAAAAGAATAGGAAAGCAAATGTTGGTAGTGATTTGTCACAGTCATGTTGGTTAACAGTCTTAGACCAGCCATCTGCACAGCTGAGTCCAAACGACAGATCATGGTGTCATCACACACTTGACTGATATATGTCTTAATCTTGCCCTGATTTTCCGCATTCACACTCAAGTTATTAAGGGCATTGTACGCCTTTTCCCTAATAATGGGATCTTTCGTTTTTATCAGTTTTGCAATAATTGGGAGACCACCCAATTCACGAATGGCATTTTGGTTAAATGAATATGCTGCATTGTTACCCAGAGTGACCAAGGCTACTTCCTGAATAAAAGGATCGTTAGTTCTTTCTAGGATGTTAAGGACCTTTTGAAGGTCAGTAGCACCCAGAATATCATCAATTTTATAGGGAAAGTTGAACTTGCCCCTTCGAACAGGCCATGATGTAGCTGGAGTCCTGGTGCTCTTACCTCTGGTCCTTCCCTTGGACTTGCCACTAGTCTTGCTCCCAGCCCTAGCTCCATTCCTCACAGGGTGGCAGCCTCCACCCCTGACTCCTGGGCAGGGTAAACCAGGTGTAAGGGTCCTGGTCCCAGAGATGGTACCCAACCTGGCCCCTTTGCCCACCTTTGCACTTGCCTGTTCCTTCAGGGTGCTGAAAAGGGCCTTGGCCTTGGCCTCTAGGCCACCTCCACTCTGGGCCTTCAAGTGGGCCTCTGCCTTTACATCAGGTCCACTCTTGAGTTCCACGGACACCTCAGCCTTGGCCTTTGAGTCACCCTGAATTCTGGCTCCAGCCCCTGCCCCAGCATTAGCCTTAGCTCCTTTCCCAGTCTCTGCAATATCGCTAGATTCCTCCTCCTCATCGTCATCGTGGTCGTCCCAGATTTTCTCACTCTCATCTCTTCCCCAGGTCAGTCTGTATACGCAGTAGCAGGCGCCAGCGCCGATCACTACACCAGCAGCCAAGCAGCCAGCTTCCCGAGTTCGGCCCATGCTGCCACGAGTGTCTGGAGGGTTTGCTCTGGCCAGAAGAGTGCTCCCAAGTCAGGGGGCAGGGGGAGGGGGCTGTGGAGTCTTCAGCTACAGCCAGCAGGCTCTGCTGCAGCTACAGATACTGGGGGACCTAAGAATGAAAGAGAGATTTGAGGCTTCAGTCTCCTCCTCCTGTGCCTTTGCATGCAGACAGACTGAACTACAGACCTACAAACAGACAAAACAAATGGGGACATGGCAGGGACTCAAGGGTTGATCACTGATTCCTTTTTTTTAATCAGGAAGGTAATTTTGAAAATTTTCCCCACCTCCAGATTCTCCAACCTCATGTTCAACCACCCCACCCCAGTATGTTAAATTTAAGATGGCTTATCAGTTCCCTACCTCCCCTGCCCCTCCAGATGTCCTGGGGGCAGTGGCAGCCCCACATACACCCGCAGGGGTCCAGGCAGTTTCTTCCTTCTATTTCTTGCCTGGAAGTACACTGAGTCCTGCAAACCTGCATACAAAGCGGTGGGGGGAGTGGTGCTGAGAACTCCTGGGACAGACAGATGAACCTCACCCGGGACAGGCCCCACGTTCCTCTGCGGAATCACTGGCCCTAGTCCCGCGGAGCCCAATATTTCCCACGTTCGGTTCCCCTTCTCTCCTCACTGAGCTGCGGCTTTGAAGTTCAATATGACCCGCCCCCCACCCCGTTCCTTCGATCTCCTCCAATCCTCCACCCAGCCCCCACCCCCGAAAGTCACTGCCTTCAAAGGTGACTGCCACAACTCCTTCCCTGTAACAAAATGGATGGTGGTGGAGGGAGAGTGTCTAGAAGCCAGACAGGCGTAAAATGCACAAAAGTCTCGAACTCCGCCCTTGCCTCCGCCACCCCCACCAACTCAGAGGTACCAGGATACTCCTACCCCCACCCATTATATCCACTGCTCGGGAGCAATTTCCTTCCTCCCTCATCTCGGTTTCCGCCTCCACCTAACCTAAGGACTGACAACTCTGGGACCAAAGAGTAATTTGGAGACAGGTCCTCCCCACCCCCACCCCAGGACACCCTCGTCCTCCCAGCCACTTCTTTCCGTCCAGAGCACTTCCTTTTGCAAGCTCCGCAATGGTCCAGAGAGTAGAGGAGGAGGGGTATGTGGGGGAGGTCCACGGGCCCACTGGAGTTTGCAGTCTTCACCATTCTCCAGCCCAGGGATCCCTAAATAGTGCCACCACTCTCACTCTGACATACTTGTTTCTGGACAATTTTCCTCTTCTTCCTGCTCCTAGAGTTGGATTTGCCTTCAGCCGCAAGATCCAAAGACACAGACAGGCGACAGGGCAGAGACAGATTGCTAGGCAGACAGAACAGCACTTCAGACAGTCCCAATTCCAGCCTTTCCGAATCCAAGGTCCTGGTTGTCAAACGGATTTCACCTTTTGGTCTCTCACCCTACCCCCACTTCTCAGGACTCCGCTAACAGCAGCCCTCTTCCAGCAAGGGCGTCCATCCACCCCCTCCCCCAGCCCCAGCCCCAGCCCCAGCCCCAGCCCCAGCCCCAGCCCCAGCTCCAGCGGTCGGCCATTTTCCCAGGAAAAACCACACCCCTCTCGAACAACTGGAAAGAGGGGAGGCGGGGCGAGAGAGTGAGAAAAACCGGAGGAGCAAAAGAAAACCCAAAGATCTCTTTGATTCCCCTGCCCGACGCAGTCATAGCGCCAACGACAACTATGATTCCTGTACGCGCTGTCTTCTCCTGTTTCCTATATAAAAGAGCAGGGAGGTAACTGGGGAGTCAGTAATGCGCCCGAGTTAGGAGGAGGACCCCAGCCATCCATCCCCGCCCTTCTGGGGGCCGCGGGGCAATCCCACCTTTACACTGACTTGCAGGGGTTCGGGGAAGATTCTTTATTCCTTTGCTCCGAGTGGTACAGCGCCCTACTGAAAGACATGGGGAATGACAAGACAGACGCCCAGCCCCAAGATACTGGCTTGCTAGATGGACCAGCACACAGGACAAGAATCTTAACATCGGCCCTTCCCGATTCAAGGCCCTGGATGCCAAAGGTTTCAGGTTTCCCCCCTCCTGGTCTGGGCTCTCCCCTGGAATCTAGCCCCCAAGGTCCACCATTCTTGTTCTTGAAAGGGCCGGGGATAGTGCAAGGGTGTGGAGAAAGCGAGCCTCGTCCTTCTTTAGTCTCCACCCTCCGCTACCCGCACCGCGGGAATCCCCCGGGCAAGCACCCATCCACACATAGACTGGCTGGGATCAGGAAAGTTACCTCCTCCTCCTCCTCTCCTGGCCACAGGCCCGCCAGCCCTCGAGGTAATGGGGAGATGGCAACCGGACCAAACGAAAGACCGGGATTAGAAGGACGTCTGCACACGTCGGCTCCTGCTCACGTGACAGCCACGTCACTCGTGAGCTCAGAACCCCAATTACCACTCCCACCAGCAGTGCGGCAGGAGCCGGCCCACCCGTTTCCTTTCCCTTCACAGCAGGTCCTGCCACTCATTTTCCTCTGCCAATCCCAGAAACCAGAAGTAGCTTATCTTGCGGTTGGCATTTGCCTTTCTTTGGTTAGCAGAGAGAAACTACATCTGCTCCCATGTCCACTGGTCTTTTCTTCCTCTTTGAGGAATAATTTTTCTCTCCTTTACTCCCTGTCCACCCATCTCTCCCTTCACGCCCCCCCGCCCCCCGCCGCCACAACGCAGCCTCAATGCTCAGCGTTTCCCCTGCACCGCTATACGAAATGGGATTCAAGATCTCAGAAAAGGATATGGGTAGTGGGAATGTCTTACTTTCTTAAACTTTTCTGTTCATTTTTTAAAAATCAGTAATGCATTACTCTTATATTGAGAAAATAAAATGATGCTATCTTCGTTTGATTGGAGAAGAATTTAAGTCGGAGGGGAAAACCCAAAAGGCCTCGCTAATTTTACTATATTTATTTATAACGCAAGGAAAATGTTTCCACTGGTTACAGTCAAAAAGAAGCTTTCAAAACGTAGTATCCTGTTTTAAAATGGAAAACTGTTATTTTTCACATGGTCTATGAATTAGTCCACAAAGATGACTAGTTGTCTAATCTTTTGCCATTTTACATAAATGATCTATTACTTTTTCTAATTTTGGATCAACTTACAATTTGATAAAACAAAAACAATAAAATCTTGTATTGTTTGATTAAAGAAAGACATGCATTCAATGTCCCAAAGTCTTGGCTGACTGCTGTGTGAACCTCTTGTGATTTGATGGCTGTTCTGAACACCTGCCCCAGATTAGCTTTTAGTCTACTAAAGCTGAGGAAGCTGAGGGTGTGAGGGACGCAGAAATCATCCGATCTTCCCGGCCTTGTCAAGAAGGAAGGGTGGAAGGTGATGCCCTCCCACCTCTCCTATATTCCAGAGCTTCTCATCCCCTGCATTATAGAACCTGACTTTTTGCACACTCTAAAAATATACATGGACAGGTGACCAAAGTGGTAAATGCCACCTTTACTCAGGTGACAAAACTGAGTAAACACCTTTGACTTCTTTCCTCCCTCCCTCCCTCAAATTCCCACAGAGGTAACTCAGGGATGCAGAGAAGGGACTGCTGTTCCCACCTACTCGTGCAGCTGCAGGTTTCCATGAAGCCTAGAGAAGCAATTGCTGGGGGAAGCACCCAGGCCTGCCTGTCCTGCTCTGCCCTGATTAATGGTGGCCCAGTTAACCTTGTTCCTGGTGCCGTCTGCTGCTACCACCTGGCCTCAGAGGGGCAGCCTACTGGCCTCCCACCCCTGGCCTCCTTACCTCAGGGCACCCAGGGAGAACCCAGCCTTGCTGCAGGGTCACTGCCCGCAGCCCACACCCACCTTGGTGCTCCCTCAGCCAAATGTATGCCTGGGCCTGAAGGACTCTCCCCACTAACCATACTGATTAACCTAGAGTAGGTATTCTCAACTGGCCACCTCTGTGTTCTACCTAAAATTGTATCAAAGTCATGTGCACGCATATGTCCATCAGAGTGGGAAGAGGGCTCATAGCTCTCATCACATTCTCACAGGCAACTAAGACTTAAAAAAAAAACTAAAAATAACTCCCTTTGAAAAAAAAGATACATCCCCTTAGTAGAAATCAATCTCTGTATCTCTCTCACACACATTATACACACTCTTTATTTTTTTAAAAAATGTGCAAATAACACAGAAATGTATAAAGTAGAATGTGAAAGTTCCCTGCAATGCCTGTTCCACCACAACCACTTATAACAATTTCCACCTTTCTTCATGCAAATACAGAGTCTATGAATGCATATGTGTTGAACAACAATATACAGAACAACTATATACAGGGCAAGAAGGCTCACACTGAGTGACATAAAGTGCAAAGAATCTGCACTTTAATTTGAGAACTGGTATCTTTAAAAATTGTTTCTTTCTATCCATGTCAACTTTTATGATCTTCAATAAATTTTATGTTTCTTCAGATAGGTCATACTCATTATTCGTTAAGTTTATTCCTAGGTGTTTTATGGTTTTGTTGCTTTGGGGGATGACATTCCTTTTATGATTATATTTTCTACCAGGTTATTGCCGAAGGAAATAATTCTGATATATTTACTTTTAGTGACCTTTCTTAATATTTCTAATAGAGGCATAACTCATTTTATTGCGCTTTGCTTTATTGTGATTCACAGACATTGATTTTTTTACTAATTGAAGGTTTGTGGCAACCCTGTGTCAAACAAGTCTATCAGTGCCATTTTTCCAACAGCATGTGCTCACTTCACGTCTCTATGTCACAGTTTGGTAATTCTCACAATATTTCAAACCTTTTCATTATTATTATATTTGTTATGGTGATCTGTGATCAGTGATCTTTGATGTTACTATTGCAAAAACATTACGACTCGTTGAAGGCTCAAATGATGGTTAGCATTTTTTAGCAGTAACATATTTTTAAATTAACGTATATACATTTTTAAAGACATAATGTTTTGCACACTTAACAGACCACTGTATAGTGTAAACAAAACTTTCATATGCACTGGGAAACCAAAAAAAATGTGTGACTCACTTTATTGCGATACTGGCTGTATTGTGGTAGTCTGGAATTGAACCCGCAATATCTCTGAGGTATGTCTGTAGTTTTTCAGTTGATAACTGGTTTTTCTAGGTATGCATACATAATCATTTGAAAATGATGATTTTTTTTAAATTTTGTCTTTTCCAATCATTATTATCTCTTATTCTTTGATTTTCTGGATGTACTACATCAACCAGGACCTCCAGAACTATGTTGAATAATAATGGTGATCTGAGAGTCTCCTTATCTTGTTCTCGAAGTAAATGAGAATGGCGCTAATATTTCACCATTTAGTGTAATGTTAGCTATTTGTTTCTGCTGTGCTTTTCTTCATCTGTGTTTTTGTGATGGGGGAGATGTTTAAAACCTGCACTCTCATAACCCTTTATGTAAGACTGAGAAAATGTAACTGTCTACATCAAAATATTGGGAGGGGGAGAGAAAGAGGGAGCATTGCCACAAGTGCTGTGCTTATTGTGAATATGTTGATGAGCAAAAACAGACAGTAATTCTGCTCTCATAGTGAAAACAAGCCCTTAATGAAATAATCACATATACATACAAAGTGAGAAAAATACTTTGAAGGAAAGGAACACTGTTAAGATAGTAAAAGAAGTGGCAGAGTCTGGGGATCAGGGAAGGCTTCCTTGATGGGGAGAGGAGTGAAACTTTGAACTGAGATTGAGGGAAGCAGGTGTTAACTAGGAAAAGAGAAGAAGAAAATAAAAATGTCTCAAATTCTCCACCTTTCTTATAGTCACCATGATAAACCATCTACCTCAATCCTAGGATAAATCCTGTGAAAACCGCTGCTAACTTTTCGATTGTCTCTTTCAGGTTTTTTTTGTTGTTTCCTATATATCAACAAAAAAATTATGTAGATATATGTGAATGTGTGTACATGCATGTCTTTTAAAAATAACTTGGGATCATACTATGCAAACTATTCTGCAAACTACTTTTTCACCTAATATAATATGTACATCATTTTATCAGCTACAATAATATTCTCTAGTGTGGATTTATCAAAATTCAACCAATCTATTACTGGTTGATATTTAGCCTCTTCCCAAACTTCCCAAAATTTGTCTATTACCAAAATGTTACAGTGGAGACCTTTGTTTATATATATATTTGACAATTGTGGCATTATTTCCTTAGGATAAATTCCTAGAAGTGAAATCACTGGGTCAAAGTGGAAGTTCATTTTAAATTTTATCCATGCTGCCAACTCTCACCTCTTAAATTTTGATATATATTTTCCATGTTGTGCTCCAAAATTTTTTTGATTTTTTAAATTATAAGTGAGATTAAGCATTTTTCCATAGGTTTAACCATTTGTATTCCTGTTTCTATGAACTGCCTTTCCCAGTTTTTCCACTAGGTTTTTCATCTTTTTCTTATTAATATATGAGAACTTTCTGTAAATTAAGGAAATGAGCTCTTAGATTGTCATAAGTATTATAAATATTTTCCCAGTTTATAATTTTCTTTGGACTTCAGCTATGTAGAATTTTAAAAATCTTTATGATACAAACTGTATCAATTCTTTCCTTACATTTTTTGGGGTTTGTGTCCTGCTTAGGATGGCCTGTATGTTTTTCTAAATTTATGTGTGTTTTTTAATATTTAAATTTTGATCCATATAGAATTTTTTTGTTGCGTTGCTTCTATTATCAGTAAGTCAGAAATTTTATCCACCCTTGCTTTTGCACCATTTGTATAAATGTCAACACAGTGAAAAAAGTAAATGACATCTGTGTTATTATGAATATATTTTTTCCAGCTTTATTAAGCATATGGAATTAATATTTTCCAAATAGTTAGCAAATTTTCCTAATACCCATTATCAAATAATACCTCTCTAGCTCCTGATTTTAAATGCCACCTTTATCATGAGTTAAATATCCACATATATTTGGATCTATTTTTTTATTCTCTATGTTCCTTTAATCTGTTATTTTTTTCTTTTTATGTTCCTAACTGTTTTAATTACAGTATCTTTATAATATGTTTTAATATCTGGAAGAGTAAGGCCTCTCTAATTATTCTTCTTTTTCATAATTTGCCTGTCCACTCACATTTGTTTATTTACAGATAAAATGAATTGTTTTGTTAAATTCCCTTTAAAATCCTGTTTTTATTTCAATTTGGATGAAGTTAGTTCTAAGGATAACTGAGGGATAATTGGCATTTTTATAAGAATATGTTACCACTTCACACCAGTTAGAATGGTTATTATCAAAAAGATAAGAGATAACAAGTGCTGGTGCAGATGTGGAGAAAAGGAAATCCTGTTGGTGGGAATGTAAATTGGCGCAGCCACTACAGAAAACTGTATGGAGTTTCCACAAAAAAATAAAAATAGAACTACTGTATGATCCAAAAATCTCACTCTGTGTACATATCCAAAGAAAATGAAATCACTCTCGAAGAGATATCTGCACCCCCATGTTCATTGCAGCATTGATCACAATAGCCAAGACATGGAAACAACCAATGTGTCCATCAATGAATGAATGGATTAAAAAGAAGCATCATGTACATATGGTACCCTGTAGGTTATCAATAAATAGTTGTTGAATGAATGAGTATATCTTGCAAATTTTTTGTTAATTCTTAAGCTTACTTTTTATGCGTATAGTGGAATATTATTCAGCCATAGAAAATAACGGAATTCTGCCATTTGCGACAACATGGATGGAACTATATGTGGAATCTAAAAATGCCATGAAAACATAGAGTAGAATGGTGGTTGCCAAGGGCTGCAGGGAAGGGGAAATGGGAAACTGTTGGTCAAAGGGTACAAACTTCCAGTTATAAGATGAATAAGTTCTGGGGATCTAATGAAGAGCATGGCGACTATAGTTAACAGTACTGTAGTGTATACTTGAAAGTTGCTAAGAGAGTAGATCTTAAATGTTCTCACCATAACAATTATAAAAAATGGTATTTATGGTAGATGTGTTAACTAACCTTATTGTGATAATCATTTTGCTATATATACATGTATCAAATCAGCACATTGTACACCTTAAACTTATGCAATATTATATGTCAATTATATCTCAGTAAAGGTGGGGAAAAAAGAATATTTTTCTACCCAAGAACCCAGTTTCTCTAGTTATTTGTCTTCATTTATTTTTCCAGCAGAATTTATACGTTAAAAAATATAACTGGGGGGCTTCCCTGGTGGCGCAGTGGTTGAGAGTCCGCCTGCCGATGCAGGGGACATGGGTTTGTGCCCCGGTCCGGGAAGATCCCACATGCCGCGGAGCGGCTGGACCCGTGAGGCATGGCCGCTGGGCCTGCGCGTCCAGAGCCTGTGCTCCGCAACGGGAGAGGCCACAACAGTGAGAGGCCCGCGTATGGCAAAAAAAAAAAAAAAATATATATATATATATATATATATATATATATATATATATATATATATATATATAACTGGGCTTCCCTGGTGGCGCAGTGGTTAAGAATCTGCCTGCCAATGCAGGGGAGACAGGTTCGAGCCCTGATCCGGGAAGATCCCACATGCCGCAGAGCAACTAAGCCTGTGCGCCACAACTACTGAGCCTGAGCTCTAGAACCCATGAGCCACAACTACTGGGCCCACATGCCACAACTACTGAAGCCCACATGCCTAGAGCCCATGCTCCACAATGAGAAAAGCCACCGCAATGAGAAGCTCACACACTGCAACGAAGAGTAGCCCCTGCTTGCCACAACTAGAAAAAGCCTGCGTGCAGCAATGAAGACCCAACGTAGCCATAAATAAATAAATAAATTTATAAATATACATATAACTCCTAGAACATTGCTTGGCACACTGTAGGTTATCAATAAATACTTGTTGAATGAATGAATATATCTTGCGTATTTTTAAAGTTTCTTCTTAAGTAGCTTACCTTTTCTCATGATTATTAGAAATGGAATCATCTTATATTTTTTATTATTTTTATATATGAAAGTGATTGTTTTTTCATATTGATTTTATAACCAGCCTCTTTATGGAGTTCCTAAAGTTTCAAGTGGTTGATTTTCTCAGATTTGTTTCATTTTCAGTCATGATAATCTCACCTCCTTTCCAATATTAATATCATATTTCTTTCTTTTGGATGATTGTATTAGCTAGTATTTCCAGAACAATGTTAAATAATTGTGTGAAAGCTAACATCCTTGTCTTCTTCTTGATTTTTATGGGAATGCTTCTAGTGTTTATTCCTCAAGCATGAAAGACTTCTTTTTAGAAACTTATGTATATTTTTTATCATATTAAAGAAGTATCTACCTGTTCCTACTCCAATAAATTGTATTCAGAAGATATACGGCTTCAAGTACAATTTTTTAAAATTTTTATTTATTTATTTATGGCTGCGTTGGGTCTGCGTTGCTGCACATGGGCTTTCTCTAGTTGTGGCGAGCATGGGATACTCTTCATAGTGGTGTGCGGGCTTCTCATTGCAGTGGCTTCTCTTGTTGTGGAGCATGGGCTCTAGGTGCACAGGCTTCGGTAGCTGTGGCACACAGGTTTAGTTGCTCTGCAGCATGTGGGATCTTCCCAGACCAGGGATCGAACCCATGTCCCCCGCATTGGCAGGTGGATTCTTAACCACTGCGCCACCAAGGAAGTCCCTCAAGTACAATTTGATTAATAGTCTCTCTGCCATGTCCTTCCTTACATATAAGCTTCATTCTTGAGCTGGTCACTCTGATGGAACCAAAATAGCTGCAATAGATCTAGGCCTTACATCAGCACATTTTATCACACAGATTCCCAACAGGAAAAAGAATCCAACTGAGCTGGTTCAAGAAACTCGAATGTAGGGACTACTCAAAGAGATATATGCAAGGTTAAGAGACCAAATTAGGGATTTTGAGGTACCCAGAGACTAGCAATAGCAGGAAGCTGTTACCTTAGGCCTAAAAAGGCGAGAGCCTTTTTTTAAAAAAATGGAGCTTAGTGAGAGCTATAGCTATAAAGAAGGTACCTTATGGCAGGAGATGGAGTCTTGGCCCATCACTACCAATAACCACCACCAATCCAAGAACCACCACCAGCCAGAGGCCAATATGCCCTGGGCGAGATGCCCACTTGGGACTGCCATCCCATCTGAGTCTCCAAAATTTTTACCAAATCAAACTTGGGTCAGCTTGCCCTCATGCTGTAAAGCCAATCTACTGACACTGGGTTGTGGTGAAGGAAAGTGAAGGAAAGTGCAGCATTTATTACTGCAGGGCACAAAGCAAAGAGTACAGGCAGCTAAAGCTCAAAAGACCCCAAACTCCCCAAACCCCAAACCTTTCCTTAGGGAAAGGTTTTTTAAGACAGGGTCAGGGAGATGGTTGTGGGGTGTGTGATCAGCTCACGGACATTCTTCTGATTTGTTGGTGGTGAGGTAATCAGAAGTCAGCATCATCAACTGGTCTGGGATCTATGTACTTGTGGTCAAAATTAACTTCTTCCACCTGGGGGTGGGAGTTCAGTATCTACAAAACAGCTCAAAGAATATGGCTCAGAATATTATCTACAGCCCTTGGGAAAGAACTAAAAGTCCTTGACTTTGTTTAATGGCTAAACTACTATTATTTTGTCTTGCTTGACCGTTTTCCTTTGTTTCTGTATTTTCTCACTTTTCTGATTAAATTTATTCTTTGGAGCTTGGGGAAGGCCTAGGAGGCTAAAGGTTTTCTACAAACAAGAGGCAGGCAGAGGACATGGGGGATATCTGCCCTGGGAAGACCCCATAGGGTCCTACTTGGTTATACTCTTACCACTCAGCATCCATTCTTGTGCTTTATTCCAGTGAAGAAGCTCTCATCTCCAACAGGGAGGCAGGGATAAAAATCCCATCAGCCAATGTACTGTCATGGAGTAATGCTAATTCATACTCTCCACCTGAAACCTAATTTATTACAACCATCTCCAGTATTTTTCATGTATTAGAGAAAAGAAGGGGAAATAGTAAATTACAAAGATACATCTAGCTGCTACCTTTCCCCTCTGTAGCTGTTCATGGGGCCAAAATCAATAATCATAACTTCATTCTTCCACTGTTCACTTCATACTCCCTTTAGGTGGTCAAAGTTCTTTCCCTGATGTAGTGATCCTAACCTTCAGTCCTGTCTTTATGGGATTTCTGCACTTTCCCATTGAACAGGACTATTGGGCAAATGAGTATTAAGTGGTGTCCCAGTGACTATCCCTGGGCTCCAAGCATACTTCTCCTTGTTCTCATTGTATAGCAGCAACCCTGTTTCCCCTTGGTGATAGGATTTAATTACTCCAGCCAGTACAATAGTCCCTGTCTCTGCTTATCAATTCAATAGCATGAGGAGACCAAAATGGCCAGGGTGCAGTTTCAGCTTTCAGTTTAATGGAACCATGGCTTTATTCCTTGGTAGCAGCATTCATTCCTTGGAAAAATAGAACCTCCAAACCTGCTGAGCCCAAGGTTGTGGAGAAAAAACAAAATAAGTCTTTATTGGGTTAATTGGTATAATAGTGAGAGGGACCAATCCCTCCTCCACCTTCATTCCCACACCTGTGTATTCTTACTATGAGGGAAATAGCACTATATATTGGTCACTGTTTTTGAAGCAACTATTGTAGTCTTGTAGCACAGCACCGTCCACCCGGAACAGGTGATCTCATAACTAAGCCTTCAGTAAGTCATTTACTTTCCTATCAGGCAAGCTGCTTCTGCATGATGGAGTAAGTGATAAAGACTAGTGAATATTTGGATATGACTCCATTATTGTGCTTCACTTATCATTAAATGAGTTCCCTGGTCAGAGACAATGTTGTATGGGATACCCTGATGATAATTAAGACATTCTGGAAGTCCACAGACTGTGGCACTGACAGAATCATTGTGAGCAAAGAAAGCAAATGTGTGTCTGGAATATGTAGTTATTTCCACGAAGAAAAATTTCTGTTCTCACTGTGATAAAAGGTGTCCTATATAATAATCTTACCACCACGGGGCTGACTAGTGCCCCAGGAAATAATGCCTTATTGTATTGAATGATTCACCCTCATCTTATTTTGTTGTCAGGTTGGGTATTCAGCAGTGTTAGTAGAAGATCAGCCTTGATGAGTGGAAGTCCATATTGTTGAGCCCATGCATAACCTCCATAACATTGATGCTAATCTAACAAAGGGAAAGAGAGGCAGAAGAGTCAAAGAAGATGTGGTGATAGAATCAGAGGTCAAAGTGATGTGGGGTGATGGGCCAACGACTGCAGGCAGCCTCTAAAGGCTGGAAAAGACAAGGAAACAGATTCTCCAGTACAGCATCCAGAGGGAACACAGCTCTGTCAACGCATTTTTGACTTCTGACCTCCAGAACTGTAAGATAATAATTTTGCCTTGTTTTATGCCATTGAGTTTGTGGTAATTTGTTACAGCATCAATAGGAAACTGATACAATGTTGTTGTTGTTGTTGTTGTTGTTGTTGTTTTAAAGAACAGAAGAGAAAGTCTTCTATATTTACCCAGATATTTACCATTTCTATTGCTTCTCCTTCATTCCTGAATTCTAGATTTCCCTCTGGTATCATTTCCCATTAGCCTGAAGAGCATCCTTTAACATTTCTTGTAAAGCATGTCTGCTGGCAGAAAATTCTCTTGGTTTTCCTTCATCTGATAACATCTTTATTTCATCTCCATTCCTGAAGGATATTTTTGCTGAATATGGAATTGTGTGTTGGCAATTCTTTTCTTTCAACACTCTAAAGATATTGTTCCAATGTCTTTTAGCCTTCATTATTTGTGGTAAGAAAACCACAATCTTTCAAATTGTTCCCTTACAGATAATGTGTTATTTTTCCCTAGCTACTTTCAAGGTATTTTTCTTTACTTTTGGTCTTCAGCAGTTTGGTAAGATGTGTCTAGGCATGGTTTTCTTTGAACTTATCCTGTTTGGGATTCATTAAGTCTCTTGAATCTGTAAATTTACGACTTTCAACAAATCTGGAAAATTTTAAAGAATCATTTTCTCAAATATTTTTTTCTATCCCAGGAGGGGAAAGCCAAGATCAGGAGCTGTCACCCCTTCCCAGCACCATCTCACAGACCAGGAGTGTCACTCAGGTAAAATGAGGTCCCTGACTTCAGCTCTGGTGCAGTGATTGAGGCTCTTCCCAGGAGAAAAGGGGGGATATAAGGATGAAGAACTCTGCAGCTCTGCCTGAGGGAACTGACTTAATTTTGAAAAGGTAGTAGAAAATTCCATGCCTATAGGCATTTTCAAAAACAATGGAGATCATGGTGGAAGATAATTAAGAAGAGGCTGGTAGCACTAACACAAGAAAAATGTCAGAACAGTCACAAGTTTACTGATGAAAACCAGGGAAAGAGACAGCCAATCAGAGCCCTCCTGGGATCATACACAATTATAAGGGTCAGGAAGACTGTGTGCATATGCTAGGCTGCATGGAAAGGCATGGAACAGGCTTGAAGGGTGTAAAACAAAGAATGTTGCTCATTACTTGTTTCTACAAGGATTAAGTCATAAGCCACTTCAGTTGCTGACCAACAGTACAGCCTAAAAAGAATTCAGGATGAAAAACAGGATGAAGTACTCTGTACTTTGGAAAAACAGGGCCCTTAGATAGCACCTTAGATAGATATATCTCAGGAAAATGTTCAATTAACCCAGATTCTTACATCTTCCCATACATAAAAAAGCACTAAAATCATTAACTGAGATACCTGTTCCTCATGACAAGCAGTAACATTTTACTGAGATGAATGTTTGACTGCATGTATTCCCTAGTCAAAATCATATATATACTGACTTCTCCCCCTACCTCTTCAGAGCTGTCCTCTCAGAGCTACTGAGAAGCTGTTTCCTGGGATCAGTCCTCAGTAAAACCCTGAATAAAACTTAACTCACAGCTCTTACATTGTGTGTTTTTTCTTTCCATTGAAAAGGGATTCCCCAAGCCACACACAGACCCATGAACACCAGGCAAAAGCCTTACTGGCACAAGGAGCTTAAACACAACCTCTGACCAAGCACTGACTGAACCATAAGTTACTCTGACCCAGGGACGAATCCTAAAAAGCCAAGATTAAAAATAAAATCACAAAAAAATAAAATAAAATCACAGTCATCTTTGGCAGTCTGGAACAATGTGTGACTGCCCAAGGCTATGCCTTTTCAGGAGCAATCAGAGAAGGAACCTCCGAGCTAGTAGTCCCAGGTTGAATGAGCTAGGGGAAAAATATGTAAACTCACTGAAATGTGAGAGCAGCCTCCAAGCTATACATATATCCAATGGCAAAGGGTAAATATCTAATTGGGCTTAAGCACAACCTTTGACCAATAAGTGACTTATGCTAACCCAGGGGCAAAACCCAGGTAGACAAGCTAAAAGATAAAAATAAGGGGGAAAGATCTGAGCTGGGAAAACAGAGGTGTACACTATGGGAGGAAATAAACTCCACAGAATTAGTCCCACCAACTCAACAAACAATAAACAAATGACAGCAAACAACAACCATTGGGAGGAGGATCAGTATCCAGAGTTGCTAATAATATGTTACCTAAAATGTCCAGTTCTCAACAAAAAATTAAAATACATACAACAGCTACACAGGTAAACATGAAAGACAGTATAAATGTATTTTGTTGTAACTATTTTTTCTTCTGATTTAAAAGACTACTTCATAAAGCAATATGAATAAATCTATGTTGATAAACATATAATGTATAAATATGTGAGTTGTATAATATCAATGCAAAGGAGTGGGGAGGGAATGGAGATATTAGGAGCAAAGATTTGAAATTAAGTTGGTATTGACCTGAACTTGATTTTTATAAGTCAAGCTATTAACTGTAATCCCCAGAGTAACCACTAAGAAAATACATTTTAAAATACAGTAAAAGAAATGACAAGGGGGCTTCCCTGGTGGTGCAGTGGTTGAGAGTCCGCCTGCCAATGCAGGGGACGCGGGTTCGTGCCCCGGTCCAGGAAGATCCCACATGCCGTGGAGCGGCTGGGCCCGTGAGCCATGGCCGCTGAACCTGCGCGTCCGGAGCCTGTGCCCCGCAACGGGAGAGGCCACAACAGTGAGAGGCCCATGTACCGCAAAAAAAAAAAAAAGAAATGACAAGGGAATGAAAATGGTACACTAGTAAATACCTATTTAACATAAAAGAAGGTAACAGTGGAGGGAGAGAGGAACAAAAAAGACATAAGACATATAGAAAACAAATAGCAAAATGGCAGATAATAATTCTACTTCATCAGTGATTGCATTAAATATAAATAGATAAAACAATTTAAAGGCAGAGATTGGCAGAATCAATTTAAAAAATATGATCCATAAAAATATACTGTCTACAAAAGATATTCAGAATCACAGATACAAATAGGTTGTAAATAAAAAGTTAGAAAAGATGTACCATGCAAACAGTAAACAAAAGGGACCTGGAATTGTTACACTAATATCAGAAAAATTAGGCCTCAAGACAAGCATTGTTATTAGAAAAAAAGAAGGGCCATTTATATTGATGAGAGGGTTAATCCATCAAGAAGATTTAACAATTGTAAACATACATGCACCTAATGATAAAACTCCAAACTACATGAAGCAAAACCAGATATAATTGAAGGGAAAATAAAAATTTATACAAGGCATAACAATAATATATGATATATGCCAATTACTATGCCCCAAGTACTACTCTGACTGTTAATCTTTTAATCATCACAGTAATTCAATAAAATAAGTATTTTTATTCCCATTCTAAATATGGGGAAAGTGAGGTAGAAAGAAGAGAATTGCCCAAGATCACATAGCTATTAAGTGACAAAACCAAGATTTGAAGCCAAGCTATCCACCGGCAGAGTTTATGTTCTTAACTACTCTTTCTCATGGCTCAGCTGTGAATAATATTTATGTAGCCATAAAATAAACACAGAATATTGATTTAGTGAAATATCGTGATGTAGGGCTTCCCTGGTGGCACAGTGGTTGAGAGTCCGCCTGCCGATGCAGGGGACACGGGTTCGTGCCCTGGTCTGGGAGGATCCCACGTGCCACGGAGCGGCTGGACCTGTGGGCCGTGGCCACTGGGCCTGCACATCTGGAGCCTGTGCTCCGCAGAGGGAGAGGCCACACCAGTGAGAGGCCTGCATACCGCAAAAAATATATATATATATATACATATATATATATATGTATATATGTATATATATATATATATATAGTGATGTAACAACAATATATTGGGAAACTGTGGGAGACGTGTGTATATGGGATGGGAGGTTTAAGATAACTGAATCTTGGGCTTCCCTGGTGGTGCAGTGGTTAAGAATCCACCTGCCAATGCAGGGGACACAGGTTCAAGCCCTGGTCCGGGAAGATCCCACGTGCTGCGGAGCAGCTAAGCCTGTGTGCCACAACTATTGAACCTGCATGCTGCAACTACTGAAACCCGTGTACCTAGAGCCCAAGCGCCACAACTAGAGAGAGCCCACATGCAGTAACGAAGACCCAACTCAGCCATAAATTAATTGATTAATTAATTTTTAAAAAAGGAATAAGATTGTCAGAGCTGCAAGGGTTTTAAAAAAAAAGATAACTGAATCTTTTCATTGAAGAAAATCATAGCTGATGTGTAAAAATTAAAAGTCAAGAAATAAAAGTATAAGCAGATTATTTAGAAATATGGAGTGATACCACAAGAAATAGTTAAAAGATTTGAAAGTGATTCTCTCTGAGGTGGAGAAATGTGGGATGGGGAAGGATGAAGCAAAGTTCTGGTAGATTTTTATTGTTGCTGTTATAAGCCTTATGGTACTCTATAACTATAAAAATTACATTTAAAAAAACCAGGACTCCAAACGTGTACAGAAAACTTAAGGACTGTGATGGGCTGAATGTGTGTCCCCCCCAAATTCATATGTTGAAAGCCTTACCCCCAGTATGGCTGTATTTGGAGATAGGTCCTCTAAAGAAGTAATTAAGGTTAAATGAGTCCATAAGGGTGGATCCCTGATCCTATAGGATTAGTGTCCTTATAAGAAGAGATATCAGAAAGCTCACTCGCTCGCTCTCCACACACATGCACCAAGAAAAGGCCATGTGAGGTCATAGTGAGAAGGCAGCTGTCTACAAGCCAAGAGGAAAGCTCTCACGGAAACTAAGTTTACCAGCACCTAATCTTGGACTTCCCAGGCTCCAGAACTGTGAGAAGATAAATTTATGATTTTCAAGCCACCCAGTCTGTGGTATTTTGTTTCAGCAGCCCAAGCCGACTAATACAGGGACATTATCCTCAATGAAATAAGCCAGTCATAGGGACATTCCTGGCAGGCCAGTGGTTAAGACTGCACTTCCACTGCAAGGAGCATGGGTTTGATCTCTGGTTAGGGAAATAAGATCCCACATGCTGCGTGGCGCGGCCAAAAAAAAAAAAAAAAAGAAGAAAGAAAGAAAGAAGCCAGTCATAAAAGGACAAATACTGAGCGACTCCACTTAAATGAGGTACCTCAAGTAATCAAATTCATAGACAGACAGTAGAATGGTGGTTGCCAGGGGGATGGGATAATGGGGAGTTATTTTTTAACATCTTTATTGGAGTATAATTGCTTTACAATGTTGTGTTAGTTTCTGCTGTATAACAAAGTGAATCAGCTATATGTATACATATATCCCCATATCCCCTCCCTCTTGCATCTCCCTCCCACCCCCCCATCCCACCCCTCTATGTGGTCACAAAGCACCGAGCTGATCTCCCCTTGCAATGCAGCTGCTTCCCACTAGCTATCTATTTTGCATTTGGTAGTGTATATATGTCAGTGCTACTCTCTCACTCCGTCCCACCTTACCCTTGCCCCTCCCTGTGTCGTGTCCTCAAGCCCATTCTCTACGTCTGCGTCTTTATTCCTGTCCTGCCCCTAGGTTCTTCAGAACCATTTGTTATTTGTTTTTTGTTTTTTAGATTCCATATATATGTGTTAGCATACAGTATTTGTTCTTCTCTTTCTGACTTAACTTCATTCCGTATGACAGACTCTAGGTCCATCCACCTTAATGGGGAGTTACTGTTTAACGGGTATAGAATTTCAGTTTGGGAAGATGGAAAGAGTTTTAGAGATGGATGGTGGTGATGGTTATGCAACAATGTGAATGTACTAAATGTCAATGAACGGTACACTTAAAAATGGTGAAGATGGTAAAGGTTTTCTGTATTTTACCACAATTTTCTTAAAACGGAAAAAAAGAATGTATAGAGGTATGCATTGTAATATAGATGGGAGGCTGTACGCTTGGTTTCAGTTCTGCATTCCTGCTTGCCAAAGTCTCACACATATAGAGCTTCCTGAGCATTCTGCTCTCAGTTTTTCAGTCTGTGCCCCTTGCTGGGGCTACCTGACTCACTCCTTGGCTTCAGTTATCAACTACAAAACATATCTTTAGTCAGACCTTTCTTCTGTGCTCTATATCCATACCTTTCAAATGAACACTGAGCATCTCCACTTGAAAGTCCCAAAAGGACCTCAAATTCAAAGAATTCAAACCAGATTCATTCCCTTCCTCTCCCAATTCTACTCCTTCATGTTTGAAAAATAGAAAGAGAAAAGAAATGTTAATACCCTTCCTCCTTCATTCCGTACTCCAGACTGTACTCTTTCTCCTGCACCACACTGCCTTCAGGGCCAATTAGTTCACGTGTTTCCCAGAAATAGGCCTTTTTCCCCTAGAAGAAGGACTGAATTTTCATCTTCAAAAAGTGATATTAAATTATACTTCATATGTGCATGACCCAGCAAGGCCACTCTACCCAAAACCTTAAACCAACCCCTGATCCCTGAGTATGCTATAACAACAACACTAGAGTAAGAATCTGGGGACCCGGGGCCACAGTCAGACCCAGAACTGGCTATAAGACCACTTAACTTTGCAAAACATCTAGGAATGTTATCCACTGCTATCTTAGCCTCATTGCTGGCCCTAGAACTGGGGACGAGGGCCACACTAAACCCCATTCTTTGAAGGGTCCTGCACATCACACACACACACACACACACACACACACTTATTAAAGAACACGTGGGTGCCTGTGTTACATGGGATCTGGTGCTCATTGTTTGTACAGTGCAACTTATAGGCCTAAACATCTGTACTTTGACTAACACTTTTCGGGCTCCAGGAAAATGCTTCTCCACATCTGTTTCCCTGTCTCCTTTAAACAAAAGGCAACTGTGTCCAAATGCCATGTAGATTTGTGGATTGTGACACTGCTGACATAAGAAATAGACATTATTTCAGACTACAGGGAAGATTCTAGCAGTGAACCACTTAGGGAAGAGAAAAAAACAGGCTACCTTGTCAGAGCCTTATTCTCAGATACATGAATGCCATAGATTTTTGCTTAACAAACTTTAATTTCCCAATAGTGTCCATTTTCTTGTTTGTATTTATTTTCTGGTTTGTGGTTCCAAAGTAATAAAAATTAATGCAATATTTGCAAAAGTTGCATATAGAGGCTAAAGAATATTTCACAATATTAAACAACAGATATGACTCTTGATTTGGGGATGTATGGAGAGAGAGAAACACGCATGAATCATTGTCACAGATTGGATCCCCAGGAAACAGATTATGAGACAAAGATTAGTATAGGAGGTTTATTGGGGAGAGCTCCTGCGATAAACATTTATGGAAGAAAGGGGATAAAATAAACAGGAAGGAAAAGAGGAAAAAATCAAATGTCAGTGCACTATCAGTAGAATGCCTCAACATACACTGTAGGGAATTCTGAAGCTAGGATGAAACGTCAAAGTTGTCTCAAGTAGGGGAAAGAGGACCAGGCCTTTATACACAGCATCAGTGAGCCATTGGATGTGGGACACTCTGAGAATAGGGTGTGATCTTGAACAAGACAATTCTCAGCTGATGAGATGCCTGAATGGGGCTGGCAGCCAAGGGCTCTCTGATGGCAACATTCTTAACAACTGAAGTAATAAGGCCTTTATTGCTAAAGGGAACTCTGGGCAGGGCATTGCAGTATCCACCACAGTCCACCCCTTGTGCCTCTCAGATCCGCTTTATATAAGTTCCAGGATCAGCTCTTCCAGGGGTCTGGTAGGCCTCTCTTCCTAGGGGAACTTTAAACTATAGACCCCAACACTGCAGCTGGTCTCAAAGATGAAAATGACCATCCCTCTCTTCCACTATCAATTACAGATCCCAATCACTCTTAGGGTCTTGGTAGTTTGCCTGGTGGTATGATCCAGACCCTCATTCCTGATCATTATGGGTTTCTCAGGCTGGAGTTGCTGTCCTTGATGATACCCACATGCCAAGCCCACCAATCTATAAATAAGGCTGGGGTTTTTCCTTCTCAGTCAGCTTGTCAAAAAAGATCCCCCATGAGGCCACAGGTGTAAGGAGTGTGAAAGGTGCTAGCGCAACAGTGGTGGATATCATGGAGGATCTGCTCTAGCTGATTGTGCAGGTGCTTATACCCTCCAGTCCTGCTTGTGCTTGATCCTATGTGTAAAACTTCCATCTTGTTGCTGGGCCTGCCCACCCTTATATCTTGGAGGATCTGACAGAGCTCAGTTCATAATGGGCAGTTCTGGTTGTATGGTCAGTTGCATGGTCATTTGATGTCCTATGACCTTGTATTCCATCTCTACCAGGACACCGTAGCATATCAGGAGCTGTTTTTAAAAGATATATAATTCTCCACTGCATGTGGCATGACTTTGTTCCAGAATCTAAGTTCTGGTCTAAGTTGTGACCTTCCCATTGGGGCTTACCAAAAACTCCACATGGCATCTTCCACCAACACAGACATTTCTAATACCTTAGAGTCTATTGATATCATGGTCCACGTGGCAGGACTGCTTGAAACCACGGCCTGGACCTGCTATAAGGCCTTCTTTTGTTCTAGGCCCCATTCAAAGTTGGCAGCTTTTCATGTTACCCAATATGTGGGTCAAAACAGTAATTCCAGATGTGAAATGTGCTGCTTCCAGAACCCAATAAAGCCTACAAGACATTGAGCTTCCTTCTTCATGAGGAAGGTGGAAAATGCAATAATTTGTACTGTACTTTTAGAGGGAATCTCCTGGCATGCCCCAGACCATTCAACCCCTAAAAACTGTACTTAATGTAGCCAGCCCCTGGATCTTTGTAGGGTTTACCTCCCATCCTCAGGAGTACATATGTCTTACCAAGGCCTCCAACGTGCTACCCACTTCTTAGCCATTTGGTCCAACTAGCATGATGCCATCAACACAGTGGACTAGTGTCATATTCAGATGGTCCAGATCTCTTCAGACTATACCATGACAGAGGACAGGAGAGTTATTAGAGTCTTGAGGAAAAACTATAAATGTATACTGTTGTCATTCTATGTGAATGTGAACTTTTATGATGTTCCATTCTGATAGGGATAGGAAAAAAATATTTTCCAAATCAGTAGCTGGTTACTGTACTAGGTACCTAAGGCCATGTCATCCTGTTCTAGCAAAGATATCGTATCTGACATGGCAACTGCTCTGTGCCACTACTTGGTTGAGTTTACAGTAGTCTACTGTCATCTACCTGGCTCTGTCCACATTTTTCAGGGCTCCAAACTGATGCATTAAATGGAGATATGATGGGGACCACATCCCAGCATTCTTTAGGTCTTTAGGTGGCACTAACTTCAGCCATCCTCTCCAAGATGCTATCTATATGTTTTCATTTACTATCTTTGGCAAGGAAGAGGACAGCAATTTCAAAGCTTCCACTTGGCCTCATCTACAAATAGCTCTGACTCCACATGCCAAGGAACCAATATGGGGCTTGTACCAACTATCATAATGTCTATTCCAATTATATATTCAAAAACCAGAAAAATAACCATTGCGTGAGTCTGTGGACCCAGTGGAGCCACTATAAACCCAACATAGACTAGGAGCCTATATAATTTCTGGCTTCCATCTGCCCCTATTCTAACAGGGGTGAGGCAAGATGATACGTTAGGTCTCTGGGTATCAATAGCAACTCACAACCAGGGTCCATCAGCCCTCATAATGTTTGGGTATTCCTCTTTCCCCAGCACACAGTTACCTTCGTCAATGGAAGGACTGGAGGAATCAGTCCTGGGTACCCCACTCCTTCAAACAGTGCTCTCTGGATCAAAAACTGACCTAAGGCCAAAGCTGAGCAGGAGAGTGTGACTTCTTATTGAGGCACCTTCCCTCAGACTTCTGAGTATCTTTGATTCTTTTTTTGATTGTACAGATTGAATACAAATTGTTGGACGCCTATTTTCCCTAGGGCAATGTGTTATATTGACCACCCACATTCTATTAACTACCTCTTAACCATCTATCTACCAGGAGGAGCACTGTGTTCTATTAACCCTCTCCAAAGCTCTCTGCAGATCAGGCCTCCCGGCCTATTACTCTGACCCTGTGGTGCATTATGGTATTTGCATCTACCTGACTTCTGACCTTTGAGTACAGTTATCCTGTCTCTATTGTTTCAGTGGCATCACCATTTCTATCAGTGATCTTCATCCTATAATGCCCTCCCCTACTCTGAGCCCTGGTCTGCAGAGGCAAGCCACCACTGAACTTCTCAGTGATGCTGGTAACCCTTTAACCAGTGCATTCCTTACAGCTTTAGTAAATGGTGTGCCCTTTGGGTCCTCCTACAGAACATAGTCCTCTGGAGGGCTTTCTGGCTTTATAATATATTTATTCTATTCCCACTTCCCTGAGCCTTTAATCCCTTCTCACATCGTCTGCAGTGGCAACTCTGGCCTTTATACCTCAATGTGGGCCATTGGTTTTTTTCCATTCTTTGAGGAGCCATTCTAATAGTGAGTTCACATTGATCTCCTGGGATCTTTTCCAGGATGTTAAATCCTGTACCTTGGTAGAGGACTTTCTAATCAATTAATTCTCCCTTATTCAATTTTATATTCTAGCTCCCCTGATCAAGGCCCTCAGAATTCAGTCCCATGCTTACTCCCTCAGCACCTGCTAGAACATGCTGGCTAGGTCCTGCAGCTCCTTCTTGAGATATTCCCTTTCCTTCCTTATTAGGCCCAGCACAACACCAATGAAGTTATGTAACTTAACCCTAGACATAGGCCCAGTGGCCAGGATGGGAGGTGGGGGCAGATTCTGTGGGAAACACATATTATCTTACAAGGGAAAGGGCTCTGCATGTTCAAGCAAGGTGAAGCACTAACCCTTAATAGGAAGGAGTGGGACACTTCTGAACACTCAAGGAGTTCAGGGAAATCTGAGGATATAAGACTTTTAGGGACCTCAATCCAGATGTACCTATTCCATGTGTCAGGGTCACGTTCCTTCCTAACCAGGGCCCTGGTCTTGGCATAGCAGACTTGTCTTGGTTTAGATTTTAACTTTATTTGAAGCTTGTTTCAATAAGTCCTGGGCTTGGTCCTCAGATTTCTCTACTCTCTACCTGAAAAAGATGAGGGCCTCTTTATATGCTGTGAATGAAACCCTCTGGCTTTCACACATAGCTTAAATTGTTGACTAATTTAATTCAGCTTTTCATTATCTTTTCCTAGAGGTCCATCAAGCTGAGCAATAGCCACCCGATTTTCTGGACTTCCTTATATTTAAATTACCTCACATATTTCTCAAATGTCTACCACATGGCACCAGTTAATGTATTCCCTTCCATGAATGCCATTCTAGTTCACCTCCAGTGAAAGCTCTAACTCCTCTGCTACCTACCTGTTCCACGTGTCTATCTACTCCACCTACCACAAATGATGGGGTCCTCATTGCCAGCTGGGCAGCAGATGATCCATCTCCTAAATTTCATCACAGTGTATGCTTTTATGAACCTCTTCTTGTACCAACTGTTGTAGGTTGGCTTCCTGGAGGGCAGACTCAGAAACAGGGTTCAGCATGAAGGGCTTTTATTAGGGAATGCTCTTAGGATTAAAACCTGTGGAAAGGAAAAGAAGGAAGCAGGATTGGACAGAGGGAGAAGTTAAACTGTCCCATTTGGGGCAAGAAGGCCATGTAGGTCAGTCATTGAATGTGAAGTACCCCAGAAAGGAGGTATGACCTTGGGGGAGGTGGCTTTCTAGCTGAGGCAATACCCGAAGAGGGGTGACAGCTGAGGGCTGTCTGCTGGCAGCACTCCTAGCAACTGAAATAATAAACTCTTTATTCCTGAAGGAGGATTAGGGCAGCAGATTGCAGAATTCACCACAAGTATGACATCATTTTTTCCACTGGAAAGTTGGTGACCATCAAATGCTAGAATTGAGAACAGCTTTACTTTCAAAATGATTAATGAAATTTAAAATTTCAAACATTTATACTTATATTTATGGCTTTATTTAAGTAATATTTATTTTAAAATTTTATTTATACCTTCCAAATATTCAGACATAAATATGTGAACCTCCATTTATACTTTTGCTCTAGTGCCCTGAAATGCTATTAACAGGCCTGCTTAGCCTGAATTCATCCGTTTCCTTTTAGTAAATTATGCAAAAAGTCCTGGTTTATTATATAAATATCAGAAAATACAGATGAGTAAAAAACAGGTAAAATTACCCATTAATCTTACACTATCAGGGAACTATCCACATTCTCAAGAGTATACACACCAAAGTTTATACATAGAGATAATTTAAATATGTGTTCTTTCTTCATAAAAAGTATAGCATGTGCTTTTGCAGCTTATTTTCCCCATTTAAGATTATATGCTGAATTTTTCCCATGTAAATAAGTGTAGTTGCCCATCAACATTTTCAAGAGCTGCATAATGTCTCAATGTGTAGACATACCTTAATTTCTTAGCCAAGTGCCTATTTCAAGACACTTGGGTCATTCACAATTTTTCACTCTTCAAAAAGGTGCAGGTGCACAGCCTTGTACAAGCTGATTATTTGATTATCTCCTAATGATAAATTTCTACAAGAGGAATTTCTGGGTCAAAGAGCGTGCACATCTTGAAAGCTTCTAAAACATGTATCCAAATGGATCTTGTACCAAGTATGCTCCCACCAGTACAGTTTGAAGGTGTCCCTCCACCCACACCCTCACCATACTCTAGGTTGGAAGAGAGGTGGATCTTCTCCAGTATGGATGCCAACAGTCCTCTCAATGGTTCCATAAAGACCCTGCCCCAACCAATCTTGTAAAAGAAATCTGATAGAAGCTCTAAAAATTACTCTTTCTTCTATTATATTTTTTCATAATTCCAAAATAATCACTAACATACTCACTCCCATAGAGACAAGAGTTGGACAAGAAAAGGGATGTTTTCCTATCAAATGCCCTCAGGACCCTACAATAAAATTGTCCCTCTCTGTATGTCCCCAGGATAGGTTCCAGCACTTCATTCAAAGCATCTCTCACTTCCTTCCTCCCCTTGCCACCCCCATTGCCACCAGTGAAATTTCACGCCTTTGGCAACTATGCCTGAACTATGGTGGTAACTTCCTCAGTGGTGTTCCAATCTCCAGTGGCCACTCCTGTCCCCACCCCAACTCTGACCCATTCTGCACACAAGTCAGTCTCATAATGTTCCTTTCATCTTGTCACTCCTCTGGTCACAAAAGGCTTTCGTGTCTCCCAGAGGTGGGTAGAATATACAGACCCCTCAATTTAGAAATCAGGGATCCTCCATGAATGGGACTCACCCAACTGCTGGACTGTATTTTCCATCACTCCCCTCCCCACACTTTGTACTCCAGGCAGGCCAGTCTCCTCTGTGGAGCAAAATTCCCACCTCCATGCCTTTCTTCCCGTCACTCTTCCCTCCTCCAATGCCCTTCTGCCCTGTTTTTATCCTGTCTTTCATGCCCAGCTTACTTAAGTGCCCCATCCTCTGCAAAACTTTCCCTGAACACTGTTGCATGCAGAAGTTTCTTCTGCCTTTAAGCACTAATAGGAAACAGCTGGCTATGATCAGAGGCTCTTGGGTTTTGTTAGTATCTTTTTGTTTCCATACATCTTGACTTTCCAAATAGATCACAGATTCAAGGACAAAGACGTGTCTTTTTTTTTTATGCTTAAAACACACAACTTTATTGATGACATAAAAATAAAGTCTCAAATGTATAAACATAAGTCCACACAAAGGACCAAAGATTACCTTACTTATGAAGAATCAGTTCAGTTTCTGCTCATGAAGCATACCAAAAATATCTCAATCCAGACAAGGTAAAAATCAACACATGTATTTTCAGTACAAGATTGAATTCATTTGGTGTTCATAAAATGGTCCAGCTAATGACCATCATAAGCAACATCACTTTAGAAATTATAATGCAATTTACAATGTGCATTACTTCCAGGCTGCAAAACCAAAATATTACTCAAATTTGTTTGGAAAATTACAACTAATCAGAGTTTACTTAATAATAGCTCAACTCTTTCTTTCACCTCAGGGTCATTGTATTCTGCTGCTAAGACTCGAAGTTTCTTGGCACATGCTTTAGGTCGTTGGAATATGAAATAAAGGGAATTTTTACTGAACTTGTCCTGGGTAAATACTTTTGCTCTTCTTTTAAAATGGTAATTTATATTTTCAAATAGTGAAAGAGCATTAAGAATATTTTCCTTTGTCTCTTTCTTGCTAAAGATATTAATCAGTGATGCTGGTGCATTGGCAATGAGCAAGTCTTTTGTCATAGATGGATTTTTAGAGAAATTTAAAAGCATTCCCAAAATATGGTCTTTAGTTTCTCCACTTCCCACAGTTAACAAACGAAGAAATTCTGAAATGTAATTTGTAACCATATGCTGATATTCACTAATAATAGTCAGGTGCTTTATCAATCTCAATCCAGCCAGCTGCACATTTGAATTCAAGGGATAGGTGATGGTGTCTTCACATACTTGGTTTAAGTATGTTTTAACCTTCCTGTGATTTTCAGCAGCCACTGAGATGTTATTCAGTGCATTTAAAGCCTTCTGCCTAACACTGGGGTAGGGATTATTGAGCAAGCCTTCAATAATTGAGATTCTACCTGCATTACGAATGACTTCATGGGAGAATGGGTAATCACGGCTGTTATACAGAGCATTATTGGCTATTTCATGAATAGAAGGATCTTCAGTCATCTCAATCATGCAAATGAGTTTTTCAAGCTCTCGTGGATCCATATTAGTTTCACGTCTACAGCGGCAGGCCCAAGGCTGAGTTTTCTCCCCAGACCTGATCTGCTTTCTGAGCTCATCTTCAGGTGGGAAGCAGGATTCATTTTGGTACGGAAATTTCATTTCTGTCCAGATCATGGCTCCCGCCCATGACCCCATTCCTGCCCCAGGGACCATAGATGGATATGTGACTCTTGACTCAGCTGACTTTTTGGCTTTAGTCTTAGGTGCAGATTTGTCCTCACTTCTGTTTTCATTACCATCCCAGAAATAAGACTTTACATCGACTCCACCAGCAGCTTCAAGCTTATCCTTGGTGCTGGCCTTATCTCCAGCCCTATGCTCAAAATTGACATCTTTCTCATGCTTAGATCTGAATGCATTACCGTTCTCACTCTCAGCCCAAAACAAGGACCTTAAACTTATTTCCTCAATATCAGGGCTGGATGCTCTACTTAGCTCATCCTCATCTACATTCCCAGCCAAAGACCAGGACCCCATGCCAGCCTCTTCTCCAACCCCAAGCCTAGACCCTGTAGTGGCTGCATCTCCATCCCAGAGCCAAGACTCCTGCCTGACCTCAGCCCCAACCCCAGCCCCAGCCTCAGCCCCCACACAGGAATCCATACAGGCAGCCTCATCAGATCTGATCCAGGACCCAATACTGTTTTTGTTCTCAGCCCCAAATCTAGAACTAATGATAGCCTCTTCCCTAACCAATGAGCTGGATTCAATATTGGCCTCATTTTTATCTACAGGACTAGACACAATACCAGCTTCTTCCCCTCTCCAGAACCAAGACCCTGTACTAGCCTCACTCCCAGCCCCAAACCAGGATCCTTCATTGGCCTCTGTCCCAGCACTCACCTGAGACCTTCTACTGGTCTGGTCTCCAGGCCTAGCCCAGGACCCTCCACTTGCCTGCTCTTCAGGTCCCAGGCTAGATCCTCTACTGGCCTCATTCCCAGGCTTAGACCCAGCCCAGGATTTTCCACAAGCCTGATCCCCAGTGCCAGCCCAGGAGCCTCCTCCACTGGTCCGATCCTCAAACCCAGGTTTGGAACAGCTACCAGCTTGATCCCCAGCCACAATCCAGGACCTTCCACTGGCCTGACTCCCAGTACCAACCCAGGACCCACCACTGGGCTGGTCTGCAAGCCCTGGACTAGACCCTCCAATGGCCTGGTCCTGAGCACCAGACCAGAACGTTCCTCCACTGGCCTGATCCTCAAATCCAGGTTTGGAACAGCTACCAGCCTGATCCCCAGCCCCAGCCCAAGAACCTCCACTGACCTGACTCCCAGTATCAGCCCAGGACCCACCACTGGACTGGTTCATGGGCCCGAGCCCAGGCCCTCCAATGGCCTGGCCACTAGCCCCACCCCAGGACCCTCCTGTATTGGCCTGACTCCCACTGCAAGCATAGAACCATCCAGTGGACTGATCCTTGAGCACTGGCCTGGTTCCTCCACTGGCCTGGTCCCCAATGCCAGCCCAGGAATCTCCAACGGACTGGTCCCTGGGCCCCAGTGTAGACCCTCCACTAGCCTGGCCCCCACTGTCAGCCCAAGACACTCTTCCAGATTTGGCCTGATCCTCATATCTAGGCTTTGTCTCACCACCAGCCTGATGCCCAGGTCCAACCCAGGACCCTTCATTGGCCTGGTCCACAGCCCCAACCAAGAAACCTCCACTGGCTTGGTCCCCAGAGTCAGCCCAAGACCCTCCACTGGACTGGTCCTCAGGCCCCGACCTAGTCCCTCCACCAGCCTGGCTACCAGCCCCAGCCAAAGACCCTTCTTCACTGACCTGACCCTTAAATCCAGGCTTGGACCCACCACCAGGCTGATCACCAGTCCCAGTCCAAGAACCCCCACTGGCCTGATCCACGGCCCCCACCAAGAATCCTTCACTGGCCTGGTTCCCAGTGCCAGCCCAGGACCCAACACTGGACTGGTCTGTAAGCCCTGGCCTAGACCCTCTATTGGGCTGTTCTCCAGCCGTAACCCAGGACCCACCACTGGACTGATCCACAAGCCCTAGCCCAGACCCTCCACTGGCTTGGTCCGCAGTGTCAGCCCAGGCCCTTCCACTGGACTGGTTTTCAGGCCCCAGACAAGCTCCAGCCCAGGACACATTTTCATTGGTCTGATCCTCAAGTCTAGGCTTGGATCCACCACCAGACAAATCACTAGTCCCAACCCAGGATGCACCGCCAGACAGATCACTAGTCAGAATCCAGGACCCTCCAGTAGCCTGGTCCACAGCCACAGCCCAGTACCCAATGTTAACCACATTCCCAGCTGTAGCCTGAGCCCAGGACCCTCCATTAGCCTGAATCCCAGCCCCATCCTGGGACCTTCCACTGGCCTGTGCCTCAGCCCCAGCCCAGGATGCTCCATTGGCCTGGTTCTCAACCACAGTCCAGGACACTCCAATGGCCTCTCCCCCAGTCCAGGATACCCCACTGGCCTGGCCCCCAGCCCAGGAACTCTCACTGGCCTGAGCTCCAGTCCAGGGCACCACAACAGCCTGGTTCCCAGTGCCAGCCCAAGAAGCCCCACTGGCCTGGTTCTCAGCCACAGTCCAGGATCCTCCAACAGCCTTGTCCCCCGCCTCTACCCAGTAACCCCCACTGGCCTGGCCTGCAGCCCAGGACTGTTCACTGGCATGACTCCCAGCCCAGAGCCCTCCACTGGCCTGGTCCCCAGCTCCAGCCCAGGATTGAACACCAACTTCATTCTCACCCCTAGCCGCACTCCAGGATTCAACATTGGCTTCATTCTCATCATCAGCCCAGGACATGCTATTCTCCCAGTATCCATCCCTAGCCTGAAACCTAAATTTGATCCATCGCTCAGAAGCAATCCAGTCCTCAACACCAATCCCATTCCAGTAGTAGTCATGGACCTTAGGCTGAGACTTTTTGCAGGTCTGAGTGCCTACTGCACCCTCACTCTCAGAAGTGGGCATGGCCTTAGCCTTTGGCTTTACAGAGGCATCTCCTGTGGCTTCTGCCTCAGACTTACGCATAGCCTTGTCCTTTGCCCCAGACGAGGTCTTACTCTGGGAATGGGCTACAGACTGACGCTGGCCAGAGCCCATCGTATATGCTCCAGCCTCTACCCTAGACTCAGCAACATGATTGCCCCTAACCTTACTCCTGGCACCAAGCAAGGCCTCACACTGGGAATTGGCCACAGCCTGGGGTGGGGCAGAGCCTGTTGTACCTGGTCCAGTCTGTGCTTTAGACACAGCATTGGGATTGCCCTTGACCTTACTCCTGGCACCAAGCAAGGTGTCGCCCTGGGAACTGGCCACAGCCTGGGGCTGAGTAGAGCCTGTTGTATCTGTCTGAGGCTGGGCAGAGTCTGCTGTATCTGGCCCAGCCCCTGCCTTAGGCACAGCACTGGGATTGCCCCGGACCTTATTCTTAGTACCACACAAGGCCTCACCCAGGGAACTGGCTGCAGCCTGGGGCTGAGCAGAGCCCTTCGTATCTGTCTTAGACCCTACCTTAGACACAGCATTGGGATTGCCCCGGACCTTATTCTTAGTACCATATAAGGTCTCAACCTGGGAACTGGCTGCAGCCTGGGGCTGGGCAGAGCCCACTGTATCTGGCCCAGACCCTACCTTAGACACAGCATTGGGATTGCCCTGGACCTTATTTCTGGCACCAGGTAAGGCTTCACCTTGGGAATTAGACTCAGCTTGGGGCTGAACAGAGCCCACTGTATCTGGCCCAGACCCTACCTTAGACACATCATTGGGATTACCCCTGACCTTATTCTTGGCACCAGGCAAGACCTCACCCTGAGAATTGGCCACTGCTTGGGGCTGGACAGTGTTTGCTGTATCTGTTTGAAGCTGGGCAGAACACATTGTATCTGGCCCAGCCCCTGCTTTAGACACAGCATTGGGATTGCCCCGGACCTTATTCTTAGTAGCAGGCAAGGCTTCGTCCCAGGAATTGGCCACAGCCTGGGGCTGAGCAGAGCCTGTTGTATCCATTTGAGCCTGGGCAGAGACCTTTGTATCCGGCCCAGCCCCCACCTTAGACACAGCATTGGGAATGCCCCTGACTTTAATCTTGACACCAGGCAAAGTCTCACCTTGGGAATTGGCCACAGCTTGGGGCTGGGCAGAATTCTTTGTATCTGGTCCAGTCCCTGCTTTAGACACAGCATTGGGATTGCCCCGGACCTTATTCTTAGTACCACACAAGGCCTCACCCTGAGAATTGGCCACAGCCTGGGGCTGAGCAGCGCTTGTTGTATCTGTTTCAGGCTGGGCAGTGCCCTTTGTATCTGGCCCAGTACCTGCCTTAGACAAAGCATTGGGATTGCCCCGGACTTTATTCTTGACACCAGGCAAGGCTTCCCCCTGGGTATTGGCCATAGCCTGGGGCTGTGCAGAGCTCTTTGCATGTGGCCCAGCCCCTGACTTAGACACAGCATTGGGATTGTCCTGGACCTTCTTCTTGGCACCAGGCAAGGCCTCGCCCTGGGAACTGGCCATTTCCTGAGGCTGACCACAGGCCCTCAGTTCTGCCTTAGCCTCTGCCCCAGAAATGGTATCAGGATCGCCCCTGCCATCAATCCTGGAATCAGGGAAAACATCAGCTTGGGCCTTGACCCCAGCTTGAGGCTGTGCACAGGTTTTCATGTCTGCTCCAACCCCTGCCTTACACTTGCCTTTGGCTTTGCCCCTAGCTTTTCCTCTGGTACTAGGTAGAGCCTCAGCCTGGCTCTTAGTGGAAGTCTGAGACTGTGCCTTTGTGTCTGTCCCAGCCTCTTCTTTAGACTTGGTGTTGGCATTGCCCTGAGCCTTAATCCTGTCATCAGGCAAGGCATCAGCCTGGACATTGGCCTTAGGCTGAGGCTGTGTATAGGACTCAGTGTCTGTCCCAACCCCCACCTTAGATACGGCATTGGAATTGCCTCTACCCTTACCCCTGGCATCAGGCGTGGCATCAGGCCTAGCCTCAGCCTGAGCACTGGCTACAGCTTGAGGCTGAGCGGCAGCCCTCGTGTCAGCTCCAGTCATTGCCCTAGATGTGACATTGTTATTTCCCCTATCATCAACCCTGGCACCAGACATTGTCTCAGTCTGTTTCTTGGTCACAGTCTGAGATTGTGTAGAAGCACTTGAACCTGCCCCCACTCCTGCCTCACACATGGCATTGGTATTAACCCCAGCATCAACCATTGCCCTAGGCACGGCCTCAGTCTTGGCTACAATCTGAGGCTGAGCAGAAGCCCTCATATCTGCCACAGACCCTGCCTGAGACGCGGATTTGCACTTCCCCTTCGCCTCAACCCCAGTACCAAGCATGTCGTCAACCTGGATCTTGGCCACAGCCTGAGACAGTGCACAGGACTTCATGTCTGCTCCAGCTTCTGCCTTGGACTTGGTGTTATGATTTCCCTTAGCATCAACTGAGGTACCAGACCTGGACTCAGACTGAGTCTTGGCCACACTCACAGTCTCTTCCAGGGCTCTCAACTTGGTCTCAGCCACACTTCCAAACTTGTTTATGGTACCCATCTTGGCCTCTTCCCTGATTACTGCCAAGGCCTCATTCTGTGTCACCATCACTCTGCTCATTTCTGTCTCTTTTTCAGCCAATATACGAGTTTCTGCTTTGGTCTGGGTCATTGCTTCTTTCTTGGTCTCTGCCCTAGCACCAAGTGCCCAAGCTTTAGCCTTGGTCTGGGTCACTGCCTCTTTCTTGACTAGTCTCCCAGACTCAGAGTCAGTTTGGGTCACTGCTTCTTTCATGGCCACTTCACTGGCTTTGGCTTCAGTCAGAATCACTGCCTCTGTTATGACCACTGTTCCAGCCACTGTTTTGGCCTCAGATTGGGTCTCTGTCTCTGCCTCAGCCATTGCCTTGGTTTGAGAGTTGGCTTTGATTCTGGCTGTAGCAGTGGTCTTAGCCTCTACTTCAGCCCCAGCCCCACCTCCTGCTCCAGTTTCTGCTCCAGTCTTGGGCTTGGGTCTAGTCTCAATCTCTGTCCCAACCATGGCTTCACACATCGCCAAGGTCTGGTTCTGTATCCCAACCACAGTCTCCATCTTGACTCTGGACCCATTTCTGGCAAGTCTCCTCACACTCTGGGCTCTTCCCTTGGTTAATTTGTAAATGCAGTAGCAAGCACCAGCCCAGATCATCAGTCCTGCAGTCACCCAGCCCACTTCCTGAACACGACCCATGTAATCACCCTTGCTGAAGACACGAACAAGGTACAGAGGGGCTCAATCAGGCTGCAAAAAGTGGGTAGTAGGTCTGCGCATAGGCCTGTGAGGGTGTTGGTCTTCAGCCACTCAAAGGCCACTACAGTTGCCACTGGAGGTGGACCTAGAAGTGGAGGAAGGAAATGCACTAAAATTTCTCTTCTAATTCTGTGCGTCACACAGATAGATACAGAAGGACAGGAAAGTGTAAAAAAAGATGTGCTTGGTGGAAGAAGAGGATGATTAGCAAATTCTCTCTCCATCCCTTTTATTTTTATCTCCTCTCCATCTTCCCCAGTGCCCAGCAATTTCCCCCAAGGTACTTCCGTACACATTTCCTTATACCAAATGAACAGTGGAAAGGATAGTGGTAAGGCTGACTATGAATGGTAAAGATGGGGAAGCCCCCAGACTTCGATTTTTACTGGACCTACTCTGGTCACCACTCCCACAGGTCCCCACCCTCATACCAACCTGTAATGATCAAGGAAGTTCCCTCCTCTTTCCTTCTCTTGATTGGAGATATACCCAAAAGTAGATCTATGAACTCATGAGATCTGTGGACCTAGAGACAGACAGACGGACAGGCGGAAGTGATGATTTTGCTCTTGTTGTGACAGATATATTATTAGCAAACTACCTCTCTATCCCCTTCAATTAGCCCCACTCCCTGTGCCCAAATAAAGGTGAAGGTGTGGGGTAAGTGAAGAGATGGTGGGAAAAGTGACTGGAAAAAGGAGAGACTGAGGATCCTCCAGACTGGACACTGGCCCTACTGGATGGACACTGGTCTCCAGCAACCCATCTTAGATGTCTACCCAGCCAGTCCCCATCCTCTTACCAGTCTATACTGATCAGGGATAATTTCCTTCTTGTTTCTTTGCTTCCAGTGATCTCAAGCCTTTCAGACCTGT
Organism: Hyperoodon ampullatus; assembly: GCF_949752795.1. Taxonomy (NCBI): domain Eukaryota; kingdom Metazoa; phylum Chordata; class Mammalia; order Artiodactyla; family Ziphiidae; genus Hyperoodon; species Hyperoodon ampullatus. The sequence goes on along the minus strand of NC_136913.1, from coordinate 87,710,489 downwards.
AGACCAACCTGTGGACAAGTAAACAAACAGATAGTAGAGACTGGCTCCTTCACAGAACAAACAAGCACCTTGATCCCTGACTCCAGTCCCTGCCTTGTGAGAGCCCATGTCCAGTTTGCTAATATGATCCATCCTTTCAAGTCTTCTCTCCGTCACACTCCAGCCCACACTTACCCCAATATTTCTACTATTTCCTGCACTGAAATCAGTAGGGGGGTAGCAACACTGTGGAAATCTGGCAGAGTGTAGGAGAGGCAGAAGAACCCTCCACTGAGACCGTCTCAAGTCTCAGCCACCTCATATGCCCACCCTCTCTTGTTACCCCCAGGCACTGCCCATCTTCACACCAACCTCCATTGTCCCAGGCCAGTCTCCCAATTTCCCTTGCTTTCAGTGGTAAACAGCCCTACTGCCGCCCTATGGGAAGACCTAGGAAAAAACAGAGAAAAAAGGGAAGGTGAAAGTTGAGTGCTTGTGACATCCCAGCATGTGAAACATGGGTCCCAGTACCTGCCTTACTGGATTTAGAGATCTGTTCTCTGGCAAGCAAAACCTAGGGCTTCTCCAGCACTGAAATGGGCAGGGTGGAGAGGGGAGGCAGGAAAAAGGGGAGAGACAGAGGCGAATTATTCTAAAACCACCTGTAGGATTCTAGGGCTTCTGCCAAAAGTCCATCTTTTCCTTCACCTGTGCAGACAGGTGGGAAAATCTGAAAAACTGGAAAACCAGGAGACACATAGAGGCCCCCATACCCCATATTCTAGAATCACAGCCTACTACCATCTACTTCTCTTTAAACCCATCTCTAGGAATCTCCAGCCTATGAGACAAGGTGTGTGTGTGTGGTGGAGGGAGGCTTTTGCTTCTGCAAAATCACCATCCCTGCCCCGCAAAGGCTATTTCCAAAAAAAAAAAAAAAAAGGAATTCTTTGAGACAACAATTTGTATTTTCTGAGGCACAAATAAAAGCATCCCTAGAAAAGTTGTTGTCTTTATTGGTCTTCAACATACACTTTACGTTAAAAAGCCCAAGCTTGGTAAGTAAACTCAGTTTAGTAAAGTCCAGTATAGCCCCACCCTATATCCCAACCAAATAGCGGCGCCTAAGTTCCTGTCACAGAGAATATTCATAGAGAGCTTCAACTGTTCACAGCGGGTGCCCGTGCCCACACTAACCTCCGCAGATCCTGTGCAGTTGTCTCCTCTCCTTCTTCCCTCGCCTTGCCGCGAACAGTGCCACCCCGAATTACTGTCTTCAGATAGGGGATAGTAAAGGCACTGAGTGCTTGGACCAGTACCCAGGACACAGATCCCAACGCTGGATTCAGGAACCCAGTTATCAAACGTCCCTCCCCACATTGCAAGACGCCACCCTCACCAACCCTGCCGTCCAGTCACTAAGGCCCACCATTTTCTCTGCAAACGCCACCGTGGCGTGTCCCTTCCACTGAAATGAGCAGGAAGCGGAGCAGGCATGTGTGGTCTGTGATTAGATTCAGAGAGAATGGGGCATCTCAGTCTCTGCATTTCCCTCTTGAGACACTCCCCCTACCATTCGCCCTGTCAAAGCTCGCGGTTCCCCAGCACAGACGTAGGGAGGAGGAGGAGGGCTCGGGAGAATCTGAGCGAAGGCTCTGGGAACTTGAGCCCGCTTTGTCCGCCACCCCCGGACCAGCCCCGGGGATCCGCAGTCCGCTGCCGCCCTGGCTTCGGCGCACGGGGCCCTTACCTGCTCCGCTTCCCCAGGGCCCGATGCCAGCCCGCCGTTCGCAGGGCAGCGGGGAGCTGGTACCCAGACACGAGTGACGACTGCACCGAAGGCTGCGTCGCTCTGCAGCTCCCGGTCACGTGAGGGCCCCGCGTCACCGTCTAGCTCGCCCTCCGATCCCCCCCCCCCACCAGGGCCGGCGGGGAGTTCAACAGGACCCTCCCCTCCACCTCCGCGCGCAAGATCTCCCCCTCCACCCAGCTGTGCGCGAGGCCCGGTCACTCAGCTCCTTTCCCTCCAATCTGAGAGCCCACAAGTGGCATCACCTCCCTGCGGTTGGAGTTTGCCCTTCTCTTGTTACCAGGGAGGGTCTGCGTCCCCCATCCACCCTCAGGCCTTGGCTCTGGCCTTTTCAGCTGCTTCTTTGAGGACTCTCTCTTTCTCTCTTACACTATAAGACTAGTGTCCCCATTGGATACGTTGCTGCACCAAAATGGGCTAGGGAAGAGGTGTCAGGAAGGGAGCAGAGAGTGCAAGGAGAGGTTTAACTTTCTTTTTTATGTTCCTTTTTTTTCCCTTTTAACGTCACATTCATTGTTTTTGTAATGGGGAAATGGCGTCAAGCCATTTTCGTTTGACATTTACAAATTAGGTTGTAAAAATAACAAAAGACTCATCCATTTGTTGACGTTGTTTTGTGCCACATTAAGAATGTTTTCGAATTGCTATAAATTATTTCACAGCTTTCAAAACAGACTGGTAATCATTAACATTTTAAATATAAAATTTTCCTGAACAAAACCAATAGGTTTTCAATGTGACCTAAAAATTCATCTTTGGAAAGACCAATCTTGGCAATTTTAAACAAGCGATTTACAACCTTTCAAAGTTGTGGCTGAATTTATTGATGATCTTGTGTCAGGTGTCTGAGAACTTCTTCATAGATGACTCCTGGGTGATGGAATGGAGACCCCACTCCTGATGAACCCAGCGCCTGAAAACTAGTGACTTCCCAGATTAACCTGTTTTCCACTCAAGGAGTTTTATTGGGATTTTACATAAGCGTGTGATCACATCAGTCTCATCACACCCAGGAAAGGACCAACTGTGCTATCCCACTAATGGAAATGAAGCTTAACAGGTGGATTTTCATTAGATCATGACACTGGTGAGATATCTCCACTATCTGCCATTCATGCACTGTATGTCCCCATAGCAGCTGGGACCTAACCCTAACCCTAACCCTAGCAGCGGGGGCATACAGTGTTCAGCATCTTTCAGTAGAGATGATAGGAGGTAAGGTCTGTGGCTGACTATGGATCTGTGGGAAATACTCCTGAAATCCATGTCATTTTTCTCTCACAAAAAGCAGTTTACAGGATTCCAAGCAGTCGCTAGGGGGAAGTCCCTGCCTTCTGTTACAGTTTCACTGCACCACCCATACACGCCCCTCAGAATAATCCCAGAACTCAGGGACAAAGTATGCAGAACTTAGTCCCCAGACATCCAGCTGCCCCTGCTGGGGAGTCATACTCTAAATATAGACCCTTCAGGCAGCCTCTTTCTTAGGTTGAAATCTGACACCCCAGCAGGAAGCTCCCTGCCTGAGGGGCCCCTGTGTGTGGGAGGCCCCTCCAGGAGGTGAAACAGGAAGCCCAGAGTGCCTTAGACCCTTACTAATGGCTTTTCAGAACTCAATGGACTGTGACCAATTTATGTTCCCCATCAGAGGGAAACATTTAGAAACTGATTATGAAGACATTTAAAATTTTAGTAAACTTAAAAGCACAAACTCATGAGCATAGGATGTCAAACAGCTTATTTGTAATAATCTAAAAACTCTTACAAATCATTAATAAAATGGTAAGCCAATAGAAAGCATGCCAAATATGCAAATGGATTTGTTTGCAGAAAAGAAATACCAATGATGGGTAAGCACATGAAGAAAAGCTCAACTTCAAAGAAATGCAGATCGAAACAACTATGTGTTGCCATGTTTCATCTAGGAGTGCCAAAATTTAGAAATTTGATAATGTTGTTGACTGGTTTATGGGGAAATGGGCACTCTCACACTCTGTTGGAGGCAGATACTGTGATGCAACAGTTTTACAGAGAGCTATTTGGCAAAATCTATTATATGATAAATATAATATCCCACAAATTCTTTGACTGAGCAATTCTATTCCTAGGAGTTTAGCCAGCCTGATACTTACACAGTTTCACAAAGATTCATATATTAGGATATGTATTGCAGTGCTTGCAAAGTTTAAAACAATCGAAGCAACATAAGAAGTCCATCAATAGGGAAAACATTAAATAAATTAGGTTAAATTTATGCAATATGGCTGATAAAAAGATTTAGATCTACGTATCCTGATGGAAAGATACTTAAGCTATTTTACTGTTTGCTTATTTTCTATTAAACTATTTGTTTATTTGTAATTGCACGCAAATTCCTCAAGAATACATTCTAGTATAAGATTCAAACCCAGAAAAAGCACTAGTACAGCTTTAACACCACTGTCCTCATCAAAGCACAGTTACCTCCCTTTTTATAAATTTTCTGTGTTAAATGCTTTTCTATACATTACACATACATGTCTTATTAAAATATATAAATGGGTCTCTTCAATAAGTGGTGCTGGAGCTTGCCTGGTGGCACAGTGGTTAAGAATCCGCCTGCTAATGCTGGGGACACGGGTTCGAGCCCTGGTCCGGGAAGATCCCATATGACGTGGAGCAACTAAGCCCGTGCACCACAACTACTGAGCCTGCGCTCTAGAGCCCTCAAGCCACAACTACTGAAGCCCGCGTGCATAGAGCCCGTGCTCCTCAACAAGAGAAGCCACTGCAATGAGAAGCCCTCACACCCCAACGAAGAGTAGCCCCCGCTCGCCACAATTAGAGAAAGCCCACACACAGGAACACAGACCCAACGCAACCAAAAATAAATTAATTAATTAGCTAACTAATTTTTTTAAAAAGTGGTGCTGGAAAAACTGGACAGCTACATGTAAAAGAATGAAATTAGAACATTCTCTAACACCATATACAAAAATAAACTCAAAATGGACTAAAGACCTAAATGTAAGACTGGATACTATAAAACTCCTAGAGGAAAACATAAGCAGAACACTCTTTGACATAAATCACAGCAATATTTTTTTGGATCCGTCTCCCAAAGTAAGTCTTGATTTCCACTATTCATTCCCTCTAAAATGCAAATCATAATTTTTTACCAATAAATTTGAATTTCAGACAAAATGGATCACATATGTTATCAAAATTGGCTCAAGAAGAAGTAGAAAACCTGAATAGACCAATAACCAATGAAGGTGATAGCCTGTTCCACATCACCTCCTTCAGAGGGACCACTGCCTCTTTCCACGTTCCTAGCTAAAAGTAAAAGCTTTAGTTTTTAAACTTTTCCACTAAAAATAAAAGCCAAAGTTGTAAGATTTCTAGCAGGAAACATAGAGGAACATATTCATTACCTTGGAGTAGGCAAAAATGTCTTGGACAGGATACAGGAAGCATTAATAATAAAAGAGAAAGGTAGACTTTATCAAAATATAAACTTTCTGTTCATCTGTACACATTATTAACAAAATGAATAGGCAAGCCACAGACTCGGAAAAAATTATATATGCAGTTCATAGATCTGACAAAGGACTTTTATCCAGCATATGTAAAGACATACAAATGAACAATCAAAAGAAGAACCCAATGTAAAATTGGGCACGAACTTAAATGGACACTTCACAAAAGAAGATACCCAATCTTCAACATCTTTAGTAATCAGGGAAATGCAAATTGAAAGCACAATGAGATATCACCACACACCCACTAGAACGGCTAAAGCCAAAGACTAACAACACCAAATGTTGGTGAGAATGGAGAAACCAGAACTCTAATATATTGCCATTAGGGGTGTAAACTGGTACAAGCACTTTGGAGAACTTTTCTGCAGTTTCTTACAAAGTTTAATGTTCACTTACCCTACAAACCAGCAGTTTCACTTCTGAGTATTTAGTCAAGAAAAATGAAAACATATGTCCACGCAAAGACTTGCACATGAATGTTTATATCAGCTTATTTCATTCATAATAGGCTAAAACAGAAAACGACGGGAGAAAGGATAAACAAATTGTTGTATGTATATACAATAGAATACCACTCAGTAATAAAAAGTAATGAAATACCGATACATGCAACAAGATGGATAAATCTGAAAAGCAGTATGCTGAATGAAAGAAGCCAGACACAAAGGAGTACTGTAGGATTCCATTTATATGAAACAGAGAACAAATAAAACTAATCTGTGATGATAAAAATGAGAAAGTGGTTGTCTGGGAGATAGAGGGGAATTAACTGGAAAGAGGAACAAGGGATCTTTCTGGCGTGATGGAAATATTCTGTATCTTGGTTTGTGTGGTAGTTACATGGTTATACACAATTGTTAAAACTCTAAAAACTGAACATTTAAGATACGTGTGATATATTGCATATAAATTATACCTCAGTACACACCAATTTCTTCTCCAGAGAGAGTTGTCTTATTAGTTTGGGTATAGCACAACAGACCTTTTTCTATGAATTAAGTACACATATGTGTACCTACAGAAATACTGTTGGGGGGCATCATATTGTACATACGTTTCACAACTTGATGGTTTTTACTCATCAACATATCTTGGAGCTCTTTTCATGTCAGTAAATGTGGATCTTTTTAACTGTTGTATTGTTTTCCTTAGTGTGGTTATAGCATGGTTTATTTACCTATTCCTCTACTGATGGACATTTACGTTTTCTTTAATTTTGAATAATATCAAACAATGCTACAAAAATTATCTTTGAAAATTTTGCCAATTGGAAAACTGAGAAGTGGTATAGCAATGTTGTAGATTACATTTTGCTTTTAAGTAGTGAGGTTGTGCATTTGTTCACATGTGTGTTGGACATATGTAGCCCTATGAATTGCCTGCTCACATCTTTTTTCTATTTTTCTGTTGTATTATCTTTATCTTATTGTCTTTGCAGAAGAGCTGTATTTAGTGTGGATAGAACTTGTTTCTCTCTTTATTATGTTACAAATATCTTCTCCCACTTTGTAGCTTGTTTCGATATTGTTTATGTTGTCTTTCCACGTACTGAAGTTTTTCAATTTTGATGTGATCAAATGAATTGTTTTTTTCATTTATCGAATTTTTAATTTTAAAAATGAAAAATTACATAGTTATTGACTATATTCCCCACACTGTACATTTCATAACTGTGACTCATTTATTTTGCAACTGGAAGTTTTTACCTCTTAATCTCCCTGACTTACTTACCTCCGCCCACCCTCCTTTCTTCTGACAACAACCTCTGTATCTATAACTTTGTTTCTGTTTTGTTATGTTTGTTCATTTGTTTAGTTTTTCAGATTCTACATGTAAATGAAATCATACAGTAATTGTTTTTCTCTGACTTATTTCACTTAGCATAATACTCTCTAGGTCCATCCATGTTGTCACAAATGGCAAGATTTCATTCTTTTTAATGACTGAGTAATATTCCATTATATATATATATATATATGTATATGTATATGTATGTATGTATGCCACATTTTCTTTTTTCCATTCATCTATTGATGGGCACTTAGGTTGTTTCCATATCTTGGCTACTATAAATAATGCTGCAATGAACATAGGGGTGCATATATCTTTTTCGAATTACTGTTTTTGTTTTCTTTGGATAAATACCCAGGAGTGGAATTGCTGGATCATATGATAGTTCTACTTTTAATTTTTTTTTTTTTTGGCGTTATGCGGGCCTCTCACTGTTGTGGGCTCTCCCGTTGCGGAGCACAGGTTCCGGACGCGCAGGCCCATCGGCCATGGCTCACGGGCCTAGCAGCTCCGCTGCATGTGGGATCTTCCTGGACCGGGGCATGAACCCGTATCCCCTGCATCGGCAGGTGGACTCTCAACCACTGCGCCACCAGGGAAGCCCTACTTTTAATTTTTTGAGGAACCTCCATAATATTTTCCATAGTGGCTCTACCAATTTACAATCCCACCAACAGTGCATGAGGGTTACCTTTTCTCCACATCCTCCTCAACACTTGTTATTTCCTGTCTTTTTGATAATAACCATCCTAATGGGTGTAAGGTGATATCTCATTGTGGTTTTGATTGCATTTCCCTGATGATTAGTGATGGTGAGCATCATTTAATGTGCCCGTTGGTCATCTGTATGTCTTCTTTGGGAAAAAATGCATATTCAGATCCTCTGCCCATTTTTTAATTGGGTTGTATGTTTGATGTTGAGTTGTAGGAGTTCTTTGTATATTTTGGATATGAACACCTTGTCATACATACCATTTGTAAATATCTTCTCCCATTCAGTAGGTGGCCTTTTCATATTGTTCATTGTTTCCTTTGCTCTGCAAAAGCTTTTTCATTTGATTTGGTCCCATTTGTTTATTTTTGCTTTTCTTTCCCTTGCCTGAGGAGACATATCCATAAAAATATTACTAATATGGATGTCAAAGAGCTTACTGCCTATGTTTTCTTCTAGAACTTTTATGGTTTCAGATCTTATATTTAAGTCTTTTAATCCATTTTGAATTTATTTTTGTGTGTGGTGTGAGAGAGTCATTTATGGATTTTTTCCTCCCCAACAAAAGTTTATGAAAAATAGTATAATGCTATTATAAGTTTTAAAAATCCATATGGAACTTAATAATTGGCATGAGATAATTCTCTGATATTATTTTTTCCAAATGGATATCCAACTTCCCAAAAGCATCTATTGAAGAATCTATCCTTCCTCCCACTGTTTTGAAGTAGAACTTTTACCATATATTTAATGTCCGTATGTACTTGGATCTATAAGAGGATATATTGGTTAAAGACAAGAATCTTATTGTACATACTGTTCTGTACTATGTTTTTCCTCAAATTAATTTATAAATTTAGCACTATCCAGTCAAACCAGTTCTTTTTTAAATAACACCTGAAGTAACAGTTTGAACTGAAACAGAATTTCTTAAATTTTCTAAAACTGCTGGGCTGAGCAAAACTAAGACTGAGCAAAACCAAGGCAGAGCATTCTTGGGAGAAATCAGTTGCACTAGAGGAAGGGAATTAAACATTTTCCTACCTTTCCAGTAAGATCTATATTTCAAGTAACCAAATAGCCTTGTTAATGAAGGAAAACACTTTCTTTCAGATTAGAAGAACATTAATTAACTAATAAGCATATAAGAATGATAGGATTCAAAAATTATCATTTTGTGATCCCCAATGAAATAATTGATTTAGGTAAATATTATCAATACATGCCTAAATCATCAGATGTCAGTCATAAGGGGAAAAACATAACTTTAGAAAAGAGGAATTATATCATCACCAGCTTAACCCAGTTTAATTTAATTGAGTTTTTTCCCCTAGCTGCTTGAGATAGATGTTTTGATGGTTTATTTCCAGCCTTTATTAATTTCACAGGTTTGTTTGCTCAGGTTTATCAAAGTAAAATTTACACACAGTAAAATTCAGTTTTTTTAGATGTAAAGTTTTATGAGTTTTGACAAATGTATGAAGTCATGTAACTACCATCACAATCAAGATATAGAATATTTTCATCACCCTAAAAAGTTCCTTTGTGCCCTTTATAGCCAATCCTCTCTCCCCAACCTCAGCCTCTGGAAACCACTGATCTGATTTCTGTTCTTGCAGTTTTGCTTTCTTCAGAAAGCCATATAAATGAAATAAGCCTTTTGTGTCTGAGTTTCTAAGATAGTGCTTTTGAGCTTTATATATGTTGTTACTTGTATTAATAGTTCAGTCTTTTCTATGGCTTAACGTTGCACTGTATATATGTAGCACAATCTGTTTTCCATTCACCAGTTGATGAACATTTGAGTTGCTTCCAAGTTAAGCCCATTACCAATGAAGCTGCTATAAATGTTTTCATACAAATCTTTGTTTACTCCTCCCTGGGTATACACTTAGGAGTGGGATTGTTGATTTTCTATTAAAAAACTGTTTTACCAAAGTGGCTGTGCTATTTTACATTCCCACCAGAATTATGTGACAGTTCCAGTTGCTCAAATCCTCACCTGTACTTGGTTTTGTCATTTTGTAACTGAACAAAATTTGGGTCTGCTCATCTGCATGCAGTAAAGTCAATCTACTCACTCCCAATTGTGGTGAAGGAAAGTGCAGCATTTATTGCAAGATGCCAAGCAAGGAATCCAGGTAGCTAATGCTCAAAAGACCTGAACTCCCCGATGTATTTCAGGGAAAGATTTTTAAAGACAGGGTGAGGAAGAGGGTTGCAGGATGCATGATCAGCTCGTGGACATTCTTCTTATTGGTTGGTGGTGAGGTAATCAGGAGTCAACATCATCAGCCTTCTGGTTCCCACCAGTCTGGGGTCTACGTGCTTGCGGGAAGCACGCAGTTTTCTTCCACCTGGTAGGGGTTTCAATATCTGCAAAACAGCTCAAAGGGTGTGGCTCAGAATATTATCTACATTCCTTGAGGAGGAACTAAAGGTCCTTGACTTTGTGTAATGGCTAAACTATTATTATTTTGTCTTGTTTGACTGTTTACCTTTGTTTCTGAATTTTCTCACTTTTCTGATTACACTTATTCTTTGGAACTTGGGGAAGGCCTAGGAGGCTAAAGTTTTTCTACAAACAAGATATGGAGGTGTGGGGCCTGTCCTGGGGAGGCCCCATAGGGTCCTGCTCCATTACAATTTTTTAAGGTCATTGTAATAGGTATGGCTATTCTAATCTTTTGCCCATAATTTTAAATTGGGTTGCTTTTTTTCTTATTATTGACATGTAAGAGTTCTTTATATATTCTGGATACAAGCCAGAATTATATTAGCTATGCTGACTTGCAAATATTTTATCCCGGTCTATGATTTGGCTTTTCATTTTCTTAACAGCATCTTACAAACAGCAGTAGTTTTTAATTTTGATAAATCCAATTTATTTTTTCATTATGGTTTGTACTCTTTGTCCTAGAGAAAATTTTTTACCTGACCCAAGATTGCAAAGGTTTTCTATTGTGTTTTCTTCTAGACATTTTATAGTTTTAACCCTTACATTTAGGTAGATGATACATTTTGAGTTAATTTTTGTGTAAAGTGTGAGGTTTATTTTTTTTTCCGTATGGGTGGCCAATTGTTCCAGCATCATTTGTTAAAAAGTCTACTCTTTTTCCACTAAATTACCTTGGCACCTTTGCTAAAAATCAACTGACCACATGTGTGGGTTTGTTTCTGGACTCTTTATTCAGTTTTTTTGATCTATAAACCTATCCTTTCACCAAAACCACATTCTTTTGATTACTATACTTAAGTCTCAAAATCAGGTAGTGTGAGACCTCCAATTTTGTTCTTTTTCTAAGTTGTTTTGGCTATCCTAGGTCCTTTGTTTTTTCTGTATAAATTTTTAAATCAACTTGTCAGTTTCTAATCCAAGAAAAGGCCTCCTGAGATTTTGTACCCCGCAAATTCTAATATGTCACAATTTCATTAATGCTCAGTTCAAAATACTTTCTAGTTTCCATTTTTATTTCTTCTTTGACACACACATAGGTTATTTAGAAATGTATTACTTAATTTCAAAACATGTAACAATTCCCAATTTATTTTTAATTAATTTCTATCTTAATTTCACAATGGTCAGAGAACATACTTTGTGTTATTTTAATCTTTAGAGTTTGTCAGGACTTTTTTTATGTCCTTCACATAGTCAAATTTTGTAGATGTTCCATCTGTACCTAGAAAGAAAGTGTATTCTGCTGTATTAGAGTATGGGGTTCTATATTTGTTGATTATGTTAAGATTATTAATTGTGCTATTCAAATATTTTGTATTCTTATTGATTTTTGTCTGATTTTATACTGAGAGAGGTCTGTTCAAAATCTCCCATGACATTTCTTCCATGGAACTATACAATAATGATAATAAACAAATTGAAACTGTATGCAACCACATGGATGAATCTCACAAATATAAAGTTGAGTGAAAGAAGGCAGACACAACATAGCATGGAGTGGATGATTCTATTTAGATAAAATTCAAAAACAGGCAAAACTAATCTATGTTTTTAGAAGTCTGAATAATGGTTACTCTTGGTAGGGAGAGAGGGTTTAGTGACTAGAGGGGGATAACATTGGGGTTTCTGGGGTGCTGGTAATGTTCTCTTTCCTGATCTGGGTTCTGGCCACACAAATATGTTGATTTTGTGAAAATTTATCAAGGTGTACATTTATGGTTTGTGCACTTTTCTGTCTGTTATATCTCCTAAAGCTTACTTAAAAAAAATAGTCAACCTCACCAGTGCTCAAACAACAGTGAAATATTATGTTTTCTCACCAGAATTGTAACTCTCTGTATTTGTATGCAGGTAGCCAAATGAATACTCCTTTGCATAATTGTCTGGAGTATAAACTAGTACAATTTTTTGAATGGATATGTGTATTAGAAAGTTCTTAAAATGTGTATACCTTCGAACCCAAGAATTTAATTTCTGGGAAAGCATCCCAAAGAAATGAGAAAACAAATGCACAAACATGTATTCATAAAGATGCTCATTGCAGTGTTATTTATAATTCTATAATGCTAAACAACTTGAATATCCAGTAGGGGATAGGTTAAAGAAATCATAATACTTTCATATAATAGAGTACAGTGTAGTCTTTAAAAACTATAACAGAACTAAAAATTTTCAATGGAAATATATTTATGATATACATTATTTTTAAGTAAAAATAGGTAACAAGATGATATGTATCTTATGGGTTTTTTATTCAAATACATATGTATATACACATATATACAAATATACAGGGAAAACTCTAGATGGATATATATACATATAAAATAAAGTGTTAACAATTGTGAAATGTCCTTTTTTGTCTTTACTGATACTCCTTGCTTTAAAATCTACTTTATCTGATGTTGCCATGGCTACATCAGATTTCTTTTGTTGATATTTGCATGGTATATCTTTTTCAATCCTTTTACTTTCAACCTTCTGTGGCTTCGTATTGAAGGTGAATCTTTTCTAAGCAGCAAATAGTTATTTTTTAATCCAGTCTGACAAGTTTTGTCTTTTGATCGGAATGTTTAGGCTGTTTACCTGTAAATTTGTGGTATATTTGGGCTTAAATCTACCATCTTACTATTTGATTTCTACCGTATTTGTTCTGCCTGTTCTATATTGTTCTTTCTCTTGCCCTTTTTGGGATTGCTTAATATTTTTAAATTCTATTTTCCCTCTCTATTACCTTGTTAATTATACATTTTTTCCTATTATTGCAGTGGTCACCCTAGAGATTACGAAATGTGTCCTAGACATTATTAAAATCTAATACAAATAATTTTACCACACTGTCTGACATAAAGTGCTCCTAAAATATTTGATCCCTTACCTGCATTCCCCACTTCCATCTGTGATTTCGAAGCCTGTGCTTTTCTGTCTATATATCACTGAGTTGGAAACCTAATGATGTCAGTCCTACGCTTCAGCCCTTTAACACAAGGTAGAGGTTTTTATCTCCCTTTCCTCATCTCATCAAAAGAAGTTGAACTGGCACCCATATGCATGTGTCACTTCCAAGCAACTATAACATAGTCATATATTGATCCCTGGAATTCCATCATCTAAAAGGGTAAATGTGGTAAAATTGGGAAGTTGTGCATGTCAAGTCAAGGTAAGAACACAGACTGGATTCAGGAAACCTGGAGATGTTTTTACCCCATCTCGACCTATATTCATTTATAGGTCACTTGATATTCTTGGCTCTACCACTAGATGTCAGCAAATCCTAGAAAGGGATGGGTTGTTCAGGGTGTAGGATTCGGGGTGTTTATTCCCATTCTCTTTCTGTTGTAATGTATTTTCCAAATGTTCTACAAAAAAAAAGGTATCAGTTTTTCTAGGAAAAAATATAATTAATATTACCCATATCAGGCACTTACTAGCACCATATCCATTCCTCTTTGTTATAGAGCAAAATAATACAGTTCATTATCACTACCAAGCTATCAGTGGGTATCTTACTTCTGTAAATCCAGTATCTTTCCCAAAGACAAGGCTGGTTTTCACTCTCCCCAAGACTTAGCTTCCACAACTTTAAAATGAGGATAACAATTCTCCCCCAAAGTGTTGATCAAAGTATGTAATGCCACCATGTAGGTGCGAGAGCCAAGGTCTGTGCAAATCGATCCCCACCCAGTTCAACAGATACACAGCAAACACAAAAGTAGTGTAGGGAGTAGCCCACAGTGCAGGTTGCCCAGAACACAGAGCACTTGGGAGACAAAACTGGAAACGTAGTCTGGATCCATGGGGTAGAGAATGCAAGCTGGGGAAAGGAGTTTGAAGTTCTCTTGGTAGGTAGTGGATTGCTTCTGAGAGTGTTTGTGTAATTACATCAGGGTCCACTTTAGGGAAACTACTATGGGCAGCTGTGTGTAAAGTGGCCTGGAGAGAGGCAGGTGGAAGGTTTGGGAAGCCATTACAGTGGTATGATACTTGGGGGCTTAAACCACCTGCTTTCTCCAGGGGGCCTTCTCTACAGTGTGGACAGATCAGCAGACCTTGATGAAAACTGGGCGTGGGGGGAGGGGCGGGGCAAGAGAGAGGTTGAAAGATCTATGAATAATGCATATATGAAACTAAATAGATATCCTTTTAGTCTTTTTACATAAAAAAAAAATCTTTCAAGCACATATACAATAAGTATATGTACTGCTTAACAAGCAACTTTAAAAATAACATTTTGTTTACTCTAAAAAAAAGGCTTTTCATTAGAAAAGAGAAAAATATGAAGACAGATGCTGCCTCGGGATCAGAATCAGAGTTGCAATTCTGAAGGTCTCGGTACCAGAGGCTTTGCAAGTGGAGGAGAAAATGGAGAAGGGACTTGGCCTTGGCTTCACAGCCAGGTCTTTGCAGAATTTACCACCCGCTGGCAGCAATCTCTCTGAATATAAGACATTCAGCGGTCTCTAAGCCCTAAAACTAGACATCAACTTCCTGCCTGAGTTGAAGAGAAAGCTGCATGTGTGAAGACGTTTGAGACATAGAAACAAACACATACACAGATACACTGTCAAATCAGTTGCTTTAACCTACTCTTTTCTCAACAAACAAGTATATTGTGAACACATTTCCAAAACATAACATATGAGTACATAATTTTCGTCAGTTGGGTCACATATTTTTGCTCTTTAGTAATTTTTATCTTAATAAATTTTCCTGAGTATAAATTTCAAACAAGGCAAACATGTATATGTGTAAATTGAAATTATCCTATAATCCCATCTGCCTGACCCTCAGTCCTTTTTTTAATATTTATTTATTTATTTGGCTGTGTTCGGTCTTAGTTGCGGTGGCATGTGGGATCTAGTTCCCTGACCAGAGATCGGACCCAGCCCCCCTGCATTGGGAGCACAGATTCTTAGCCACTGGACCACCAGGGAAGTCCTGACCCTCAGTCCTTGACCCAAAGATATTCACTGAAAATAGACAGATGTCTATTCTTCAGGTGTGTTTCTCTGTATGTAATTTATTAATGTATAATTACATATAATCAGATATTTACATAAATATACTAAAATGCACATATTCTTCAAAATTATAATCATGTTATACATATTATTCTGCAACTTGCTTATTTCACTAATATGATTTCTATTATTTGCTAATGTTTATTAGCCACAAATATTGGTCCTCTAGTGAATTTTCTGTTGACATCATTGACCTGTTGGTTAGTAAATCTGCCAAACAGAGCAGAAATATAAACCCCATGGAGTTTGCAATATTTTCTCTCTACTTTTTACATAACTTTTCTTTTTTCCTGCCATACAAAGTGTTTTACATTTTTCAATATTATTGACTAAAATTATACAGTTATATATAAAATTATTCAAAATAAAGTTTATTTTTAAAATAAATAAAAGTCACACCCATTAGGATGGCTATTATATTTTTTTTTTTCTTTTTTTTTTTTTTTTTTTTTTTTGCAGTACGCGGGCCTCTCACTGTTGTGGCCTCTCCCGCTGCGGCGGAGCACAGGCTCCGGACGCGCAGGCCCAGCTGCCATGGCTCTCGGGCCCAGCTGCTCCGCGGGATGTGGGATCTTCCCGGACCGGGGCACGAACCCGTGTCCCCTGCATCGGCAGGCGGACTCTCAACCACTGCACCACCAGGGAAGCCCTATTATATTTTTTAAAGCAGGAAATAACAAGTGTTGGTGAAAATGTGGAGAAATTAGAATTTTGTGCATTCCTGGTGGGAGTGTAAAATGGTACAGCTGCTGTGACAAACAGTATGGATGTTCCTCAAAAAATTAAAAATAGAATTACAATATGATCTAGCAGTCCCACTTATAGGTATATACCCAAAAGTAGTGAAAGCAGGGATTCGAACAAATATTTGTGCACCAATATTCATAGCAGTATTATTCACACTGATAAGACTTTCTCCTTCACCAAATTTTAGTCAGGTTCCTCTGAACCTTTTTCTCAACTAGGTCTCAACCTTTGGACTCTTGTGTTCATCCTTGCATAGCCCAATTTTAACAAAAATCCTGCTAAGTCAACTTAGCAAGAATCTCCACTCCCAATATCTGATCACCATGGCTTGCCTTCAGCAAGAACCCTAGTCAGGTTGGTTTAACCAGAATCCCCCCCCGCTTCAATTTTCCATCCACTGACTCCCCACTCTGCTCCTAGGCTATGAACCTGTATTTGCCCATGATGTACTCAGAACTGACCTCAGTTATAATCTGAGGTTTCTTTACTCTTATTACAATAGTTCCTGAATAAAATCTGTTCTTAATACTTTAACTACTATACAGCTCTGGTTTTCTTTAACAGCAGAAGCCAAAAGATGGAAACAACCCAAATGTCCACCAATGGATGACTATCATACAGTGGAATATTATTCAGCCTTAAAAAGAAATGAAATTCTGATACATGCCAAATGAAAGAAGACACACACACACACAAACACACACACACACACACACACACACACACACACACACCCCAAATACTGTATGATTACACTTACATGAGGCACCTGGAGTAGTCATATTCATAGAGGCAGAAAGTAGAATAGTGGTTACCAGGGGCTGATGGAACAGGAAATTAATGTTTAATGAGCATGGAACAAGATGAAAAGAGTTCTGGAGATGGACAGTGGTGATGGTTGTACAACAATTTGAATGCAGTGGATACCACTGAACTGTGCACTTTAAAAAGATTATAATGGTAAATATTATGTATATTTTATAAATAAATAAATAATACAGTCCATTGTAATAGAAATTGAGCAATACCCTGGGGAGCATCAAGTGCCAGCCCCTAGAGAGATTAGAGCACTCAGAGCCCAGGCGGCTTCAGGACACAAAGGACAAAGCTTTCGAGTAATTCAAGGCTTCACTATTTATCTCTCTTAACCCAGCCCACACTTAAGTACAAGGATTACACATGCACGTGCATGAATACTAGGAAGCGTGGCTCATTGGAGCCATCTTTTTTTTCACGATTTATATACATATTTTCCCTTTACTTCTTTCCATTCACTTGGATACTTAATCTACCCATATGTTCTAACTTAGTTATCTCAATTACAGACTTAAGGAATGGGTCTCTATCAAGAGTCACTGTCAAATCTCGCTTTATTTTGAAAATGGATGACCTAAGTAAGTGGTTCTTTCTCACATTCATGGCCCTTTAATATGTCTTCTTCCTAGGTTCTGTGTGCTGGACTAGTGGATATATATTGCTTCACCTCTACAGACATCATAAGCCAGAGGGGAAGAGGGTGGGGGACTGGACGAAATAGGTGAAGGAGATTAACAGGTACAAACTTGTAGCTATAAAATAAATAAGCCACCTGGATGTAATGTACACATAGGGAATATAGTCAATAATATTGTTATAAGTTTGTATGGTGACTGATGGTAACTGGACTTATGGTGATCACTTCATAATGTATAAACTATTGAATCACTATGTTGTACATCTGAAACTAATATAACATTATATGCTAATTATAACTCAATTTAAAAAAACACAGGTTTGCTTTTTGAAAAATAACTTAGACTGAAAGAAACAATCATATCAAGTCCGTAGAAAGAGATGAAACACAAAATCAAAATGATGATCTTTTTATAGTTGCTCTCATCTCAGGGCTCATTTGTAAATAGGTTCTTAACAATTTATATTTTTTATTAGGGTCCACAGTCTGCTAAATAAAAGCAGTAATAAGATATTTCATAAAGTATCATACAATTTAAATCTTATGAACTTAATTTCATAAAAAATTAGGTGCATATTCATACTGGCTACCCTAGAAATGTTGTGTTTCATCTATGGTCTAAAATAGTGTATAAGAGATTTAGTTCCACCACTAAAAACAATCCCGTCACTACATTTTTTACATGTTTTACAACAAAAAGTTTGTGCTCTTAATCAAAAAGATCCACAGACTAATTCAGCATGTAAAAAATAATTTTACAAAAACACCAAGAAAACCTTTCAAACTCACTTTTATTTTCCTTTTTCTTCCTCACAGAACTTCTCCATACATCACATTTCTTGCAGCTATAAAGTCACTTGATGCTGGTCAGGTACCATTTTATGCCTAAACTTTGCTGGCATGAAAATATGACACTTAACCAGTGTTAAATGTATAAAATATTTATATAGGGCAGCACACCAAGGTTTATACACTTGGCAATTAAACCACATAAAAATAGGACAAGACCCCCATTCTACATGTTTCGAATCAAGTGTTCACAGTCCCTATCTGGTGACTGTCCACTGATTCAAAAGGCAGCAGAGGCAACAGGCAGTTACTTCAAAGGACATTGAACACTATGATCTAGAAGCACATTATGATGTTACCCCAGTGTCACGTACCACCCTACCTTTGTCCAGGGTGGTCTCATAATTCGAGAATGGCAGGTCCAGCTGATACAAAATAAAGACAGACAACATAATATTTAGTCTGTGGAGATATCCTAACTCATTACTATGCACACACTGTGATTTTGAACACAACTCGTCCTAAAAACTTGTCAAGAACATCCTGGTGTTTTCGGTTGGGTAATCCACCTACCTTTCACTTGACTGTTACTTCTTTTACGGTACTGCAGGGTCAAAGGTGACCTAGATGGCAACTAATGGCTATAGATACCTCACATGCAGTTTTTTCTCATAATATGGAAAATATTTTATTCCTATAATTCCATTGGGAGGATAAGTTGATAGAGTAGCTGTGTTTTCATCCTTCGAAATACATTCTATAGTTGGTTCTCCTTAAGGCTTTAATTCAATTACTCTGTTTGTTTTCACATGAATACAAGGCTTTCCTCTGGTATAACCAAACTTAGGATCATCCACACCACCACATGCTTGAAGTAAGACAGTAAAAAAAACTGACATGCAACATAAACTGGACTTCTCTGTTCAAAAGGCACTTCATCAGGACAGACTGTGAGATTCTTCTGTTCTTCTAAGTCATATGGCTTTAGGTCTCCAATGTACCCTTTATAGGAATCTGGATCAGACAGATTGAATGAATATTCCAACGCAGTCACTGATTTTGGAAAAACCATAAGTCCTGGACTATCTGGTCACGATATTTTGGAACCTCATGGTTCAGATTCTGAAACATAGCCCACATTGTGAATGAGAAGAGCGCAGCCAGGAACCCATAAAAGCCTGGGTAAAAGGGCAAGATCAAACCTTTGTTTAAGGGCCTTTTCACTGTTCAAATACAAGTGCGTTTTCGTGTATGATGCGCTTGTGTGATTAACCCACAGCTGTACATTCAGTGTACAGTACACACTCAATACTCCCACTCTTTCCGACTGGTTGGGGTGGCAGCGTTAGTCACAAGACAGCTTCAGGGGTGGAAATTTCCTCTTCCTGGGAGTGGAGCAGGGTCTGGCTTCGCTGAACCGCTTGGCACCTCCGCCAGAGTCTCTCCGTACAAAGGCGCGCTACGTACAAATAAGGCCCCGGGGGCGCTCGGGCCGCAGGGTCCAGGCTCGGGCTCCAGGAAGGGGTCCCCGGCTGGCCGGCGCCGCTCAGGAAGGGAGGCTCCGGCTCATTGGAGCCGTCTTAGAGGCTGCTTGCCACAGCATCATTTGTCCATCTCTCTATACTGGTTGCTGAGAATGCTTTCATATATCATGAGAATTAGCCCTAATTTGCAAATATTTACTCTAACCATTACAGACAAGCTTTGCTGGGATGTTATTGTTTTTGTTATTTGCCATAGGGCATTTAAAATTTTTCAGTAATAGAATCATTTACAAGTAATACAGCTCACTATATAAAATGATCAAAAAATAATATCCTGGCCACCATCGACTGCACAGGGAGATTAAAGCATTCAGAGCTCTGGTAGTTTCGGGACACAGTGAGAAAGCTTTATTGTAATTCCAGGTTTCACTGCTGAGCAGGCATTTACAAGACAGTGTCCCTGATTTACTTCACCTCTCCTAACTTCCCATAGCCTGGTCTGAATTAGGGATTTAATAAGAAGTAACCTGAATAGCTCTTAAGATCAAGGGAGATTTTGGGAGCCTGGTGCTTAATCCCTCACCCACAGGGCTCCCCAGGGCGGGAGACATGATGAAATCACAATGCCACATGAACAGTTCTGTGGACCAGTGACTGGTCCCCTCACACTTAAGGAGAGTGACGTAGTGTCAGCCACTGTCTGAGTCAATGGCACAAAGCATGGGCCTGGGCACACTACACTCTGTATCCCCTTTGCTTTGACCCCAGGCCATGTACCTCCACCAGCCCTCTCAGCTCACAGTGATTCTCTAGGTCCTCGTAAAAGGTAAATGTCATTTTTGTTTGTTATTCACATCAGTAGTTCTCCAACTGTGGTCCCTGGACCAGCAGCATCAGCATCACCTGGGAACTTGTTAGAAGTGCATATTCTTGGGCCTCACCCAGATGGGGCCCAGTAATTAGTGTTTACACGTCATACAGATGACACAAGGCAGTTTGAGAACCATTGCTCTAATCTAGAAATGACTGATAGAGTTTTATATGTTATCACCTCTCTGAGCCTCAGTCTTCTCAGTGGATGTGACAAAATCCCTCACTTTACCACAGTGGTGTGAGGAATAAATGGGAAATCCTTTGCAAATGGTATCTGTTGACTCTTCTGTGTTGTAAGATGAATTACCTCCTGGAGCTAGGAAAAGAATAGAAAATCCTTATACTATTTCCTTTTTTTTTAAAGAAAGTGCTATAACTGATCTAAAAAAAAATAAAGTCTTGTAAAAATGTGCTTTCTTTTCCTCCTTACTTTATCTTCCAGGAGACTATAATACAAAATATAGTGAGAAAATCTATTTTTAAATGTCTGGCACACCATAAGACTTCAACAAATGTTAGTCCTGGCCTACTCTGATTTCCCTCTCACATAAACTACATAGAATACAGCTATCACAGACAGCATCTGGAAATGTAAACAATAAGTAAAATATACATATATTTGCATAATGTATGAAGCTTTGGTGCCATGTCTTCATTGCATGAAGGAGGAGTCCTGAGGGAAGAAAATACTCCCACCATGTCCTTTTATTAAGATTTATTTATTTAATTTTTGGCTGTGTTGGGTCTCCATTGCTGTACGTGGGCTTTCTTTAGTAGTGGTGAGCAGGGGCTACTCTTCATTGCGGTGCATGGGCTTCTCATTGTGGTGGCTTCTCTTGTTGCTGGCTTCTGTAGTTGTGGCACATGGGCTTAGTTGCTCCGCGGCATGTGGGATCTTCCCGGACCAGGGATTGAACCCATGTCCCCTGCATTGGCAGGTGGATTCTTAACCACTGCACCATCAGGGAAGTCCCATCCACCATTTCCTTTTATTCCAGGTGGTTACTTGACCCTATTAGTTTAGCTCAAGTTTGACATTGAAGAGGAATCATTTCTGCCTGATCAGTGTGGCTAGAGGTTTTGCCTGAGCCTCAGGCCTAATGCAAACATTACCAACTTGCCTAGAACACTGTCTGTAACATACCAGCCACTCAGTACACAGGAATGAATGAATGAATGATAGTGACTCCTGGGCTCAGTCTCCGGATGATCACCCATCTCCTCATGTAGAGGGCTGCAATCATGACCTCTGATAAATGGAAAGAAGCAGGTTTTGAGAACCTCTGTGTATCAGGTTTTGTTCTAGGTGTTCGAGATACATTAGTGAACAAAACAAAGTGTTCACCCTCCATGTAGCTTACATTCTAAATTCTTAGAATATAGAGGAAGAATCAGACAATATACACTGTAATGTCAGGTAATGATAAGTCAATGAATGTGCATGTGGATATGAGGCTTAGCAAATAGAATTATTATTCCCCCAGCAGCTTAGAGAAATGGCTGATGCCAATTCTGAGGCATTTAATGTACAAGATAAGTCTAGAATATCTTGTTATATCACTTAGCAAAGAAGTGGTCAAAGATTACTAGAGTAAAAAAATTAAGGAATGCTGAGGTCATGTCAAAAGGACACAGGAGATAGCCTGAAGAGTCTTCCACTGGCCTAAGATAGAACTTGAGCATAAAAAAGACTATACCAAAAATAAAAAAGACTATAACAGATTGAAACACATTGAACATGTTTTTTTTTGTTGTTGTTGTTTTGTTTTTTTGTGGTACGCGGGCCTCTCACTGTTGTGGCCTCTCCCGTTGCAGAACACAGGCTCCGGAGGCACAGGCTCAGCGGCCATGGCTCACGGGCCCAGCCGCTCTGCGGCATGTGGGATCTTCCCAGACCGGGGCACGAACCCGTGTCCCCTGCATTGGCAGGCGGACCCTCAACCACTGCGCCACCAGGGAAGCCCTGAACATGTCTTTTAAACTGTCAAGACAGTTCTCAGAAAAAGATATATAAATGACGCTTAAATATATGAAATAATACTCAACTTTACTCATAAGAGAAGTATAAATTAAAACTAAGGTAAGATATAATTTCTCACTTATCAGATTGGCAAAAAGTCAAAGGTTTGACCACATAGTCTTTGGTGAGGCTGTGAACAGACATTCTCATGCTTTGATGGTGGGAATGTAAAATAGTACCACCCCAATGGAGGGGAAGTTGTTGAATCTTGCAAAATTACATAAAGCTTTTTCCCTTTGACCCTGTAATCCCACTTCTAGGAATGTATCCCAAGGATACACTGGCAAAAATACAGTAAAGCATATGCAGTAGATTATTCACTGCAGTTCTATATGTAATAGCAGAAGGTTAAAAAAAAACAAATGTCCATCAATAAAGGACTGTTTGAATCAATTGCAATACATCCACATTAAGGAGTATTATGTAGCTGTAAAAAGAATGAGGAATATATACTCTATATACTACTTTGGAATGATCTCCTGGTATATTGTTAAGGTGAAAAAGACAAGGTGGAGAAAAGCATGTATAGTATGCTACCATTTACCTAAAAAGGGAGAGAGAGGGATGAGTACACAGATGATAGTGATAGAGGATGATGATAGATAGATAGAGAGAGAGATAGATTCCTGATATTAAATCAAAATAATGGTCAGACATCTGATCCACTCCCATCTTGGGCCCCAGGAGTTCAGGCTATGGGATTGGCAGCAGCAAAGTAGCCCAGCTTTGTGAAGACTCCTAGGCACCCAGGCACTCATCTTCCTCACTGAAGCCACCACCAAGATTTCTAAGAAGAAGGTCAATTCAGCTAAAGAGGCAGTAAAGAAAGAGCCCAAGAGGAGATTCACAGGTTGTAGCCAAACCTGTTCCTTCCAAAGTTGAGACTAAGCAAAAAACAAAAGGCAACAAGAAAGAATAAACCTTCAGGAAAAATGTGCAAGCAAGAGGGAAAGGAGGAGCAAAAGGGAAATCCACTGGGACTGGGGTGGCTAACCAAGACACTAAAGGCTGCAAAAAAGAAGAAACAAAAAAGGAGAGCATGGCCTCTGATGCAGCAGGACGGAAAGAAGTCAAGTCTGACTGGCATACTTAAACCAAGTCTTACTGGTGGTCCCAGTGCCTCCCTTCTTCAACAATATGGAGGAATGTTTTTTATCAGCTATTTAGAAAATGCAAATTTTTAAGTAGTTCCAGAAACATATTTTTAAGAAGGAAGAAATTCCACCTCATTTAAAAAATATATTTAGATAAGTGTAAATGCTTTGTTTAGGAGATGAAATCATGTGCTGGCTGTTTATTTTTCTGTAAAGCCATAAATTAGTCAGATATTGAATGAAAGGAAGCTTTGACTGCCTTGTGTGTCAACTTAGCATTCCATAGACTGCAGACGAGGGTGGTGTTTATATCCTGTTGTACAAAGCATAACTAAATGGTAATTTAGAGCCACAATCATGCACTTAACATGTCATAAATATTTAAAATTATTTATTCATATTGTTTTATTAATTATCATATCAGAAAGCAAGAAAGCTATCAAAGACGATTGGGGTAGTGTCAAAAGCACTCAGGAACCAACTTGAAAAGGGCTACAATGCCAATTTGAATATCATTAAGAATAATAACTGCAATGAACTTATGAATTGAAACACATCAAAAATGTTAAAAACCCATGAGTAATAATGACACTGAAAAATATATTCATTGGTCACCTTTGGAGGATGGTGCTAAGGGAATCCAAGCTGCCCCTCAGAGTGATGAAATAGCTTTCGAGAGGAATTTTTTCTTTATAGACATATTGCAACTAGTAAATGAAGGAAGAATTATAGAATTGGAATATCACCATCTTATAAACCCCTAATGAAATAATGAATCTAGGTAATGACTATCAGTGACCACTAATATCACAAAGAAGAGATTCAGCCAGATATTCTGTACCTCTTGATAGAAATAGACACAACATTTATGAAATATTCCTGCCCCAAAAAATCAATCTTGAATCAGATCAAGGCACTAGATCTACCAGTTTACAGGAAGTATAAGGAACAAAAGAATATGTTAACCAACACTTCAGAGATGTGATCAGCAAAATCCAAAATGTGATAAACTTTACAGGATAAACAACCTGTTTTCTTCAACAAATAAATTGAAATAATAATTTTAAAATAAAAACAGAGACAGGGAACCAATGAATTGAGAGACTTAAGAGACATCCACAAAATACAATGCATGGATGTATTTGAATCCCGTTTCAAAGAAACTGTAAAAGGAAAATTAGGTATTCAGGAAAATTAGAACACTAAATGGAAATATAATGTTAAGAAATATTGTTAATTGTTTTATGAATAATAGTGATTTCTTTAAAGTCCATCCTGCTTGGATGGATTAAATACAATTGACTATAAGTTGATAATTATTGAAGTTAGTTGGTGAGAATATGTTAATCTATTACTATCTACTTAGGTATATATGTTTGAAAAAATCCATATTAAAAATATAAGAAGCATACATTTACAGCGTCCCTACTATAAATTCATGTCCCTACTAAGAGTTGAACTCAGCATGAACGTAAATGCACCATTGGTCTAGTTTGGTAGAAGTGGTTCAGAAAAAGCAATAATAAGGTCAGAAAAAGAAGTATAATTAAATGAATTATGAAGGTCAAACACAGTAAGTCAAAAAAACATAAGCTAAACCCTTCAGCCATCCATAGGCACTCAAGATATTAAGAAGGTAAAAGTAATACTAGAGCTTTTCAGATATTCTTGGAATTTTATTTGATTGGAGTCTTACCAGATGCATCTGGTAAGAGAATGATGATAGTGAGTTAGTTCTTCTAAAAAACCAATCTTTGATCATCTGCAGCCTCCTCTTCTGCCTTACTTATCTGTCTCAGTAAAAGCTGCCATCGCCTCATCCAACCAGTTGTTCAAGCCAAAAACCTAGGAATCATTGACACCTTCTTCTCCCTCATTCTCCACATCCAATTCTTTACCAAGAGCTGTTAATTTGCAAATACTTCTAAAATACTTCTCCTTCTCTCCATCTCTACCCCTAACATCCTAGCAAATGTCACCATAATTCTCATCCAAACAACTGCAATAGCCTCTCAGCTCTTTTAGTTATCCCTCCACTCTTGCCCCCTCCAATCAATTCTCAGAAGTGCAGCTAGAATATTTTCAAAATGTAAATCCTGTCAGGCTCATTTCCCTGCCTAAATCCCTGCTATGTCTTCCCCTGGGTCTCGAGATAAATACCAGAATCCTAAACATAGTATATAAGGCCCTGCGTAATCTGGTCCCTGCTACCTCTCCAGCTTCATTTTCCACCATTTTGCCTCCCACTTTCTGCAGTCCAGTCACACTGACCTTATGTTCTTCAACTGCATCACACTCTCTCGGTGTCAAGGTCTTCATGTATACAGTTACCTCTGCCTGGAACTCTTCCTCACACCCTACTTCTTGAACCCATTCTTCTGGATAACTCCTATTTATCTTTCAGATACCAACTTAATATCTGTTTCTAGAAGTCCTCTGACCCTAACTCCTCCACTCCCACATAAGGTAAAGTGTTGACAGAGTACTTCTCCCATCATAGCCCTTATCACACCATATTACAATTATTTGTTTAATATACTTCTCTCCCAGTAGACTCTAAGCTCTATAAGAGAAATAATCAGGTATGACTTGTTCACTATTTTATTTCCAGCATTTAGATCATTGCATGGCACAGTTTACTCAAAAAATAGTTGTTAAATGAAAGGAAAATAAGTCCCTTGTTGTTTTGAGGATTTCCCTGTTCTGAAGGTGACACAACTGTTTTATTAAAGCTTATTAATGAATACTGGTTTAAAAAACATCAGAAGAAGCTAAATGTTACAATATTTTCATGTCCTGATGTTCTGCCTATCCACAGACGGTGAGACATTCTATCAATAAGGCCTGTGCCTAAGAATGAGTTTATACATTATGAGTGCCTGCTGTTTAAGGTCAATTCTCCACCTGTACTCTGCATCCACTCCTGTCCAGTATCTTCAGATACTTTGCCTACATCCTTATCTCTCTTTATAGATCATTCTAATAGATCATAGTAGCATCTAAGCCTGCTCTAGTATCACTCATCTTTGAAAAGCCCTCACTTGATCCATATTCCTCTCCACCTACCATTCAATTTCTCAACGGCTCTTGAGAGTAAAATTTTTCTAAAGAATTATCTATTCTCATTGACTCCTCTTCTTAATCTCCCATTCACTCTTCAGTGTACTCTGAAATGGCTTCTCTATCTGAAATGGAATCTCTATCACACCACTGAAACTACTCTTGTCAAGGGCACTGAAGACCTCCATGTGCCAAATCCAGTGGACACATCTCTGTTGTCTTCTTGCTTGATTCCTTAACAGTTGAATTCCGTTTTTGAAATACTTTCCTCTCTTGAATCCTGGGGCACCACTGTCTACTAATTTTCTTCTTACTCCACTAATCACTCCTTCTCAGTCTCTTTTGCTGGATTCTTCCATATGCTGGGGTTCCTCAGGGATCTTTTCTTGACCCTCTTCTCATTTCCCACTCTATACCCTTTCCTTAAGAGGCATCCTCATGATTACAATTACAGCCTATGTACTGGTGACTCCCAAGACTATAACTCCAGCCCAATCCTCTCTGCTGAGCTTCAGATTCATATACCTGACTGCCTGCTGGACATCTCCACTTGATGTTCTTCGAGTACTTCAAATTCGAACATGTCTGATAGCAGAGTCATCATCTTCATTTTAAATGTGCTCCTCTTCCAATGTTACCTATCTCATGGGCACTACCATCCAATCACTTGCAGAAGCTAGAAAACCAGAATAATTCTTGATTTATTCTTCCCCTCTATCTCTAATCAGCCATGAAATTCTACTATTTCTACAGCATTAATATCTTTTGACTCTTTCCAAGTATCTTTTCCCCATCCCCAGAACCAGAAGCCCTATGAATTAAAAATATTGTAGTACTCTCGTTTCTGCTCTAATTCAATAGTACTAAACTCACATGTATGTTAAAATTAAAATAGCTTCTGACAAAGACTTCTTCCTTGACCAAACTTTAATTAGGCTTCGCTGAGCCCTCTTCTTGACTAAGACTCAATCTTGGCCTACCTTCAGCAAAGAATCCTGTTAAGACAGTTTGGCAAGAATATCCCTATGCTTGATATTTCCTCTTAGTAATTTTCTATACACTGACCCCCTCACTCTTCTCATAGACTATAAATCCCCAGCTGTCACTGTGGTATTTGGAGTTGAGTTCAGTCTCTCTCCCTTGCTGCAATAGTCTCTACCCTGTCGCAATAATCTTGAATGAAGTCTTCCTTACCATTTTAACAAGTGTTATAATAATTTTTCTTTGACATTCCTTCCAAATTTATTGATTATACACTTAATAATTTCATCAGAACTAATTTTTTCTTTTCCTTGGTTCCTCCACCCTTCTGGTGCCCTAAATATCAATATATGCTTAGTCTGCCTACTGGGAAATTTAACACTATTCCCTCCTACACTTTAATTCAGACTATCGACACTTACTGCCAAATCAACCTGTTTCCTGTGACCATGCTGAGTTATTTGTATTGCTGTTTCTTCTAACTGGAATCCCTTTGTCTGTCCTCCACATTTGATGGACTAACTTTAGCTTTCCTTCAAATCTCTTCTTAGACATAATTCACTTTGGGAAGCCTTCTCTACCCCAATAGTGTGCTAGAATTAACTTATCCTGACTTTCAAGAGCCCATTTTGCACAACTCTATGTTCAGTGATATCAATTTGGTAGCTTGAAACTGGCCATGATGGGAGCATTTCCACCATGAAAATCAGCAAACACTAACAAATCAGGGCTTTTATTTTTTTCAGAGAACTGATTGTTAAACATTAACCAGCACACCACTGCCCTGCCTCCTCCCCACCCATCCCAAATTTGGGTTAGATGGCTCTGCTATGGGCTCTGATAATAACCCTAACCCCCATCACTATGTACTGTAGGTTACTTGTCTGTGTCTCCCTCCATACTGAAATTTTCTTGAGAGTAGAGATACTATATCTCTAGATTCTTAGCCAGTATTTGGTTCATGTAAGTTACTAATTAGTGTTAGCAGTCTTTGACAGATTGTTTATCTGAATGAATGACTAGAATGCATGCTTGTTAAACACTTGCCAACCATGGGAGAACCATTAGCAGATATGATGGTTCTTGACTACCATCTTCAGTGATCACTTATTTGCCTGAAAAGCATGGAATCAGAGCAAAGGGACTGAGCTGGATACTTTCCATGACCTGTGCCATCAAGCTGTGATTTGATACAGATATTTTATCTACACCATAGGTATATGTTTGTCCTACAGAATGAACCATGCTAACCATGGTCCAGGGATCCCTCTCTCTCTTCCCTCTCAAGCAGCAGAAAAGACTGTAGTGTTTGCCTGTCTGATTCACCCTCTTCTTGGCTGCTATTGTTCATCAGCCAGCATTTTCGGTTAACATCAAGGGACAATAGCATGCAGATCCAGTAATATCTGGCATAGCAGATTTCCAAATCCACTCATATAAGGAGATAGAAATGGTACCATAAGCAGAGTTCTGGTGTAGAGGAGAACCTCTCTAAAATAGCTACAGCCAGAAGCTTGAGAGTTGTAACTCAGCTAGACATCCTTGATCTGTGACTACAAATCCCTGGATAGCTAGAAGCACCCCTGGGGATTCCAAAAATAGTTATGGCGGAATACTCCATAGTCCTGCTACTCAAAGTATGATCTGAGATCAAACAGCATCAGCACCACCTGAGAGATTGTTAGAAAAGCAGAATCTGGGACTTCCTTGGTGGCACAGTGGTTAAGAATCCGCCTGCCAATGCAGGGCACACAGGTTCGATCCCTGGTCTGGGAAGATATCACGTGCCGCTAAGCCCGTGCGCCACAACTACTGAAGCCCGCGTGCCTAGAGCCTGTGCTCTGCAGCAAGAGAAGCCACTGCAATGAGAAGCCCATGCACTGCAGGGAGGAGTAGCTCCCGCTCACCGCAACTAGAGAAAGCCCATGTGCAGCAACAGACCCAACACAGCCAATAAATTAAATAAATAAATAAATTTATAAAAGAAAGAAAAGTAGAATCTTAGGCTCCACTCTGGACCTATTGGATTAGAGTCTGCATTTTCAGCATATTCCTCCAGGTGATCTGAATGCATATTTAAGTTTGAAAGGCACTGATCTATAGAACATCGAATTTTCTGTAACCAAGCAGTTAGAGCCATGGAATTTAGGGTGTTAATGCTAATGACACTTCATAATAATAAATACTATTTATGTACCATGAAGGTATTTACATTCATTCTGTCATTGAATGAAAAAATAACTCTACTACTTAGTCAATTAAAATCAACATGACGCTGAAGCTTGAAAGCTCACCATCTGAAAAAGAAGCACCCTAATAAACACCACAGGCCTGGGAGTGAAACAAAGCCTGGATTTGAGTCCTGCTTATTTCATTCACTTGTAGAATGATCTTGAAAGAACTACTTAACTTTTCTAAATAACCATTTCTTCATCTGTAAAATGGTGATAGTAATAGTATTTTATTTTCAGAGTGGTGGTGAGAATTAAATGCAAAAATATATATAAAATGTCTGGCATATGGTAGTTACTCATTAAATGTAAGTTCCCTCTCTCCCTGCAACCTCCTTTCTGAAAAGAAATTAAATTTAGAATAAAACAAACAGCTCAATCATGCCATGGAGAGCCTTTGGAAATTTAACAGCCAAAAGGAAAATAAGTTCTATTTTGTACATGATGTGGTAAATTCAATACCATTTCTGTGTGGTGCAATGAATTGGTTTGATAGAACCTGGGTTGAAAGAAAGACCGTTACATTCTTTTCAAATCAATTGGTGGGATTTCCTTTCAGTTTTTGGATTTCCTAGGTTACTATCAGAGATGCATGTTGTATTCTTCCATGCTCTCTGGGAAGCATACTTTGGCCTGGTGTCTTTACCTATCAAAACAGAGACACAAGCCTAGACAGACAGGAGAGAGTAAATACTGAGGAGTACTGGGTGGGCAGCCCAGGTCCCACACAGTCTTTCCCAATCCAGGGCCACCACCATTAAAGCTTCTTCTCTTTACATCTGTTTTGTCATCTGATTGTTCTCTGATATCCCTGTTCCCACCTCCCACCATGCTCTATGAATACCAGAAGCAAGTTTTTCAGGGTTTTGTTGTTGCTTCTGCTGTAAGGAAACAACATGATGGTGACAGCAGCAGCTTCCCCTCCCCTTAAGTGTGACTCACTTCCAACTGAAAGAATATGACATAAGCGAGGGTGTGTGTCTAGGTCACAGGTCTCACAGCTTTCTGTTTGATCTCTCTCAGGTCATTCATTCTGGAGGAGGTCAGTAATTGTGTCATAAGGACTCTCAACCAACCCTATGAAGAGATCTACATGGTGAGGAACTGAGACATCTTGCAAGTCCCATGAGCCCATCTTGGAAGTGGCTACTTCAACTCCAGTCAAACCTTCAAATGGCTGCAGTCCTGGCTGACATCTTTTTTTTATAGGTATATTCTTTTTTAATATAAATTTATTTATTTATGGCTGCATTGGGTCTTCATTGCTGCGTGTGGGCTTTCTCTAGTTGCAGCGAGTGGGGGCTACTATTCCTTGCGGTGCATGGGCTTCTCATTACAGTGGTTTCTCTTGTTGCAGAGCATGGGCTCTAAGTGCGCAGGCTTCAGCAGTTGTGGCACGCGTGCTCAGTAGTTGTGGCTCGTGGGCTCTAGAGCGCAGGCTCAGTAGTTGTGGAATACGGGCTCAGTTGCTCCATGGCATGTGGGATCTTCCCAGACCAGGGCTCGAACCCGTGTCCCCTGTATTGGCAGGCGGATTCTTAACCACTGCACCACCAGGGAAGCCCCCCCGGCTGACATCTTGACTGCAACCTCATCAGAGACCTGGAGCCAACTTAGCCACTCCCAGATTCCTGACCCTCAGAAATATGTGAGATAATAAATGTTTGTTGTTTTAAGCTGCTACATTTGGGGGTAAGTAGTTATGCAGCCATAGATAACTAATAAGAGACTTCAAATAATTTGCTCCCCTCAAAAGGCAGACTTATATATACTACTGGAAACAATGTATAAAGTTGCCATTCTCTGTCCCCTGGTTTTGTTTAACAATTCTCCCCATAGGAGACATCACATGTCTGCTCTTCTTCTTGTATTACTCAACCAGCTTTTGTGGAAGCCATAGTATTTGTTTAGGGGTAACACTGAATGAACAAGATGAGTACACCTGAAACTATAAGAGACCAACCAAGGGGGATTTAAAATCTGCTCAAAAAGAACCAAGAGATAAGAAATCAAGGTGGCTGGAGAAGTAAAAAGTGGTTTCAAAGAAGAGGTAAAACATTTTCAGTATATTCTGCAGAGAATAAAATTGTTTTTCTAACCAAAAAAAGTAAACTAATATCAACTGAGAAATACTGAATTGGGAACAAGTGGAAGAACCAACCTTATATGTAGCAAATTTTCCTATCCTGCTCACATACACTTCTGTAAATTTGAAGATAATGCTGTAACAGTTTGGGAACTATTTGTCCTTGATCTAGTGAGCAGTGAGACCTTCTGGAACAGAAGGAAAGTGCGTCATCACAGCCCATAAACAATAAAGCCAACTGTCAACTGGAAATAAACATATATTGAGCACCTACTGTGTGCCAGGCAAGGGACTCTGCATGGGGAAAGGTGGCTTGCCTTAACCAGACTCCTCTCCCCAGGGTTGGCACCCCTCCTTTTCGCCCTGCTTGATACTCTTCCTCCACAAAATAGATGAGTAGGGGCAAGGAATCTAGACATAGAGCTAGAAGGAGAGGGGCAAATTCCTGTCACTACCACTAATGAGACTTCATAATAAACATGTAACATGAGTATAAACTAACGATTATATTCATTTTGCCATTTAATCTAAAAACAACTGCATTTTCTCCACTCCTCTCTAATTTCCAGCAATCTGCTTTTTTACCAAAATAAGGCTGGTCCTCCCCCTTCCTTGAGACTTGGTTTATTCTTCTCTGAAATGAGAGTAACTATGCTCCCTCGTGGGGTTGATCTGAGGATGTAATGACATCATGTGTGTGTGAGAGCCAAACCCTGTGAAAATTGAACTCTAGCATGTTAAAGGGGTGTGGAGAATGCAGGAGTCTCTTGAGGGAACAGACAATGGTGTAGTTTGCCAAGAGCACAGATGGCTTGGAAGAGAGGACTAGAAATGTAGCTTGGATCCATGGAGTGGGGAGCATTGAATGCCAGCTCAGGACTCTACAAATAATGTCAGAAACTCCAGCCTGGATAATGTGTTGGTTGGGGCAGGGGTGAGAATACTCTGGCATAAGAATAATAATATTATTTCAAGTGATAATGGCATACAAATGTTATCTTTTATCTCTTTCCACTTATTTCAAGATCTTATTTATTGTGGTTAATATGCAACATGTCTTATTTTCTAGAATTTTAACTCCTAAATTTCATCTCAAATGAAGCTGTATACATATATAACATTTGTATTTTACTCACAACTTTCTGACAACAATGTTATTCCAAGACCTTGGGAGATGGAGGGAAGTGACAGCCAGGGTAAGCAGTATGTCTTTCTATTGATAGGCAGTGGGATGCCTCTGAGAGTGTCTGGGTAATGAGATCACAACCAGCTTCAGGAATCCTCTTGGGGTTAATGAGCTTCCCAGGATCCCACGGAACTGACACAACCTGTGCTCAGTAAATATGACTTTCTTTCCTTCTGAGACTCTATCCCCACTCGTTACCCTAACCCCAAAGGTGTTCACTCCTGACACAGGCCCCTATGGGGGTCATGATTTATTTGTGGAAAATAAATGGTTCCATTTTGGGGTTAACAGTCACACCTCACATGAGACTTAGCACATGATCAGTGCTCAATAGATATTTTTTGAATGAATGAACAACGGATGGATAGGTAAATGGAAATTTGGCCACACTGCTCTCCCGCTGCCTCTTACCTCCAGCCATACTGGCATTCTTCCAGTCTCTTCTACTCACCATGCTCTCTCTGAACACATAGCCTTAAGCCTTCTCCCCAACCCCCAGCTCCAACCTAATTAGTCTCTATTCTTCTGTTACCTCTTAGCTCAATAATCCGTTCTCAGAGCAACATTCCTGACCACCTTGACTAGTCAAATCTCCCTATTTTATAGGCCCTCATAGCATCATGGACCCCTTCTTCCTCGTACTTGTCCTCACTGGCAAGTGCACTGTTGTATAGATATCTGCATGCTATTTGGCTCCCCTACTAGATTATGAGCTCCATGAAGACAGAGACCTTGTAGATGATTTTTGCTCGCATCTGTTTCCTCAGCATCTAGCACAGTGCCTGGCAACAAGTAGGCCCTCAATATGTATTTCGTGAATGAATGAGTAGGCATTTTTAGGTGGTCTTTAAAAAAATTGCCCTCCCCCCAGCAGGCCAGGCTGATATATACTACTAGAAGCACTGTCTGAGAATGCCTTCTGTCAAAGAGAAACAGAGCCAGACACCAGACAAAAGCAGTAAAGACAGATTTTTTGCAATAGGGGAAAAGAAACTTCAGTACAGAACTGGGCTCAATTATGAATACAACAAGGACAAGTGGGGATTTATAGCCAAAGAACAGAGTGAGAGAGTCAGCAGATGGAAAAATTACTAAGAGGAGACATCAAGGGGAGGGAGATTCTTTCTAAATTGACAACAGAATTTTTGCTAGAGGCAGGCCAAGGTGATAAGATATCAAGGGTGGGGGATGACTTCACAGGAGTCTTGCTAAAACTGGGATAGGCATGCCAAGGACACGATCACAGGTCAGGGTCCCAGAACAAGGCCTAATTATAAAGGGGGCTTAGAAGAGCCTGTCTAAAGTTTGGTCAAGGACAGAGTCTTTGTCAATTCCTCAGGCTGTTGTATTTTTATCATTATGACCTACCTTTCCTTTTAGTCTTCCCACAAAATATATCATATCTCCACTATTCTTTACTTATTACTCCATAGGCATTTAAAGTATTTCTTTGAGGTATAACTTATATTCATAAAGTTCACCCATTTTAAGTCTACAATTCAATGGCTTTTAGTAAATTTACAGAGTTGTACAAACCATCACCATAATCTAAGTTTAGGACATTTATCTCTAAAAGATCTTCCATGCCCATTTGCAGTCACCCTCCCATCCCCACCCCATAGGCACTTTTGAAGACCCTCATATTTGCTTAAGGATAAAAGATACAGCCTAACCATCAAACAAAAATCAAAACTACCACATGTGAATAATTTGAGAACCACCAAGTAAGAACTGTACAGTCTGATTATTTGCTTAAAAAGATTTAGGACAGGACAAATCAGTGTGAACTGAGGAATGAGAGGAAGTTTCAAGGAAGATGTAGAATATTGTAAGGCTTTGCTACAAGGAAAAATATGCAAAAATAAAAGGATAATAATATGAGTTTATAAATACTCACGCAAACAAAAGATCCAAGATGTTTTCAGAACTTTTAAAGTTCCAATATGGTGTTGTGACAGTTGGCTACTCAACAATGGGAGCTTCTATAACAGAAGAAAAAGGATTAATCACAAGCCATAAAAGTTGAATCAACACTCAACTGAAAATAAACATATATTGAGCACTCACTCTGTCCCAGGCAAGGGGCTCTGCATAGAGAAAAACCGATCACCACAGCTCACAAGAGGCCCCCTCCCACCTGATCTCTGGGCTTCCCTGGGGTGGGGTAGCACTGGGCATGAGAAGCACAATTCCCTGTGGGGCCAGCCCAAGAAGACCCACAGAGGGGACACCCAGGGAGGTTATAGGGCCATTCCTTCCCTGGCCTGTAGCCTGGTTTGGCCTTGGGCCTCTTACTCCTAGTGCCCAGCTGGACTGAAGGGAGCCAGAGGGGCTTGGGAGGGCAAGCGAGGTTCCCAGGTGATGAAATAAAAATTCACATTTTAAATTAAGACAAGAAAAATTTACACATAAAACCTTTTCTCTGCCCTTTGGCCTCCTTCCTCCCCTCTAGTGTGTATCTGCTTTATGCATTAACCAGACCTCCCCAGTGGCAGAAATACCTGCTCAATCATAAAGATCAATTTTTCTACTTCTGGCGCCAGCCATGTAGCTCCTTAGAATGTAACATTCCTTTATCAGTCCTGTAAGGGGTCACGATGATCCACCACTCACCTTGTATGTGTAGACATTTTTGCTGCACTTTATGTACAACATATATGCCAATATATCATTTCCCTTAAAGATAGTACAGAACAGACTGGTCATATGAGCTAGAGAGCTACTGGGCCACACCCAACGGAAATTAACTTAAATACTTACTTATTACCTTATTAATGTTACTAGCTCTATTACTTGTATTCTGCCTATTTTACAAGACTAATGTTTCTAGCGTTACCAAATGTATGAAAAATGTAAAATAGATAGCTAGTGGGAAGCAGCCGCATAGCACAGGGAGATCAGCTCGGTGCTTTGTGACCACCTAAAGGGGTGGGCTAGCGAGAGTGGGAGGGAGGGAGACGCAAGAGGGAAGAGATATGGGAACATATGTATATGTATAACTGATTCACTTTGTTATAAAGCAGAAACTAA
Source organism: Hyperoodon ampullatus (assembly GCF_949752795.1). Lineage (NCBI taxonomy): Eukaryota > Metazoa > Chordata > Mammalia > Artiodactyla > Ziphiidae > Hyperoodon > Hyperoodon ampullatus. The sequence continues at coordinate 87,674,163 of NC_136913.1, read as the reverse complement.
CACACCATTGTAAAGCAATTATACTCCAATAACGATGTTAAAAAAATAATAATGATGACTAGGCTACTTGAAACAATTGACCAAATATAGTTCTGTAAGATCAATGATTGTAATGTGTAACTCTAGATATGTGAAGAAGCAACAAGAAGGAATCTTTTCTTGGACCATAGCTGTCTAGTAAGACAGGTGGTCCAGAGACTTTTGGCTACTGTTAACAGGGCCTAGTTCAATAGTAGCACATTGAGTGGCCTATCAATGAAATCTTGATGACCTAGGAATGAGCATTCCTAGCACCGTTGGACAAAATGGTCATGAAATGCTTCCCAAACCTTTGTCAAAATTAAGACCAAAAGGGAGGGCATCATAAAATAAAGAATGTTGCCCACTATCCAGTTCTACAAGAATCAAGTTATTAGCCACTGCAGTCGCTGACCTACAGTACACCCTGAAATGAATTCAGGACAAAGATCAAGATGAGGCACTTTGTGCCCCGGGAAAACTGGCAAAACTGGCCCTCAGATAGTTTGATACTTCCAGGAGAAAATTTTATGAACCCAGTTTCTTGCATCTTCCCATACTTAGAAAAACACAAAAACCATTAACTAAGATATCTTTTCCTCTCAAATAGCAGTAACCTTCTACCAAGATGTGTGCTTGATTTCAAATACACTTTGTCAAATAAAAAATGTCAATGGCCATCTGGCTGTACAAGGATTGAGTCATTAGCCACTGCAGTCATTAGCCACATACCTTAAAAGGAGTTCAGGATAGAGATCAGGAATGAGGCACTCTGTACTGTGGGAAAACTTGCAGAACAGGTCTTCACATAGCTAGATATTTTCAGGAGAATTTTTTTATGAACCTGGATTCTTTCATCTTCCCCTACTTAGAAAAGCATGATAACCATTAACTAAGATAGCTGTTCCTCATGACTAGTAGCAACCTTCTACCGAGAGTGTGCTTGGCTGCACATAACCTCTTTGCCAAAATCACGTATATGCTGACTTCCTCTCTTATCTCTTCAGAGCAGTTCCTCAGAGCTATCTGAAAGGCTGTCTTCCAGGCTATAGTCCTCAGTAAGTACCCAAATAAAATTGAAACTCACAGCTTTCACATAGTGTGTTTTTAGTTCAGTTGACAGTTTTGGCAACCATGAAGAGACCCAGAGCAGACTTCTCTCCTTAGCTTGAACTCTACAAGGATCTGGAACCTTGGTACCAGCAGGACCCCTTGTGCCCATCCACCTTTTCAGTGAGTTCAGACAAATTTGAGTAAGCCTCTCCTGGTTCTTGGATCTCCTGATTATTGGTTCATGATCCAAATTGAGTTTTATTTGGCAGTGTATAACAGGTACCTGGCCCCCCCCAGTTGAAAGATACTGTGGGAGTCCTGTTGAAAGACACTGGGAAAAACGATGTCCCCCAGTTAAAAGATACTGGGGACCCTGGTTGAAAGACGCTAGGATTTACTCAGTTGAAAGACACTGAGTTGTCTGGACTGGGTGATTATGTGGGAGGTTGGCCTAATGTCTTTCCTAAACAAGGTGTGTCAAAAAGCCAGCCTCCAACTAACCCCCCATCCAGGCTAATATACATACAAAACTTATATTTACAAGTACTTACTTAATTGGAAATTAATGGAAATCTCACCCTGAAAATGGCCGAAATGAGGCTCTTTTATTGCGTATGCAGTTAAGTTACAGAAAGCTGACTTGGTAAAATATCTTTTCAGCATTTTGACCCTGAGGGAACAAGTCCTCCTAGAAGAACTTGTTTTTCTCTCCCTGTGCCTTGAGATATAAATGTTATAGCAGGGCTCTCAGGAACACTTACCTTATCAAGACCACCTCTAACTCCTGAGACTGAGAAAAAAAAGGAGAAAAACTCAAGTGAGTAAACTTAACTTACTATAACTGTTATTTATAAACTAGTGAGTTTATATTGGAATACTCGATTCATGACTAAGTTTTAAAAATAAAGCTGTAAGATCTCTGGCTGTATGTATGTCTATGTGTGTATATTATAAATATGATATGTCTCTACCTGTGGATGATATTACCAAAGTTAATTTGTAAATGAGTTCTATTTAATTGACTTGATAGAAATTAAGAACTTATATAAATTATCAGAAATATAAAAGAAATTAACCTAAATGAATTTAAGGTTCATGTGATCTGGAAAGTATTCAGTATTAAATTAATATCTGATATTAAAATTAGTTTAAGCTTGTTGGTTTCATTAATATAGACATTTCTTTAGATTCATTGACATTAAGTATAATACTTTTATTGTACCTAGGTTTACTGGAAGTCAAATAATATATCTGTTGCAAAATTTGTCAGCAAGAAGAATAACTTGGTATGATGAAAATTTTTATAAGTAAATTAAATATAAATGAGATAAGAGCTTTTAGGTAAACGCTTTAGGAATAATTATGTTTTAGGAATATCTAGTTAAAAATAGTCTCTCCAGATTTTGGTAACTTGAAACTTGAGTTTTGCTAAATTAAGGTAAATGATGGAAGTTTATTAACTGTAGAGTTCATTTCCAAATAAAATACGACATTGGAACATTAATTACTGAACATAAGCTTCCTTTTACAAAGAAAATAAAGATATTTAGGACTATTAATAAATATGTTTGGTGCCCCACTGAGACATTTTCTATAAGAAAACACATGTCTTTTAGAAATTATAAATAGTGATTATAAGTTTGCCAATCTACAGATTGCTAATGTAAAAGACAGTTCATAATTGCTTACTTCTTAGTTTTCATAGAAATTAAGGTTTTTAAGGGTTGAACATTCTAATTAATATATGTAACTAAAACTACTAAAAATTAATAAGGAAAACATTTTCATATGCAAGAAAAAAGAAAGGATAAGAAATAGAAATGCATTCTGTTAAGATAAAAGAAAGTAGTTTTATCCTAAAGCTGGTTATTCCTAAATGGGAAAGAAAATAAGGGACAAATTAATATGGAAATAGAAAGTTGTAAGATGTTTGTAAAAAAGAGGAAAAAGAACCTTTAGAGAGGAAGTCTCTATGTTCAGGACTGACTAGGATTAGAATAAATTTAACTGAGTAAGTGAATTTTAATATTAAAAGTAAGGTAGTGCAAAATCCAAATTTGGTTTTTCTCTCTGTTAAGAGAACAAAATTTTCTTGAAATATTGAGCTGCTTTTGACAACAGATTGTAAGTTACTTTACCTTTTAAATAATCTCTTGTACTTTCTGTATTTACCTTTGAAATCTTTTATTGTCACTTGGTTAGGTGAATAAGTATTATTTCACAGTGCCCGATGACCCTATTTGTCCAAATGTTTTAAAACCTTTTTGAGGGACTTCCTTGGTGTCACAGTGGTTAAGGATCCGCCTGTCAATGCAGGGGACATGGGTTCAAGCCCTACTCCAGGAAGATCCCATGTGTCGCAGAGCAAATAAGCCTGTGCGGCAAAACTACTGAGCCTGTGCTCTAGAGCCTGCGAGCCACAACTACTGAGACAACGTGCCTAGAGCCCGTGCTCTGCAACAAGAGAAGCCACCGTAGTGAGAAGCCCGTGCAGTGCAACGAAGAGTAGCCCCTGCTTGCCGAAACTAGAGGAAGCCCGCGTGCAACAATGAAGACCCAACGCAGCCAAAAATAAAATAAAATAAATAAATAAATAAATAACTTTTTGAGATTCCCAAAGATCATATTCTAATTGAAGTTCTTTTGACCTCTAGCCAGGTTTGGGATATTTCAGAGGTCCCCAGAGACATCTCAGAAAGAGATATTAAAATAATTAGGCTTATTTGGCATGTTAAATTACATAAGAAGCATTGTCAAATGAGTGATAAGCCTCCTAAGTTATACCGTATGGGTAAATGTTATTGATATAGATATTCTAGAAATTATATGGAATTCCTAAAAATCTGGTATGTCCTGGTAAAATATTATCATTCATAACTCTAGTTATTATCTTAAAATATTGTATGTCACAGCAGTAACCAAGTTTCTTTGTCAATTGCATTGTAATGAGGTCTTTTTTTTTTTTACTGAAGTATAGTTGTTTTACAATGTTGTGTTAGTTTCTGGTGTACAGCAAAGTGATTCAGTTACATATATTATTTATACAATATATATATATTCTTTTTCAGATTCTTTGCCATTATAGGTTATTACAAGGTATTGAATATATCAGTAGTTCCCTGTGCTATAAAGCAGGATCTTGTTGCTTACCTATTTTATATATAGTAGTGTGTATCTGTTAACCCCAAACTCCTAATTTATCCCTCGCCTCTCCTTTCCCCTTTGGTAGCCATAAGTTTGTTTTCTATGTCTGTGAGGCTGTTTCTGTTTTGTAAATGAGTTCATCTGTATCGTTTTTTTTAGACTCCACATATAAGTGATATCATATGATATTTGTCTTTCTCTGCCTTACTTCACTTAGTATGATAATATCTAGGTCCATCCATGTTGCTGCAAGTGGCATTATTTCATTCTTTTTTTTTTGACTGAGTAGTATTCCACTGTGTATATATCCCACATCTTCTTTATCCATTCACTGTTGATGGACATTTATGTTACTTCCATGTCTTGGCTATTGTAAATAGTGCTGCTATGAACATTGGGGTGCATGTATCTTTTCAAATTAGAGTTTTTGTCGTTTTTGGCCAGGAGTGGGATTGCTGGATCATATGGTAACTCTATTTTTAGTTTTTTAAGGAACTGCCATACTGTTCTCCATAGTAGCTCTACCAATTTACATTCCCACTAACAGTGTAGGAGGGTTCCATTTTCTCCACACCTGCTCTAGCATTTATTTATCATTTGTAGATTTTTGATGATGGCTATTCTAACTGGTGTGAGGTGATACTTCATTGTAGTTGTGATTTGCATTTATCTAATAATTAGTGCTGTTGAGCATCTTTTCATGGGCTTGTTGGCCATCTGGATGTCTTCTTTGGAGAAATGTCTACTTAAGTCTTTTGCCCATTTTTTTGTTAGGTTGTCTGGTTTTTTGATATTGAGCTGTATGAACTGTTGTATATTTTGGAAATTAATCCCTTGACAGTCGCATTGTTTGCAAATATTTTCTCCCAATCTGTAGGTTGCCTTTTCATTTTGTTTATGGTTTCCTTTGCTGTGCAAAATCTTATAAGTTTGATTAGGTCCCATTTGTTTATTTTTGCTTTTATTTCTTTTGCTTGGGGTACTGACCTCAGAAAACACTGCTACCATTTACGTCAGAGAATGTTTTGCCTATGTTCTCTTCTAGGAGTTTTATGGTGTCATGTCTTATACTTAAGTGTTTAAGCCATTTTGAGTTCATTTTTGTGTATGGTGTGAGGGAGTGTTCTAACTTCATTGATTTACATGCAGCTGCCCAGGTTTCCCAACATCACTTGCTGAAGAGACTGTCTTTTCTCCATTGCATATTCTTACCTCCTTTGTTGAAGGTAATCAGGTCTTTGTGCCTTTTGTCATTCATAGACAGTTACTGTTTTACTCTGATACCTTTGCAAAAATGCTTCATCTGCAAAAAGATTCATAGAAAGGACTTTTTGACAAGTATATGTTTCTGACAAATTTCAGATCATACCACTGAATTGGATACGAAATTAAATAATTCTAATGGAAACCCTGATGGCTTCATAAAACTGTTAACAAGAGATTAAGAATTAGCTACATAAGACTGAATGAACTGATGAATATGCTTATAACTTTATGGGGTTTTTTCGTCTGAAATATTACTGGGTTTTAATCTGTGTTTTGCAGATATGAGGAAACCTTTCTCCTTAAGCTAATTATGACTTACAGCAATTTGGTAAATTATACCTTTGTAAGCAGAACTGAAACATTTATCTTTTCTCTCTACATGATCCCTCCAGAAACTGGAAATTCTTAGGTTCCCAACAGCCTTACCAGGTGAATAAGAAAGGCCACCTCCTGACAGGTGAGGAATCTCAAGATATCTTGGGGACCTCAAGAAGAGAGGAATTTATCCAAATCTATAGATACTGCAGGTAGAATCTGATGGCAAGCCCTTGCCATGGCTTTCCTGGCCTTGAGAGGCCTTTTGACACTTGAATCTGAGATTCGTTATGAAAAGTTCCAGCAAAGCCAATTTTTTTAAAAGCCTGTATGACTAATTACACATATGTAAATAATCAGGCCAAGTTTATTGAAACCAGACTTATTTTGCAAACAAATTAGCCTTAATTTGGCTATATTTGGTAGAAATAAGGGTAATTTTAGAGGGAAAAAATTATGTTTCAATAGTAAACCTTTGTGAACATTCTCTGACATAAATCATACCAATGGTTTCTTAGGTCAGTCTCCTGAGGCAATAGAAATAAAAATAAAAATAAACAAATGGGACCTAATCAAACTTGTAAGCTTTTGCACAGCAAAGGAAACCATTAAAAAAAAAACAAACGAAAAGACAACCTACAGAATGGGAGAATATACTTTCAGATGATGCGACAGACAAGGTCTTAATCTCCAAAATACACAAACAACTCATACAACTCAACAACAAGAAAACAAACAACCCAATTGAAAAATGGGTGGAAGACCTTAACAGACATTTCTCCAAAGAAGACATACAGATGGCCAGTAGGCACATGAAAAGATGCTCAACATCGCTAATTAATTATCAGAGAAATGCAAATCAAAACTATAATAAGGTACCACCTCACACTGGTCAGAATGGCCATCATTTAAAAGTCTATAGATAACAAATGCTGGAGAGGATGTGAAGAAAAGGGAACCCTCCTACACTGTTGGTGGGAATGTAAGTTGGTACAGCCACTATGGAAAACAGTATGGCAGTTCCTCAGAAAACTAAAAATAGAATTACCATATGATCCAGCAATCCCATTACTGGGAATATACCCAGGCAAAACTATAACTCAGAAAGATACATGCACCCCTATGTTCATAGCAGCACTGTTCACAATAGCCAAAACATGGAAAAAACCTAAATGTCCATCTACAGATGAATGGATAAAGAAGATGTGGTATTTACAATGGAATACTACTCAGCCATAAAAAGGAATGAAATAATGCCATTTGCAGCAACATGCATGCAACTAGAGATTATCATACTAAGTGAAGTAAGTCAGAAAGAGAAAGACAAATATCATATGATATCACTTATATGTGAAATCTAAAATATGGCACAAATGAACCTATCTACAAAACAGAAACAGACTCAAAGACATAGAGAACAGACTTGTGGTTGCCAAAGCGGGGTGGGGAGGGAGAGAGGTAGACTGGGAGTTTGTGGTTGGTAGATGAAAACCATTACATTTAGAATGGATAAACAACCAGGTCCTAATGTATAGCACAGGGAACTATATTGAACATCCTGTGATAAACCGTAATGGAAAAGAATATAAAAAAAGAATGTATATATGTGTATAACTGAGTCACTTTGCTGTACAGCAGAGATTGGTACAACATTGTAAATCAATTATACTTCAATTTTGAAATTTTTTTTAAAACTTAAAAAAATATATATACTTTTGTGGATATTAAGTTCTAGCACTGAGGTTTGGTATTCACTGCCTAAGACTCACTTCCTAGATGGCTCCTTGTTGCAATGTTACACTATTATAAAGCTTAATTGAATTATTTTTTTAAATTTTTTAAACATCTTTATTGGAGTATAATTGCTTTACAATGCTGTGTTAGTTTCTGCTTTATAACAAAGTGAATCAGTTATACATATACATATGTCCCCATATCTCTTCCCTCTTGCGTCTCCCTCCCTCCCACCCTCCCTATCCCACCCCTCTAGGTGGTCACAAAGCACCGAGCTGATCTCCCTGTGCTATGCGGCTGCTTCCCACTAGCTATCTGTTTTATGTTTGGTAGTGCATATATGTCCATGCCACTCTCTCACTTTGTCCCAGCTTACCCTTACCCTTACCCGTATCCTCAAGTCCATTCTCTAGTAGGTCTGCATCTTAATTCCCGTCTTGCCCCTAGGTTCTTCTGACCATTTTTTTCTTTTTCTTTTATTTTTTTTTTAGATTCCATATATATGTGTTAACATACAGTATTTGTGTTTCTCTTTCTGACTTACTTCACTCTGTATGACAGTCTCTAGGTCCATCCACCTCATGACAAATTATTAAAAGGACATTCTAAGTTTGTTTCTGAAGCTTATCACAGTAATCTATCTTTGGATGAAGATCAGATGTCCCATGACCTGCAACTAGGAGATTATGCATACTGGAAAAGACATCATTTAAAGGGCTATCTCCAACCTAGATGGAAGAACACTTATCAGGTTCTCTTAACTAGCTCATACACAGAAAAACTGAAGGGAATTGACTCTTGGATTCATATTTCTCACTTAGAAAGTGCTCCTGCATTGGACTGGTCTATAGAGAGGACTGCTGACTTCAAAATCACCTTAAAACAATGCTCAAACCGAGGAGAAACTACACCCATACCAGGATGAGAAGAAGATGGCATCAGAAGCAGAAAGCTATCCCAAGGTACTGGACCTGAGCCGAATGATTATTTACAGTACTTTCTTAATTTCTTGGATTTTTGCGTAAATCAATGTTTTCCTGTCATGGGCACAAATCCTATGCAGAGTTTAAAAATTAATCCAGTTTTTGGGTTTATGGTCAATTACCTACATCCAGTACTTCTGGGTTACCTTGGTGGATTTCTCCTCTCCAAGGCCCTAATTGGATGGCCCTTAGGAAATTTATTCTACAAGAAAGAAGTTATAGCTCTGTTTGGGCCACTATTGATATTACTAGCTGGGACCCCCTCACTTGGCCAATCTGTCATACTTGCTCTGACCATGACCATAAATATGACTTTTCTTTTAAAGTTACTCAAGCTCAGTCAGAGCAATGAGCTAAATTTCAGTCAAAGAATATAACCTTCCTCAGTTATGGGATGGATTAATATGACTAACATCAGGCTACAGTCATCTAAGTTTAAAGCCCCCTAATGTTGGGAACAATTGAATCATACTAAGGATAATCAGTCTAATAACTAAGGATAATCAGCCTAATAACATACTAAGGATAATCAGCCTAATAACAGTAGGTAATTGAGCTGGGTGCCTTATGAATAATGACAATATATCATTACCTTAAAGATAGAGATTGGTATGGAACAGAACAGGTCAGATGACCTGGGGATATACTGGGCCACACCTAATGGAAGTTCTTAGCATAAGTATTTATTTATAACCCTATTAATGTTACTAGCTGGGAATTCCCTGGTGGTTCAGTGGTTAGGACTCCATGCTTTCACTGCTGAGGTTGCAGGTTCAATCCCTGGTCAGGGAACTAAAATTCCACAAGCTGCACGGCGTGGCAAAAAGAAAAATGTTACTAGCTATATTACTTGTATTCTGCCTATTTTACAAGATTATTGTTTTTTGCATTACCAAAGTATGACTGAGCCTCTGATAAAATGATGACTAGGCGACTTGAAACATCTGACCAAATATAGTTCTATAAAATCAATGATTATAATAGTGTAACTCTAGATATGGGAAGAAGCAACAAGAGGGAATCATTTCCTGGAACATAACAGACTAGTAATACAGGTGGTCCAGAGACTTTTGGCTACTGTTAAAAGGGCCTAGTCTAGTAATAGCACATTGAATGGCCTATCAATGAAATCCTGGCCTGACCTGGGAATTAGCATTCCTAACACTGTGGGACAAAATGGTCATAAAACGCCTCCCAAACTTTGGTCACATTTATGACAAAAAGGGGGCACGGCCAACTGAAGAAGGTCACTCACCATCCACTTCTACAAGGATTCAGTCATTAGCCACTGAAGTCACCGACCTTTAACACACTCTAAAAGGAGGTCAGGGTAGAGATCAGGAATGAGGAACTCTGTGCTCTGGGAAAACTAGCAGAACAGAGCTTCATATAGTTAGATATTTTCAGGAGAAATGTTTTATGAACCTGAATTCTTTCATCTTGTGCTACTTAGAAACGCACTGTAACCATTAACCAAGATATCCATTCCTTGGGGCTAGCTGCAACCTTCTACCAAGATGTGTGCTTGGTTGCAGGCAGCCCCTCTGCCAAAATCGTACGTGCTGACCTCTCCCCTTACCTCTTGGGAGCAGTTCTTCAGAGCTCTCTGAGAAGCTGTTTCCAGAGCTATAGTCCTCAGTTAGTCCCCAAATAAACCTGAAACTCACAGCTCTCACTTTTTGTTTCTCTAAAATCCCCCCCTTCACCTCTTTGGAACAGTGCTCAAAACTCTGAGAGACGGGTCGCCCAGGTTATAAACCTCAGGTTGGCTTGAATAAAATTTTCCATTTCTGGGCTTCCCTGGTGGCGCAGTGGTTGAGAGTCCGCCTGCCGATGCAGGGGACACGGGTTCATACCCCGGTCCGGGAAGATCCCACATGCCGCGGAGCGGCTGGGCGTGTGAGCCATGGCCGCTGAGCCTGCGCGTCCGGAGCCTGTGCTCCGCAACGGGAGAGGCCACAACAGTGAGAAGCCCGCGTACCGCAAAAAAAAAAAAAAAAATTCCATTTCTTTCTTAAATTGACTATTGATTAATTTTTTTCACCTACAGGGGCCAGACTTAGCACGCCCTGGGTGTTTACCAAAGTAGCTGTCTCCCCTCTCCGAGCTGGGAAGGGACTCCAAAAACCCCTTCCTCCCGGAAGCCACGGGCATCAGTCACCACGCTAACCACGCCCCCTCAGCCACGGCCCGTCCCAGGGTGGCCATTGCCAGGCTTCTTCCCCATCCTGCTTGGGAAAGGAAATATACTGGGGGCGGAGAGTGGGAGGATCGAGGGTCTCTGGAAAGCGGAAGGGGAGAGGAAATAATGAATTCTTATCAAATTCTTTCTCCGTCCTCCTGAGGCGCCCCTACCTGACCCTCTCCCCGACACTCGCAGGCTAGCAGTGGGGAAAGGGAACTTCGGTCGGGGGAGCGATAGAAGAGCTCGACCCAGCGCTGGTCAGCGCCACCCTCCTCCCTCATGTATCAGGGCACGGGTACCCTTCCACCATCCCCTGAGGATCTGAGACATTTCCTTCTCTTTCCCTGGCCAGACGTCATTTCCTCCACTCTCCAGCATCCTGCTTCTTTCCCAAAGGCAGGGTTGATTCCTACCCTCGCTGAGACTCAGTTTCCTCCTCTCTGAAGTAATGACGTGCGTGCATGAGAAACGAGCCCTGTGTGAAGGAGGGAGGGAGGCAGAGAGGGAGGGAGAAAAAGGACTTTTGGAAAAAGTCCTTCCACCAGGCTCCAGGCACAACCTAACCCCCTCACCTCCCAAGTGGGGTCTTGCACCACACTAAACTGGTGACCCCATAGACGTGCGTGTTTTGTATTCACAAGACTGAATTTTGGTCAGTGTGGGAGCAGGTTGTGAAATGGCCCTTGTGACAGTCCCAGCCTGTATCAGGCACAGCAAGTGGAATTTCATTCCATCAGCAGCTGTTTTGCAACAGTGCTCAAGGCCCAGCTTGGAGAAATCTTCATTTCTGCTGACAGATTAGGCATTTTCACTGAAGGAAAATGACCTTGATTTGTAAATGAACTTGCAGTGCATTTTCATATCAATTCGCGGGGTGGGGGGTACGGGCTGTCAAGGTACAAAAGATGTGCTGTGGGCTTCCCTGGTGGCGTAGTGGTTGAGAGTCCGCCTGCCGATGCAGGGGATGCGGGTTCGTGCCCCGGTCCGGGAAGATCCCACGTGCCGCGGAGCAGCTGGGCGCGTGAGCCATGGCCGCTGAGCCTGCGCGTCCGGAGCCTTTGCTCCGCAACGGGAGAGGCCACAGCAGTGAGAGGCCCGCGTACCACAAAAAAAAAAAAAAAAAAAAAAAAAGATGTGCCGTGTTTACAGATAGGATTGTCTCTGGCTTACTGACCTCCTTTATGGTTGGATGAATAAATGTAGAAATAAATGAATGGGTGAATAAGGAAATCCATACATAAACCAGTGGTTCTGAGCATCAGAATCACCTGTAGGGCTTGTTAAAACACAGATTTTGGGACCCACCCCCAGAGTTTCTGATTCAGTCAGTCTGGGATGGGGCCAGAGAACTCGCATTTCTAACAAGTTCCCTGGTCTGCTGATTGCTGGTCCAGGAGCGGTTCCCACTGGCATAAGCTATCAGTGGAGACTCCCTTAGGCCATGATTGTTGTCACTGCAAACTTTCGGCCTGATTCTGCCAAGTAGCCCAAGGGGCAGTCTAAAATGAATCCTGACTTGGTTGCAGGGTATGGGTGGGTTGCCCACTTTACCTCCCAGCAAACTCTCCCAGGTAGTGTTAGTGTTAGATTTAAGAGAGTTAGAGGTGTTTGTGTGTGTGTGTGTGTACACAAGCATCTGTGCTGCTGTCCCCACAGGTACTGCTATCCCTTTTCACACCTCTAGTGCTGACCGCCGGCCTTCTCCAGGGTCTCTCTCTTTTAACTGCTTCCCTGAGCCCCTCTGAGTTTTCTTCTCCAGCACAGAGGAAGCAAACACCATTGATGGCCAGGCTCAGCCAATCCTTTCCCAGGGTTTGGTGACATCTAGTGGCTAACTGGAGAATCTTTGCTTACACTAAGAGAATGTTCTGGAAAATTAACTGAGCAGCCTGGAAGGCAAAAACACCTACTTGTGAACCCTCTGCAAAAGCCCTCCTGAAGGCCTTAGGAGGGCAAGGTAAATGACTGGCTCAGTATGACATGAGTTGAAATGGATATCTTGCTCTCTTGGCAGCTGTGACAGAAATTAGAAGTCATCAAAGAATCTCAAATCACCACCCACTGTATCCTCAGCATGAATGGTTTTCAATAAAAAGTGTCCTTGAATAAAACGGAGTCAGGTACTACCAATTTGGTATTTGCTTCCCTTCTCAGAGCGTTTCTCTGGGCCTCAAGCTCTGAACAGACCAAGGATTTCCAGGCTAGTCACGAGATCTACAAAAAGATCTATTGAAGTTCAGGTGCATCTGGTACTGACCTGAGGGCGTCCAGACCTGAAGGTCATTGAGAGGTGTTAATGGCCACTATGATATGGGCAGAAGTGTAAGATAATCCCAGATGTCACGTTTTCAAAGTTCTCATGGGAGGTGCAAGATATTATAAATAGTCAAATGCAATTTATACTTTCATAGAAAGCTTAAACTACTTGTTACAGGAAAGTAAGGGGCAATCGGGGATCATGAAGGAAGCAGCTTCTTAGAGTTGCCATTTCAGGGTTTATAGGCCTGTAGCCATTAGAGAACTATGATGGATCACAAAACATGGTCTTGAGACCTGCAGGATCAGCAGATTCTCAAGCACCACCCCCGAACTACTGAATTTCAGAAACTCTAGGAGTGGGCCCCAGTAATCAATGTTTTAACAAGCCCCATAGATGATTCCGGTGCACACTAAAGTCTGAGAACCATTGGTTTAAAACAAGCATTAAATGCCCCCTGAAAAACCTTGAATAGTGTTTAGAGACTATTAATGAATTCATGGAGGAAACTGAATTATTTCTATGGTAACATAGGCCTACTTCTTCTTTTAAACATATAAAGGTGTCTTAGATCTTCTAATTTATGGTTAAATGAAAGGAACAAGATTATTTATTTGCCTTTACTTCTTTGGATTTTGGAGTGTGCTGTCTTGATAAAGTACAATGTCTCCAGAGTAGCTCAATAGTCCTGTGGATGTGGTGAGGATAAATGTAGAAAAAAAACAGAAAAATGCTCCATCTTAATATTAATCTAAGGAACACAAATTAAAATAATAACGGGATACCACTTTTCAACTAACAAACTGGCCAAGATCAAGCAGAATAATGTGTTTCATTGAGCAGGCTATGGGGGAAAATGTTTTTAAAAAATACACTCCTAGTGGAAACACAAAGTACCATAATCTTTCTGGCAATACAAATCAGAAGGCTTAAAAATGTGTGGACCTTTGACTAACTAAGCAATTCCACTTCTAGGAATATATCTTAGAAATAATTAATGATATGTGCGATAATGTATTATAAAGATGCTAAGGTATATTTATAATAATTAAAAAATTTAAAACAATTTAAATTTCATCAGCACAGGACTGTATAAAAGAAATGGCTCATATGATAGAACATAATAAAAATCAAGCTATACAAGATTTTTCCAGTTTTCAAAAGGAAGATTTATTTAACAAGTTTCACTTAGTACAATACATCTAATGGAAATCACAATACAAGGAAAGATTTAAACCAAAGCCTCAGAATTTCATACAAACGACATGACCAAACTCCTAAAGTATTGGTATTACATCTCAAAATTGTCCCAGAGCGTTTTTTTTTTAAAAAAAAGTAAAAGTGTACACTCACGTGCCTTATAGGATATTAAACCAAAAAGCTAGAATTAACAAACATGCCAAATGTTTTCACTTTAAATCGTAGACACAGCTCCTATATTTGAGTTTTACAGAAAAGCATGTTTCTCAACATGCATCCAAAGTTTTCAATGTATTGTGGTATAAGAGCAACATTTAACATAAGTGAAATTGCTTTAACCTAAATACGCTTACTGCTTAGGTACACTCCTACAACATAACTAACTTGAGGAAAGCTGAAAGTTGTTTTAACAGTTATGGTCAATACTGAACTTTGTTATTACATCCTAGGTGAATGTTTCAGTGTTCAAAATTACTGAGCTTGAAGTTTTAAAACAATCTTGACTTCCACTTTACAGTAAGCATGAATCACAAGCCTGTAATGCGAAACCGTTGAACTTAATTTTTGTTTGTTTTCTTAAAAAAAAAGGAGAAAGCAAAAGGAAGAAAGGAAGAAAGAAAGAAAGAAAGGGGGAGGGAGGGAGGAAGGGAGGGAGGAAAAAGAAAAGGAAGCTAGCTGACCAAGAGTGATCAGAATCAATGATATTTCCCATCTACTAATCATACTGGATATGCCTGACATCATTCCCATTCTAGTCAACTCCCATAAATGCACAGCTGTTATTTGTTGCTGTTGTTTAGTACTCCTTCTCTAAGCGAGGTTTGATTGATAGTCACTGGAGTTTTCCTGCAGAACTTGGTCATATCCACTCATACTGCTCTGACCACCATAACCACCTCCGTAACCACCACTCAGCTGCTGGCTAGCAGGACCTCCGTAACTAGACTGGTTGGATATGCCCATCCCTCCCATCATTTGGCTACCATAAGCACCACCACTTGCCCCTGCTGTAGAATTCAAAAAGAGCTCTACGTAGCTGTGATCATAAGCACCCCCACTTGTGCCTGCGGTAGAATTCAAGAAGAGCTCCACATATCTGTGTTGCATGTTAGCTTTGTCTTTTGCCATAGCTGCCACAGCATCTTCATGAGTAGCAAATTCAACATCTGCCTCACCAGTAACTCTGCCATCGGGTCCAATTTCAATGTGTACTCTCATGGGGTTAAGAGGTGAGAAAAAATTGTAAATATCATTCTCAGTGGCTCTGTAAGGTAATCCCCTCATGTGTACACAGTGCCCTGTGGTGCTCTGAAAACTGGACCCACCATCTCCATATCTATGATCAGACATTCCTGAAAAACAGTAATTGAGGTCTCTTCCAAATCTATCAGACCCAAAGCCATACCCATCATTATAGCCACCATAGTCATCATAGCCTCCATACCCTCCACCATAGGCACCCCGCCTCATCCTTTCAAACCCAGCCCCTCTGCCAATGCTATTATACCCCCTGCCAGCCCCTGGCCTATCATAGGGACCCGGTCGCTGCATAGCCATGAGCTTTCGAGGGGGATCGTAGTGGGTTCGCACTTCAGCTCGGCTACTCTTGAAGATTTCAATGTACCTGTGCCCTATTCTTTCCTTGTGTTTCTTTAAGGCCTTTTCAGCTATCTCCTGTGAAGCAAATTGCACAAAGGCCTCCCCTGTGCTCCGCCCCTGAAAGTCCACCGGCAGTGTCATCCCATTTGGCACAATTTCCAACCCAGAAAAGAACTGAACAATCTCTTCCTTGCTACAGCCAAATGGGAGTCCTCTAAGCCGGACGAAGCCATCATTGGCAGTATCAGGACTATTTGGACCTGTATGCTTCAACACCCAATCCATTTCAACACTGTTGGACTTGAACACTTCAACGTATCTGTGTCCCATGGTTTCTCTGTCCTTCTTCAGAGCCAATTTCACTTCATCTTCGGACTCAAGTTCGACAAACGCTTCACCACTTGGTCTGCCTTCTCTGGTGTAGATGAAACGAATACCTGATGTGCCATTTTGGATTTTGCAATCGGAGAAGAAGCGCATCACTTCATCAGCTGAGCAGGACCAGGGCAGGCCCCTGACCTTCACCACGAACCCCTCCCTGCCTTCTGTGCTCAGCATCATGGTGACTGTTGGGCTCTTGCTGGCAGGCTCGGTTCAGTGTAATTTCGGTGTAGCTGAAAAAAATTAAGACTAATTGTCATGGAAAAATGTTCACAATACGGTAAGAGAAAAAACCAAACTATTGATAGAAAACTCAATTACGCTGACAGCTTTTTTGTAAGGCATTTGTATAAACAAAAAGACTTCACCAAATTTCTAAGTCATTCGTTCAACAACTATTTATTTGATACCTATTATGTGCTGGATACCATTAATGGTGGCTATTTCTGGGTAGTAAGATTATGGGAGCTTTCTGTTTCAGAGAATGTTTTTTTTGGCCATTTCTGTATGTTCTAAGTTTTCCACATTGATCATATATAAACACATAGTCAGAAAACATATACAAAAGATGAAAAGATATACAAAGTGAATGGCAACAAAATCAGTGGAAGACGTCAACAAAGATGGTTATATCTGATTACATAAAAATGAAAAACTTTGTTACATCAAAAGTAAGATTAAACATAAAAGACAAACAATACACTTCAGAAGATACCTACAACAAATACTATCCTTATTATATAAAAAAACCTCATACAAATTAATAAAATCATCGAAATATTAAGGCCAAAGAGGTAAGTGGAAAAAAGACATTATAGAGCATTCACACCTTCATTTTACATTTTTCAGTTGCCAGGTCCAGAACTTGGCTCTGGCATACAAGGCTCAAAAAGCCCAGAAAGGGCTTATGGTCCTACAGAGGCACTGTACATCTTTACTAAAGACAAAAAGGGCAAATAAACATTATCCCTGCTATGACATAATTCTGTGCAGGGTGAAAGGGTGTTATAAAGCAGGGACTGGTTGGTCAATTCTATCAGTGTAGAATGGTTAAATGAAAGGACTAACTGGCTCAGGGATCCACAAATTCTTAAAATTATGATGGAGCATAAAATAGAAGGAGGCAAGGCAAGAGATAAGGCTGGCTAGGTAGATATCGATCCAGGAGTTCTTTTGAGACAAAGGCTAAGGACATTTTAAGGGTTTTAAACAGGGGACTGAGGGGAGAAAAGTGAGGAGAGGGAAGTGAAGGGAGGAAAGAGAAGAAGGAAAGTGAGGGCAGGAGAGTGAAGTAATCAGAACCTTTCAGAAAGATCACCATGGTTACAGTGTAGCAGTCACAGAGGGGACTGGGGTGACACTAGCAAGAGCAGTTAGAACTCTGTCTCTTAGAGATATGTTAAGGGATTCACCTAAGGCAACAGCAGTTTAAAAAAAGGGGGGAGGAAAGATATGATCTACACATTCAAAGCAGTGGACTCTGTGGGACTTGGTAACAGAGTAAATATACCGCCAATACAGGTGTGAAGATACAGGAGAAGAGTCTGGGAAATGTTCAAACCTCATCAATCATCAGAAATACAAGTTAAAACCAGAATTAACTGCCATTTTTCACCCATCAACATAGTGAAGTTAAGCAGGGAGGATAAGTCAATACTGATATTCAGGGTTCACAAACTAATATACTCCCAGAGGAGTGAAAGTTCATACAGTATCTCTGGAAAGCAATTTGGAAATATGTATCACGCCTTTTGATACAGTAAACCCACTTCCAGCTATGTGCCCTAAGGAGAGGATCTGAAATTCAGACAAAGATTTACGGAGCTATATATTCTTTGAAAGGTATTTTAGTAAGAAAGATAAAATATTACACACTTTAAAAATTATAAAAATAATAACATGAGAAATTACTTATGCTATAATCTTAAGTGACCCAAGATCATAACTGTTTTATAATCTCAACTATGAAAAAGATATATGTTCACATATCCTTCGATCATGTTAGAATTCCTTCCATGAACCTGGTCAACAGAAATACTCACAAATGTTCACTGCCACACTGTTAGTAATGGCAGAAAATTAGAAACCTAATTATCCATCAATAGGGGGATGGCTGAGTGAATTACATTTTATCCTTAAAACAGAATGCTGTGCAGCTGTTTAAAAAAAATCTGCCCTGACTTAGGAAGATTTCCAAAATATATTAAATGAAGGAACATGTAGAATATGATCTTGCTTATTTTAAAATATAAGCTGGCATATATATATGTATGCAAATTCACAGAAGTTCTGGAAGCATTTAAGTTGTTTTCTGAGAAAATGAGCACTGGCGGGTAGGAAGAGTGTAGTGGAATTTCACTTTTTACCCTATATACTTCTAAATAGTTTTAATTTTTAAAAGTCACTGTAATTGGAATTAAAAAAACAATGTTACAAAAGTACATGCATGGGGAATATGTCACATGTTAATAGTGGCTACTCTAGGTGGTGGCTTTATAGCTTTCTCAAATTTCTTTTTCAATTTTTTGTGCATTCTTAATTTTCTATAGAGAGTAATCACTTTTATTTCAGCAAAAAAATAACAGAAAACAAATTTAAATGTTTACTCTTCTGGGATTTAGTATAGCAAATTTGATAAAATTTTCTAATTTTGTATGTGCATGGCTTATCCGACATGGTCTGTGAACACTGGGCCTCTTGGAAAGAAAGTACAAAGTATACTAACTGCCCTAAAACTACACTGAGGATTCAAGTCAACATTCACTAATTGCCTATTATGTGCCTGGAACACTGCACGTGCAGTGATAACAGTCTTCCTATAGACCATTTTTAGGTCTGAGTGACAGATTAACGCCCTGGTTTTTGCTTGCCTTATCTCTTGGACGACCCATCCCATTTAATGTCCCTGCAGCCCTCTAGGCCTTAACATCCCCTCTGTGGTGGCAGGGAGGTTCTGCTTCATCACTGTGTCTCCTGGGAAGGCCACGAGGACTCTGTTGCCTGAAGTAGGAACTAGGATTCCATTTGTGAGTTAAGAATTTGTGCATTTATGTGTGTGTTATATACAGACGTTTTACAGACCAAAACGCTGAGTAGTTATCTCCGAGTGATGAATTACGTGTATTTTAAAAAATTTATAGCATACTATTATTTTTCCAAAGTCCAAAATTGAACACGTAGATTGTTATAAGCCGAAAAATAAACGTTATTTAAATATTTAATTCAGTAAAAAAATTCACTGGGCACCTCGGTCAGGCACGCAGCATTTGCCTAGATGTGCCTCCCCCTACAGACAGACAGACAGACAGACAATCAGGCACTGGAGACAGGGTGCCTGAATGGACGGACCAGCATTCAGGCCACTGGACTCAAGATCTGTTTTTCCTAATCCAGGGACGTGGTTTTCAAATGCTTTCCAGCTTACGGTTTCTCTTAAGGGTCCTTTGAGACCCGCCCAGACAGATAGATATACAAAAAACACAGACACAGTCACGAGCGTCCACCATTTCCCCACCAGGCGCAGCAAAGGCGGCTTCCCGGCACTGAGATGGGGGGAGGGGGGTGCGGGGGAGGGGAAAGCAGGGAACGAAAAAGGCGGAGGCGGCCCGCGGACCCCGCTTTGGTCTGCATCATCACCACCCCCGGGTCCCCGTTTCCCACCCACACACCAACCTCTAACGATACCGGATAATTTTCCTCTTTCTTCCCTCAAACGGCTTATAGCGAGACGGTAGACGACGACCAGAACTACTTCTGCTCACGTAAGCGTTTGGTCACGTGAGGATCTACGTCATGTGAGATCTGGGTCACGTGAGCACCGCTCAGCTCTAACTCGAGATTATTAAAGTGCCGCACTTCCTTTTGGTACGAAAATAGGGCGGGTCGATATCCAGAAAGAGAGAGAGTGGTTGGTGGCGGCGCGTCTTCTATGACTGGTCATTGGTCCGCCTCTGGGGATAACCGTCCCAGTTGCCGGAGAAACAATCGGGTCAGGGCTTAATAACTCACCGGTGATTGGTGATGAGGACGAAAGCGGGTTCCCCGGGCCGCCTCTGCCTTTTTAGCTCTTAAGGTTAAATTTAAAAGCCCAGGTGACTCGTGGAAATCTGTGCTGCATGATGACAGCGACGATGAAGCTGGTGAGCAGAGTCCGGCGGCTGGGCTGTGTGCTGGCCTTTTGCTTCCTGGCCCTGTTTCTCTGGGAGCTCCCTGGGGCCCGGGCCCTCGACAATGGCTTGGCGATGACCCCTACCATGGGCTGGCTGCACTGGGAGCGCTTCATGTGCAACGTGAACTGCCAAGAAGAGCCGGATTCCTGTGTCAGGTATCAGCGATATTGGGTACCCGCTTCCCTTACGCCTTTCCGTGTATTTGTCTGGCTGTGTTTGGAGGGGTGGAGGGTCTCAGCGAGAAAATTTGAGCCCGAGGGAGAGCTCCCCTGTTGCTGCTGCTTTTCTATCCCCAGCAGACTGCCCTGGATGGGGACTAGTCCTAAATTCTCTCCATGTGACCCCTCTTGGCGTGGGAGTCCGGCCAGCGACCTCTGCTTCTCCACCTCTCTCTGCTTCATCATCCAACTAAGGACTTTCTCCATTTACCATCCAGTTCCGTTCAGACCCTTATTGAGAGGTGCTGCTCTGTCCCTGCCGGGTACTAGCAGTGAGGACAGCTGTGGTGAGTAGGAGAGACAGAGAACTAAGACGCGTGCCGTTTCTTCTCCTTTTGGGGTCACGGGTTCCTTGACTAACTGGAGGGAATTTAGAGTGACCACGGTGTCTCTGAGATCTCCCCACCCTGTAGCCCTTGGGTATGGCATGTGCTTGGAAGGTTGAAGTGGAGGATCTTTATCTGTGGAAGGTAGATAAGACAGGTATTGATCCTTTCTGACCCACACATCCCTCGTCTGTAAATTGGGAAAACAACTCATCTCAGGGAACGACTCTGAGGATAGGTAAAATAGTTCTTATCTCACACAGGTTGGCTTTCAATTAGATAACCCATTTAAAGGACAAAGTACAATGCAGTACCAGACTCCTCAATTAGGCATATAGAAGAAATGTTCTTAACCTGGAATCCATGGGAAAATTAATGCAAATCTGAAAATATGAGTATGTATGTTTTTCTGAAAAGAGGATCTTGAGCTTTGTTCACATTCTCAAAGGGATCCGTGACCTAGAAACAGTTAAGAATCACTGATAGATATTGTTTAAAACATAATAAAGACACCCTTGGTGCAAAGGCCCCTCTGTAAGCAGCGGTCATGGTAACATCCCAGTGGCCATAAGTTATTCCTATGAATGTCTTTACAGATGAAGTCAGGATGTTGGTCAAACATGACAGAATTAATTGGCTTGCTAAATTTCAGACTAAATCCATCCATCGTGACCCTGGGGTAAATTATGGCCATCACATATTTCTTTTTTTGTCTCTTCCTTTTTTCTTAAGTGGTGGTTGTCTTATTTTTGTATCTGATTGTAAAATTAATGCATGATCATGGCAAAAATTGTAGATGGTAAAGAAGAGTATAATAAAAATAAAGATTCCCCTCATTCCACCACCCAGAAATAATCATGGTTAAAATGTTAATATACGACCTTTCAATTTTTTTCTATGTAAATAAAACCAGATTTCTTTTAAAGTGATTTTCAATAAAAATGAGATCACGTTTATGTTGTGAGCAGTTAACCACAAGACTCTGAAGTCTACCTGCCTGGGTTCAAATTCTAGCTTATTATTACTTAGCCAGGTGAGTAAACTTGGGCAGACTAATTACCCTTTCTAAATTAAAGAGTGAGTGCCTGGCACAGAATAAGAGCTTTAAAAGTTAAATTGGCTCTTTGCATGGTTTCTTTTCTGCACTTTGTTAGTTCCCTATTTTCCATCTGGTATGTTTGGGGTTCTTTTTGTTTGTTTACGTTTTGGTTTTTCTTTGTTTTTGGTCTATCATATGTTGTGAATACAGTGGTTCTTTTTTTTTTTTTTTTAAGCCACGCTGCATGGCTTGTGGGATCTTAGTTCCCTGACCAGGGATCGAACCTGGACCCTCAGCAGTGAAAACACAGAGTCCTAACCACTGGACCACCAGGGAATTCCCAATACAGTGGTTCTTGCTGTATTTTGGTTTTGATATTTATGTATCAAACATCAGGATTTTCCTTTATTATTTCTGGCTCCGGCATCATGCAGAGAAAGTTCTTTCCTACCTGAAGATAACATAGTCATGTATATTTTGTACTAGTATTTTTATGTGTTTTTAAAATCTTTAATCCATCTGGACTTTATTCTCCTGTGAGCAATACTACATTTAATATATACTAAATTTCATGGTATCAAATGGCTGGAAGGATCTCTTTCTGAACTTTCTCTTTGATTCCATTGATCTGTGTAGTCTAATGCTAATGGTACTACACTAGCTTCATTTATCTTTTGTAGACTCTTCACCTGTTTAATCTTTGAGGTGAACTTTTTGAGTCATGTTGTGAAGTTCCTTAAAAAGTCCTTTGGGGATTTGTCCAGGGTTTTATTAAATGTCTAGAAGTGTGTAGGGAGAATTACCTTTTTTTTAGTATTGAGTTTTCCTATTTAAGAGCAGAAGAATCTCTCCATTTATTCAAATAATTTGGGAACATCATAGTTTTATTCAGATTGAGCCCTGCACATAATTTTAAAATTACCTCTAGGTATTTTAGGTTTTATCTGTTGCTTTTTTGGTTTCTCTTGTGAATGGTGTCTTTTTCTCCGAATAGGTCATTGATGATATCTAAAGAAGTTGTTGATTATGTTAACTTTGTAGTTTTACTTTAGTGAACTGTCTTCTTAATTCTAATACCCTTTTCAACCTCATGTATTTCTAATTCCTCTTTTAATTGTTCGGCGTTCTTAGGGTAGAGGGGAAAGGAGTGAGAAGAAGGGCCTAGTCCAATTTACCTTGCATTGGTTGTGATTACTACCAAATTATTACTGGGTTGAAAAATAAATTGCAAAACCCCGAGATGCTTAACAAATAGGAGTACCCAAGCATTTGTTTAATGAATTGTAATGATTCTTGGAATTTCTCTTTCAGTGAGAAGCTCTTTCTGCAGATAGCTGAGATCATGGCCTCAGATGGCTGGAAGGATGTAGGCTATGAGTACCTCTGCATTGATGACTGTTGGATGGCTCCCGAAAGAGATTCAGAAGGCAGACTTCAGGCAGACCCTAAACGCTTTCCTGGTGGGATCCGCCGCCTCGCTAATTATGTGAGTTTATAGATAATTCTCTTTTTCATTCAGGAGACTATAAGCACTTCTGTACCTAAGCTTGCTCAGAAACACTTAGAAAGTAAAATAGCTGCTGTTATCCAAACAATGAATTCTAAGGCTTATCAGGTGGAATTTTCATCCCATCAGCAGATCTATGTTTTGCAATAGTTCTTGAGGCCCATCTTGAAGGAGTTATCCTTTTGCGGAAACTGTTGACTTCTCTAGGAGGAAAAAGGAACTTGGTTCTTGACATGTGTGCATGTATTTCCATATAAGCTTTGAGCAGCTATCACAGTTGTACTCTAAACTAGAGTTTTAGAAGATAGAAGGGATATATTCTGGAGATTGTTAAAGAGTAATAGAGCCGGACACTAGTTAAAGGCAGTGAAGAGAGATACTGAGTACAATTCAGTACTACTGCAAAGGGGGGAAGAGCCAAGCTCAGTCCCAAATACACCAAAGAGGAGTGGGGTTTTATAGCCAACGAGCAGATTGTGGGGGTCAGTAGATGGAGAATTACTAAGATGAGACATCAGGAGGAGGGGAATTCTTGCTAAAGGCAGGCTGAGGACTTGGACATCAAGGGTGGGGCATAAGGAGTTTGATCAGATATCAAAAGGTGGGGAGATGACTTCCGCAGGATTCTTGCTAAAACTGGACACGGAAGACCAAGATAGAGGCCTACGTGAGAAGAGGTTTCAGAGGGGCCTAAGGTTTGGTCAAGGAGAGAGTCTTTGTCCAGATAAATCTATCACTGACCTGAAAAGGTAACTTTTAAGATCCCATCAGAGCCCGCACACCGCAACAAAGAGTAGCCCCTGCTCGCCACAACTAGAGAAAGCCTACACGCAGCAACGAAGACCCAACACAGCCAAAAATAAATAAATTTATAAAAAAAAAAAGATCCCATCAGTGGAAGATTAGAGCAACTGACAACTTTCCCTTCAGTTCTATGCTATAGTTACATGTATAGTTTGAACTCAGCAGAATTGGAGACTTTGCTCTTTATCTTCCAACAAA
Organism: Hyperoodon ampullatus; assembly: GCF_949752795.1. Lineage (NCBI taxonomy): Eukaryota > Metazoa > Chordata > Mammalia > Artiodactyla > Ziphiidae > Hyperoodon > Hyperoodon ampullatus. Next base: position 87,649,767 of record NC_136913.1, on the reverse strand, counting down.
CTCATCTGGATAATTTTGGGGGGTTTGGGATGGGGGCAAAGCCCCCCAGTACCTGGTGAAGTGTACTGGTCTCTGCCTCCAGCCTGGAGTGGTTCTCTCTACTTCATGATTGCCCTTCTACTGCGGTGACTCTTTTCTCTCATTTCAGGTCCATAGCAAAGGACTGAAGCTAGGGATTTATGCAGATGTTGGAAATAAAACCTGTGCTGGCTTCCCTGGGAGTTTTGGATACTATGACATTGATGCCAAGACCTTTGCTGACTGGGGAGTAGATCTGCTAAAATTTGACGGTTGTTACTGTGACAGTATAAAACATTTGGCAGATGGTATGTTTCATTCAAAAGACTTAGCCATGAGCAAAGGGCAGAACTTTGAGGCCAAGGTAGCTGAGCATCCAAAGAACTAATCCTCACGTTGGAAATACCCAGTCACAATACTGGAAATAATTATTCTCAATGTGCCAGAGCTCCTGCCTCTTATCTTCTTGCAGTTTGTCCATGCATTTGTTCATTCGTGCATGTAAAATCCACGTGTGCCTAACCACAGCTAACACCGTGCACTTTTAATTCAAGAGGGCTCTGAGTTAATTACAAATAGTAATTGTAACTCTCCATCCATCACTTGGAAAAGCATCCAGAATGTCAAACAGTCACAGAGAGAGGAGCATCTTCATTCCTGCCTCTCCTCAATATATGCACCATCCCACACTGTCTCCTTGGAACAATCCCAGCAGTCTGTGCAGTACTACACACAGTGTAAGCACAGAGCAGTCACCTGTCTCTGCTGCTGGTTTAAAATATAAACATGGCCCTTCCAGGCAGCCTCTTTTAAAAATATACAGCCCCAGCTGGAAATTCCCTTCTTTCCCTTATTTTACACATTGTTTTCTCATACAGGTTATAAGCACATGTCCTTGGCCCTGAACAGGACTGGCAGAAGCATTGTGTACTCCTGTGAGTGGCCCCTTTATATGTGGCCCATTTTTAAGGTGAGCTAGTGAGCACAGAATCCAATAGAGCCTTGCTGATAGATTTTCAGAACTCAAGAACAAAGGAGACGAAGGTCCCTGTCAAAGTCCAACCTTACTTAACACTCTCATCCTACCATCTCTCCCAGGATCCACCCACTTCTCACCATCCCCACTGCTATAATTGGAGACTAAGCTACCATCAATTGGGAAGCCAGTCATCTTTGATTCTTCCTTTTGTCTCACGGTTCCCAACCAATCCACCAGCAATCCTCTTAGTACTTTCTACAAACTATATCCTGAATCAGCCCACTTCATTATCATGTTAACCTATTCAGTTTCCTTCTAAGGGCTTAGTACTATATGGAATTATTTGTTGATTTGCCTATTGTCTGTCTCCTCCATTAGAATGTAAGCTCCAGGAGGGCAGGGACCTTGTCTGACTTTATCACTGTATCCCTACCATATGGTAAGTGTTGAATAATTATTTATGGAATGAATCCCTGTTGTCTCCTTCTAATCTCTGCAAAATTCTCTCACCTCTTTCTCAACATCTTAAACCTCAGATATCCCACCTGCCTATCTACAAACTTTTATTCATTCCTTCAACAAATTATATGCCTAAGATTCAAATTGCCTTATCGTATGCTTGCCAAGTCCTGTGTAATTTGCAGGTTTTACTTATTAAAATCATTTTAGTTATTTTTTTATTGACGTATAGTTGATTTACAATATTATATTAGGAGGTCGTTGTATTTATTTCTGATTATAAAAGTGATACATGTTCATTTTGGAAAAGTTTGAAAATACAGTGAAGTGTGAAAAAAATTAAAATCTTCCATAATCCCAGTACAGTAGTCCTCCCATCCATGGTTTTGTGTTCCGCAGTTTCAGTTACCCACAGTCAACTGCAATCTGAAAATATTAAATGGAAAATTCCACAAATAAACAATTCATGAGTTTTAAATTGCACACCATTCTGAGTAGCGTGATAAAATCTCGCACCATCCCACTCCATCCGGCCTGGGACATGAATCATCCTTTTGTCCAGCGTATGCATGCTGTGTACGCTACCCACCCGTTGGTACCTGTATAGGAAAAACTGTAGTATATATACAGTTTGGTACTATCTGCGGTTTCAGGCAACCACTGGGAGTCTTGGAATCTATCTCCCGCAGATAAGGGGGGACTACTGTACCTAGTTACCGTTTGGTAAATTTCCAGCAAGAACAGTGTTAAAGCCATTTTAAGTAAGATTTTAAGTTACATAGCCTACTTCTGAAGCAAACTTCTTACAACGAAATTCCATTATAATAAGGGTTTAGCTCTCCTCATGGAGACCTTTAATCTGTAAACTAAAGAGGCTACGAGAGCCTTTTTTAAACATGATTGTTTTCATATCACAAGAATATTAGTAGAAAGTAAACAGAGGAGTTATCTCTGTTTTCACAGCCCAATTACACAGAAATCCGAGAGTACTGCAATCACTGGAGAAATTTTGCTGATGTTTATGATTCTTGGCAAAGTATAAGGAATATCTTGGACTGGACAACTTCTAACCAGGAGAGGATTGTTCCTGTCGCAGGACCAGGAGGTTGGAATGATCCAGATATGGTAAGAACCTGAGCCCTCCTGTTCAAGCCCCTACAGTGGACCTGTTCCCTACTTGACACTCAAGATAAATCAGAAGGGAGAAGTTCCTGGGAGCAGGCTTTATGTGAGAGTACTCAGAGCAGGGTGCCCTGGAAGGTGACTTGTCTGTATGTCTAGGCAACTTTAAGAATGTTTTGTCTTACCTCACTTGAATTCTTTTTTTTTAATCTATTTATTTATTTATTATTTATTTGGTTGAGCCAGGTCTTAGTTGCAGCAGGTGGGCTCCTTAGTTGCGGCTTGCAGTCTCCTTAGTTGTGGCAGGCTGGCTCCTTAGTTGTGGCATGCAAACTCTTAGTTGTGGCATGCATGTGGGATCTAGTTCCCTGACCAGGGATCGAACCCAGGCCCCCTGCGTTGGGAGTGTAGAGTCTTAACCACTGCGCCACCAGGGAAGCCCCTCCCTTGAATTCTTCATTCTTTGTCCCAGTTGGTGATTGGCAACTTTGGCCTCAGCCGGGATCAGCAAATAACTCAGATGGCCCTCTGGGCTATCATGGCAGCTCCATTACTCATGTCCAATGACCTCCGACACATCAGCCTTGAAGCCAAAGCCCTTCTTCAGGATAAGGATGTAATTGCCATCAACCAGGACCCCTTGGGCAAGCAGGGGTACCGGCTTAGAAAGGTACAGTAAATAATGTTCTGTGGGACAAACTAGGAATTGGCCAGGAACATCGTCTCCTGCCTTCTAGTTTACAATTCATCCAAATGTTTATTTGGGGTGTGTATTTTATTTTTTTTTTATAAATTTATTTATTTATTTATTTTTGGCTGCTTTGGTTCTTTGTTGCTGTGCGTGGCTTTCTCTATTTGCGGTGAGCAGAGGTTACTCTTCGGTGCAGTGTGTGGGCTTCTCATTGCAATGGCTTCTCTTGTTGTGGAGCATGGGCTCTAGGCACGTGGGCTTCAGTAGTTGTGGCACGCGGGCTCAGTAGTTGTGGCTCGAGGGCTCTAGAGCTCAGGCTCAGTAGTTGCGGCACATGGGCTTAGTTGCTCCATGGCATGTGGGATTTTCCCGGGCCAGGGCTCAAACCCGTGTCCCCTACATTGGCAGGCGGATTCTTAACCACTGTGCCACCAGGGAAGCCCAGGGTGTGTATTTTAAGATGGTTTAATATACAAGTACCAAGTTTGTCTTGCACCTAAATCTGTTACATTGGAGGATCTGCACTGATCTTTTGAGAATGTATTTTTTAATCTTGATATAATAATCACTAATGAGGCTCCCTTGTGCTAATTTTTCCTAGAAGTGCTCAATAGTTCTGATTATAAGACTTAATGCCACAACTAACAAGGCAGCTTATTGCTAGTTACCAAGCTATCACACCTATTTTCTTGGCTTACTTTTCAGGAGGACAACTTTGAGGTGTGGGAACGCCCTCTCTCTAACTTAGCCTGGGCTGTGGCTATGGTAAACCTGCAGGAGATTGGTGGACCTCGTTCTTACACCATCTCTGTTACTTCCCTGGGTCAAGGACTGGCCTGTAATCCTGACTGCCTGATCACGCAGCTCCTCCCTGTGAAGAGGAAGCTTGGGTTTTATGAATGGACTTCAAGTTTAAAAACTCAAGTAAATCCCACAGGTACTGTTTTGCTTAGGCTAGAAAGAGCAAGCTAGACTGCATTAAAAAGCTTCCTTTAAAATGTATTATTTTGTTGCCAAAGTGACTACCCCACTTTTGTCCACCTTCAGCTGTTCTTATTTCCTTGAGTAAAAGTTTCTACACTTGAGGGTTTTTTTTGTTTTGTTTTGCTGTACGCGGGCCTCTCACTGTTGTGGCCTCTCCCGTTGTGGAGCAAAGGCTCCAGACGCGCAGACTCAGCGGCCATGACTCACGGGCCCAGCCGCTCCGCAGCATGTGGGATCTTCCCGGACCGGGGCACGAACCCGTATCCCCTGCATGGGCAGGCGGACTCTCAACCACTGCGCCACCAGGGAAACACCCTACACTTGAGCTTTGTGGTGATTACTACTTCTAAAGCTATCTGGAGAACATTTTTGGGGAAAAGCCTTTGAACCTAATGTAAACTGCTGAGAAATAATAGCTTCATAATATAATAAGTAAAATAATAATTTACGGACATACCTCATGTCATTCCACTTCACAAATACTGTGGGGTTTTCTTTGGTTTTGGGGTTTTTTTACAAATTGAAGGTTTGTGGCAACCCTGCATGTATGAGAAGTCTATTTGACCCTATTTTTCCAACAGCATTTGTTCATTTCATCTGTGTCACATTTTGGTAATTCCTGCAATATTTCAAATTTTTTCATTATTATTATATTTATCATGGTGATTGCAATGTTACTACTGCAAAAAAAATTGTTTCTCTGAAGGCTTAGATGATGGCTAGCAATAAAGTATTTTTAAATTAAGGTGTATATTGTTTTTTTTAGACATAATGCTATTGCAAACTTTAATAGATTACAATATAGTTTGAACGTAAGTTTTATATGCACTGGAAAACCAAAAAATTGGTGACTACCTTTATTGGAACCAAACCCGCAATACCTGTTGCTTGTATTGGAACTATGTGCCAGGCACTATTCTAGACGCATAAGGTGTAGTGACTCATTTTTATCCTCCCAACAACCCTGATGTAGGTACTTATTCACTGTAAATTACAGCCAGGATTTAAACCCAGGCTCTTAACCCTTACACTGCCACCTACTGAGGTATTAATTCTTGGATGGCACTAATTATCCTGGCCTAAAGATAAAAACTACTTCCCCAGTTGAAGGGCAGAAGAATACCCCAACAGGAATAACCTTCATAAATGGCCAATTTAGAGGCAACCCAACAGACAACATTACTGAATTTTTATGGAAGAATCTTGCCAAGAAACATACCACCTAGATTTGCAAATCCAAGTTGTTTGCAGTCTAGATCCAACAAATGCAATTGGCTTACTTTCACCAACAGTTGATATATTATGACCTAAAATACTGAACCTCTGGCCAGAAGGCCCCCTCCACTTTAAGATGAATTGCCTTATCTCTTGAGGTTCCATGATGAGGCAATGAACTTCAAACTGGCATATGGAGGAATGAGTTACTGAGGCAATTTCCAGATACTCTAATTCCTTGCTTTTCCTCCAATTGGTTTACCTGAGGACCAACCTGCAGTCAGTGCTTCAGGCCTGCTCCTTCCCCACCTCCCCTTTTACTATCACCCTTCTCCCACATAAGCAAAAAAGGGTGTATTCATCTCACCCATCCACAATGCAGGACAGTACAAAAGCTAACAGGGCACAAAAGGCCCACTCAAAATACAAAGTGCATGTTGTAACAATCCCTTTGCCTGTCAGGTGATTACCAATTATTTTCAATAAAATTGGAGGGCTAAAGCATTGTCAGTTAATAAAAATTGGAACAGAATTGGTAAATCCAGACAATTCAACCACAGAAACTAACTTGGAAGAAAACTGCTCTCATTGAGATGTGCTTCCAGTCACCAAAATGTGTAGCTTATTTGCTTCACATCCAGAGTTTTTCAGCACAAGAATGAAGCATACAATAGTATACAAAGAGGATTCCAACTATTAGGCCTTTTACCAAATGGACAGTTATCCCCCATAGGTTCCACTGGGGAGTTTCACTAGAAATTCTATCCTTTGCAATTATTTCAACATGATGAAAATAATTTATATCTACTTTAAAATGTGAGGAAGTATATAAAAATGTTTAGGGGGCATGAAAATAAGTCTAATGACATATGTAATATAGTATGCTGTGCCTAGAGAACCGGGTTGAAATTCCTCATTCAGTGACTTTAGTAGAAGACATTATTTGAGACAAATTATTTCACTCCTGGTGAACCTCATATTCACTATGGATGTAATTGTTACTGATCTCATTCTATTTGCCCTGAGTTCAGGTCTCTACTTATGTCCCATGATAACCAATAACAGCCTTTGCTTTTTAACAAAAGGAATCCCATGAAGTCCCAAGTGATTAAAGTGCAAATTAGACCATCATAGCATCTGATGTGAATTCAACCAGTCAGATTCAACTCCTAATAAGTATCCAGAACCATCAAGCATAAATTTCCCAAGGAGAATTTTATTCATGGCACTAGTTAATTTCCCTTCCAAAAAAATAAACAATTGAAACTAAACGAAGTCAACAATCTCAAATGTTTATTGTCTTCATAACAAAACAAAATATGAAGCTCAGAACTGGATCACTTGGCCCTGTAATAGAACAGGAAGAAAAAAGGTGAGTTTTTGTATTTTGCAAAGAACCTTTACTCCATCAAGAACAGCGGTCTATTCCTAAAGGGATCACCATCCTTTATTAAGGCCAGTCTTCTCATTCTCCCCTTCCTACTCATGTCAAAACCAACACCAAAATACTTTGGGCTATGGATCTAGTTTAGTTATTTTGAGAGGATTTCCCCTGATCTTGATGCCACAAAAATGAGTAGGCAGAAATGTTCACCTCTCTCAACATAATAAAGCCATAGAGAAAATATTGCACCTTCCACCCCATAATTATCTACCTTTCTCTTCTTATCTCCTCCCAGCTCAAAATGCTTGCATCTCTTAATAGCCAGCATTCTCTTAGATCTGCAGTTCGGCTCAACACATTCAAGCCTCAGCACAATCTTCTTTGTAGTTTTAGCCTGGAAAATAAAATTAAGTCAAAGCCTTCATAAATCACTACAGAAAATCTTTCTTCAAAAATATGACTCTGTTGGGTCAAGTACTACTTAAGGCAAAGCTCTGCAAAGTTTAAGAGTTGTGACAATCTGTTTTGAGCTATAGGGAGAAAACAGAAATGTGAAAATCAGTGTATTTAAGAGAAAATGGTGGCAGATTATCTAACTGACATCAAGTTCTTCACTCATATCAAACATCCTAGAGGGCTTCTTATCAAATAGGCATTCATCACACCACCCTGGCCTTTCAGCTCTAGGTAGTTAAGTATTCCACACACCCAAAAATGGGTCAACTGAGTCCATGCAACTATGAAATAAACACAACTTTCACAACCCATTTAAATAAGAGTTAATAAGTACTACTTAATATCTATTCTCCGGAGACTCCCCACAACTACATCTAGGTTTTATGTGCATTCAACTGCATTATTTAACTCCCCACAAATACTCAACTTCTAAAGCCTGCTCCTGTAGTTAGAATTCTATTCTTGAAAGTTCTCAAAAGAGCAGAAACCTAAGTACAATGTCCCTATCTCCTAAACAAGTTACCCAAATGTGAAAAGGCATTTCACCACCTACAGATCAAACCATTTATTGCACCTAAATGAACACTAAAATCATTCCTGAATACTTTCTGGAACCAGGCTGAATGAGGACCTAAGTGCCAAAAGAAATGCTATGTTCGTGGGAAGGCTATGCTCCAAGCACTGTATACTTTAGGGGGTAGACAAATCACCTGAGGTAGAACAGAAACTCAGAAATTCAGCCTGAGACCAACAGGGAATTCAGGAAGCCAGTGGAAGACCTAAATGGCTATTTTAAAGAGCTTTAAGACTTCATGAGTTAGGCAGCAGACTGACTGCAGACTTCTGAACTGAGAAGCAAAATAAGAGAACAATTCTTACTGCAAGCATGAGCTAAGGATTCGTTAGGACATGGCAACGGATAAGGAAGAGGGCGAAGAAAAGGATTTACGGGTGTCCTCAAACTTCAGTCCTGAGGAAGGCAGGGCACATTCCTTGATGTTTGCCTCTTCAAAAAGAGGACAAAAAACATAAAACAATGAGGCAGTGCAGTATTGTAGACTGGAGTGAGACCTGGATTGAACTTCCAGCTCCACTGCCTACTAGATGTTATGTCTCTGCAGGTAATTGAGATAATTTCACTGAAACTATGAAAACACATACCTATATTGTAGAGATGTGTGGGCTAAAAACAAATGGAAAGTCTCTGCCACAGTAAGTGGGAAGCATATCAAACAGTGACCACTACAAACCTTTTTCCGGAAAATCGGCTTAGTCTGCCCACCATAGCCACTCTGCTTCCTGTCATACCGCCGCTTTCCTAGGAGAATGAAAGTTATTTGTCAGGGTTTATCAAACATAACCAATCACAACAGACAAGTGGAAAAGTCTTCTCGGCGGTTTTATCTTGGGCTTTCCAGCAGAAATATCAATGTCCAAGTGGGGAAGGGAAGGAGGACTGGGCTCGTGTATTCTACAACACAAATGCCGCATTAAAACCAAATCACGTATGCCCGTCTTACCCTGGGCATAGAGAGAATCCTTGCCCTTCTTGTACTGTGTCACTTTGTGGGGTTGGTGCTTGCCACACTTCTTACAGAAAGTCCGGCGGGTTTTAGGAACGTTCACCTAGTAAATAAACCGTTCAGAACGCGCAATGTTATCAGACCAGCCGCACAAAACGCCCGACCCGACCCAGCTAAAGCTAAGGCATCCCACGAGGACTAAACTCTCAAACTGGCTAACACACAACTTGAAGGTGGTCCGGCCCCATGTGCTTCAAATACAGCGGCCTCCGCCGAGCCCAAACTAAAACGAGAACATATTCACTCTACCGCTGGCTAAGTCTACCTCTTTGACCCCATCACTTCAGTTCCTGGCCCCGAAGCCCGGTCCCTTTGGGCTCGATCGCGGCAACATTGGGTTTCTTTGGTACAACGAGTCCACGTAGGAGCCTGGACGCATCCCGGGAAGGCACCATCAACCAGGAAAGAAAGATTAAACTGGATGTTGCCTGACCCCCACCCCAAAGTCCTACCATGTTTGCGAGAGCGCTATCAGCACAGAAAGAGAGAAGCCTGGCCGTAAACGGAAGTATATAGGAGGTTTCTGGTCGCGCTTCCTCATGGGAGTCGGTGGGAACGACCATAGAGTTTAAGGCTCTGTGCGCCGCGCCCTCTGGCGGCTGAGAGGACTCGATTCAGAGTCGCGGGCGCAAGCTTAAGGAAGGGCTCCGGCTGAGGCTGATCCACTCTCTTCAACTTCCACCCGCCTCCCTCCAGCTTTGCAACTTTTCCTCACTTCATCACTTTTGGTGGATACTGCTGCGTAGCACCGTTAAGTGAAGGAAGCAGTGCTCTTCCCAGACCATTTGGCTTCCGTGTGCCTATCCCCGAGGGAAGCCAGGACTAGGGTCGGTCAAGTGGAGGAGCCCTCCACCTCCATGTCCCATTCCCATTCCACTTCAAGGACACTGGGAGCAACATCTTTCACAGTGAACTGCTGGTTCACTGAAGGCTTGGAGGGAGCCAGTGCTCTAGTTCATCTATCACATGGCTAGTTGTTGCATTCAACAGATGTTTATTGAATGCCTATTCTGTGTTGGCCACTGTTCTAGGGGAGGGACACAGTAATCGAATAATCAATGTCATAAATGTATAATTACAGACTAAATACTTTGTAAGAAAGGAACAATGCTCGGCATTAAACAGCCCCCTTTTGTTGAGGGAGCAAGTTGACTGACCTAGGTTCTGAAAAGTGAGGATGAAATTGTTCAGCTCCAACAACAGCAATAACCAGGCCAAAAGATAGAAAGTATCCAGCATTTCTTCACTTCCCTGCATACCTGGCAGAAGGCATGTGCTAGGTTTCAAGAGAGTCCAGCAGAGAAAGACTGCAGGGTACTGAGCATTTTAAATTAATTGTCCCATAAAATTCTCACAGTAGGGGCTTCCCAGGTGGCGCAGTGCTTGAGAGTCCGCCTGCCGATGCAAGGGACGCGGGTTTGTGCCCCGGTCCGGGAGGATCCCACATGCCGCGGAGTGGCTGGGCCCGTGGGCCATGGCCGCTGAGCCTGCGTGTCCAGAGCCTGCGCTCTGCAGCAGGAGAGGCCACGGCAGTGAGAGGCCCGCGTACCGCAAGAAAAACAAAAAAAAATTTCTCACAGCAATTCTAAGAGGTAGGTGATACTATTATTCCCATTTTACAGATGAGGAAATTGAGGCCATAGGGTGTTAAATGATTTGCCCAATGCTGCTAGTATTTAGTGGAATCAGGATACAAACACGGGTGATCTGACTCCAGAGCTTGGGTTCCTTTACCATTATATGATATGATTGTGTGGCCTGGTAATTATAATAGCTAACAATTATCGAACACTTATTATATGCCAGGCATTTTCCTAACTACCTTACATACTACCTCTTCTAATCCTAACAACCCAGGTGGTATGTACATTTATTAGTGTTTAACAGGTGAGAAAACTGAGGCACGAGAGGCCTTAAATTCGCTTACCCAAAGTCACACCAGTGGTTATTTTATGGAGCTGGAATTTGATCCCAGGTGGTTTAACACCACAGCCTTGCACTTAACCACAAATCACACAGGGGAAGCAGGAGCATCTGCAGGGTAGAGGATGATAAGGAGTCAGAATTGGGCAGGGACGCAGGAGGAGGTTTCAGTGGATTAGGGCTAAGGAACCATGAGAGCTTGGGGTCTCCTGCTTGCATAACCCTCCAGAAACACCCATAGGTTCAGAACTGACTCTCTGATCAGCTCTATTTTGTTGGACGGTCTCTGGGAATGAGCTAATAAAAACATTACCACTGCCTGCTACATTTCCTAAAAGTTTCTTTGCCAAACAGCCAGCCTGTAGGCTCAGAGCATTTCCTTCTTCTCGCCAGGCTGTTACGCCGTCTTACTGGGCTTTGAGGAGTTTCTAGAGGTTTTTGATGTTAGTAACATGGAAATATGAAGACAGAGAACATGGCCCCTCTTAGTCTAATCAACCTCAGTTCTTTCTATCACACCTTTATGTGGCATGGCTTTGGTTTAGATTCCTTCACCAATCCTGGTCTCTGGTTTGGACATGGTCCTGCTTATTGATTTCCCTTAAGATGAGGAACTCAGAATTGAACACAGGACTCTACATGTGGCCTGGCCTCGCAGAGTAAGTGGTTGTTCACTTTCCTATGTCTAGATATTGGCACTATTTGGGTGCAGTCCTTCCATCACCTGGACAAGTCTGTGAGGAGAGTGCACATGGGCAGAGGGTGAAGACTCGCCTAGTTTTACTTTCCCCTCTCCCTTGTCCTGCTCTCCCTTCTCTAGATCCCCCATCAACGCCCAGTCTCCACCCCCAGAAGGACCTTGAGAAGGGACAGGTCATGTGACAACAAGTAGCATCTGACTGATGAAAAGGGGAGGGAAGGCGAATGTCTGGGACCAACTCTCAGGCAGGCCACTGGAGCAGCTATTCAGAGGTGACTAGTGGGGCTTCCCTGATGGCGCAGTGGTTGAGAGTCCGCCTGCCGATGCAGGGGACGCGGGTTCGTGCCCCGGTCTGGGAGGATCCCACATGCCGTGGAGCAGCTGGGTCCGGAGCCTGTGCTCCGCAACGGGAGAGGCCACAACAGTGAGAGGCCCGCGTACCGCAAAACAAACAAACAGAGGTGACTAGTGAAAGGATATAAATTGTCAATAAAATAGAGAGATCATACAACACTTGCTGCCCCTTTATCTTGTGTGAACGTGAGGATTAACTAGTCTACTATCCTACAAAATACTTTAAAAAATATATCCTGTTCCCTTAAAAAGTCTGATGGACTTCTTCTAGTGGGATTTATGATCTGTTCCTACATACAGCGCCTGGGGCAAGTAAATATGGCAGTGGCTGATGTGTCAAGATGGGCAAGCAGATCAGTCACCAGTGGCTCTGTGGCCGTCCTGGTCTACAGCCAGTACTGCCTGCATTTCCTAGGAGAGTCCTCCGGGAGAAAATCGCTGCTAGAACATAGGCTAGGAGGTGGCTGATGAAACATTCAGGTTTCAAGTAACACATCTAGTCTGGTTTATTGTTTTACAAGATTAAAGAGAAAGCTGTAAATTAAGAGTTAATCCTTGAGGCCGAATCTAAAATGGAGAAAATCAACATCCACAGAAAACGGGAAGGACACAAGTCAGTATGTGGGCTTACACTCGGACATTTTTATCTGTAGAAAAAAAAATGCTTTCTTAGAAAATGACTCAGCAGGGGGAAGTCTTGTCTCTACCTCTGTCAGGATCTGTACTTTGGGGTCCCTTCGTGAACACTCTCCATCCTTCACTAGCAAGTTTAACCGTGTGGCCTTGAGTCTCTGCCTTAGAGGATATGAGAAGCTAAAGATGCCCTTCCTCGCCAGTCCCTTTGTTTTGTCTCCACATGTCTGCATTTCTCCTCTTTTCTGTAAGTCTCCACGGTCCTTTAGCGATGTCGGCCCTTTACGTCGGGGAGGTCGGCCTGAGGACGTGTCTGCTCAACCCAGCCCAGTCTAGAGTCTCAGTGGCCCCAGTAATGTTGAGAAGGGTTCTTTCAGAGCAGACTGAAGAGGTCCCAAGCAAATGAAGGGCGGGGACAGCTGGGGCGGGGAGTGGAATAGGGACAGCAGCAGGGAACCAGATACCATGCTGCTGAGAAGAAGAAAAAAAAGACATTGGTTTAAGTCAGGAAACAAAAAAAGGGAACTGAGTGGCTGTGAAAGGGTGGGGTTTGCTCAGACTGTCCTTCCTCTCTGGACTGTAAGAATATGTCTCCAGGGCCAGTGTCTTCTGAGATCGAGTCCCACCTTCAAAGTCCTGGCATCTCAATGCATCCGGGAAGCTACCTGCATTAAAGTCAGGACTGAGGTGGGTCTGGGGCATGGCAAGGGCTGGGCAGCAGCAGCAAGTACCTTTCGTGGGACCTTGGGACCCTTGAAGGCCAGATAGAAAGCGTGGCTGGTGCCATGTAGTCCGCTGGCGGAGGAGGCTGACAGAGGGTGGGAGTGTCATCAGCACAAGGCCCTGACAGTCTCTTCAGATGATCAGAAGGGGCTGGAAGGGTCCTTTCTGAGGAGGTTGTGGGGGAAACAAGAAGAGAAAAAAGCGCTATGAGGTGACCATCTGAACAGGTAGCAGATGTTGGAAAGAGGCACCTCTGCACAATTTGGCAGAAAAATAAGACTTATTGTCGGTGGCAAAATAAGCCAGGATAGAAATAAGCCCTTTGGTCAAATATTGCCGGAAGACCCAAAATGGATACGTGTGTCAATGAGACCCTTAGAAGAAGGAATTTTTAAGAGGCAGATTGTCTGATAAAATGGTCAAAGTTCACATGCCACAATAGGCTTTTGAGCTCTGTAAGCTAAGGAAAGGCGAAACCAGGGTGTAAAGCCTCAGGCTGCATCCAGCCAACATTGCTGGGATCAGAGCTGGCTTGTTGGAAGGACTGTGTATGCCAACCTCGTGGTAACAGTGGGTAAGAGGCTAGGCCAAAAAAAAAGCAGCCTCAGCCTCAGCCCAGACAGTGTGGCCAACCCCTGAGGTCGCGGGGAAGCTTTTTCCTATTACCATTGCCTGCCATGTGCATGGCTCTCTTTTCTCTAGGCTTCATCATTTTCTTCTCTCCTTTGCTCTCCTCTCCTCCTCTCCATCCTCCTCCTTCCTCTACCTGTATCCCCTCTTCTTTATCCCCTCCTGTATTTTGTTCATTACCATCCCTGAAACAGAGTCAGTGCTTAATAAATAATTGTGGAATTGCATTGAATTATTCTTGCCCCTTTCTTCCCCTCCTGTTTTCCCTTTTCCCTTTCCCCCTACTTGCCTAGTGCCTTCCTCATAGTATTGTTGTGAGCAGTAAGTGTGTTAATCTATGTAAAGTAGTTAAAATAGGGCCCAGCAATAGTCAGTGCTCCTATCTCACTGTTTGCTATTATTTTTATTCTGCCTGAGACCTGCAAAGGTCCCCAGAGGACCTGCCTAGAACAAATAGTGTGGCATTTAAAATAAAAGGGATTGCTGGGCCTGACCAAGACATCCTTGGGTGAGCTTCTGGACCTCCAAATGGAATCCTTGTCCAGTTTCCTGGCTACCCAGCTCTCCAAGCTCAAAGTCTCTATCTCACGCTGTTTGTTTCCAGAGGCAGGGCAGCAGCAAAGCCCAGAGGCAGGGGTCTATACAGCTCAGGGGTTATCTTCTGTGCTGTTAGTTGTGTGCTGGTTCTGCTCCTTCCCTCATTTTGCATGCCAAGCCCCTGACCAAGGGTGCTCCAGCCGCTTGGAGCCTCAGTTATTTGATAAAACAATGTCACCTACCAAATAAGCCACAAAATGCAAATACCCTAAATAATCTAATGCATTCTACTGAAACAGGATCCCTTAGTGTTAGCCCTATCTGGTCTATTCTGACCCCTTTTATATTCAGAATATTTAAACTATCTGCTTGCATTAAAGTCCAAATTCCTGTGGCTTATGGCTAGTGATGTATTTGTTTAGAATCTTCTGTAAACTCCTCAAGTTGAGAAATAGTGCAACTTTCCATCCACTTCTAGGGTCTTGGTGCAATTTAAAATTATCATCAGTATGATTTACTATTTCCATTCGAGCAAATTTCCTATAGAGAGTTTCCTTTCAGTGGACTAGACCCATACCAGGAAGTGACTTAGGTATAAGGGGAAGATATGGCTTTTGAAAACCAGTTTGGGTGTTCTCCAAAGAGTCATCAGATGCCTGCTGCATTTTGCCCATGGATGCCATGCCGATATCTGATTTCTAGCTCCTAGGAATAAGGGAGAGCTAGAATTTTCAGTGAGGTAGTGCTCAGTAAGAAGCTAGAGACAGGCCTTGACCTAATTCACTCCAAAGCTGCTGGGTTATGCAAATGAAGCCATCAGGGGAGGGGGAGAGAGAGCTCCTCTGAGGACCCTGAAACAAATGGGCCACGTGTGACTTTCAGTTTCTCTGGAGGTTCCTGTGCACTGACTAATGGTGTTGGGAGAGCATTCAAAACACAAAAGCCTTGATCCCAGGCTTTCCACCTCCCTCTTGGAGAGCCATCACCACATGCCTTAGGGTTAGCATCAGTTAGCTGAACTTCAAGGAGAAGCTCTACTCACTGCCTTGACTCCCAGAAATGAAAATGAACTATAGTCTATTAACTCATCCTTACATATCTGTCTGCAATAGAAACAGTAAAAAAAAAAAAAAAACTGATTAGAAATGGAGCAGAAAAGAGACAAAAGTGTGGGAAAAGCAGGCTCTCCAAAACTGCTATTTGGAGTGGAAATTGGTTACAGTGTTTCTGGAAACTATTTTGTCAATATATTTCAAAATGCAAAATGTACAAACTTTTTGACTTGGTAAATGATGCTTATATAGAGATCCTAATATCATGGGAAAATAATCAGGAGTAACGTTAAACAAGAACTTTAGATATTTTGAGGACAATATGTGTTGGGTGGATGGATGGATGGATAGATAGATGGATACTTAGATAATGTTAAGAAAAATAAGCAAACTACAAATAGTATGTGCAATATGATCTCAAATATAGTCAGAAAAATGCAGAGAAAAAGAATGGAAGGAAATATGACTAAATATTAATGTCCCTGGATAATGAGCTTATAATTGATGTTTTCTTTTTAATATCCCTGTACTTAAAACATTTTCTATAATGAACATGTGTTATTGTGATATTGACGGGAAAAATGAAATGTTTAAACCAGGGAAAATAAAAACTAAATTGAAAAAGAAGGCCAAAGGGTCACACAAGTCCAGAGTGAAAGACGGACAACCCAGCAGTCACCCTCAGAGCAGAGGAACAATGCTGAAAGTATTACCACCAAACTGATGCTCAGTGTAAACTTGCAGATTCGCTATCTGGCTCTCCTTTCATCATTACTTGGCCAGAATCTATTGTCTCTAGTGCAGGGCAGAAGAGATGACAGACCCAGAAGTTTCCAAAACCACAGAAGAAAATTGTAAAATGTTAACAACATGAAATGCTGAAGAAGACCAGAGCACCGAGACCTCTTAGAAATGATTACAGTAGATGAGAATTTCCCTGGTTAGCCAGCAGCCAGAAAACTGATTTTTCTGGAAGTCTTCACCACAAATTTGGTCACCTGTAGCACTGACCCTGAAACTTATCATGAAATAATTAGCTTTCATTAGGGCCTGAACAGAGCTTCTTGGGAACTTACTTAACAAGAGTAATTATGGCTCTTTGTTGCTATGGGTACGATATTTTAATGACAACTTCTCTTCTGGTTCCAAGACTGGGTAATTCTCAATCAAAATCTCAATCAAAACCTGAGAGATGCTTCTTGGGCTTGAGAAGAGATTTTTAGTAGGCCTATCAGCTATACTCTACTCTAATGAGAGACCATTGATAAGTCTACCAGATTTCATAGTAAAGCCTCAGGAAGATGGGACTAAAAAAGGAACAAGGTATTACACGAAGTGCATAGTCCAACACATAAGCCAGACCTGGGTTTGCCACGTTGTCTAAGTAACTGAGAATTCATTCTGAGAGTGGAAAACTATGACCACATGTACAAGATTGTTCATGGTAGTATTATTTATAATCGAAAACAAACAACCTAAATATCCATCAGTAGGTGAATGGATAAATAAATTGTGATGTATTCATCATATAGAATACTGATACATATCAAAATGAATTAAAATGTATGAACTAGAGCTGCCAAGATAATTAAATCATAAAACATTACATTGAGAAAAAAAGTAAGTTGCTGAAGAGTATGTAACACTTATATTAAAATGTGAAACATGTAAACCAATACTAAATATCTTTTTTGGATACTTACATATGTAGTAATTATATAAAAACATGCCTAGGAATGATAAATGCCAAATTCCAGATATTGGTAACCTCTATGGAGGGAGGGAACTAAGATTGTGGAAGAGTACACAAGGGTGTTTTGACTGTATGGATAGTATTTCATTTCTAACAAAACACCAGAAACAAAATGGCACAATGTTAGGATTCTACAGAGCTAAGTAGTGAGCACATGAGTGTAATGTTATTCTCTTTACTTTCTGCCTATTTGCAATATTTCACAATATAAAAGACAGTACATTCAAGCAAACTTTTATATTCACAGTAAGCAATAACAACCCTAGAATAAAGAGTTGGTGTTCCGCCTAAACCCTTTGCTTTCATCCCATTAACAATGAAAAATCCTGAAGGAAAAAACAGCTGGCAACTCTAGAAATCGACCAGTTAAATAAGGTCTCCTTATAGAGGATTTAAAGGAAAATGTAAGAAAACCTTGGCAGAACTGAGAAAAATCCTCATGTGGGAAAAAGTACTGTTGTCAGTTAAGAGGGACATATCATCCTTTCTAGCCTAGAGGAATACTGCAGAGGAAAGTGCCCCAGATCCTGAATTCTCTCTTACTTACCCCTGTACTTAACCACCATTTCCTCCTTTGCCAAATGTTCTTAGAAGATGGTGAGGGGTCTGTCCCCAGTGCTCTTTGCTGATAGCCATGGGGAATAACAGGGTGCTGAGGTGGATGGCATCACACTTCGTTGAAGGCAAAAAAAAAAAAAAAAATCCCTCTGGGAAGCAATGAGGTACAACAGAAACAAGGGTGTGGGGTCACAAATGGATAAGGTTGGGCCAGTCACATAACCTCCATGAGTCTCATTTTCCTCATCTGTTTATCGTGAGGAATAAATGAAAGAATGTGTGTAAAATGTCTGATGGATGGACTGCACTGGGAGAAGCATGAGTTCCCTTCCATTCCCCTGGGGAGAAAAGGGAATGGCTAGAATCTTGCTGGACAATTATGTAATGCTTTAAAGGAGAAATAAACACAAAATGCAGCTTATTGGATATTTTGGCTTAATAGTTATTTGAACCATGAATGACTATTTCTAACTAGCTTCTCCTGGACCCTTCCCAGTCATAGACAGGCTGTGTCATTTTCTGATTTTTCTCTGGTGTTGTCCCTAATAGTGTTTTGTTTTGTTTTTTTTAATAATAGCCAATTTTAAAAAAATAATAAATTTATGTATTTATGGCTGCATTGGGTCTTCGTTGCTGCACGCGGGCTTTCTTTAGTTGCGGCGAGCGGGGGCTACTCTTTGTTGTGGTGCATGGGCTTCTCATTGTGGTGGCTTCCCTTGTTGTGGAGCATGGGCTCTAGGTGCACAGGCTTCAGTAGTTGTGGCACACGGGCTCTGTAGCTGGGGCTCGCAGGCTCTGTAGTTGTGGTGCATGGGTTTAGTTGCTCCACGGCATGTGGGATCTTCCCGGACCAGGGCTCGAATCTGTGTCCCCTGCATTGGCAGGCAGATTCTTAACCACTGCACCACCAGGGAAGTCCCCCTAATAGTGTTTTATCTTAGCATGAGCAAAGATAGGAGCCAAAGGTGGTTTAGTTTACCGATTCTGCAAGTGCTATTTACATTAATTCTTTGGCATAGTGCAGTTTGTAAAGTGGCTGAACTCTTACTACTAAGCATTCTCTTTTGGAATTCTACTGCTCCATAAAGAGCTGCGAGGCTGCAAAAGGTGGCCGTGTGAAAATCTTTGCATTTGTAGTTTAATAAAGAGAACATTATAACACTGGAACTTTATATTTTAAATGAAGAGCTCTGTGTGTGTCTTTCTATTCTTTTTTCTCCTCCTCTTTTTTTCTCTGTGTGAAGTGTGTGTGTGTGTGTGTAATATTCATGTCACTTCCGTTTCCACCCCCAACCCCACCACTTGAGTGAGGTGCAGGGTCAGCCCTCACTGTGCATCTTTTGTGGTCAAATTGACTCTGTGGGCTGCTGAAATTGTTAGAAAAAAATTAGGACCTTTCACAATAAGTACCCAAAGAAGCTGCAACTATCCTCTAAAGCAGAGTGTCCATTACACACCAACCTTCAGGAAGACATAAAGCAGATGCCTCTCCTTTCACATTAGTGGTGGATGGACTAATGGTGACTAAGGAAGAACTACCACATTTTCAGGCTGTGTGTGCCTGGAGTGGATCACAAGGAATGGGGAAAAGCAATCAAAGAGGGAGCAACCAGGCCATAGAAATTCCAGCAGTCCTCCAGCTCAATGTTCTAGAAGTAGAGGCCATTTCACCCCATGCTCAGAGGGGCGATGGCTAGTGAGAGGCTTACTTACTTCCTCATACTTAGACCAGCACTAAACCCTACCCCAACACAGACACTTAGAGGAAGGCTTCCTCCTGTACAAACTGGATTTTTTCTAAAAAAGAAAAAGAACAGAGGCAGCTTCCAGAAGGACCTGTCTTATAGGAAATAAGAGCAGAGGCCAAGACTGAAGCAGATGCTGGGTCTGAACAGGGAGTGTATGCACCAAGAGCTTGCAACAAAACTAAAGGTAAAATGATGGGTGTGCTTTACTCAGCTAAAAGAGGAACAAATGGACGTGGTTTGTTCGGATGCTTCTGATCCAATTTACTGGTCATGCTACTCAATTTCTTTAGGGTATTATTTTGTCTTCTCTAAGTTGAGTCTTTGGTTGTGAATAGGTACTTAATTGGAATTCACCATGGGAACAAATGTGATATTAGTACAGGGATCTCGATGAGTTGGCAGTTCCTGAGAATAGACTATTATTACTTGGTTACCACTACTTCTGAGTAAATGAAAAACCTTAATGTTAAAAGAAATCTTTTTTGGCGTTTGAGCTGAATCTGAATGCTAGATAGAACTCTAGTTGGTTGCAAACTCTTATCAGTTTGTCACTCCTGTGAGAGACGATTTAAACCAGGGAGTCAGGGAAGAGAGCTGTGTGGAGGGTGTAGGGAAAGGTTTGCTCCTTTGCCCAGTTTTCTCAAAAGATCATTTATAAAAAGTTGAACAAGTCTACCACCAGAAAACAGTGGCATCCACATGATGAATAAATAACAAAGTGATCATTCTGAACATCCCTGGTGTTCCTGTAACCTATTTTTGTCTCCTCAGTACAATAATAGAACATTTTACACCACAGGAAAGAGCAAAATAATGGTGTGGATAGCCTCAGGCTTCGATAAGAAACCATTCCCTTGCTTTCCTGGTGTGAGAAGTAACCTATGCTTGACAAGTACAAAAAACTACTGACTTTATTCTGCTTCCATGGTGCCACCAAAACCATAAGGAGTTTAGTTTAAAAAAAAAAACCTACACCCTTCAGGAAAAAACTTACCTCCAACAAAACTTGAGGGAGAAGGGGCTGGTGATTTGGTGATTTTTTTCAGTATTTTTTTTAGTGCTCTATTTTTGTGGCAGTATTTATATTTTCACTTTATCTTTCTAATGAAGGTTTGGGTTGGTAATAAAAGATAGTGCATTTAAGTGAATAACTGTGTGTTTTGTGTGAATAAAAAAACCAATGGTGATTTTTGTAACTTTCTTTGCCTTTCTGTATTTCAGTTACCTAAACTGAATCTTTCTGAAGTACTGTAATTTTGGAGAGGCTAAACAAGTTACTTTTCATAAATGATCAGAGAGACCACCTATAAGATTAAGACAGTTGCATCACTTTTGCATGATGCCGTCTGAAAGAACTAATCTAAGCAAAAAGGAAAGGAAAACCAAAAACAAAACAAAACAACTATCTCTCAAAAATTGTTTTTCAATTTTAGAACAAAGCTTCTATCCTTTGTATCTCAGCCAGAGGGTGATGGGAAAAATCAGTTGGGTGGCAGTTAGTATATGTCCATAACTGCAGGTGCAGCCTCCGTGTCCTTATTAGACCCCTTGGTTACAGACCCCAGTGGGACAATGTATGAAAAATTACACTCACTGTCTAGGAAACTGGGAACTGAAAGTCCAATATCTGCCTCAGTGGAGTTCTGGCACCTGCATTATCCCTTCTGGGGATATAAGGGTCAACAGCTGCACAGAGACTTTTACTGTTCACAGATTCTGCACGTATCATAAAAGGGTGGTTAGTGTAGAGCTGCCTCTAGACATTACCAAGCACATGGGTACATGTCACTTGATATCCAGAGCATTCCATTGCTTTATACAAGAACCCAGTTTATATGAACTCGTGATGTAGAATCAATCAGCCCACTTCGATGTGCATCCATTATACCTGAAAACTGGCAGAAATGGGGGCTATGGAAGGAGGACGTCAAAGTAAGAAGGCTCTTTGTTAGCTTTGAACGTTTCTGTTCCATTTGAAACTAGGTGGCTAGGCTGAGGGGGAACCAGGAGGGATGAGGTTCAATGTGCTGGGTCCTCAAGAACTTTCATTATCAACAGCACCCAGTGAGCTCCAGAAAGAAGAAGCCATGGCTGCAGTGATATTGGAGAGCATCTTTCTGAAGCGATCCCAGCAGAAAAAGAAAACATCACCTTTAAACTTCAAGAAGCGCCTCTTTCTCTTGACCGTGCAAAAACTTTCCTACTATGAGTATGACTTTGAACGTGGGGTGAGTTTCTCTGCTGTGAAACCTGAGTTTTAAGGACTTGGCCTTAGATCTGCCTTGGGGGGAGGTAGATCCTTTTTGGTTGGAGGGGGTAGGTGGAAGGGATCCAAGTACACTTCAAACTCAGCAAAATGTTTCCTAGCCCAGAACTAGCTACAGACATACTGGAGCAAAAAATCAAAGGTGCTAAGAAGCTATGGGGAAAATCTCACCATGGATTCTTGCAGTTGGTGAGCACTCATTAAATGATTGTTGAGAATGAAATCAAAGACTTAGAAATTGCTTCCTTATTTTTTATGTTAAAGGCACACAAAGTCATCCACTCTT
Organism: Hyperoodon ampullatus; assembly: GCF_949752795.1. Taxonomy (NCBI): domain Eukaryota; kingdom Metazoa; phylum Chordata; class Mammalia; order Artiodactyla; family Ziphiidae; genus Hyperoodon; species Hyperoodon ampullatus. Next base: position 87,627,713 of record NC_136913.1, on the reverse strand, counting down.
CTATAGTGTTTGCCCTCCATTTGGTAGTCAAAAAAGGTTAGGTTAATAGATCTGGAAGTTGTTTGGGGTTTGTTTGTTCGTTTTTTCAAAATGACAGGTCCTGATATAGAGTGTGGGTGTCACTTCACTGTGTTGAATGATGAGATAGCGAAATCTAATCATCTGGTTGCTTAATCGCTCTTAATCTTTCTCATTTTCTTCCTCATTCTCTTTCTCAGAGAAGAGGCAGTAAGAAGGGTTCAATAGATGTTGAGAAGATCACCTGTGTTGAAACAGTGGTTCCTGAGAAAAATCCTCCCCCCGAAAGACAGATTCCGGTGAGAAGAGGCTATTGTTAGAACTGGGCACGGGGGCAGGGGGCAGGAGGGTTTGCAGTTAAGAAATTTGGAACACTTCAATTCTCTGTAAATATACCTGTGATGCTGTGCAGTGTGGGACACATAACGCTCCCATATATGTTCTTCACACTGCCACATATTGGTTATGCTGAGTCTCAGCGTCTTTTCCCCAGACGCAGAACAACTCACTTAATCTGGAAAACTTGTAACGCCAAACTTAAGATGATATCACATCAAGTTTTCAAACTGATCAGAGATGATTGGTTTTACTCCCTCAGTCACCAGGATCAGATTTACAAGCTTGAGTTAGTCTGAAAGCCAGAACTCTAGGGCTCTGAGTCATGAGATTCTTTAGTAGCTCACTGTTTCTTCTCTCATTTCCCAGAGCCTCTCGAGGACCTAACGTCTACTGATTTCCTAGTTGACTTTTTTTAAAATCATTTTTTTCCTGATGTCAAGAGTAATGCGTATTTATTATAGAAACTTTGCAAAATATTTTTAAAAAGCACAAAAAGAAGATAAAATCATGCATAATCTCATTATTCAGCTAAAACAACTATTAACATGTTCCTGTATGGACTTAACATGTTTTTCTCCATTAACAACACATACACTCACACTAATATATATGTTATATATTTTAAACATAGAATCATATTATACTACACATCTTACTTTGCCACCTACATTTTCAATTTAACCATATAAACTTTTCCCCATAACAATAGATACTCTTTAATAAAATGATTTTAATGACTGTATAGTATACCCTATCATGGATATATTGTAATTTGTTTAACCAATCTCCTATTACTAGATATTTGTTTCCAATTTATTTGATATCATAAATCATGTTGAAAGGAACATTCTTGCATACATCTTTATGTACTTTTGTCATTCTTTTCTTTATAATAACTTCCTAGGAGTAATATTTTGTTCTTTCCTTTATGAAATCTGTATGCTTTATTTTTATAGTTTTATTCTATTTAATTTTGTAGAAGTAGAATTTGAATATCATATACACCTACAAGCTCTGTATGACAGTCTCTATTCCTCTACATTCTTTCCAACGCCAGATATTTTAAATATTTGTTAATTTGAAAGCCAAGAAAAATGATACTTCATTGATGACTTATTTTGCAATTTTTTTGTTACTCATAAGGTTGGACAATTATACGGCTACAGCTCATTTATATTTTTCCATTTGTGAATTCCTGTTAAATTTTTGGCCAGTTTTTCTATTGAAATGTTTACCTTACTCCTAGTACTTTTTAAGAGATCTAGCTATGTTAACTTTAACTATAATATATGTTGAAAATACTTTTCCAGTTTTTCATTTATCTTTGAATTTTGTTTATACTTTTTTTTTAACCATAGTGGGTTTTAAAGTCTATGTCATCAAATTAGCTCATCTTTCTCTTAATGGTTCTAACTTTTAGCATTATATTAGAAAGGCCTTGCCTCTCACAAAATTATGTAAATAGTTATGTTTTTTTTCTGTTAGTCATAGTTTCATTTTTTTATATAAAGCTCTTGAATCCATCCAGAATTTACGTTGGTGTATGGTGTGAAATAGCTACCTTAACTACCTGCCCCCCACCTCTGACAATATTAGTGGTTAAATGTTTGTCCCAGCATCATTTATTAATTAACCTCCCTTTCCTCAATAGTTTGAGATACCTGAGATTTTTTTTTTTGAATGAGTATGTGCTGGATCCTATGGATATGTTTCCCTACTGGGATATAGGAAGCAATCACTAAGGATTAGCATTGTCCATGCAGGAGAGCCCTCTGGAACCACTGCAAAAGACTCCCAGTACCTAGGGAAATTCAGAAAAGAGCAATGCATCAACCAATAACTATGATTTCTTCTGTCACTGCAGAGAAGGGGAGAAGAGTGCAGTGAAATGGAGCAGATTTCAATTATTGAAAGGTTCCCTTACCCCTTCCAGGTAAGGTATTTTCTCTCACTAGCTCACAAAGGGACCTGTAATATAATCGTTAGGGATGGCATGGGCTGTTAGTGTTTGCTTTTCTATTTTTCCAATCAAACATAGTTTCTTTTAGTCTCTACACCTCAAAGAGAATCCATAATGGCACTAATTCTATTATGGTGTATCTTGTCTATGGTAATGGCATTGAGAAAGATGCTCTGTTTGTTAAGTGAGCATTTCACTTCCTTCTAGTTCTGCCTATCTGTCTAATGGTGGTCATGTGGGTTGAAAAGACAGAAGAGGGGAGGGAAGGAGTAGTATTAGGAAGTTCGGTGTAGGGAAGGCTTATTAGACTTACATATAAACTTAAATTCTATTCTAGTCTGGAATAACTGAAGAGCCACATAGACATCTGTTTGGTAGATACAATGTAAGCCATAAAAGAGAGCAAGAGCTTCAGATTCAATCTCCGATTTGGTTTGCTTATGTCCTGAGAACTCTGAGGCCACATGTCATGAATATAGCAGCCTCTGCAACAGTGAAAGCCAGAAAAGGAAGTGGAAAGTCTCAGGGGAGGGGGCTTTCTGTCATGGATTTATGAGCACAGCAAGACTAACAAGCAAAAAGAAAAATGTAAAAGGATCTTGTTCATGTCCCTGACAGTAACAAAGTTTACAAAACCTGTGAAGGAGGGGTGTTTTAGACACAGTTTTTACTACCATTGTCTTTCAATAAGTTGATGTTTGACTGGGCTAGTGGATACTGGTAAATAGCAGATAATTCAAAATTAATTTACATTTGACTTTAGAATCCACTGTGATGTCTGTCAAGTCTGTGAGGGTTGGAACCACATCTTATATGTTTTGTACATCTCCATAACACCTAACACAATGCCTTGTACATGTGTGGTGTTCAAAAAATACTGACTGATTTGATGACAATGCTTAATATATACTTCACTCTTTTTGAAGTAGGTATGTAGTTCCAAACTTGGTTTATTTGGGCTAATATTGGCAAGGGGAGGCCACTAGGCAGTGGGGGGAAAATCAGCCAAGCGTTTAAAATGTGCTCCATATTGACGAAATGTATAATCCACATGTACTAATCAAGATTTGTTACATAAATCATTACTTCAATTATCTTCTATACAAACTCAAGGTTTAATAAGATCATAAAATATCCTTCATTGGATAAACAAAAATCATGACTCCACCAAGGGCTGAAGATTATGAACTAAGTTTACACACAAATTGAAATACAAGTCAAGAGGACCCAGGAGTATTCACAAAGCAAGGAGTTTCTAAGTCCTACATCCCTGGATATGAATTGTTCAGGAATTCTTCAGATGGTTCACATGACCCCAGCTCCACTGCTCACTGAAGACCCTGCCTTTTTTTGGTTTTCCAGTATCATTATACAAAGTTGTAGCTTAAGATTAGTTCCTTCAAGGTCTTTTTATTTTCTGACTCCTAACTGCTGAAGTCTGTGTGTCCATTGCCCCAGGTTGTATATGATGAAGGGCCTCTCTATGTCTTCTCCCCAACTGAAGAACTGAGGAAGCGTTGGATTCACCAGCTCAAAAATGGTGAGAATTATTTGGAAAATAAACTAGTTTCCAAAGAAAGAAGGAAAGGAAGGAAGGGAGGAAGGAAAGAGAAAAGTTGGGAGAGAGGGAGAAAAAGAGAAAGGAGAGAGAAAGAATGAAAGAGAAAGAAAAAGGAAAGAAAAAGGGAACAGGGAGGGAAGGAGAGAAGAAGAAAGGGAGAGAGGAAAAAAGAACAGATGGAAGAAAGGAGGTGAAAGAAAGAAGAAACAGAGGGAGAAGGGAAGGAGGGAGAGAGAGAAGGGAGGAGAGAGAGAGAATGGGGGGAGAAATATTGCATTTTCTTCAATATTAATGATACAATTGAGTTCAATATTCCATCATATGAATAAAAGATCACATGCTAGACTAAGAGTTTCAACTCAGTTCTACCACTGTCTCTCTAATGCAATTTTGTAATTGTAGGCCCTTCCATTTCCCTATTTATAAAAGAGGTCCCATTCTTTACACCAATTACAAGGGTGGTATGGTGTGGCATTCAATGGTTATTTCAATATTTTGAATCCTAGGTATGAAATATCTAGTTCCAAAAAAAATTAAATACGTGATTATGAGAGTGCTTGGGGTCAGAGTAAAGAACCTGGTTCCAAGTCCTCTTCTACCACTTATAAGCTGGGTGACCTCTGGCAAGTAGGCTAACAAGCTTCTTTGAGGCTCAGGTTTTTCTTCTGAAAGAGGAATAATAATGATGCCTACAGTACCTACCTCCAGGGTTGTCCTAAGGATCAAATGAGGTAAGGTATGTGAAAGCACATGGAAAACTGTAAAGCACTGTACGAGAAAGCACTGTACATCTTTTCATTGTGGATAAATATTTTCCAAGGAACTATTTCATGTTCCTTGCTTTGTGAGGACCTCAACTTGAATATAGTTCAGTATTTCACACAGACCATACAGTGTGCTCAGATAAACTTGACTGTAAATGCTTACAGCACAGGATGCATGCGCACATATTTGTGTGTATATATAGCCACATGTCAAGTGACTGAGAGATTAACTGGTTGAGTTGACATCAGGAAAGGCTGCCTAGAGAAACAGGAAGGATGGCAGACTGATAATGGCATGGTTGGGTTATTGCGTGACAGCCCTTTGTCTTAATAAACATTTAGACTCTGAAATGCAGTGGCTGACTACACCAGCTTTGTTCACTCCCTTGAATGTAAGTCTGGCTAACATAAAAATCATCAAATCTTTCAAGCTGAAAGAGGAGAGGAGAAAGAAAGAGAAGTGTCATTTACTTAGTTCTTTCTATGTACCAGACACCAAGCTAGACACCTTGTATTTATTATCTCATTTAATTCTCACAGCAACCTTGGGCTAAAAACAGCAACTAACACTTAATGAGCACTAACTCTGTACCAGGCTCTGTGCCAAGTGCTTCAAACAGACTAGCACATTTAATCCTCACAATAAGCTTATTAAGTATGTATTATTCCCCTATTTACAGATGAGGGAACTGAAGCTCAAAGGGGTTAAGTAAGTTGCTCAAGGGCAAATAGCTAGTGAGTGGTGGAGCCTGGGTTCTTACTACACCCCTAGGTCTGTTTGACTCCAAAGCCTAAGCTCATTGCATATTTTTGTGCTGCTTGGTTCTCAAGCCCAGAAACTGCACCTGTAGTTGGCTGCAAGATATTTTAGAGTAAGGCCATGTGAAGATTACAAATAGGTGATGTCTTGCACCACACAGTTCAGTTCTTGACATGTTTTGAAGTAAGAGGTCGGATTTAGCCCTGGGGGTACAAAATGAGCAAACACTTCAGTAATGCTTATTATGATCCAGGATCTTCTCTATATTCTTTACATATATTAACTCATTTCTTCTTCATATCAACCATATGAGGCAGTTATTTTCACCATCCCCATTTTAGAGATGAGAAAACAGAGGTATAGAGAGGTTAAATAACTGGCCCAAAGGCACTCAGTTAGTAAGTGGCAGGGTCAGGCTTTGAACTCAAGCTCTAGAGTCTGCGCTCTAAATCAAGATGCTACCTCCAAGGCAGAGAAATACACACAGAGCTCCAGAGGGCATATATATTTGTACTTCTTTGGTTCTCTCCACAGTGCCTCATAAATTGCCCTGCACACAGAAAGGGACCAACAAATAGGTGTGTTAATTGATTTTTCTGCAAGAGTAAACAACTACCACCAACTTGGGATCCACATTGATGGACAGCTAGGATTTAGTTTGGAAATAGGGGAAGGTGGGACATACTAGCTGAGGGAGAAACCAGTTGTATGTTAGCCCAACAAATATTTATTGAGTGCCCACTCTAGTGATAAGTTATCCTACTCTGAGGTAAAATGCACCAATTGGAAATCACTAACATGAAAAGGGGGCCTCATGGTATACTGGCTACCTCTGTAGTGGTATTGGCTGTGAAGAGGCATGAGGGAGCCTTCTGAGGTGCTGGATCTGAGTGGTGGTTAAATGGTTGTACACAAATATGGTTAGCTGGATATCTTAGATTGTACATTTTATTGTATGTAAGTTATACTTCAATTTAAAAAGTAGGGCCTCAGGTACCTCCTATTGAGCTGCCATCTTTTTTCAGTGGTACTTTCTATGCAAAGTTTATATTCCTGAGGACTTAGCCCTGGGCTCTCTCCTTCCACTTCCTTGAACATGGCAGTGGGCACTTTAATGTTACAGCACCACAGATATTTGTCTACATTCACTCTAGACTCTTCATTTGGTCCAGCTCAATAGAGGCTATCCTAACTGCAGCTTCAAAAATAAGCAAATGACCTGACCTCACCAAAATGAATGAAAGAGTGGCATTGGTGAAACTCCAATGACATATATGGGGAGTAATCATTCATTCATTCCCCAAACAGAATTTTAGCCATTATCCTGAAAAAAAAGAATATGAGAGATCAACCCATCAAGTACTTGGAATGTGCATCAACCATTAGTGCTTCCCAGATAGGTCTGGCCCCATGCATTGGTGAAGTAAGCAGTTTTCTCCTAGTCCTCCCACTGGGACGCTGTCATAATCAGCTTGGGCTACCATAACAGAACATCATAGACCAGGTGACTTAAACAACAAACATTTACTTCTCACAGTTCTGGAAGCTGGGGAGTCCAAGATCAAGGTGTTGGCCAATTTAGTTCCTGGTGAGAACTCTCTACCTGGCTTGCAGACCGGTCACTTTCTCACTGTGTTCTCACATGGCAGAGAGAAAGAATTTCTCTCCAGTCTCTTCTTCTAAGGGCACTAATCCCATCATGAGGGCTCCACTCTCATGACCTAATTACCTCCCTAAGGCCCCATCTCCTAATATCATCGCACTGGGGGGGGCTTCATTATATGAATTTTGGGGGACACAAACATTCAGTTTGTAACAGACACTCTGCTTTTGCAATTCTCTCCTAAGTAGCTAGAAATACCAGCGCTGCGTTAACCAACAAAAGAAGGGGTGCCATCTTCGAGGGACCTCTTAATTATTTGGGAATGTAGGGTGGGTTCATAATGAGTGTGCTGGAGGTAGGGGGGCAGGAAGCCCTATAGCCTCTCATTAGCATATTAGCATAGCTTAATTTATCAGAGCAGCTAGTTGTTGATTAAGAATTTTTGAAATGTCTACTGGTGCCCAAGCCTGCACCCAAGACTCTTCAAATCCCTGGGTGATGGTAGTGGCATGGTGGGGGGGCAGAGTGTGGGAGCAATCAGTTCTGGCTGGGAGGAGTACCTGGAACATTGTTCAGAATTGCCAGTGCCTGGTAATAATGAAAGTCAGACAGACTTTTGCTTGGTTTTATTATTTTAAAGTTCTCTACAGACGATGTAGCCCCCTGTAGCCTGCACCCCATCTGAACAGCTCCCACCACCATGCATTTGGTGCAATGGTGAAGGGGTATTCTGAAAAAGTGAGGGGTGAGGGTGGGCAGGGTAGACTGGTTAGAAGCCTTCAAATCCATGTTTAGAAAAGCATCAAGATAGCACTTAAAAAAAGATGGCACTTTTTGTTCATTTGCCTATAAAATGCATCTGGCCACCAGTAGCTTCTAGGCCTCCCCCAAGGTCTTAAGTGAGTGGAGTGTGACTAGCAAGCTCTTAAGGACTTAAGTTGGTCTCTACAGAGGAAGGTTTTATTTTGTTTTTGTTTTTATCTTTAAAAAAAGTTACGCAGAGCTTCTTTTTAGCATCAAATGCTGAAATGTGTATGTCCTCAAATATGCATATTCTTAGACCAGCCTAGGTCTTTGCCCCAGTGCTAGCTATTGTCAATTATTTCATTTGTCTTTGCTTTTCTGTTAACTGGCAACATGATCCCAAGATGACTTGTCTAACTGACTTCCAGTTAAGATTCTTGCAATGCCACAGATTAAAAACTGTAAAACTAATTCCTCTTATCTGCAAATCTCTCATCCTGAGAGATCTTTTGGGCCTCACAACCCTGTGAGGGAAATGGAACTGCTGTGTTTGTCTCCCACAATGAGCTCAACCTACCTCAGTGGCCCTAGGAAGACTGAACTATGTTTATTCTAGAGGCAGAATCACCTTCATTTGATCCTGAGCTCTGCTCTGTTGACTGTTCTATGAACACAGAAAGCGTGAGGCAGAAGTTCTCACAAAGACAAATATCTCTAAAAGATCACCCCAGGAGCTGGGACATTGGTATATTGAGAGCCGGAGTGAGAGTCTGGCTTGTCACGTTGTTTCCCTTATCTGGAAAAGACCACCATAGTCAACACCTGCCTTACAGGAAGACTGTAATGGCTACCGGAAAAACAAAGATAAAATATTTTTGTTCTGGGGCTCTGGAGAATCAGATATTCTTATCACTTTGGTCACCGGTTGGGAGATAGTCATCATAACAGACCACTGAAGAGAACTGCACAGGAACTCTCTGGGCCCAAGCATGTGAGCCAACTGGTCCTCTGTCTGCTTCCCTTCAGGGTGGCTGAGGAAGGGGCAGTTGTTTGAAGCTCACTACTAAACTCAAGGGGGAAAACATGCCTATGGTGGCTTCTCCCACATGTCAGATGTGACCTCTCTCTCTCTCTCTCTCTCTCTCTCTCTCTCTCTCTCTCTCTCTCTTCTCTCCTGTTACAGTAATCCGGTACAACAGTGATCTGGTACAGAAATACCACCCTTGCTTCTGGATCGATGGGCAGTATCTCTGCTGCTCTCAGACAGCCAAAAATGCTATGGGCTGCCAAATTTTGGAGAACAGGAATGGAAGTAAGAGATCTGATCAATATAATTTCTCCCTCCTTTGACTATCCATCACTTTCTCAGGGCTCTATCAAACCCAGGTTTGTACATTTGGGCCAGTGCACAAAGGAGGGTGGGACACGAGATTAGTGGGGGCCAAACTTCAGCTGGTGCTCTGTTCTTCCAGCTGGGTGACGTAGCACTGGGCTGTATCATTCCGGACTTTTCCTAACTTACGTAACGTCAATGAGTACAAGAGTAAATTTCCTGACCAAACCTGTCCCTGGGCCCTTTCTGAAGATGCACTCTGTATCTATCGTCACTGGTTTCTCACTTTGCAGGCTTAAAACCTGGGAGTTCGCACAGAAAGACAAAAAAGCCTCTTCCTCCCACGCCTGAGGAGGACCAGGTATACAGGGAAATTGGGTGCTGCTACTGTTTAAATTGAAACTTACAATCACACCCTGAAAACAGACCAAAGTCTTAGAATTCTCCCTGGGATTTGGCAGTGTAAATTGGTATTCTTGCTGAGACAGGGGCTTTGTCCTTCTAATTAGGACTTCCTCTTTGGTGGAGAGATGGAGGGCTAGTAGGAAGCTCTTGGCAACCATTTAATCCAATCACCTGTTTAAAACAAAACAAAGCCTGATTTTTTTTAATGAAAAATATTTTCAACCATAAAGTTGAAAAATTTTAACAGTGAATATCCATATACCCAACATCTTGATTTTATCACTATTATATTACTTTAAAACTTGATTTTGGGGGTTACTTTTTGAGGTCTAGAAAGCTCTTTCTCATATATTGTAAATAAGCAAGGCAGAAATTATTATACTCATTTTGAAAACTAAGAAAAGAAGATTCAGAGCCACTTAGTAGGTCCATGTACTAGTTTAGCGCCAAGAAGCTTTCCCGATTATGGCTGTACATGGTTTTTGTCCAGAAAGTTTAAAAATACTGATGCCTGGGTCCAGCCCTCAGAGATTTTGACATAATTGGTCTTTGAAACTGCTTAGGTGTCAGGATTGTTAACCGCCTGCTGGATGGTTCTGATGTGCATTCCAGGCTGAGAGCCCCTGCATGGGTGCTTAAAACTGGTTGTTGAATGAATGCTGAATAAACCTTTTATTTTGCCTGATTTGGGTTAGAACAGTGTCTCCAGTAAGCCAGAGAGTTGGGGAAGAACAGGAGAGTGCTTCAAATCTAGCCAACTCCACCCCTACTTTTTCCTCTTAACAACACAGATCTTAAAAAAGCCACTGCCCCCTGAGCCAACAGCAGCACCTGTCTCGACAAGTGAGCTGAAAAAAGTTGTAGCCCTTTATGACTACATGCCAATGAATGCAAATGATCTACAGCTGCGGAAGGGCAACGAATATTTTATCCTGGAGGAGAGCAACTTACCCTGGTGGCGAGCCCAGGATAAAAATGGGTGAGTTCACGCCTGCCCTTCCTGAGCCTTGTGCCCACCTACTCTATACACACGCAAAATCCTGCAGCATAATTCCGCTACTCAGTATCCTGATCAGAAATTGTTCTTCCCACACCAAAAGGAATATGCTCTCCCTCCAAGTACTTCTCAGAGGGCAGCTCTACACGTGGCCACCTCTCTGAGCCTGTAGAGTATGGCCCACATGTTGTCGAGCACATGTAATCAATGCCGCATGTGCAGAAGCTACACACTTCACTGGCCTAGCCATGCATTGGCAACATGATTCTCTTGGAGGGAGGGGCATTTTATATACCTCCATTCGAGATTGGTTCTGAGCCCAAGGATACAGGGCGTCCAGATCTGTCTCTCTCCCAGGATGGGAAGTGCTGGATGATCTATCACATTGTCTCCTCTACAGGCAGGAAGGCTACATCCCTAGTAACTATGTAACCGAGGCAGAGGACTCCATAGAAATGTATGAGTGAGTATGCTTATGTTCCTAGCACACAATCTTCCCAGAGGAACTAAATATAGTATAAACTTCTTTTTATACTTTCAACAAAATTTTGATTTCAAGATACCTATTAAAATCAGTGTCAACTGGGTCAAATGATGCCACTCAAGTTAGTGCCTCTGTCTTACCCTCATCCCAAACACCCTGTTGATGAAAGCTGGAGAGGTCACCACACCCCCTCCTCCCCCCAAATCCAGAAGAACCACACCAAGACAATCTGATAGGAAACATTTGAAAAGGTGAAAATGGCAAACTTCTGTGGATGTGCTTCCTCCCTAATCATGGAAGTGGGTTGTCCTTGAAGGCCCTGTCCCTGATCCCTTCCCTGCAACCTTCTTCCACCTGCCTTTGCCCTCTACTCTCCATTTCCATGATTCTGCAGTGCCAAGCATGCTTTGGGAAAGGGATGTAGTATGCTACGCACATGATAAGACACTCGGTAAACAGAGGTTGAGTGAATTGACTGACTCACTGGCATGGATGAGCCTCAGACAGCACTCTAATCTCTGAGCCACTTACACCACGGCCTAGGAGCCACACAAGCACTCTCTCTTTACAGGTGGTATTCCAAACACATGACTCGGAGTCAAGCTGAGCAACTGCTAAAGCAAGAGGTAAGTATGTGACCACAAGCAAATGGCATTCTCCTTGCACAGCAAGCAAGGATCCTGAATTGCGGGCTTGCTGCTGTCCGCCATCTCCAGGCAAAGCAGGGTCAACGCTGGCATTTTATGGGGTCCCAATTATACTTTTCACTGTCAAAAGCAATGAGGCTGCAGCTCAAACATGGAACTTGGCAGTGAAATCAAGCCTTCTATAATATTTTATCTCGGGTTTGGGCAGGTGGGATGCAGGTGTGAGCACCACTTCCTCCTGACGGTCAGCTTCTTTTTCATCGTTTCAGGGGAAAGAAGGAGGCTTCATTGTTAGAGACTCCAGCAAAGCTGGAAAATATACTGTGTCTGTGTTTGCCAAATCTACAGGGTAAGTGTTACTGTTTCAAGGCCCTGGGGACAAAGGACAGGGGTGCCCAACCAGCAGTTCCTTAATGAAGTGCTCCTCTCACATCCTCTGTCACTTAAACTCAAAACTCATCTCACTTCACTTCTTGGGTCCTTTGGACCCTTGTTCCCAAGTTGCTGACTCAGCGTCCACTTCTTCAGGGAACCTCAAGGGGTGATACGCCATTATGTTGTGTGTTCCACACCTCAGAGCCAGTATTACCTGGCTGAGAAGCACCTTTTCAGCACCATCCCTGAGCTTATTAACTACCATCAGCATAACTCGGCAGGTAAGTACCAGGGGAGCCAGAGAAGAAGGGTGTGACAAATACCAGAAGAAGCAATTTAGGACAAGGTGGTTAGGGGAAGAATAAGCCTCACAGGGTAATGGGAATTAGCTGTGAAAATAAACCCCTGTGATGCTGGGTCGAGGTCAAGTGAAGAGGTGGTCAAAGGCAGACCTTATGCCCTGTAGGGACTGACTTCTTATTTGGTGATTGATGCTCAGTACTAAGGAAAGACATAAAGGAGACTGGTAATTAATCAATCAGCAATATTCATTGTGTTCCTGGTGTGTACTCAGCAATTTTCTTGTTACTAGAGAACACACGAAAACTATTAGTTGAAGTCCTTGCCCTCAAAGGACATACAGCCTCAAAAACATCAGAAGAGAGTTTCTAAGCAGGGTAGTCATTCTAAAAACTGGGAGATTGGTGAGAGCACGAATACATGGGAAAAACTTCATCAAGAAGGCTTGCTGCTGTCCACCATGTCCAGGCAAGGCAGTATCAAGGCTGTCATTTTATGTAGTCCCAATTACACTTTTCAGTATCAAAAGCAGAAGTAGCATGTGAGCTAAGACTAGGCTGGGAGGTGGGGATATATTTAGCTGGGGTGTATATTTCAGTTAGCATTCTCTCTTTCTTGTCCCTGAAGAACATCTGTAAGAGGAGAAACTTCCAGAAAAATTCGGGTTCATGGAGATCTTCTGGGATTCAAAATGTACTAGAAAGATGAACACTGGAAGCGTGAGGCTTTAAGTGAGGGTGTGTGAGGCATCTCACCCCCTGCTCCGCACCAGCAGCATGACTCTCTTTGTATGTTTCAGGACTCATATCTAGGCTCAAATATCCAGTGTCTCAACAAAACAAGAATGCGCCTTCCACTGCAGGCCTGGGCTATGGTAACTGATTATTTCTCTAGGGTAGGGTGGACCGGCCAGTTGGAAGGACTACGTCTGGCAGACCCAACCAGACCTTGCCTCTCAATCATCCTTGCAGCACACTGTTCTATCCCAGCTGCTGCAAGGAAGGTTAAGACAGAGCCAGACCAAAGTTATCTAATGATTTTCCTCCCTCTGGTGGCTCCTACTGGGACTGCAAAAACATAGATTCATAAAGGGATTTATTTTTTAATTGTGGGGAAAAAATCATAAAGGGATTTTAAGAGGATGTCTAGTTTATCTTCTTGCTTTATGCCTGACTTGTACCTAAATTCCCAGACTCCTCCAATCAGTAATCCCCTGTCCCTGAGATTTACCTGAGCAAGGATGGATTAGTACCCCTGAGAATTTCCCTTTTACTGCTTGTCTATTTCTACCCCCAGTAGGGATTCTTATCTATTGTAGAAATTATACATACATGACTCCCAAATAATCACATCAAGGCTTTGTTGTTATAGGATCGTGGGAAATCGATCCAAAGGACCTGACCTTCTTGAAGGAGCTGGGGACTGGACAATTTGGAGTAGTGAAGTATGGGAAATGGAGGGGCCGGTATGACGTGGCCGTCAAAATGATCAAAGAAGGCTCCATGTCTGAGGATGAGTTCATTGAAGAAGCCAAAGTCATGATGTGAGTTACAGTCCAAACTCAACTCTCCATCCAGTCTAGGAATTACCAGGATGGTTCCCACTGGGGTTTAAGGTGATTTATAGTAAGAGAGATTTGGGACTACGGCCTGAGGTCAAACTTTGATTGGTGGGAGTAACTGCTAAGGTAGTCATTTCTCTTAGATATTGGTGGAGAGTAGTATTGATCATAGGCATGTACCATCTCAGTAGCATTTGGGGGTAAATGTAGAAAATGAGACTTTCAAAAGGAAGACATTCTGATGTAGCCTTAGTGTTCATTCAGCCCTGGGCTTGTTTCCTGTTCTATTGATGGACTCCAAATCCTGGCTCACCCTCATATATTAGGCACTTCTGGAGTTTAGGGTAGGGAGGAGCATCATCTTGCTATTTTGGTCCCTCATCTGACACTCTACTCCCAGGTCAACTCCTTTCCTCCTCAGCTCCTTTCTGAATAGTATTCAGAGCCAGAAAGGGAGGACTAGTTCACTGCCTTTCCTGTAGGAATCTGTCCCATGAGAAACTGGTGCAGTTGTACGGCGTCTGCACTAAACAGCGCCCCATCTTCATCATCACTGAGTACATGGCCAATGGCTGCCTCCTGAACTACCTGAGGGAGATGCGCCACCGCTTCCAGACTCAGCAGCTGCTGGATATGTGCAAGGATGTCTGTGAAGCCATGGAATACCTGGAGTCAAAGCAGTTCCTCCACCGAGACCTGGTAGGACCTCAGAAGGATTGGCCTGGGTCCGAGGGCTGAGGGGGTGGAAGTAGCAAAGGAAGACCTATCACACATGGCTGAGGAGGGTGGCTGAAGCCATCATTTTAGTTTTATCTAGAAAACACTGTAAGTTTGGTGAGCCTCTGCCCCAGTGGTCAGCCAGTCAAAGATCTCCGGCCTCAACACCACAAGTTCTGCCATAGTGGGAGCTAGAGCACTCACTCCCAACCCCCTACCATGACAAGGAAATGGTGGGGTCCTTCAGGGGCAGAAGGGTAGCCCTGCTTCCCGATGGGACTGCTCTTAGCACAGAACCATCATTTTGGTTATATCAGAGTCACAAACTGGGGGTCTGTTGGTGCATTTGGGTTTTTTAATGTTATATATTAGTTAGCAAACACTTAAAAACATTTCACATTAAAGAACTGAATTTCCAGCTTCTCTTGAAAATCTAGACCGTCTTGTAACACCAGGCCCACATTCCCATAGGCCATGCTAACAGTTGGCTGGAGCTGACACCTATGAAAATGTGGGCCTGTTACAATATGGTCTAGCTGATTACAGGAAAGTGGCTGGCCTCCTTTAGACCAGACACTTTCCTGACACCTCCACCCACCCACTTCACTCTGTCACTTCACCTGCCTGGCCTCTGGAGGCATCCGAGTTTGGGCCCCTGCTTATTTCAGCCGGGCCAAGGCTCAAATCGCCCTAGTCCCACTGGTAGAAAAGCAGAAAACAAAACACACTTTCCTTCTGTTCTCCCTTAACTCTCTCGGCATTTCAATGCAGGAAGGGTTGTTGTGGAATTGCCAATGTGAGTGAAATCATTCTACAAGTCCTCAGTGCTTTACTTATGACTACGGGGGTTGCTCTATATGTGGTGGAAGTGCATCAAAATTTCTCAGGGGCATCAACTGACTCCTGTTAGATGGGAAGGTGTCTCTGTGTGAAGATGAGGCTTCCCTGGCTTCACTCCCCTGGTGGGCAGAAGTTTTGTGCCTTTAACCTGTGTGCCAGGGACAGAGTCTCACTGGTATGTGTTGCACTACAGGCGGCCCGAAACTGTTTGGTAAACAATCAAGGAGTTGTTAAAGTATCTGACTTCGGCCTGTCCAGGTGAGTGTGCCTTTTTCATCTTTCCCTCTAAAAGTAAAAATGGCACGGTACAAACATGAGGTGACACTGTAATTTTTAATCCTCTCCCTTTTCCCCCTAATTCTGGTCTTTTCCACCATCTTTCTATACCTTTTCTTTTACTGAATGGTTTAAGTCACTTTCCACCTCTTGTTTTATTGTTATATCCCTCTCTTCTCCTTTCTCCTTTGCTCTTTTTTAAAAAGCTAATTTCTCCAATAATTTATGTTGATCTGTTAATCCTGTTGACTTTACTCCATGTCTCATTCTTTCCTAATCAGTCTAATTTCCACTGACAACTGCAGAATAGAAGGAAGGGAAGGACGAGAAAAGAGAAAGGAAAGAAGGCTAGAGAAGAGGAAGGGAGTACCTATTAGATCTTATTTCACTTCATCCTTGCTGTAACCATATTGTCAACCAGGAAAGCTAAATCGGATATGAAAACAGGAATCTGTTAGAAATAACATTTGTAAAAGACACTGGTTGGCCTGTAGGCGTATATTTGTGCAACTCTTGTGGCTGTGCCAAGAAAATTTAAGCAAATATCAAGCTCTCCAAATTCTAACAGTAACAAGTCCTGAATCCTTTGCAGGTATGTTCTGGATGATGAATACACAAGCTCGGTAGGCTCCAAATTTCCAGTCCGGTGGTCTCCACCAGAAGTTCTTATGTATAGCAAGTTCAGCAGCAAATCTGACATTTGGGCTTTTGGTGAGTGGATAAGATTACATGGATTATACAGCTCAAAGGAAAAGGAACGCAGTGGGGGAAATTCACATTCTGCAACCTGCACAGAGAGACTGTTATTTGTTCTTGCTTTCATTCATCTAATTCTTAGGGAGTCAGGCACCACAGAGGTTTCTGGGGATTAAAAACAGTAAACTAGACATGATCCCTGCCTTCTTAGAACTTAGAATATATTGAGGGAAACAAACAATTCATTCAGTATGCCACAGCTTCTGAATACTGATTATGCACCACGGACTCTGACTCTGCCAGACCCTATAACTATAAAGACAAATAAGATGATGTCTCTCTCCTAAAGGACTGATAGTCAAGGGCAACCCTGATAACCCTCCAGTGTACTCAGTATTATAGCAGAAGTCTGAACAAAACGAAAAAAAGCACAGAGGGGGGAACCAGATGAATGTAATGTTTGAGGTTGATTTAGGAAGACTAGGATCCCTACTACCCAGAAACAACACATTGTTTTTTCATTTTCTAGGGGTGCTGATGTGGGAAATTTACTCTCTGGGGAAGATGCCATATGAAAGATTTACTAACAGTGAAACAGCTGAACACATTGCCCAAGGCCTACGTCTCTACCGGCCTCATCTCGCTTCAGAGAGGGTATATACCATCATGTATAGCTGCTGGCATGAGGTAAGTGTTTTACTGGGACCTCAAATTATTTCCTTGAACCTACTTTCACATTTAGCTGGCCAAGCACCCTGGCCCCACTCTCCCGGGCCACATAGCAGCTGGGCACAGACAGATAGCTGTGCACATTCTTGGATCCTGGCCTACACCCCAATCCTTTCACGGCCAGAAGTTTTTCCAGGCCCATTCCAATTCTCACTAGAGTATCATTAGCAGACCCCAATACCAACTCGGCTTTAGGGAGAGGGGTGTTGTGGGGCCATGTCACCTAGCATAAGCAGGCAGCCAAAGGCACTCAGACAAGTGTACGGACATTAAAAAAAGAAAAGTCATTAAAATCTGTGTTCATTCCTTTGGGAGTCATTGGCCCTTTCTTCTACTTTACTAACTGCACACCTTTTCTGGCTGTGGTCCTAAATGAGATTTTTTTTAAAACCCTAAGGCCTGAAAGGAAACTAAAATAGGTAGTGTTCATGTTTTTTTTTTTTTAATACAGTGCATTACGGGATATGTGGGTAGATGTGGTATTTTGAAAATAAAGAGCCTGTCCCACTATTAAAATGCTTTGCTGCTCTCACCTTGGGTTCTTCCAGGGGTGCCTTCTCCACTTTCAGTAGATCCTTGGCAACCTTAATTTGGCAACCTAAATGTCTAGTAGGAAATGAGTGCTCAGCTCTTAGTTCTGCCCCACGAGAAACAGGGAAAGACAGACAGTGTCCAACAAGCATATATGTGAACCTGGAGCCATCTCTGTGGGGTGAAAAGTGGGCATTTGGATCAGAACATGGCTCCTTTCCCTTCAACAAATCACTGAGGTCACAAAGAAAGTTTGGAGAAAGGGCAAACCCCTAGGAGCCATTTCCCTTCTCTCTCCCGTGCCAAGCAGGATTAAGGGTGATTGACTATGCTCCCTCCCAACTAGGACATCCTCACTCTGCTAGTTAAGTATTTCAGACAGGCACTTTCTCCACAGCTTGTTTAAAGTAATAGTCATGAAACTGGATTCACATCAGAATCCCTGGGAAACTCTTAAAACTGGGCCTTATCTCCAGAGATTCTGATTAGGTATGTCTAGAGTGGGACTTGGGTATGTCTTTTTAAACTTCCCAGGAAATTCTGATACTCAGCTAGGTTTGAGAATCACTGATTCAAAGGAACAAGAAATTGATGACTTTTTGGTTTTGATGGATTGAGACCCTTCTTGCATGAATATGCCCTGAGTCACTAAATACCTCAGGGGCTTATGGACCAATGGCTATCAAAGAAGGCCTTAGTCTGGAGGCCAGACGGTGGTAATAAGAGGTCCCAGGTGCTTAGGATCCCTACCCAGTGATGCAGCCCATGGTCTTGAAATGTTCATTCCTTTGTTAACTTTGGCTACAGGATGGTAGAAACAAGTGTTTGAAACCAAACTAAAAATTACCACAGCTTATAGAATTTCAGCTCTGTCAACCAGTTAAACTTCTTTGGTAGCCACTTGAGGTTCCAAAATAAGAATGCATTGGTGCACAATTATGTAATGAATTTTGCCCTTAGTTTTAATCAGTGTTTGTCAGTGGAATTTTCACATTGTCCTCACCACATTAATAACCCGAGTTACTAAAGATTTAAAGCGCACAAGGATTTTATGGAGCACTTCTATTTCTCCCCCCACCCCTTTTTTCTTTTGGTAATCCATAGGGTACGCTACTGGGCATATAGCATAAACTTCATAAATATTTGCTGTTTACTCACTGTGCTTCCCTTGAACTTTGGACTCTAGTCCACTATAACACTTTATTTTCTCTTTGGTTTTAGAAAGCAGATGAACGTCCCACCTTCAAACTTCTTCTGAGCAACATTCTAGATGTCATGGATGAAGAATCCTGAGCTCACCAATAAGCTTCTTGGTTCTACTCCTCTACTCAAGCCCCAACTTCACTTTCTTTAAGGAAATCCCAGGCTTACAGGCCCTGGAGCCTTTGTGCTCTTGCTGAATACACAAAGGCCCCTCTCCACATCTAGGAATGCCTTTCTATCTCTTTCCTTGGATAGTACCTTCTGAGCAAAGGCCAAGGAATTATTGTGCCTGGTATTTTCCCCCAGAGAGGAAATTTCCCAAGAGTATGAAAACACACTGAATTTGGGATGGAAACATTTTTGGGGAGGGAGGGAATGTAAATAGCCTCACAATGGGTCCAACTGCTCTTTGGGTAGGCAATAGAGCTTGCAGGGAGGGAGGTAGAATTTGGCAGGAATAAAATGGTGTATAAAAATAAAAATGGGAGGGGAGGGTGTTTTGATAAAATAAAATCACTGGAAAGCATGGAAGTTTCTTGCTATTTCGATTAATCATGCAGCCTCTCTGAAGCGCCCTATAAAACTGCTGTGTGGCACTCGTTTGTCATATTCCTACTTGGAGAACTCCACAGGATTCTCCGCATTTAACCCGTATGGCTCTTGTAAAATTCTGCTTCTGGATCAGAGACAGTGATCACAAACCAAAGCACACTGCCTGACACGCAGTAGGCATTAGATACTATTGGAATGAATCTGACAGTTGGAGACAAATTCTGCCAGATCCTCTTGTCCCTACCTCAGGCGGGGTAAACTCCATTAAAGAACTAGAGCCAGGGGCCCAGGACAGCTAAGTGACGGGCCCAGCAGTCCGGGCCGAGCACTAGCTTGGCAGTGGGGAAAGCGCGGGTCAATTTGGAAGCCGGCAGGGGCGGGGCTATTGGGCCGCCCAGGAACGGGCCACATGGTCTGAAGTAACTTCCTTTTTTTACCTTCTTTCTTTCTTGTCTTTTTGAAATAAGGTCTCGACAGCGCCACGGCGCTGGGCGACGAGTCCTGAGACCTCAGGGGGCAGGTGTGGCGCCACCGCGGGGCCGCGCGCGGGCAGGTGCGAGTCGCGCGGGCGGCTGGGAGGAGCGCACAGGGCGGGGGGCGGGCACGCGCGTAGGGCCGCGCGCCGGCGCAGTGCGCTCCCCAGGCAGTCCCGGAGGCAGTGGATTGTGGTTCCGGTTCCGCCGCGGAGACACGTGAAGGTCGGTGAGTTGGTGCAGAGTTTGTCTCTGCACGCGTGGCCGCGCTGGGATGGAGTCCTCCTCGTCTTCCTCCGCAGCGGGTTTGGGCTCGGTCGACCCGCAGCTGCAGCATTTCATCGAGGTAGAGACTCAGAAGCAGCGCTTCCAGCAGCTGGTGCACCAGATGACGGAACTTTGTTGGGTGAGGAGCCTGGGGCTGGGACCTGGCCACTGTACCTACTTTCCTGCCCTTGCCTCGCGCAACTCGCCACGACGCCTGGCATTCGGGGAAGGGAGAGGACCCAGCAGCACCCCCTTGGTTTCCTTAGGTTCCTCAGGTCGAGCCGGAAGGGAAAAAGAGTGACTCCGCTTCTCAGAGGGCTGTCACGCCGGACCTCGGCTTTGTTAGTGCAGAGGATTGGAGATCATAGAAGACTTATGCCGTTGTCCCAACCAGCACTTTAGGCACCTAAGGTTGAAGCTGCCAGTGCTGGTCACCAAGACTGATGAGAGCCCCAAGTACTGGGATTTCATTTTTGGCACCCTGAGTCCCAGAAAATCAGTGAATCTCCTGTCCCTGCACTCTTCAGAGATTGCCTTGATTACTCAGTTGCTCTAAGCGTCCCTCGTGAGAAGTGAGTGGCTCTAGCCCACTAACTATAAAAGTGGGGTAATCTCTATCAACATACACACTTTTTTGCCTTCTTGTTGGATTGTTGTGTAATACCAAGCCGTTTCAGGTCTGAAGGTTGAGGAATTGAGTATGCCCTGTGAGGGGACTTTGGCAAAAGGGTAGAAGGCATTTATTTGCAGCTTGGGATCAAAGTGTTCTCTGGCAGCCAAAGACAGCATAACTGCCCTGCCTTGACATACAAAATTCACAGAATTCAGAGGCCAAGGATAATCTTCCTTGGAAGTGGAGAGTCTGAGGCTTGAGTACACCACAGAGAATAATGAACAAAATTCATTTGAACCATAAACTTATGGTATTGCTGGACTCTGACCCTTAAAAAATGCTTACTCAACTCCTGTCTGCCTTGAACCAGAGTGCTTTAATTCTTTTAAAAAATCTGATTCATTACATTTGGACCAGCAGGTGGTGTGGTTAAGGACTCCTTTAAGAATCTGAAAGCTGTGGGCCCTTTAGGAAAATTCATACAATTTTCCATTCGTCTTGAGGTAGGATTCAAGAGCCTCTGGCTTACGTAGACGTTATAGAATCTCCAGTCATAGATATTCTTTTTTCCTTTGGTAGGCTTTAGTGTGTCTTAAAGGCATTTAATGCAAGCAGCATTGTAGAGTTCTAACCAAATTCAGCGAAGGGTTAACTTCCCTTGTATTTTGCTACCTATCTTGCTTTGTAATATCTCAGCTCCACCATTTTCTGGCCCCATGACTTAGGACAAAGTATCTCTGTGCCACAACTTCCGTCTTTGTAAAATGAAGATTAATAATAGTATCTATTCCATAGGGTTGTTGTGAGAATTTAATGTAAGGCTGTAGAAAATTGCCACAAAGTAAGCTGCCAAATGTGAACTATTATTAACATATCAGATACTGTTTTTAGGTGAAGTTTTTCCTCTAAGCAACAAGAAGCTCCCCTTCCTTTTTTTTTTTTTTTACCAAGTTCCCTTTGTGATTCTGTATCTTGTCCTGAGCAGGAAAAGTGCATGGACAAGCCTGGGCCAAAGTTGGACAGTCGGGCTGAGGCCTGTTTTGTGAACTGCGTTGAGCGCTTCATTGATACAAGCCAATTCATCTTGAATCGACTGGAACAGACCCAGAAATCCAAGCCAGTCTTCTCAGAAAGCCTTTCTGACTGACCTGAGTATTACCTCTTTGGAAAAGGAAGGTAGTTCAAGAAATGAAGAACAGTTGATGGGATGGTTGAAGAAAAGGCTGTGGGGAGATCGGCTCCCACCTTTGTCACTCTTGGGACATCCTGTCATCTGAGAATGAACAAAGACCAATTTTTGTGTGTGGGGGTGGTTTGAGGGTCAAATGTGTTTGGGGTTGTGTTTTTTAATGCTAATCTTGGGAAAACAATTGACAGATGAATGGAAAACTCTACTAGATGTATATTAATGTATGTGGGGCGATGCTTTCCTCATAGTCCCATTAACTGCTTCCTATAATTTTAATAGTGGAACTGCTCTATAATTTGATAGTGGGACCACATAGGTAATAATCTGTTATTTGTGTGGATTCCTTTCAGATTTCTGGAGAGATCGATATACATCTTTGTGTCTCTCAGAAAGGGCAGCAGTGGGGGAAAGAGTAATTTGGTACTTGACTGTAGGCCTCCTTATCTAGTGTTTGATAATCAGTGCTGGGAAAAAAATGTATGGAGTATTCATACAGTACATTTCACCTTTCTAGGTTATCTCCCTCCCTTATACTGTGATTCACTTAAATATCTCTATGTAAAGTACAGTCTTGAGCTAGTACAGGTAGCCTGAGAGTCTAGAGGCCTATAGTTAAAGGAATCTAGCCAGCGAACATAATTCTCATACTAAACTGCCACAAGGAAGAAGTTAACTTACCCTGTATGTCAGGGTCCCAAAAAATTTAAAGGTGTGCCTAAATGAAAAAATAAGTTATAAAGATTTAGACCAGTCACAAACTAACAGCAGTTTCAGGTAGAGGTGCATGCCTAATGTAAATCAGCATAGTTTCCATTTACTGCATTCTTTTAATCACTGAAATAAAAGCTTCTACAAGATTCAAGTCTGATTGAGAAGGCTTTCTATTCTGGTTATCACCTACACCCAGGAGAGATTTGGTGTGGGCTGGTTCCAAGGCTGAAATGTAGTCAGCCTGGGTACCTGTTCTGTGAAAATTATGACACAGTATTCCAGGGACTGCTGACCTTTTTGTTAGAAAAGAGAACCTAGAGATGAGATGGAGAGGGAAGGAATTCAGTGCTGATGGTTAGTTCCCTGAGTGTAGTAGAAGAGATTATAGTGACTGGATTCCCCTCCTCTTACTTCAGGTCCTCGCGGACTGGAGTACAGACCTAAAGTGGAACTACTTGTTGGGAGCCTCTAGTGCAAACCCATGAAAGTTGAGAAATACACATTTCTAGAAGCCTCAAGTCCCTGTTTAACTTCCCACCATATAGGCACTACAAGGAAATTTTTTAAACTCCTGATGAAAACACAATTCACCAAACATTTAAGTACCTACTCTGTCGGACACTGTTTTTGGTGCCAGGATTTCAGCAGTGCACAGAAACAGTCCCTGCCTGTGTGGAGCTTCTGTTTTAGTACGGGGAGACAGGCAACAAACACATCCATATGTCAATATAATGAGTGCCGAGGAGAAGAAGCAGAGTAAGGGTGTCAGGGAATGTTTGTGGGGCATTGTTATTTTAGCTAAAGACGATTGGAGAAGGTCTCTTTGGGGAGGTGGCATTTCAGCAGAGACCTGAAAGAACTAAGTGACCAAGCCATGTAGGTATCTGAAAGAAGAACTTTTCAGGTAGGGGTGACGCCAAGTCCAAAGGCCCTAAGGTGGAACTGCATGCTGTGACACCAGTGTAGAAGAAAAGTCGAAGGTCAGTACGGCTGGAGTAAAATGAGTAGGAGAATAGTAAGAAATATGGTCAGAGACAGATGGGGGGACGGCGGGTGGGGATGTGCTGATCATGTAGTGTGTTATAGGCCATTGTGAGGACTTGGCTTTTACCAAGCAAGATGGGGAGCCATTTGAGGGTTTTTAGCAGACAGTGACGTGATATAACTTAAGTTTTAGCAGTGCCTGGCTGCTGTTTGGATGACATGTACATGGTAAAGAAGTAGTAGTAGCAGCAGCAGAGTAGTAGGAATAATGGCATTCGAAGTCCAGGAGAAATCAGGCTTTTAGGATGGGTATCTGGTGTATACCTTGTGTCTATATGCCTGTGTTGATTTTCCCCCCCTATAAAATTTAAGTGTTCATGTAACACCTCAAGTCATAAAGGAAGGATCCTTTAGTCTTTTCCATATTCTTACTTCTTCCTTTTTATTATATATTACTTATTATATTTTTTACTGTATCATTATTTCTTATTCTTCATTACCTGTTAAAGTATTCTCATTACCTTTAGACACAAACTGATATGTCTGTTTTACAAAGTATTATTGCTTGCTTAGCTAACATACATAATGAGAAAGAGGATCTGTCAGATTCATGCAATATGCTTGAGCACCAAGTATATTTTCGACTCTACTAGACACAGGACAAGGGGAACGAAAAGGTAGACCATTTGCCTGCATCCTCTTGGAGGTTACATACCAGAGCAGCAATTTGAGCTCTTGTTTGTTTTGTCAGCCTAAGAAATTTATTTTCAGAACCTTGATAGAAAGGGTACTGTCAGCCCTAATGACATTCAAAGTCCTCATTTCAAATATTCAGGGTAGAAAATTCAAGACTCAATATAAAATGAAAGGATTGGATTAGCAGACTCTTCCTGAAATGAAAAGAAGCCTAAGATATAAAATACAAATACAAAGCTGCTCTGGTGGTGGAGGTGTCTGGAGGCCTGCTTGCTATTGTCTCCTGCCCATCCCTATGCACCACCTCCCCCTGGTTCCTAAGGCACTGTCTCAGGACCTCTAGGGTTTATGCAAGCATACTGTGAAAACTGGAACCAGACTATCCCTAAGGCCCCTGCCCATGAATGAACATTAGGGGTAATGGATACAAGGAAATCAAGCAAGAACTTGATATTTATTTACGCTAACAAATCTCCAAAAGGAGTGTGAATTAAAAAGTCAATAAACCCCATGTAAAATAGCCTTTACATGGAAAACAATTGATGGTCCTTTTTAAACCAATTTTTCCTTGTATCAATACCTTAGTACAAAATTTTGGCCTAGGGAGATTTTAGCCCAGAGTCCTCATGCTCCCTCTCAGCCTCATTTTTTTTGTTGTTGGCATCTTCTGGACTCAAAAGAGGTTGATAGAGAAAAGCCTGGTAACCTTCATTTTCATTCCATGGAGGAGTAAGGGTATTGTTTACATTTATTGATCTTAAGTTAAATGACAGTAGGTAGGGACCAAAAGGGATATCTCAAAAGCTATAGAGGAAAAATGGCCAAGAGCTATGGAAAGGAAACCACAGGAGGTACCACTAAAATTGTTGAGGGCCATATGCTGCCATTTCTTGAAAAGAATGGCAGGGCATGTCATAACAGCAGTAGGGGAAAGGAAATACTACGTGGGAATGACTGCATAAGTACTGAAAATATCCAAGGCCCTGTTCAGATAGTTTATCTGAATGCTTACACAAATCACAAGGCAAATCAAGAGTATCCAGCCCAGGGCTGGTTTTGTGATTGGCTTCCCTAAAACAGCTGCTCAAGGCAGTATCCAAACTTGATACCTGACACAGAACGTGAGCCAACAGAAGAGCAGATGAGAATATACACCCGAGGTTACTCTGGTCATCCCGAGGTCCCACTATGAAGACAAGTAAGTGGAACTGAT
Source organism: Hyperoodon ampullatus (assembly GCF_949752795.1). Classification (NCBI taxonomy): domain Eukaryota; kingdom Metazoa; phylum Chordata; class Mammalia; order Artiodactyla; family Ziphiidae; genus Hyperoodon; species Hyperoodon ampullatus. The sequence goes on along the minus strand of NC_136913.1, from coordinate 87,602,172 downwards.
CACAATATACAGGGCAAAAAAGATGAATCCTGCAATAAAAGAATTGAATTACTATTTTAGCACTTATATAAGAAATGCTAAAGCTATTTGACAAATCATTACATTCTTAACACCTTAACAAGTGAGCAACATTTGAGCAATTAGCTGTTTAATCTATGAATTAAAAGTTGTGTATCTAAAGCTAAGTCTTGGAAAAATCCCTCAAAAAGGCAAAGCCTATACAATATAATTGTGCTACACAGAAATACATAGAAGGGATAATTAGGATATGGCAAACCAGGATTCAGAGGTACTGACCAGGAACTCCAGATGAGCAAATGGGCCAACAGAATTTTGAGATATAGCTGCAATATAATAATAATAGCTATGCTTTATTGAGGGTATGCATACTGCTTGCCACACAATGTACTAAGTATTTTACATTGTATCATCTTTTTAAAAAGTTAACAATTCTGTGTGAGAGGAGCTATTATATTCATTTTACAGATGGAGAAGCTGAAGCTCGGAGAAATTATTCAAGGTTACACAGCTAATAAGTTATAGGAATAGGATTTGAGCCCAGGCAGTTTGACTCCAGAGCTCATGGACTGAAATACTATACTAAACTGCCTCCTAAAGTGTTTAAAGGTAGGAAGTAATGTTTCTCTAGAAGGTGGGGCCAGAATGACGGGAACATTTCATTCTAGAGATGCCATCGTAGAGTGGAAAGAGCCGGAGTTTTAGAGTTAGGCAGAACTGGGTTCAAATCTTGACTCGGCCAGTACCTGCGTGACATTAGGGAAGTCACTTAGCCTCTGATCCTCAGTTTCTTTATAAAAAAGTTAGATGGTAATGCCTACCTCACAGGGTTGAAAAATGAGAGTGCATGTGAAGTGCTTGGCACACTGTAGGTACTTTAATGTAGCTATTATTTATTATTATTATTCAGAACTGAGCATCTTTGATCATCCTGGCAGAGTTGTTTTCTGGGAGAACAAGAAAAAAGAAGTCACTTCATGAAGCTAACTAGTTGATAAAGTGGCAGAGCTAAAGGAGCATGTAATGTTAAGAAGTTTTGAGTTTTATGTTGCAATCAATGGATAGCTGTTGGAGAATTTTAAAGTGGAATAATATAATATTTGTACTTGTTTCATGACAAAAGTACTACCTGCATGTTTTAAAACTTTCAAACAATATAGAATTGCTTACGATAAATGAAAGTCCTCCCCTTACCCTCATATATGCATTTAGAAAGATCATTTTCACAGCTATATGGTAGTTGGATTAAGACTAGGAGAATAGTAAGGGTATTTCGTTAGTTCAGGCAAGAGACTGTGGAGGACTGAATTCAGATAGTGGAAGTGGGGATGGGCAGGAGGGGACATGTTAGGAATATGAGGGAGCTGTGAGAGAAATCTGGAGTAAAGTGGAGAGGGAGTAAAACATATTATAGGGAAAGAGGTAGGGGATAGAATAATGTGCCAGTGAGACCATGCCTTGGGACTCAAAGGGCAGCAAAAGTGACTGGGAAGAGAGGGAGATAACACAACTGATAACGTTGAACAGGCTTCAGAGAGGAAGTTACACAAATGGCCATCCCCATGGGTAACCCCTGGAATTTATTGCTGCCCTCCAACTTGAGGAACATAAGCATATCGCCAAAGTCACAAGATTACTCACAATGTTCTATAAACTTATCACGGGAAAAGTTAGAAACAAGCCAAGAGGGAAAAAACAATAAAATATCATTTGAGTTTTAACACTGTATTCTGATGAGGTAAGGAGGAATGAGTAGAAAGACAAAAAGGAAAAAAAGTGGGGAGGCAGGGAGTCAGCAGTACAGTCATCCCTACAGGGGGACTGGTTCCAGGACACCCCCCACCCCTGCAGATACCAAAATATGCAGGTGCTCGAGTCCCTTATATAAAATGTAGTATTTGCATATAACTTACACATCCTACTGTATGTATATTTTAAATCACCTCTAGATTACGTGTAATGCCCAATACAATACAATGTAAGTGCCATGTAAATAGTTGCCAGAGTTCAGAAAATTAATTGGAACTTTCTGGATTTTTTTCCAAATATTTTCAATCTGCGGTTGGTTAAATCCACAGATGTGGAACCTGTGGATACAGAGGGCCTACTGTATTTGTTAAGCTGTCCTTCAGACCTATAGTTATTTCCTTAAAGCTTAAACCATTTGCTACATAACATGACTGACCTGTGTACTAAACCAGTATTGTTCAAATTAAAAATCTCAGGTGGTCATGATATTGCTAGATGTACCTTGTCACTACAAAGGAAACATTATCAACACGGCTTAGTTGTTTTTCTCAACAGCTATCCATCATTATGTGGCAGCATACACCACCAGGTTGAAAGAGCTGATCCCCATTTTTCAAGCACTTTCTTTTTTTTTCTTTCCCTTAGGCAGGTCCCAGGGATGCTTTATTTTCTTCTTTTTTTCTTGAAGCTGCCAACACTTTGAGGTTCTTCCCATCAGATTAACTATAATTCCTAATCACTCCATTCTCCACAAGACAAGCATATAGGCTCTTAGCATAGTAAGGGTTTTGCTTTGAATCACCATGGGAGAATAGACATGGGACAACATGCAGAATAAATACAGGGAAGTTACAGAGGTTACAGAATTTTACAAATTTCTAACAATCAACTCTGATTCATATTCCCTTCCTTACTGATACAGTGATTACCAAGATCTCCTTCGGTCTTTATTCTTTAGTGGGCTTTCAGCTTCCCCACTTCACACAAAACTCAGAAGTGAAAAAAGAAAGGGTTATTAATTTTGTCTACATAAAAAATTATGAACAGCAAGATTAACTTTTCTTCTTCCATAAGAAAAGTTAAAAGAAAAACAAATGGGAAACAAATATTTGAAACTTTTCTACAAAGGACCTAATTTACTTCTTATATAAAGGGCTCCTACAAGTCAATAATAAAAGAACAGTCACTCAATAGATGGGCAAAGGATATAAAGAGACAGCACAAAGAAATAGAAATGCAAATGGCTCTTGAACATGTGAAAAGATGTTTATATTTAAGAGAAATTTTAAAAACCTGCCCTGAGATATCATCTTTGTGGGTGCAAGGAAGCAGGTACTCTTTACTGGTCAGAATGTAAACTGGTACCACCTCCATGGACAGCAGTTTAGCAATATCTACCAAATTGATAGATGTATAAACCTATTCCAGAAATCTGACTTCTAGAAACTCATCCTGCAGATATACTCACATGTACAAAATGAGGAACCTCTTTATATACTGATATGGAATGAGCTCCAATACATATTGTTAAATTAAAACAGCAGTATTTAAGACATAATTTGCTACCATTTGTGCAAAAGGGGATTAAAATACATGTACACATTTGCTTGAATAAGCATAAATTATCTCTTGAAGGATATAGTTAACATTGATTGCTTGCAGGGAGAGGAACTGGGTGGTTAGAGAGTAGGAGTGAGAGGGAGACTTTTTACTATATATCTTTTCTTTATGCCTTTTGAATTTTGAATCATGTGACTATATTACTTATTCAAAAATTAATATTATTTTTGGAAGAAAAATCAAGCTCTCATTTTTATATATTCTTGTACCCAGTAGTTTGTAGATCCTCTTGGATTTTTCTAGTAGAAAATTAAAAAAACATATCATCTGTAACAACATTGCTTTTGTTTCTTTCTAAGCCTTACACTTTTCGGTTTGTTTTGCTTTATTCACGGGCTTCCAGTACAGTAGTGAGTAGAAGCAGTGCTGGTCAGCATCCTTGTCATCTTCCTGACTCTTCTATTCGCTCTTCTAAAAAATTAATATTATGTTAAAAATAAAATTTCTCCCCACTTCAGAACTCTGAGCTCTGTACTAAGAAGCGGAGAGGTGATGGAAACCACTTCCAGGAATAAAAATCCTATATCTCAGCTACAGTAATTTCAGATGCCCACTAGTTGCAAATAGATTATTTATATATCTAAGGACCTCAAGTAGGGATGGGATAAGTGGGGGGTAGTGAGTAAGGCATTCACCTTGTGTGCAAAATTTAAGGGGATGCCAAAAAACTCAGTGATCAAGATAAATACTTTAATGCAATGTTTTAAAAATCAAAATTAGTGCAAAAATTCATGATGAACAAAACGTCAAAATTTTAAATAAAGACAATGCCATACTGAGCCATACTGGAGTGTGAGGAAAAAGGAAAAATGTGGGCCCCATATACGTGTTTTTGTGTATTCTTGAATGGTTAATTTTTTCCAGAACATTAAAGCAGTTGAAAAAATGTTGGAAAAATTGAAAAGTAGATTCATTACAACTCACAGCATTAAGTTTAAATATTTTATCAACACTAAAAGCAGAATTAAATTTTACTTTCCTGCCTTTAATGGAAGCAAATTCATCAATAATATTTTCATTAAAACCAATAATAGTCTCATTAAATATTTTCTTAGGCCTAATAAGAATATATAGAATTTGGGGGAAGTGCTAGTAATCTAGTGGGATTTATATGCAATGTAGGGGCTTCCCTGGTGCAGTGGTTGGGAATCTGCCTGCCAGTTCAGGGGACACGGGTTCGAGCCCTGGTCGGGGAAGATCCCACATGCCATGGAGCAACTGGGCCCGTGCGCCACGGCTGCTGAGCCTGCACTCTGGAGCCCGCGAGCCACAACTGCTGAGCCCGTGTGCCACAGCTACTGAAGCCCGCGTGCCTAGAGCCCATGCTCTGCAACAAGAGAAGCCACCGCAAGCCCGTGCATAGCAATGAAGAGTAGCCCCTGCTTGCCGCAACTAGAGGAAACCCGCGCGCAGCACCGAAGACCCAATGCAGCCAAAAATTTTTAAAAAATAAATAAAATAAATTTATAAAAATAAATAAATAAATAATGCAAGGTGGATATTGGAGAATCTCTGGAAATAAGGATCACAAGGTAGATATGTACTATTTAGTTATGCCATGTTAAGGAGTTTAGATTTTATTTTGAAGGTGATGGTGAACCTCTAAAGTATTTCAAGCACATGTTTTAGGAAGATTACAATCACACCAGTGCCAAGGACTGAAAAAGGACAAGACTGGAAGTAGGGACCTGATAGATTTTTAAGTCAGAAATGTAATTCCAAGGTAGATAGGGTAAGTTTTGATGACTAAATAAGAGGAGCAAGGGACTTCCCTGGTGGTCCAGTGGTTAAGACGCCACGCTTCCACTGCAGGGGGTGCGGGTTTGATCCCTGGTCGGGGAACTAAGATCCCGCATGCTGCGCGGTGTGGCCAAAAAAAAAAAAAAGGAGCAAAAGGGAAAAAATGAGGATGATCCACCATTCAAGATTCGCCCATTTACCACCTGTTGCGTATCCGTATTACACATTTGTTCTTGAAATGTGTGAAAGGGAATATATTACTCTCTGCTTTCTAAGAAGCATGCCAAGCACCTTTTATTTTTGTAGCTGAACTCACCAAAAAAGTTCAGGATCATTAATCTGGTCAATTTTCTCATATTAAAAATGACCCATCCATTATATATATATATATATATATATATATATATATATATATATATATATATATATATATACGACATATGTGAAATGTATCCTTCTCACCCTCACTATAGTCCTTTTCAACAAAGTTCTTTTCAAGAAACTGGCACAAAATCTGGTATTCTACCAAATATGCCAAGATTAGGATAAAAGAAAAAAGGCAGCAAGCCTCAGATAACTGGTAGGTTGACAGTTTTGTTTTCTTTTTTAGGCAAGCAGAAGTATTTAAAGATGATGAAATAGGGCAGAAAAATCCATTTACATTCTTCCGTGAAAGAAAGGAAGATGACCTTCTAAATAAGAATTTTTAAAATTGAAGTATAGTTGATTTACAATATTATACTAGTTTCAGGTGTACAGCACAGTGATTCAGTATTTTTACAGATTATACTCCATTAAAAGTTAGTACAAGATAATGGCTGTGATTCCCTGTGCGGTACAATATATCCTTGTTGCTTGTTTATTTTATGCATAGTAGTTTGTATCTAACATCTAAGACAATGCTGCCTGCCATTCTAGGATTACTTACCTTTAAAAATAATCTTTGATATCCATTTTCAGTAATGTGGTGGCCAAAATAACCTGAAAGTCCAACCACATTACAAAACACTTAGAAATACAGAATAAAATATAACATCCTTTTAAATGTATAGCTGAGTTTACAGGTAAGTAAAGGAAATCACTAGGGGTCGAAACACAAAATGGAAAACTGAACACAAGGACATTTAGTGAATGTTGAAGTTTTAGCCGCTCTGATGGTGTGGTGCAAGTGGCTTGGTTATCTCACAAAGTAGGGTGCTTAGATTCTGATGCCCATGTAGAGGCAGGAGACAGAGCCTTGGGCTTAAGTAAGGCAGAGAACTGGATCTGGGACACCTGTAGAAAGTTGGAACTTTCAAAGGACTACATCCTCAGTAAGGGTGAACTAGACAAAAAAATCCATTCACTAGTATCGAGAAACAGCCTGGGATCTGGGAAGGTGGAAAAAAGTTCTTCCCACGAGAATTTGTATCCTCAAGCCTTCTTTCACGTGGGTTTGAGATTCAAAATGTATACTTCTTGCAAAGTCCAAGAAGTCAAAATCCAAAAATTAGCACAAAGTGGGTCGTAGCTGTTGATATCCCTCAAACTACTTGGCAAAAGCAACATAAAACAGCTCTAAGGGACATATCCTCCACAAGATCCCCACAGGTAAACCTACACTGAACATGACTTAGAATAAAAAATTATAAAACACATGAAGAAACACCCCGCCATAAGCCAATGTCTCAAGATACAACAGCAGGATTAGACCCCAAATCTTCAGATAATAGAATCATCTAATGCACACTGTAAAATAACTACGCTTAAGATTAAAGACATAAGTGAAACATGAGAAAAAACAAGACGCTATTTTTTTTAAAAAGACCAAGTAGTTTTGAAAGAGAATTCTAGAAATTAAAAAACAAAGTTTTAATATTAAAAACTCAATGGATAGATTAAGCCATAGATTGGGCACAGCTAAAAAGTGGTAAACTGGAACACATATACAAAATATAACACAGAGAGATAGATAAAGAATTAAAAATATGAAAGAGAGGTAAAGAGACATAGAGGACAAATGGAAAAAAAAAGTAATATTCAAAGAAGTAATGGCTGAGAGTGTTCCAGAACTGAAGAATTAAAGATGTGAATTCTCAGATTCAGGAAGTATGAGTCCTGAGCAGGAAAAATACAAACTAAATTCACATTTAGACCATTTTGGTGTATCTTCAGAACATCAAAACAAATCATCATAATGATAATACTTAACATTTCCTGTGTGCCAGGATTGTTCTCAACACTTTACTCAAAAGACAATCATTTTAATATATTGGCATATTTTTCTTCCAGTCTTTTATCCATGCATGTTTATGTACATATACAAAAATTTCTATTTTTTTACTCAACATCTTTCCATAAGCATTTTCTTATGTCATTAAGCAGCAGCAGCAACAACAAAGGCACAAATAACAGCTAACATTTTAGTGTCGTGGCTATGAACATGGGTTTTGAAGTCAAACTTTCTGTGTTTGAATCCCAGCTCACCACTTACTAGCTGTGTGACGTTGGGTAAGTGACTCATCCTCTCTCTGGTTCCATTTTCTCATCTGTAAGAACCTACATCCTAGAGTTATTGCGAGTTACTATTAACTAAGCTATCTGCCAGGCACTGTGCTAGACGCATGAATAATCTCATTTAATCTTCACAAAATCCCTGTGGGTTAAAACTGTTATTGCCCCTATTTTACAGATGAGAAAAGTGGGGCTTAGAAAGACTAAGGGATTTGCCCAAAATCACATAGCCAGTGATGGTGCTTCAACTTGAATTCAGATTTCTCCAAAACCTATACTCTTGATTGTCATGCTACACGCTTTCTTCTTCAATATGTTTGAATGGCTTCATGGTATGTAGAGATCATAAAGCTCATCATAATATTCCCCAAATGTTGCACATTTAGATCTTTTCCATTCATTTCCTATTACAAATAACCCAGTGAAGAACATCTTTGCCCATAAAATATTGTGTGAACTTCAGATAAACCCCTTAGGGTAGTTATTCTGAAGTGGACTTAGACTAAGTATGAACATTTTAAGGCTCTTAATATAAGCTGGTGAACTGCTTTCCAGAACTTTGGTAGTTTATGAGAATAAGGTTAAATATTTTTTCATATATTGACCACCTGTTTATATGCTTGTACCATGTTTCTTCAAAGACGTTCATTTTTCTAATTTCTTTGTATGCTAAATAGTTATATATTATGTTATGGTATATACATTATATGTTATATGTATATATTTACATGTTATATATAATATATATTGTTATATGTTTTATAGTTATATAGTATGGATATTAGCCAGTTTTATCATAAAAAATTTTAATAAACTTTTTATTTTAGAATAGCTTTAGACGTTCAGAAAAGTTGTGAAGACAGTACAGAGTTTTAATATACTCCACACCTTGTTTCCTCTGTTGTTACACCTTACATCTTTCACCTTACATTAGTATGGAACAGTTGTCACAACTAATGAACCAATACATTATTAACTAAAGTTCATACTTTATTCAGGTTTCCTTATTTTTTTTAACCTAATGTCCTTTATCATCCAGGATACCACAGTACATTTAGTCATCATGTCTTCTTAGGCTCCTTTTGCTGTGGCTGTTTTTGCCTGTTAACTTTTTTTTGCAAATGTTTTACTTCCAATTTATAATTTGCCTTTCTCATGTATGTGTTTTTTTCTGATGCATATAAAAAGTAAATTGTATATTCAAATATATCAGTATTTTCTTCTGTGATATCTTCTCCTGTATTTATACTTAGGAAGTTCTTCCCCATATCAGATTGAGGAAAGTGTTTACCTATATAATTTCTTACTGTTTCATACTTACACTTTTATATTTATATCTAACTCACTAGTCCACATGGAATTTATTTTGGTATATGGTATGAAGGAGGCAGTCTAATTTACTTTTTCCCAAATAATTACCATTTCTCTGAGCACCATCTCTTATAAATTCCTTCCTTTTCCCACTGATTTGTGATTCTCTATTACCTATTAAGGTTTGTTTCTGGGCTGTCTATTCTTTTCCACTGTTAGGATGACCAATCATCCCAGTTTGCTCAGGACCATCTCAGTTCTTTTTTTAAGCTTTTATTAGTATTATTTTTACACCAATACCCCCATTTTTTTTTTTTTTTGTGGTACACGGGCCTCTCATTGTTGTGGTCTCTCCCACTGCGGAGCACAGGCTCCGGACGCGCAGGCTCAGCGGCCATGGCTCACGGCCCCAGCCGCTCCACGGCATGTGGGATCTTCCCAGACCGGGGCACGAACCCATGTCCCCTGCATCGGCAGGCGGACTCTCAACCACTGCACCACCAGGGAAGCCCCCGTCTCAGTTTTAGCACCAAAAGTCCCATGTCCTGGGCTACCCCTCAGTCCTGGGCAAACCCCCAATTGGATAGAGTGGTTGGTCAACGTATCCACTGTCTTTTCTTGTGCCATTGCTATGCTGTCTTATTTACTGTTGCTTTATAATACATCTTAATATCTAATAGAGCAAGTACCCCTCACTGTTCTCTCCAAAAATTGATTGTTTCTCCTTCTAGATGAAATTCAGAATATTTTACCAAATCCCAAAATAAAAATTCTAGTGGGACTGCATTACAGTTACAAGTAATTTGAGGACAGACATTTTTGCAATATTGAGTCTTCTCATACAATATGGAACACCTCTTTCAAGTCTTCTTGCATGTTTCTTATCAAAGATTCGAAGTTCTTTCATATAGGCCCTTACATACATTTAATTCCTAGGCAATCTAAAATTTTGCACTGCTATATTAAATGGGATCTTTTTTCCTCCATTATATTTTCTAAATAATTTAAAAAATATTTTTATGTATATCCACACAATTTTACTTCAATGCATAAATGTGAATTATACACATGCTTTATTTATTAACCACAGCCTTTTTTTTCTTTTGTTTTTTGCTTGGCTACCCCAACTCTTCTCCACTTCTACCCCTGCCACACACGTTAATAACCTAATATGTATCTTTCCGTTTTCCCCATACTTAGAGAAATCTATACAGATAGATATAGATAGATGATAGATGATAGATAGATAGATAGATAGGTAGATAGATAGATGATAGACGATAGATAGGTAAATATGATTTTTGGTCATTGATTTTTTTGTGTACTTTTATTTATTTTTAACATCTTTATTGGAGTATAATTGCTTTACAATGTTGTGTTAGTTGTTGCTGTATAACAAAGTGAATCAGCTATATGTATACATATATCCCCATATCCCCTTCCTCTTGGGCCTCTCTCCCACCCTCCCTATCCTACCCCTCTAGGTGGTCACAAGGCATCGAGCTGATCTCCCTGTGCTATGCAGCAGTCATTGATTTTTTAAAATGGAATCATATTATATACATCAGTAGATATTTCCAGATTTTTTACCACGGCTATAATACTAAATATTTCTATCATCAATGTGTAAGAACACCTGTATGGGAAAAAGCACTCCTTCTCCTGTGTTTCTCCTTTACTCTCACACTACTACCACACAATATCTCTGACACCAGATGTGTGGTTTTTCCACACATCAAGCAATTCTCTGACACCAGATGGGTGTCCTAGAATTCAATTCAGTCCTAACGCTATCTACTTAGCGTCAGATCTCACAAATTAAGGGTTCAGTCCCACAAGACTACCCCTACTTCAGACACCAGTTGAAAGTCCCAGCTTGTCACCTGTACTTCTCACTGACCAGCTAAAAATCGGGGCTCTGATGACCCCTCCTTGGGTTTAATATCGATAATTTTATGTTTACCAGTTTATGATAAAGGATATAATAAAGGATATGAATGTACAGCCAGATGAAGAGATACATAGGGCAAGGTCCAGAAGGGCAGTGAACACAGGGGCTTCTGTCCTCCTGGATTTGGGATGCGGCACCCTCCCAAACTTCTAATCATGGTTTGGTCTTTCTGATGACGACTTCCCATCCTGAAGTTATTCAGGAGCCCACTAAGAGTTGCCTCATTAGAACAAAAGACATTCCTATTGCCCAGGAAATTACAGGGGATTTAGGAACTCTGTGTCAGGAACCAGGGGCAAAGACCAACTAAAGATGCTACTGGTGCTCTTATCACTTAGGAAAGTTACAAGGGTTTCAGGAGCTCTGTGCCAGGAACTGGGGGCAGAGACCAATATATAGTTTTTCTATTATTTCACAATATTCCTTTCCCCACATATCCACCAGCAATATATTTTTGCCGCTCCTAAACCACCCAAATGTCCATCATAGGAGATTTGCTGGGTAAAATATGGCACACTGGAACAATGGAATACCATGCAGCTGTAAAAAGAAATTAGGAAGTTTCTATATACTGCTATGGAGTGATCTCCGTTAAGTGAAAAAGCAAGGCATACAACAGTATTATGAAAGAAAATGGGAAAATAAGAACATATACAAGTTTGTTTATGTTTTCAAAAATAAATAATGGAAGTATAAACTAAGAGCTAATAAAGATTGTTACCTCTAAGAAGATGAAGGAACAGTCTATTGGGGGTCAGGAATGAAAGCTAAACTTCTCTGAATGTGTCTCTAGTTTTGATTTTGGAATCATGTAAATGTTTTTCACAATTATAACAAAAATTAAACAAAAATCTCCCTAAAGGGGCTTCCCTGGTGGCGCAGTGGTTGAGAGTCCGCCTGCCGATGCAGGAGACACGGGTTCGTGCCCCGGTCCGGGAAAATCCCACATGCCGTGGAGCGGCTGGGGCCGTGAGCCATGGCCGCTGAGCCTGCGCGTCCGGAGCCTGTGCTCCGCAGTGGGAGAGGCCACAACAGTGAGAGGCCCGCGTACCGGAAAAAAAAAAAAAAACTCCCTAAAATTTGAAAACAAAATAAATACAACAAATTACATATATATCAGTTGTTGGCAGAGCAACACAGAATTGTTCCACGTTTCTTTAAGGCACAGTAATTTGACTCAACTGGTGGGATAGACCCCAAAGAGAAAAAAAATCACAAAGAAATCAAATTACTTTCAATAACCATATTTGTTAGCAATAGTACTGGAATTGTTATTTTAAAACTATAAGGTATGTATTGTAGAGTAAATAAATAATTATGTTAATGTCATTAGCAACTGAGATTTCACCATGAGAAAAGGGACACAAATATAAAATCAAAGCAGTTGAGAACAAATTCTGTAATTTCAATTTTGAGCTGAAAATATCAGAATGAACTGATTTATTTTTCTCTTTCTAAAAATATACTTTTAATGTTTTATAGTTGAATACATTTATCTCTTCTTTTATATAACTTCCAGATATACAGCCTTTATTAGAAAGATTTCTTCTACCCCTGCACTGTACTCACAGTCTACCAGACTTTCCATGTTTACCATTTTACTTTTATATTAAGTATTAAACTATCTGGAATTTATTTTTCAAAAATGTATAAGATAAGAATACATTTTTATTATCTTCCAAATGGATAGTCAATTGTGCCAGTATCAATTATCAAATAATCTATACTTTTCCCACTGAACTGAACTATTATCTTGGTCATACATTAACTTTTCACATATCCTGGTGTCTCATTTTGGATTTATTATTCTGTTACACTGATCTTTTTGTCTAATCTTATATTAATATTATGTTGATTTGATCACAATGGCTTAATAGCATTTCCTAATACCTAGCAAGACAAATCCTCCTTCAGTGTTCTTATTTTTCAGACTTTTCTTGACTACTCATTTTATCCAATTCTCCCTAAAAAATCTTGTTGGGATTTTATTTGGAATTGCATTACATTTATATATTAATTCTGGGATAACTGACATTTTTCCATTAGGTCTCCCCATTCAAGGACACTGCATGTGCCTTTTCATTAGCTCACAAGATTGTCTTATATTTATAAAATATTTATAATGAAATTTTATAGGTTTCTTCATATAGGTCCTGTGACTTTCTGGCTAAATATATTCCAAAGTGTTTTATAGGTTCTTGAAAAAGTTTTTTTCCCAGCTTTATTGAGGTATATATACTTGACAAATAAAAATTGTATATATTTAAGGTGTACAATGTGATGTTTTGATATACCTATATGTTGTTAAATTATTACCACAATTAAACGAATTAACATATCCCTCACTTCACATAGTTATTATTTTTTTGTGTGTGTGAGAACACTTAAGATTAACTACATTTAAGTTTGTATTTAGTCTTAATTAACTTAAATGTAAATAGCTACAAATTAACTTAAATGTAAATAGCTACATGTGACTAGTAGCTACCATATCGAACAGCACAGGTCTATATTATCTAAAATAATGTTAAATAATAACAATAGTAGGTATGTCTTTATAGTCCCTGCTTTTAATCAAAATGGTTTTAGCTTTTGCTACTTAGGATACTCTTTGTCTTGGTTTTTGGTAAACAGGCTGTTATATTTAGGGATTTTTTCTATTCTTATTTTACTTAGAGTTTCTATTAGGAATTCCTGCTGAATTTTATCAAATTACTTTTACTGTTTATTTATGTGATCATAGGGCTTTTTCCTTTAACTTGGTGGTATAATGGATTATGATGATAGATTTTCTTATGTCTAACCACTCTCATTCCTGGAATAACCCATATTTAGTCATAGTCTAATTTGTTATTAAATGGTTTTAAAATAAAAATTTAACGTGATTTTAACTAGAAATTATGTTATTTCTTTTTGTAATTTTTATTTTATATTGGAGTATAGTTGATTAACAATGTTGTGTTTGTTTCAGGTGTACAGCAAAGTGATTCAGTTATACATGTACATATATCCATTATTTTTCAGATTCTTTTCCCATTTAGGTTATTACAGAATATTGAGCAGAGTTCCCTGTGCTCTACAGTAGCTCTATTTTCTTCAAGAGTACCTAGATCTTTCTATTTCTCTGCTGTGACAAGGTAGAACTCTGCTCCCCCTGTTGAGCATAGATCACCATTTCTGTAGAGCTCAGATCACTTAGGATGCAGCTCATCTTCATATGCATATTCAATTACTTATTCGAAAGGTAAGAAAATAGAATTGGACTAGGGGAAAACAGATAAAAGGTAAATAAACCTAAAATTCCTTCTCTAGACTTAGACTAGGCAGTTCTTGGAAAAAATGGTAAAAATGACCAACTTGATTACTATTCCTTTTACCACATAGATTTTTTTTCTAGTGTATCAATAGGAATAAAAACTGGCTGATTAATTTAAATCTAGTGGGCAGTTCCCAGGAACAAAGTAAAAAGGCAGCAAGGGGCATGTAAGACAGATAAATTAAGCTAAAGAAAATGATTGCAGAAGTAACAATTTAAGCAAAGTTACAGTTGGTGAGCTTTATATACAGGCAAATATTCACTGAAATATATAGTATCTTCTAAATACTCCAAAAATTAAAACTTCTACCAAATAAAGGGACAAGTGAAATAAAAGACCATCTTTGGCAGAAGTAAAATACTATCAGTTAGAACTAATTTGGGAGTATAACAGTTAAAAATGAGAAAGATGATAGAGTAAAAATTATGATGATACTAATGGACATCCCAGATAAAGCACCTTCATTCTGCCTACCTAATACCCTCAATGCACCCAAGGGTTGCTAGGGCAAAGACACAGGCTACAGAATTGGAAGCTTCTCTGACTCCCACTTCAAAGGAGACACAAAGTTCATGGTTACATGAGGGAACTTGACTATGTATAAACCAAACTTGGCATATCTGTACTATTTTTTACATATACTACACTTCTTAAAGTTAAGTCCAGCCCACGTAAAGAATCAAAAGCTCTTATACATCCACTTGTGCTGTATAAACTCTGAACTTCTACCAAATTCCAGTTCAGCACTACCTTTTCTCATGACTAAAAAATATGACTAAGCAGCTATAAAATAAGACAGTTCTTACTGATGCCCTAGTAATTTTTATCATTATTCCAGTGAGCCAAGGTTGATAGTTTTTTTTAAGTTGATAGCTTCTAATACGTTATGACCCACTAATCAAAGTATCAGTAAATGTGCACAAATGACTGGTAAATAAGGAGCAAATGCATCATGTTTCCAGAGAAATGAGCAGCCGATAAGCATTTGATTTATATTTTACTGTGATTAAGAAAACTGTGCTTCTGCCAGAACGGAAGACTGAAAAGGCAGGATTTTATTGAAAAGCTCACAGACAGCCTCAATTTCTAAAATCTGACATCAACTTTATCCTCATCTCCTTACGTTATTTGTTCCCAGGATGCCTCCATAATTTAGATAATTTTCCTAGAGAAGTTGCTTCATCCCCAACATAGAGCCAATCTGCAAAGACTGGGACAGATCTCTCTTTTACTTCCTCCCTCCCTTCCTTAAAAGAAGTTGCTTCCTTATAATGCAGGCCTTGAGAAGTGAGACTCAACTGTAACTCTAGGCCAAGGCAACAGGAGCTGAAGTTAAATTTGCTTCTGCTTAGCCACACAGAAATGGATCTGAATGTAGGGCAGAGATAGAAATATACTCTTGAGATAATTTTTTATTATATAAAAGTAAATATGTATCTATGCTTATGTAACTGTGTATGTGAGTGTGCATGTAATTATGGGCGGAAATGAGGTTTTACTGAAAATATCTGTGAAAAAGAGAAACCCTGAATGCTTGTTGGCTTATTCTAAACCTCGCTGTGATCCATGAAAAAAACACTGTCAAAATCAACTTTATGGGGCTTCCCTGGTGGCGCAGTGGTTGAGAGTCCGCCTGCCGATGCAGGGGACATGGGTTCGTGCCCCGGTCCGGGAAGATCCCACTTGCCGCGGAGCAGCTGGGCCCGTGAGCCATGGCCGCTGAGCCTGCATGTCCGGAGCCTGTGCTCCGCAACGGGAGAGGCCACAACAGTGAGAGGCCCGCGTACCACAAAAAAAAAAAAAAAAAAAAATCAACTTTATAAGAACTCTGGAAACAAATCAAAAGTTTATAGCAACAATACTTGTTGAGTGACATCACCAAAAATGGCAGAGCAGGGAACTCCAGGGTTCCATCTCCATGAAAACAACTAATAAGTGGTCAAAAACTGTCAATTTTTTCAGAATTCTGGAATCTAATTTAAAAAATACAAGCAGTGGAAAGTTTAATGAGGAAAAAATTGGCTACACTGCAGTAAAAGAGTGCTGTGGAGACCAGTTGAAGATGGTGGAAGAGTAAGACGCGGAGATCACCTTCCTCCCCACAGATACACCAGAAATACAGCCACACGTTGAACAACTCCTACAGAACACCTACTGAACGCTGGCAGAAGACCCCAGACCTCCCAAAAGGCAAGAAACTCCCCACGTACCTGGGTAGGGCAAAGCAGAGAGATTCCCGCACAGAGGATCGGTGCCGAGCGGCACTCACCAGCCCGAGAGGCTTGTCTGCTCGCCCGCCAGGGCGGGCGGCGCTGAAAGCTGAGGCTCGGGCTTCGGTCAGAGCGCAGGGAGAGGACTGGGGCTGGCGGCGAGAACTCAGCCTGAAGGGGGCTAATGTGCCACAGCTAGCCGGGAAGGAGTCCGGGAAAACTCTGGAGCTGCCGAAGAGGCAAGAGACTTTTTCTTCCCTCTTGGTTTCCTGATGCGCGAGGAGAGGGGATTAAGAGCGCTGCTTAAAGGAGATCCACAGACGGGCGCGAGTCGCAGCTGAAAGCGCGGAGCCCAGAGACGGGCGTGGGACGCTGGGGCTGCTGCTGCCGCCGCCAAGAAGCCTGTGTGCGAGCGCAGGTCACTGTCCACGCCACCCTTCCGGGAGCCTGTGCAGCCCGCCACTGCCGGGGTCCCGGGATCCAGGGGCGGCTTCCCAGCCTCGGGCTGGTGCAACGTCACGCCGGCCTCTGCTGCCGCAGGCTCGCCCCGCACTCTGTGCCCCTCCCTCCCCCCCGGCCTGAGTGAGCCAGAGTCCCCGAAGCGGCTGCTCCTTTAACCCCGTCCTGTCTGAGCGAAGAACAGACGCCCTCCTGCGACCTACACGCAGAGGCGGGGCCAAATCCAAAGCTGAGACCCGGGAGCTGTGAGAACAAAGAAGAGAAAGGGAAATCTCTCCCAGAAGCCTCAGAAGCAGCGGATTAAAGCTCCACAATCAACTTGATGTACCCTGCATCTGTGGAATACATGAATAGACAACAAATCATCCCAAATTGAGGAGCCAGGAGTCAGTGCTGTGCCTCTGAGGTGGGAGAGCCAACTTCAGGACACGGGTCCACAAGAGACCTCCCAGCTCCACATAATATCAAATGGCGAAAATCTTCCAGAGATCTCCATCTCAACACCAGCACCCAGCTTCACTCAACGACCAGCAAGCTACAGTGCAGGACACCCTATGCCAAACAACTAGCAAGACAGGAACACAAGGCCACCCATTAGCAGAGAGGTGGCCTAAATCATAAAAAGTCCGCAGACACCCCAAAACACACCACCAGACGTGGACCTGCCCACCAGAAAGACAAGATCCAGCCTCATCCACCAGAACACAGGCACTAGTGCCCTCCACCAGGAAGCCTACACAACCTACTGAAACAACCTTAGCCACTGGGGACAGACACAAAAAACAACGGGAACTACGAACCTGCAGCCTGCAAAAAGGAGACCCCAAACACAGTAACATAAGCAAAATGAGAAGACAGAAAAACACATAGCAGGAGAAGGAGCAAGATAAAAACCCACCAGACCTAACAAATGAAGAGGTAATAGACAGCCTACCTGAAAAAGAATTCAGAATAATGATAGTAAAGATGATCCAAGATTCTATTTCCAAGATCCAAAATCTTGGAAATAGAATAGACAAAATGCAAGAAACCGTTAACAAGGACCTAGAAGAACTAAAGATGAATCAAGCATCGATTAAAAACACAATAAATGAAATGAAAAATACTCTAGATGGGATCAATAGCAGAATAACTGAGGCAGAAGAACGGATAAGTGAGGTGGAAGATAAAACAGTGGAAATAACTGCTGCAGAGCAAAATAAAGAAAAAAGAATGAAAAGAACAGAGGACGGCCTCAGAGACCTCTGGGACAACATTAAACGCACCAACATTCGAATTATAGGGGTTCCAGAAGAAGAAGAGAAAAAGAAAGGGACTGAGAAAATATTTGAAGAGATTATAGTTGAAAACTTCCTTAATATGGGAAAGGAAATATTTAATCAAGTCCAGGAGGCACAGAGAGTCCCATACAGAATAAATCCAAGGAGAAATACGCCAAGACACATATTAATCAAGCTGTCAAAAATTAAACACAAAGAAATCATATTAAAAGCAGCAAGGGAAAAACAACAAATAACACACAAGGGAATCCCCATCAGGATAACAGCTGATCTCTCAGCAGAAACTCTACAAGCCAGAAGGGAGTGGCAGGACATAATTTAAGTGATGAAGGAGAAAAACCTGCAACCAAGATTACTCTACCCAGCAAGGATCTCATTCAGATTTGATGGAGAAATTAAAACCTTTACAGACAAGCAAAAGCTGAAAGAGTTCAGCACCACCAAACCAGCTTTACAACAAATGCTAAAGGAACTTCTCTAGGCAAGAAACACAACAGAAGGAAAAGACCTACAATAACGAACCCAAAACAATTAAGAAAATGGGAATAGGAACATACATATCTTTAATTACCTTAAAAGTAAATGGACTAAATGCTCCCACCAAAAGACACAGATTGGCTGAATGGATAAAAAAACAAGACACATATATATGCTGTCTACAAGAGACCCACTTCAGACCTAGAGACACATACAGACTGAAAGTAAGGGGATGGAAAAAGATATTCCATGCAAATGGAAACCAAAAGAAAGCTGGAGTAGCAATTCTCATATCAGACAAAATAGACTTTAAAATAAAGACTACTAGAAGAGACAAAGAAGGACACTACATAATGATCAAGGGATCGATCCAAGAAGAAGATACAACAATTTTAAATATTTATGCACCCAACATAGGAGCACCTCAATACATAAGGCAAATACTAACAGCCATAAAAGGAGAAATCGACAGCAACACAATCATAGTAGGGGACTTTAACACCCCACTTTCACCAATGGACAGATCATCCAAAAGGAAAATAAATAAGGAAACACAAGCTTTAAATGATACATTAAACAAGATGGACTTAATTGATATTTATAGGACATTCCATCCAAGAACAACTGAATACACATTTTTCTCAAGTGCTCATGGAACATTCTCCAGGATAGATCATATCTTGGGTCACAAATCAAGCCTTGGTAAATTTAAGAAAATTGAAATTGTATCAAGTATCTTTTCCGACCACAATGCTATGAGACTAGATATCAATTACAGGAAGAGAGCTGTAAAAAATACAAACACATGGAGGCTAAACAATACACTACTTAATAACGAAGTGATCACTGAAGAAAACAAAGAGGAAATTAAAAAATACCTAGAAACAAATGACAATGGAGACACGACGACCCAAAACCTATGGGATGCAGCAAAAGCAGTTCTAAGAGGGAACTTTATAGCAATACAATCCTACCTTAAGAAACAGGAAACATCTCGAATAAACAACCTAACCCTGCACCTAAAGCAATTAGAGAAAGAAGAACAAAAACATCCCAAAGTTAGCAGAAGGAAAGAAATCATAAAAATCAGATCAGAAATAAATGAAAAACAAATGAAGGAAACGATAGCAAAGCTCAATAAAACTAAAAGCTGGTTCTTTGAGAAGATAAACAAAATTGATAAACCATTAGCCAGACTCATCAAGAAAAAAAGGGAGAAGACTCAAATCAATAGAATTAGAAATGAAAAAGGAGAAGTAACAACTGACACTGCAGAAATACAAAAGATCATGAGAGATTACTACAAGCAACTCTATGCCAAAAAACTGGACAACCTGGAAGAAATGGACAAATTCTTAGAAATGCACAACCTGACAAGACTGAATCAGGAAGAAATAGAAAATATGAACAGACCAATCACAAGCACTGAAATTGAAACTGTGATAAAAAATCTTCCATCAAACAAAAGCCCAGGACCAGATGGCTTCACAGGTGAATTCTATCAAGCATTTAGAGAAGAGCTAACACCTATCCTTCTCAAACTCTTCCAAAATATAGCAGAGGGAGGAACACTCCCAAACTCATTCTACGAGGCCACCATCACCTTGATACCAAAACCAGACAAGGATGTCACAAAGAAAGAAAACTACAGGCCAATATCACTGATGAACATAGATGCAAAAATCCTCAACAAAATACTAGTCAACAGAATCCAACTGCACATTAAAAGGATCATACACCATGATCCAGTGGGGTTTACTCCAGGAATGCAGGGATTCTTCAATATATGCAAATCAATAAACGTGATATACCATAATAACACATTGAAGGAGAAAAGCCATATGATCATCTCAGTAGATGCAGAGAAAGCTTTCAACAAAATTCAACTCCCATTTATGATAAAAACCCTGCAGAAAGTAGGCATAGAGGGAAGTTTTCTCGCCATAATAAAGGCCATACATGACAAACCCACAGCTAACATCGCCCTCAATGGTGAAAAACTGAAAGCATTTCCACTAAGATCAGGCACAAGACAAGGTTGCCCACTCTCACCACTCTTATTCAACATAGTTTTGGAAGTTTTAGCCACAGCAATCAGAGAAGAAAAGGAAATAAAAGGAATCCAAATCGGAAAAGAAGAAGTAAAGCTGTCACTGTTTGCAGATGACATGATACCATACATAGAGAATCCTAAAGATGCTACCAGAAAACTACTAGAGCTAATCGATGAATTTGGTAAAGTAGCAGGATACAAAATTAATGCACAGAAATCTCTGGCATTCCTATATACTAATGATGAAAAATCTGAAAGTGAAATCAAGGAAACACTCCCATTTACCATTGCAACAAAAAGAATAAAATATCTAGGAATAAACCTACCTAAGGAGACAAAAGACCTGTATGCAGAAAATTATAAGACACTGATGAAAGAAATTAAAGATGATACAAATAGATGGAGAGATGTACCATGTTCTTGGATTGGAAGAATCAACATTGTGAAAATGACTCTACTACCCAAAGCAATCTACAGATTCAATGCAATCCCTATCAAACTACCACTAGCATTTTTCACAGAACTAGAACGAAAAATATCACAATTTGTATGGAAACAGAAAAGACCCGGAATAGCCAAAGCAATCTTGAGAACGAAAAATGGAGCTGGAGGAATCAGGCTCCCTGACTTTAGACTATACTACAAGGCTACAGTAATCAAGACAGTATGGTACTGGCACAAAAACAGAAAGATAGATCAATGGAACAGGATAGAAATCCCAGAGATAAACCCACGCACATATGGTCACCTTATCTTTGATAAAGGAGGCAGAAATGTACAGTGAAGAAAGGACAGCCTCTTCAATAAGTGGTGCTGGGAAAACTGGACAGGGACAGGTAAAAGTATGAGATTAGATCACTCCCTAACACCATACACAAAAATAAGCTCAAAATGGATTAAAGACCTACATGTAAGGCCAGACACTATCAAACTCTTAGAGGAAAACATAGGCAGAACGCTCTATGACATAAATCACAGCAAGATCCTTTTTGACCCACCTCCTAGAGAAATGGAAATAAAGACAAAAATAAACACATGGGACCTAATGAAACTTAAAAGCTTTTGCACAGCAAAGGAAATCATAAACAAGACCATAAGACAACCCTCAGAATGGGAGAAAATATTTGCAAATGAAGCAACTGACAAAGGATTAATCTCCAAAATTTATAAGCAGCTCATGCAGCTCAATAACAAAAAAACAAACAACCCAATCCAAAAATGGGCAGAAGACTTAAATAGACATTTCTCCACAGAAGATATACAGACTGCCAACAAACACATGAAAGGATGCTCAACATCTTTACTCATTAGAGAAATGCAAATCAAAACTACAATGAGATATCATCTCACACCAGTCAGAATGGCCATCATCAAGAAATCTAGAAACAATAAATGCTGGAGAGGGTGTGGAAAAAAGGGAACACTCTTGCACTGCTGCTGGCAATGTGAATTAGTACAGCCACTATGGAGAACGGTATGGAGGTTCCTTAAAAAACTACAAATAGAACTACCATATGACCCAGCAATCCCACTACTAGGCATATACCCTGAGAAAACCATAATTCAAAAAGAGACACGTACCAAAATGTTCATAGCAACCCTATTTACAATAGCCCGGAGATGGAAACAACCTAAGTGTCCATCATCGGATGAATGGATAAAGAAGATGTGGCACATATATACAATGGAATATTACTCAGCCATAAAAAGAAACGAAATTGAGCTATTTGTAATGAGGTGGATGGACCTAGAGTCTGTCATACAGAGTGAAGTAAGTCAGAAAGAGAAAGACAAATACTGTATGCTGACACATATATATGGAATTTAAGGAAAAAAATGTCATGAAGAACATAGGGGTAAGACAGGAATAAAGACACAGACCTACTAGAGAATGGACTTGAGGATATGGGGAGGGGGAAGGGTAAGCTGTGACAAAGCGAAAGAGAGGCATGGACATATATACAGTACCAAATGTAAGGTAGATAGCTAGTGGGAAGCAGCCGCATAGCACAGGGAGATCAGCTCGGTGCTTTGTGACTGCCTGGAGTGGTGGGATAGGGAGGGTGGGAGGGAGATGCAAAAGGGAGGGGATATTGGAACATATGTATATGTATAACTGATTAAATTTGTTATAAAGCAAAAAAAAATTAAAAATAAAGAAAAATTTTAAAAAAAGAGTGCTGTGGTGTTTTTAATCACCTACCTACCAATTCCTCACTCCCCAGGTCAGTGGCAGCCATGAAGATGACATCCTGCACTCTTGGCACAGGTTGATATTGCCAGAGTGAGCAATACAGACCTTGTTCCCAAGGATTGTGATTGTTTCTTTCAACCTGACTAGTGGCTCCCTCAAGGACTGGTATAATGGCCTGCCTTTATTTCACCTGAATTAGAGCATTCTCAGGGCTTCCTCAGTGGCTTTTGCAAAAAGCATTTAAAAGCAAAAGTATTGTCTGGAGCAGCCTGGGGAAAGGGATAACAGTAGAGACAAGAAATAGACAGCCTGAAAAGCCCTGGCAAAAGGGAGTTGGGAAAGGAAGCCTTCCAATAGCTCTCATGTATACCAGGGAATTGAGAAAGCTGCATGCATGCCAAGAGTTTGACACATGTTCAGAAAAGGCCTGAGAAGATCTAAGCTTTCACCTCTGCCTGATCTTCAGGATTTGTCCAAGCAGGAACTGAAGGTTAAGGCAGAGTTGTAAAGGAACTGGCTAAGCATTTACAGAGTCCTCCAATGCAGAGGCAATCTACAAACATTGGGAGAGTACTTTTCTCTTTCTCTTTTTCCTTTCTGTATTTCTTTTCTTGGCTCTAAGCATTTAAGAAAATTCCATCAAAATACTAGTTGACCACTAATCTAATGGAATACAAACCTAACTGGCCACATTACACAATACAGTAGTCTCCCCTTACCTATGAAGGATACATTCCAAGACCTCCAGTGGATACCTGAAACTGAAGATAGTACCAAATTCTATATATATGAATACTGTGTTTTTTCCTATACATACATACTTATGATAAAGTTTAATTTATAAATTAGGCACAGTGAGAGACTAACAATAGTAATAATAATAACACTGAACAATTATAACAGTATACTGTAATAAAAGTAATGTGAATGTGGTCTCTCTCTTTCACTCTCTCTCTCAAAATATCATATTGTACAAACTTAATGCATTTTCCATCTTAACCAAACACTAATCATGCACTGTGGCCATAGCTCTTGCAGTTTGAGGTGCAACAGGAAAATATCATGAATTTCTTTTTCCTTCTTCCTGATTTCACAGATAGAAGATTCTTTCTTACTGTAGATCTTAGCAACCTCAGCAAACAATTTTTTTCTTTCCTTATTGAGTCAAGAACTTTCACCTTTTCATTTAAAGGAAGCGCTTTAAAGCTTCTCTTTGGCATATGTGAATTGCTACCATCACTACTCTTATGCTTTAGGGCCATTATTAAGTAAAATAAGGCTTATTTGAACACAAGCACTGCAATACTGTGACAGTTGATCTAATAACCAAGATGGCTACTAAGTGACTAACAGGCAGGATATGCTGGACAAAGGGATGATTCATGTCTCAAGTGGGACAGAGTGGGACAATGAGATTTCATCATGCTACTCAGAACAGTACACAATTTAAAACCTATGAACTGTTTATTTCTGGAATTTTCCATTTAATATTTTCAGACCATAGTTGATTGTGGGTAACTGAAACCATGGAAAGTGAAACAGAATAAGGGGGTACTACTGTAGAGATTTTATAAAAATAATTTAGAAAAGTTATTAAACAAACACAGGCCACAATAAGAAGCAAAACACACCCTGAGGAAGAGGAACGATCGTATTTCAAAAGTTGCCATATTATAACATTCAAAATATCCAGTTTTCAACAAAAATTAAAGGCAGCCAAAGAAAGAAGAAAGAATGGCACATTCACAGGAAAAATAGAAATTAATAGAAACTGTCCCTAAAGAAGCTGAGACATTGGATTTACTAGACAAAGAGTTTAAATCAACTGTCTTAAATATGCCCAAAGAGCTAAAGGAAACCAAAAACAAAGAACTAAAGGAAAGAGTGGAACAATGTCACACCAAGCAGAGAATATCAATAAAGAGATATAAATTATAAAAAGGAACCAAAAAGAAATTCTGGAGCTGAAAAGTATAATAACTGAAATAAAAACTTCACTAGAGGAGAGAGTTTTGAGCAAGATTTGAGCAAGGAGAAGAAAGAATCAATGAACTTGAAGATAGATTAATCCATATTACCTGGTCTGAGGAGCAGGAAGAAAAAGGAATAAAGAAAAATTAATAGAGCCTAAGAGACTGATAAGACACTATCAATCATACTAACATATGCAAATGGGATTCCTGGAGGGAGGGAAGAGAGAGAAAAGGGAATAAAAAATATTTAAAGAAATAATAACTGATAACTTCCCAAATTTGATGAAAGACATGAACCTATATATACACAAAGAAGCTAACAACCTCCAAGTAGGGTAAATTCAAGTCATCCACACCGAGACACATTATAGTCAAATGGTCAAAATACAAAGCCAAAGAGAGAATTTTGAAATAATGAAGAAGTGACTCATCACGTACATTAGAGCCTCGATAAATTAACAGCCTATTTCTCTTCAGAAGCCATGGAGGCCACAAGGCAATGGGGTCACATATTCAAAGTGCTGAAAGAAAAAAACTGTCAAGCAAGAATCCTATATGTGGTAAAACTATGCTTCAAAAACAAAGTAGAAATTAAGATATTCCCAGGTAAACGAAAACTGAGGTAGTTTGTTACTAGTAGACTTGCCCTGCAAGAAATGCTAAAGGGGGTTCTTCAGGCTGAAATGACACTAGACAATAACTCAAAGCCATATGAAGAAATAATGAACAACACAAAGATAGCTACAGAGGTAAATGTATAGGCCAGTATTATTGCATTTTTTGTTTTTAACTCCTTTTTTTCTACAGTATTTAAAAGACAAATACCTAAAAATAATTATAAATCTATGTTATTGGACACACAATATATAAAAGTGTAATTTGTGACATTAATAACATAAAGAGTGGGGGACAGGGCTACACAGGCATAGGGTTATTGTATGCCATTTAAATTATTGATATCAAGTCAAATTATTGGGTTGGCCAAAATTTTCATTTGTTTTTTTTTCTGTTAGATGACTCTAGTAGCACATCGTTGTCTTTAACTTCGTTAGAAACAATTTTGCTAGATTGTTGTGACAGCTGTCATATCAGCGTGCATTTGAAAAAAGACATCAAAATTGGTGAATTTTTGTGTAGTCATTTTAATATTGAAGATGGAAGGAAAAAAGCAACACTTTCAGCATGTTATGCTTTATTATTTCAAGAAAGGTAAAAATGCAATTGAAACGCAAAAAAACGATTTGTGCAGTATATGGAGAAGGTGCCGTGACTGATCGAATGTGTCAAGAGTGGTTTGCGAAGTTTTGTGCAGAGATTTCTCGCTGGACGATGCTCCATGGTCGGGTAGACCAGCTGAAGTGGATAGCGATCAAATCGAGATATTAATTGAGAACAATCAATGTTATACCACGTGGGAGATAGCCAACATACTCAAAATATCCAAATCAAGCACTGAAAATCATTTGCACCAACTTGGTTTTGTCAATAGCTTTGATGTTTGGGTTCCACATAAGTTAAGTGAAAAAAATCTTGACTATATTTCCACATGCGATTCTCTACTGAAACATAATGAAAAGTTCCGTTTTTAAAACAAATTGTGATGGGCAATGAAAAGTGGATAATGTACAATAACGTGAAACAGAAGAGATCGTGGGGCAAGCGAAATGAACCACCACCAACCACACCAAAGGCCAGTCTTCATCCAAAGAAGGTGATGTTGTGTATATGGTGGATTGGAAGGGAGTCCTCTATTATGAGCTCCTTCCAGAAAACCAAACAATTAATTCCAACAAGTACGGCTCCCAATTAGACCAACTGAAAGCATCACTCGACAAAAGGCGTCCAGAATTAGTCAACAGAAAACGCATAATTGTCCATCAGGATAACGCAAGACCACTTGTTTCTTTGATGACCAGGCAAAAACTGTTACAGCCTGGCTGGGAAGTTCTGATCCATCTGCCATATTCACCAGGCATTGCACCTTCAGATTTCCATTTATTTAAGTCTTTACAAAATTCTCTTAATGGAAAAGATTTCAATTCCCTGGAAGACTGTAAAAGGCACCTGGAAGAGTTCTTTGTTAAAAAAAAAAATTAAAAGTTTTGGGAAGATGGAATTATGAAGTTGCCTGAAAAATGGCAGAATGTAGTGGAACAAAAGGGTGAATACATTGTTCAATAAAGTTCTTGGGGAAAATGAAAAATGTGTCTTTTAGTTTTACTTAAAAACTGAAGGCACTTTTTGGCCAACCCAATAGACTGTTATCACTTTAGAATATTAAATGTCTTCCCCATGGTAACCACTAAGAAAATATCTATAGAATGTCCACAAAAGGAAATGAGAAGGGAACCTAAATGTGTCACTACGTAAAATCAACTAAACACAAAGGGAAATGAGGGGTGAAAAAACTATAAGACACATAGAAAACAGATAGCAAAATGGCAGAAACACTTTATTTTTCCCGAGGAGTAAGGGATTTAAGCTCCACATCAGGCACCCCAATTCTTAGATCCTGCACAGAAAAGAAAAGACCCTCAAACACCTGGCTTTGAAAACCAATGAGTAATAGTCCAGGAAAACTGTAGAACTACAGGGAACAGAAAATCCCACTCTTGAAGGGGTCATGTGCAGCCATA
Organism: Hyperoodon ampullatus; assembly: GCF_949752795.1. NCBI lineage: Eukaryota > Metazoa > Chordata > Mammalia > Artiodactyla > Ziphiidae > Hyperoodon > Hyperoodon ampullatus. Next base: position 87,574,691 of record NC_136913.1, on the reverse strand, counting down.
GCCCTGGCACAACAGGAGGGCACAAGCAACCCACACATGGGACATTCCTTGAGTGCCTGGCTCTGGTGGCTAGGTGGGATTGCACTTCCAAACCCCACAGACATCTCCTACATAAGGCCATTCCTTCAAGACTGGGAGAGGTAACTGATTTACCTAATACATAGAAACAAATGCAGAGAGTTAGGCAAAAGAGGAAACAGATTGTTCCAATCAAAAGAACATGACAAAACCTCAGAAAAAGCACTAAACAAAATGGAGATAAGCAATATACCTGATAAAGAGTTCAAAGTAATGGACATAAAGATGCTCACCAAATTCGGGAAAAGAATGGAGAAACACAGTAAGACCCTCAACAAAGAAATAGAAAATATAAGAAAATACCAACACAACTACCATATGACCTGGCTATTCCACTTCTGGGTATTTTCTAAATAGGACAAAAACACTAATTCAAAAGGATATATGCACCCCCATGTTCATTGCAGCATTATTTACAATAGCCAAGATATGGAAACAACCTAAGTGTCCATCAATGTATGAATGGATAAGGAAGATGTTTTATATATATATATATATATATATATATGTAAAAAATTGAAATCCTGCCATTTGTGACAACATGGATGGACCTTGAGGGTATTATGCTATATATATATATATATATATATATATATATATATATTCATTTTCAGATTCTTTTCCATTATAGGTTATTACAAGATATTGAATATAGTTCCCTGTGCTATACAGTAGGTTCTTGTTGTTTATTTATTTTCCATACAGTAGGGTGTATCTGTTAATCCCGGATTCCTAATTTATGGGTCCCCCTCCCTTTGCCCTTTGGTAACTATAAATTTGCTTTCTATGTGTGTGAGTCTATTTCTGTTTTGTAAATACATTCCTTTGTATTTTTTTTAGAGTCCACATATAAGTGATATCATGATATTTATCTTTCTCTGACTTCACTTAGTATGATAATCTCTAGGTCCAACCTTGTTTCTGCAAATGACACTATTTCATTCTTTTTTTATGGCTGAGTAACATTCCATTATATATATATAATACTCCATTTTATACATATATATATATATATATATATATATATATATATATATATATTCTCACATCTTTTTTATCTATACATCTGTCAATTGGCATTTAGGTTGCTTCCATGTCTTGGCTATTATAATAGTGCTGCTATGGACATTGGGGTGCATGTATCTTTTCAAATTAGAGTTTTCATCTTTTCCAGATATAAATCCAGGAATGGGATTGCTGGATCATATGGTAACTCTACTTTTAGTTTTTAAAGGAACCTCCATACTGTTCTCCATAGTGACTGCACCAACTTACATTCCCACCAGCAGTACAGGAGGGTTCCCATTTCTCCACACCCTCTCCAGCATTTACTATTTGTACTTTTTGATGATGGCCATTCTGGCCAGCATGAGGTAGTACCTCATTGTAGTTTTGATTTGCATTTCCCTTATAATTAGCGATGTTGAGCATCTATTCATCTGCTTCTTGGCCATCTGGATGTCTTCTTTGGAGAAATGTCTATTTAAGTCTTCTCATTTTTTGATTGGGTTGTTTGTTTTTTTGATATTGAGCTGTATAAGCTACTTGTATATTTTGGAAATTAATCCCTTGTCAGTCGCATCATTTGTGAATATTTTCTCCATTCCATAGGTTGTCTTTTCTTTTTGTTTATGATTTCCTTTGCTGTGCAAAAGCTTATAAGTTTAAATTAGGTCCCATTTGTTTATTTTTGTTTCCATTACTTTAAGAGACGATCCAAAAAAATATTGCTATGATTTATGTCAAAGGGTGTTCTGCCTATGTTTTCCTCTAGGAGTTTTATAGTATCCAGTGTTACATTTAAGTTTTAATCCATTTTGAGTTTATTTTTGTATATGGTGTTAGAGAATGTTCTAATTTCATTTTTTTACATGCAGCTGTCCACTTTTCCCAGCACCACTTATTGAAAAGACTATCTTTTCTCCATTGTACTTTCTTGCCTCCTTTGTCATAGATTAATTGATATGGTCATTTGATTTTCCATGTGGGTGCCAAGACCATTCAATAGGGGAAAGGATAATCTCTTCAACAAATGGTTTTGGGAAAACTGGATAAGATGTCCACATACAAAAGAATAAAGTTGGACCCTTACTTTACACCATATACAAAAACTAGCTCAAAATGGATCAAAGACATAAATATAAGACCCCAAACTATAAAACTCTTAGAAAAAAACATAGGGGAAATCTTCATGATAGCGGTTTAGGCAACAATTTCTTGGATATAACACCAAAGGTACAGGGAAAAAAAGAAAAAATACATTAGATGCCATAAAAATCAAAAATTTTGTGCATCAAAGGATACTATCATGATTATGAATTAGTAATCCACAGAATAGGGGAAAATATTTTCAAAGCATATATTCGATAATTTGTTAGTTTCTAGAATATATAAAGAATGCCTACAACTAAACAACAGCAAAAGATAAAAACCAACCAACTCAATTTTAAAAATGGGCAAAGGACTTGAATGGACATTTCTCCAAAGAAGACATACAAATGACCAATTATCACATGCAAAAATGCTCAACATTACTAGGGAAATCAAACATCACTAGCGAAATGCAAATCAAAACCACAATGAAGGTGATATCAGCCCTGAACCAAGATGGCGGAGTAGAAGGACGTGCTCTCACTCCCTCTTGTGAGAACGCCAAAATCATAACTAACTGCTGGACAGTCATCGACAGGAAGACAGTGGAACTCACCAAAAAAGATATCCCACATCCAGAGACAAAGGGGAAGCCACAATGAGACAGTAGGAGGGGCACAATCACGGTAAAATCAAATCCCATAACTGCTGGGTGGGCGACTCACAGACTGGAGAACACTTATGCCACAGAAGTCCACCCACTGGAGTGGAGGTTCTGAGCCCCACATCAGGTTTCCCAACCTGGGGGTCTGGCAACGAGAGGAGGAATTCCTAGAGAATAAGACTTTGAAGGCTAGTGGGATTTGATTGCAGGACGTTGACAGGACTGGGGGAAACAGAGACTCAACTCTTGCAGGGCACACACAAAGTAGTGTGCGCATCAGGACCCAGGGGAAGGAGCAGTGACCACAGGGGAAACTGAACCAGACCTACCCGCTGGTGTTGGAGGGTGTCCCGCAGAGGCAGGGGGTGGCTGTGGCTCACCATGGGGACAAGGACACTGGCAGCAGAAGTTCTGGGAAGTACTCCTTGGCGTGAGCCCTCCCAGAGTCTGACATTAGCCCCACCAAAGAGCCCAGGTAGGCTCCAGTGTTGGGTTGCCTCAGGCCAAACAACCAAGAGGTACGGAACCCAGCCCCACCCATCAGCAGTCAAGGGAATTAAAGTTTTACTGAGCTCTGCCCACCAGAGCAACAGTCAGCTCTACCCACCGCCAGTCCCTCCCATCAGGAAACTTGCACAAGCCTCTTAGATAGCCTCATCCACCAGAGGGCAGACAACAGAAGCAAGAACTATAATCCTGCAGCCTGTGGAACAAAATCCACATTCACAGAAAGATAGACAATATGAAAAGGCAGAGGGATATGTACCAGATGAAGGAACAAGATAAAACCCCAGAAAAACAACTAAATGAAGTGGAGACAGGTAACCTTCCAGAAAAAGAATTCAGAATAATGATAGTGAAGATGATCCAGAACCTCAGAAAAAGAATGGAGGCAAAGATCGAGAAGATGCAAGAAATATTTAACAAAGACCTAGAAGAATTAAAGAACAAAAAAACAGAGATGAATAATACAATAATTGAAATGAAAACTACACTAGAAGGAATCAACAGCAGAATAACTGAGGCAGAAGAACGGATAAGTGACCTGGAAGACAGAATGGTGGAATTCAATGCTGCAGAACAGAATAAAGAAAAAAGAATGAAAAGAAATGAAGACAGCCTAAGAGACCTCTGGGACAGCATTAAATGCAGCAACATTCGCATTATATGGGTCCCAGAAGGAGAAGAGAGAGAGAAAGGTCCAGAGAAAATATTTGAAGAGATTATAGTCAAAAACTTCCCTAACATGGGAAAGGAAATAGCCACCCAGTCCAGGAAGCGCAGCAAGTCCCATACAGGATAAACCCAAGGAAAAACATGCCGAGACACATAGTAATCAAACTGGCAAAAATTAAGACAAAAAAGTTATTGAAAGCAGCAAGGGAAAAATGAAAAATAACATACAAGAGAACTCCCATAAGGTTAAGAGCTGATTTCTCAGCAGAAACTCTATAAGCCAGAAGGGAGTGGCATGATATACTTAAAGTGATGAAAGGGAAGAAACTACAACCAAGATTACTCTACATGGCAAGGATCTCATTCAGACTTGATGGAGAAATCAAAAGCTTTACAGACAAGCAAAAGCTAAGAGAATTCAGCACCACCAAACCAGCTGTACAACAAATGCTAAAGGAACTTCTCTAAGTGGGAAACATAAGAGAAGAAAGGGACCTACAAAAACAAACCCAAAACAATTAAGAAAATGGTCATAGGAACATACATATCGATAATTACCTTAAACGTGAATGGGTTAAATGCTCCAGCAAAAGACACAGGCTCACTGAATGTATACAAAAACAAGACCCATATATATGCTGTCTACAAGAAACCCACTTCAGACCTAGGGACACATACAGACTGAAAGTGAGGGGATGGAAAAAGATATTCCATGCAAACGGAAATCAAAAGAAAGCTGGAGTAGCAATACTCATATCAGATAAAATAGACTTTAAAATAAAGAATGTTACAAGAGACAGGGAAGGACGCTACATAATGCTGAAGGGATCAATCCAAGAAGAAGATATAAAAACTATAAATATATATGCACCCAACAGAGGAGCACCTCAATACATAAGCCAACTGCTAACAGCTATAAAAGAGGAAATCAACAGTAACACAATAATAGTGGGGGACTTTAACACCTCACTTACACCAATGGACAGATCATCCAAAATGAAAATAAATAAGGAAACAGAAGCTTTAAATGACACAATAAACCAGATAGATTTAATTGATATTTATAGGACATTCCATCCAAAACCAGCAGATTACACTTTCCTCTCAAGTGCGCACAGAACATTCTCCAGGATAGGTCACATCTTGGGTCACAAACCAAGCCTCAGTAAATTTAAGAAAATTGAAATCATATCAATCATCTTTCTGACCACAATGCTATGAGATTAGAAATGAATTACAGGGAAAAAAACATAAAAAACAATATGTTACTAAATAACCAAGAGAGCACTGAAGAAATCAAAGAGGAAATCAAAAAATACCCAGAGACAAATGACAATGAAAACACGACAATCCAAAACCTTATGGGATGCAGCAAAAGCAGTTCTAAGAGGGAAGTATATAGCTATACAAGCCTACCTCAAGAAACAAGAAAAGCCTCAAATAAACAATCTAACCTTACACCTAAAGGAACTAGAGAAAGAAGAACAAACAAAACTCAAAGTTAGCAGAAAGAAAGAAATCATAACAATCAGAGCAGAAATACATGAAATAGAAACAAAGAAAACAATAGCAAAGATCAGTAAAACTAAAAGTTGGTTCTTTGAGAAGATAAACAAAATTGATAAACCATTAGCCAGACTCATCAAGAAAAAGAGGGAGAGGACTCAAATCAATGAAACTAGAAATGAAAAAGCAGAAGTTACAACAGACACTGCAAAAATACACAGCTTCCTAAGAGACTACTACAAGCAACTCTATACCAATAAAATGGACAACCTGGAAGAAATGGACAAATTCTTAGAAATGCACAACCTGCCAAGACTGAATCAGGAAGAAATAGAAAATATGAACAGACCAATCACAAGCACTGAAAGTGAGACTGTGATTAAAAATCTTCCAACAAACAAAAGCCCAGGACCAGATGGCTTCACAGGCGAATTCTATCAAACATTTAGAGAAGAGCTAACACCCATCCTTCTCAAACTCTTCCAAAATATAGCAGAGGGAGGAACACTCCCATAGTCATTCTACGAGGCCACCATCACGCTGATACAAAAACCAGACAAAGATGTCACAAAGAAAGAAACTACAGGCCAATATCACTGATGAACATAGATGCAAAAATCCTCAACAAAATACTAGCAAACAGAATCCAACAGCACATTAAAAGGATCATACACCATGATGAAGTGGGGTTTATTCCAGGAATGCAAGGATTCTTCAATATACGCAAATCAATCTACGTGATACACCATATTAACAAACTGAAGGAGAAAAACCATATGATCATCTCAATAGATGCAGAGAAAGCTTTTGACAAAATTCAACACTGATTTATGATAAAAAAATCCTGCCAGAAGTAGGCATAGAGGGAACTTTCCTCAACATAATAAAGGCCATACATGACAAACCCACAGCCAACATCGTCCTCAGTGGTGAAAAACTGAAAGCATTTCCACTAAGATCAGGCACAAGACAAGGTTGCCCACTCTCACCACTCTTATTCAACATAGTTTTGGAAGTTTTAGCCACAGCAATCAGAGAAGAAAAAGAAATAAAAGGAATCCAAATTGGAAAAGAAGAAATAAAGCTGTCACTGTTTGCAGATGACATGATACTATACATAGAGAATCCCAAAGATGCTACCAGAAAACTACTAGAGCTAATCGATGAATTTCGTAAAGTAGCAGGATACAAAATTAATGGACAGAAATCTCTGGCATTCCTATACACTAATGATGAAAAATCGGAAAATGAAATTAAGAAAACACTCTCAATTACCACTGAAACAAAAAGAATAAAATATATAGGAATAAACCTACCTAATGAGACAAAAGTCCTGTATGCAGAAAATTATAAGACACTGATGAAAGAAATTATAGATGATACAAATAGATGGAGAGATATACCATGTTTTTGGATTGGAAGAATCAACCTTGTAAAAATGACTCTTCTACCCAAAGCAATCTACAGATTCAATGCAATCCCTATCAAACTACAACTGGCATTTTTCACAGAACTAGAACAAAAAATTTCACAATTTTTATGGAAACACGAAAGACCCCGAATTGCCAAAGCAATCTTGAGAATGAAAAATGGAGCTGGAGGAATCAGGCTCCCTGACTTCAGACTATACTACAAAGCTATAGCAATCAAGAGAGTATGGTACTAGCACCAAAACAGAAATATAGATCAATGGAACACGATAGAAAGCCCAGAGATAAACCCATGTACATATGGTCACCTTATCTTTGATAAAGGAGGCAAGAATATACAGTGGAGAAAGGACAGCCTCTTCAATAAGTGGTGCTGGGAAAACTGGACAGCTACATGTAAAAGCATGAGATTAGAACACTCTCTAACACCATACACAAAAATAAGCTCAAAATGGATTAACAATCTAAATGTAAGGCCAGAAACTATCAAACTCTTAGAGGAAAACATAGGCGGAACACTCTATGACATAAACCACAACAAGATCCTTTTTGACCCACCTCCTAGAGAAATGGAAATAAAAACAGAAGTAAACAAATAGGACCTAATGATACTTAAAAGCTTTTGCACAGCAAAGGAAATCATAAACAAGACCAAAAGACAACCCTCAGAATGGGAGAAAATATTTGCAAATGAAGCAACTGACAAAGGATTAATCTCCAAAATTTACAAGCAGCTCATGCAGCTCAATAACAAAAAAACAAACAACCCAATCCAAAAATGGGCAGAAGACCTAAATAGACATTTCTCCAGAGAATATATACAGACTGCCAACAAACACATGAAAGAATGCTCAACATCATTAATCATTAGAGAAATGCAAGTCAAAACTACAATGAGATATTATCTCACACTGGTCAGAATGGCGATCATCAAAATATCTAGAAACAATAAACGCTGGAGAGGGTGTGGAGAAAAGGGAACACTCTTGCACCGCTGGTGGGAATGTGAATTGGTACAGCCACTATGGAGAACAGTATGGAGGTTCCTTAAAAATCTACAAATAGAACTACCATATGACCCAGCAATCCCACTACTGGGCATATACCCTGAGAAAAACCATAATTCAAAAAGAGTCATGTACCAAAATGTTCATTGCAGCTCTATTTACAATATCCAGGAGATGGAAGCAATCTAAGTGTCCATCATCGGATGAATGGATAAAGAAGATGTGGCACATATATACAATGGAATATTACTCAGCCATAAAAAGAAACGAAATTGAGCTATTTGTAATGAGGTGGATGGACCTAGAGTCTGTCATACAGAGTGAAGTAAGTCAGAAAGAGAAAGACAAATACCATATGCTAACACATATATATGGAATTTAAGAAAAAAAATGTCATGAAGAACCTAGGCTAAGAAAGGAATAAAGACACAGACCTAGTAGAGAATGGACTTGTGGATATGGGAAGGGACAAGGTTAAGCTGTGAGAAAGTGAGAGTGTGGCATGGACATATATACACTACCAAATGTAAAATAGATAGCTAGTGGGAAGCAGTCACATGGCACAGGGAGATCAGCTCGGTGCTTTGTGACCACCTAGAAGGGTGGGATAGGGAGGGTGGGAGGGAGGGAGGTGCAAGCGGGAAGAGATATGGGAACATATGTATATGTATAACTGATTCACTTTGTTATAAAGCAGAAACTAACATACCATTTTAAAGCAATTATACTCCAATAAAGATGTTAAAAAAAATAAAGCTTAGCACCTAATAAGTGCTTAATGATTATTAACCTTAGAACAGTTCCTGGCCCATAGCTCATACTTCTGTTGAAGGAATATATGCAACTGCATATTTCCTATAATGATGAAATTGACTGACGCCATAGTCAAGGGAGAGAGAGGAAGGCTTTGCAGGGGATGGGGTTTCAGAAGAAGATATCAGAAAGACAGCAACATGACAGGACAAAACCCAGAAAAATATTCTGACAATATGACAGTATGTATATGACAGGTTTTTACCTGTACGTCAGAGCTACTTCTTGGTTCTGCTCTCCCCTACCAAGAGAAACCATAATTCGTGCCTTTCTCTTGTTTTCACTTTTCATTCCATTCTTCCTCAAGAAGGGGCTGGAAATCTGGCAGTAAAGGAAAAAATTACATATGTGTATGTTTGTGCCTTAATTTTTGCCTCCTTTCATGAAAGTCTTACCATATTTTAAGCATTTAATAAATATTTCAAATCAAGTCTGGCATATTAGATTATCAATTAACATTTGTTGGATGATTGAGTTTGTAAGTGAGCAGTTACTTACTATCCTCCCCTCCTTCACCCATAGGCATACTCCTTGTGACACTTCTGTCAGAGCACTATTTTTATTTATCTAATATTTATATCCGATTCTCTTGACAAAAAGTTTTGAAGCAGTTTTCAGTGTTATTTACCACACCAGATAAAAATAATTAGGGATTGGGAGACAATGTGATGATTCAAAACAAGAGATCAACATATGCCAGTGAGGTTCACAGTTGTTAGAGGTGGGTTGCCAAACTGATTCTGAGCTTCCCAGCAGCCATCAAAAGGAAAATTAATTACATAATTCACATTGTCCAATGATTCAAAAGACACAATTACTTGGGTATTTCAGTTACTGAGAATAGAAATTTTCCTTTGAGTTATTATTAAAGAATTATTTTTGATATAAATGCCATCAAGAATTTTCTACAGTACATGAAAAACGAGTTTCATTGGTCCATTTTGTATTATAATCTTCAATGTACCTCACCACATTATGCTAAAGTAAAGATCAGTGGATGAATTCTCAAAGGGACAAAAAATGGTTTTGCCTCGGTCTGAAGCTCTGGCAATTTCGCTTCACTGAAGGGGAAAAAAAATATCACGTATCCAGAAGAAAAGACTGTACAACAATTAGTCTTCTAAAAATATTTATTCCTTACCATGAAATTTAGATAAGCGAAGGCAACAGAGACTTCACGTCTATAATCTCTAAGAGGCACCACTTAATGTCTCTAATATTACCCCTGTGTCTTTAAGGACGCCATTTTCAAAACGGTTTCATTTTAGGAAAGTTCTGGAAACGTTTACGTCACATGATTCCATAGGCGGCCATTTTGTGATCTCAACGAGAGAGACCATGGAGCGTCCTGAGGGACGGCGCCGCCGTTCCTCAAAAAATGATTTAACACCAGATTCAACATCAGAAGTAACGAGCGTCCGATATTCCCAAACTGCCGGTGACCATGGAGCTGAAACTGCCGGCGGTCGTGGCGCCCAAACTGCCGGCGGTCGTGGCGCCCAAACTGCCGGCGGTCGTGGCGCCCAAACTGCCGGCCATCTTGGCGCCCAAACTGATGCCGCCATCGGCAACCAGGCTGCTGCCAGAACCTCTGTGGAAAACTTACGAGAAGGGACAAGTAAGTGGTTTTTAAGATTTTTTCCCGTAAGAGATCAGCTAATTAGAGTAGTTTGGGCGCGGATTCTAGTTATTTAATGGGTTTGCGTGGGCGGTGTAGTTGTCACCAGGCGAGGTCTCGTCACCAAGGAACAAATCGGTCCAACCTAACGGATTTGCAGAGCAACCGATTCTGCCACCCCTTTGACAGTTATCACTGTGTGCTGGTAAAACTCCCGTGGCCGACCCAAGGGTCGTGCCTGTGTAAAGGGTATTTGTTCTGAAGCCTTGCTCCATGAGGTACTTGAGCGGCCGCAATCAGCACCCTTCGAGTCTACCGCCCGGGCACGCGGCGAGCTGGCCGCCGCCTCGAGGCCATCTGCCTGTCCGCGGTGGCGGAAGTGTGGGGAGGGGTGGCGCGCGAGGCTCCTACCCGTCGCCACACAGTCCGCCGGCCGCCCGGAGCCCACTCGCTCTCTCTGGAACCACCCTATGCAGAGAGGCCGTCCCGGCACCAGTCGGCTGAGGAACGTGTGAGTCCGGCGGTCAGAGGGCTCTTGGCACCCGCTGCTCTTCCCTTCCCAGCCCACCTGGGGTGGCGCGAAGGCTTAGGGCCCCTCGGCCTGGTGGGAGGTTTTCTAGGGAAATGCGATCAAAGCCTAGGGCTGCGGTCTTCCCTTGGGAGCTTAGTGCCCCTGGGATAAGGATGGTGTGGTCATTGCCTCCAAACTGCAGCTAGCGGCTATGAACTTGAGAAACTACCAACTTAGTTTTGTGCTGACTTGTGCTGCTGGGAGCTTGCGGTCAGGCGCCCTCCATTTAGTTATAATTCTGATTCCAATTCTAATTCTGATGAAGTGAGATGGAGCTGGCTGGGTGGGGGTGGTGAGTGGTGGAGAGCGGTCCTGTTAATTTAATTCGGTATCAAAGAGTGCTTGCTGGAAAAATGTGGATGGCTTTTCTTAAAAGAAATATGATGCAACCAGTTCATTGTATAAATGCAGATAGCAAATCTAAAAAATCATTAAAACTCATTTCTACCAGGGGTGTCTACCTTCTCTGAAATGGTTCCAGTTCTTACATTCTTTCTTTCATAAGAGAGGAGTTGCCAGAAAGGCACTGAAATGAACAAAATGCCTTAGTCTTAATTCTGCTGAGGAATCTAAAAGTTACTACTGATCTGATAAAATCTTGCTTAGCAGCTAGTTCTTCAAATCTGTATTTCTGCTCCCAAACTTAAATGTTTGTTACTGTTATGTTAGGCAATGCACCCAGTCCCAAGATTTTTTATTCAATTTATTTTATTTTAATTAACTTTACCCCTTACCTTTACATTTAGTTTTTGTATTTGTGTGTGTGTGTGTGTGTGTATAACTGTATGAAGCAGGAAAAGGAGAGAGATGGCTATCACAAATAATCAATCTCTTTTTCTCCTTTTCTCTTTTTCTCTCTCTCTCTCCTGCCCCCCGCCCCGCCCCACCCTCCCATCCTGGGTGTCTGATTTTTCACTCCTGATCTCTCTTGTGCTTTCTATGCCTTTCTGGTAGTTTCTGAAGTCAGCCTAAAGGACTGAAATCATAACTGGTGAATGATTTACCTGTAAAGGGGTCTCAGACTCACTTGTATGAGGTTTTGTTTGTTTGTTTTTCCTTTTCTCTATTTTAACTGGTAGTGCTAAATATTCTTTGTCCTCCCCCCACTTTTTAAAGTTTTTTATATTGAAGTATAGTTGAGGTACAATGTTATATAAGTTACAGGTGTACAATATAGTGATTCACAATTTTAAAGGTTATGCTCTGTTTATTGTTAATATAAAATATTGGCTATATTCCTCGTGTTGTACAATATATCCTTGTAGCTTATTTTATACCTAATGGTTTGTACCTCTTAATCCTCTACCCCTACACTTCCGCTCCCCCTTCCCTCTCCCCACTGGTAACCACTAGTTTGTTCTGTATATCTGTGAGTCTGCTTCTTTTTTTGTTATATTCACTTGTATGTGTTTTTTAAAAAAGGTTCCAGTGCTTTTAAGTGAGATTCGAATTCAAAACTCAGAACTCAATGAATGGTTTACAGAGTATTAGGAGCTATACATTATCTGGAGCTTTTCATCTAACTTAAATTATAAGATTTTATAACTTGGTGTCTAACATAGTGTCCTTAGAACGTAAGAAAACTTTGTCAGTGTTTCATATATGTACACTGCTTTTTCCCATTTATTTATTTATTTATGTATGGCTGCGCTGGGTCTTTGCTGCTGTGCACGGACCTTCATTTTAGTTACGGTGAGCGGGGACCACTCCTCGCTGCGGCACGAAGTCCTCTCATTACGGTGGCCTCTCCTGTTGAGGAGCACAGGTTCCAGGTGCGCGGGCCTCAGTAGTTGTGGCTCACGGGCTCTAGAGTGCAGGCTCACTTGTTGTGGCACATGGGCTTAGTTGCTCCATGGCATGTGGGATCTTCCTGGACCAGGGCTCAAACCTGCATCCTCTGCATTGGCAGGCGGATTCTTAACCACTGCACCACCAGGGAAGCCCGCTTTTTTCCATTTTTGAGAAAAAATTTGCTCAGAAGTAGTGTGGGCCCTAAAACTCAAAATGCAAGCCACTACAGATATATCCCTAATAGATGGAAAATAAGGTGAAAAAATGAAGATCAACTTGGAGATTATTCACTTTACAGAATGTGCATTATATATATGTGTGTGTGTATATGTATGTGTGTGTGTGTATATATATATATATATATATATATATATATATATATATATATATGGATTCATCTTAGGATTCCTTCAAATGGCTTTTAGGGGTATTTCAAATAAGTGGTGGTTGTGAGGATTAAATGAAATAATAGACCTTATGCACTCAATGTAGAGCCTGGCACATGGAGTAAATGTTAGTGATGAATAAATCAAATTAGATTTTACGTTTTTCCATTATCATCCCTTCAGAAATGAGTCTATTCCATGAAGTTAGATGTACTTATATAGATAGCCCAGCCGTAAGACTGGGACTCCTAACTTTTCCCCGAGGTAGCTCGGAGCTGTTGATGTTGGCTTTAGAGTCATAAAAAGCTGCCTGCTCTCACACGGACTGTTTAATTCCTACCATTTTATTGATCATTAAGGTGAAATACTGAAAATTAAGCTGTGTTTCATTCAAATCATCATAGAGCATTTCTGCCAGTGGTTTTTTGGGTTGATTTTGGCCTTTGGTTGGCAGTCTTCTCTGCAGAGGTATGTAGCTTACTTGCTTTGGTAGTCACCACTGTATTGATGAGTTAATCCTTTACCGGAGAGCCTAAGAATATCAAGAAGACTAAATCATGTGTAACAGCTCTTACTTCATTTGTTATCATGTAATTAGTATTAACGTTGGAAAATCTGCACATATGGGAGGGGACATAAGGTGACTTTATAAATAATCAAGTTATGTCAAATAAAGTGTTTTGAAGCTGTACACACATCATTGCAGTGAGGGTTATCAGCAAGATATTGTATAATGTAACCAGTACTACCAGAAGTGGTCACTAGAGGGGGCAAGAGGAGTTTTTGGTAACTTCTGTTGGTTTTGTTTTTGTTTTCATGAACTCAAAACAAGAGATGAGTAGAAGCCAAGATGAACCTCCTTACGAACTTGAGGACCAGTTTATATTGCGTCTGCCTCCGGTAAGAAACCCTTGTATCTCAGGCCAAATATCTTCAGTGCATAAGTATCAGCCCTGCTTGGATTCTGTAGCATTTCTCTTTATTTAAGGTAGGCTATAAAAACCAAGAACATTTGTTTCCCAGGAGTTGTGTTCTATTTAGCAGTCCTATCCTAGTGTGTACTCTTTTAAGCAGCATTTCTTTTGTCCTGCACATGCCACCTACTGTGTGGGTTGATTTCCTGGCAAACAGGTGGGACGATGCCATATGGATTCAGTCACTTATCACAGATGCCAACAGCCTTGCTCACTGGACAGCCAAGATAAGACTCTTCTAAAAGAGAGTTCCTTTCTGTCACCTCAAAAGGGGCAATGGAGGGGTTAGCACTGTCTCCTCAAATTCATCATCATGCAAGGCTGTTGAAGCTCATTTCAGCATTGTGTTAGGGACTCTTCCCCTATTGATACCTGTATTTAAGTATTATTTAGTCTAAGAAAGGTATATTAAGGATGGGCTTCAGAAAGGTATTTCCCCAATTAGGGTTAATTAATATAGCCAGTAAACTGCAGCTAAGCCTTCCCTTAGCAACTACAACTTGAAGGGTAACAGTGAGAAACAGGAATGTACAGCTAGGAGAAGGCATTATCTATAGCTGCTAAAAGACAACAATAACATTAGAGTCAACCTCATCCTAACTTGACTTACCCAGTGCACAGTATCTCATGGTACATGGCATTGTTCCTAATGTTTGGGAAGTTTAAGGTTCTATTTAAGGGAGGACAGTCTCTGACATATCTGTTCTATTACCTGCTAAGTAGACAATTCATCCTTCTGATTTTTCAATCTACCTCCTTTTTAGGAACATGCTTCTACTGTCAGGAAGATAATACGTTCTGGAAGTGCTGCCATGAAGGATAAACTGAACATTGACTTTTCGTGTAAGTAGTTAATATCCATTCACCATCCACTGAACAGTAGTTTATTAAGGGATTGCTGTGTGTCAGGCACAATACTAGATACCAAGGATGTGACAAAGAATAGAATGTGGTCTCTGTCTTGATGGACTCAAAGAGAGGCTTCAGTCACTTCCATCTCTTCCTTTTAGAGGAAAGGAAGTAGAACTTATACAACTTGAGGTAATTAGCATGGTGTGTATAAGGAAGAACTTGGAGGTCAACTGTGGGATTTGCATACTGCTGATTGTCTCCTATATGAAACTTTTGTGATTTCTGACTGTCCGGGGGAATGACAGGTGGATGTACTGTTCTTTGTTTACAAAAGTGACATACCTTTATCTCTTTTAAATAATATTTATTAGATTTTTAAATACAGAGAAGTATATGAAGAATAAAATTTTAAATGGCCCATAATCCCAGCACTCTGGTAGCCCTTACTGACACTTTTAAAAAAAGGAATACAAATGCATGGCTAGAAAACTCAAATAAAACAGAAAGGTTGAAAAGGAGAAGTGAAACTCTCCTTCACAGTGCCTCAACCCCAATGCCAAGGATAACTAATATTGGCCTTTTCTCCTTGTGTTTCCTTATGGACAAAACTTCTATGCATAATACCAACGTATAAATAATCTCTCTATATTTTTAAAGATAATTTACACAAAAAGGATCATGTCAAACATAGTTCTGCATCTTTCCTTTTTCACTTAATAGAAGATTACACTTGAATCCTTTTGTATCAAGAGACATTCATGTTTGAGACATCTGGGCAGGATTCAGAGTTGTCAGTATATGGCTGACTCTCTCTTTCTCTCTCTCTCTCTCTCTCTCTCTCTGGCTATTGTGTAGAATTTTATCTTTGTGAAACTAACTAGAGATTATAACTTGAGACTTATTAGTACTATTCTAGAATCAACCCTCCCCTTACCCAACCCTTTGAAAACACCCATGTACAGTGACATGATCGAATGCTCCTAATGGTGTCCAAACGAATGGGTTTAAATGAATGGAGTTGGCCTTTCAAGATGAGAATGAAACAGTCACCACTTCATTCACTTTAGTTCACAACCATGACCAAGAAACTTAGCTACTTTTGATGGAATGACATAAACTAGAAAAAAAGAGCTCCATATACCCTGCCTTCTTTGCTGTGGGAAGTTACTAATTGCGTACACAATTATGACATTGTGAGAAATAGTAAGTTTCAATGAAAGACTCGTCTGTCCCCCGTAAGTCTTCATTATTCAAACCCCAGGAGTCTTGAGAGTACATTGGGAAGATGTCAGATTTAATCTTTTCTACTTCTGTTCAGCTGATGGACGTCATGCAGTTGTTGGGGTTGAAGGTGTCTCACTGTCTGCTAAGCTGGTTGATTTGCCTCATACTATTGAAAGCCTGAAAACTCTGGATAAAAGAACTTTTTATAAAACGGCAGATATTTCCCAGGTATGGACAAGTTTTCTTAATCTACTCGCCCACACATCCTTCAAGGATTTCCTTTCTCCCTCCTTTTCTTTCTTTCAATTCTTTTTTCACCTGCTTGTCATTTCTAATTTCCAGCTCAATTGCACAGGGAATACAATGTCATGTTCTGGTTTGGTGTTTGATCCATCACTTTTCACTACTATATTTTATCCAAATAGCTTTTAGAGCCTCCTGTTTGCCATTTATAGTGCCTTTCATTCTTTGAAAAATATGAGCATCTGGGATCTTCGTCTGAAATTCCTGTTAAAGCAGTGTGCTGTTAACTCTGGAGGTTTACATTGGTTCTTATTCATCATCTCTACTGTTGATATTTTGTTTCCTTTATAAATCAAAATGCTAAGATATATCTTGTTTTCAACACATTCCTTCCACAGTGGTAAGCACTGGAGCTAAAAACAACAACAATAACCTCAGAGTCCATATGCTGTGCTGCCGAGATAGAGAATGCATATGAGTGTATGTAATACTTGGTTTTCTGGAAATGCCAGGTAGCATTCTCCTTACTTTTGTGCTCCAGGATTTCTGGTGGTAAGAATGATTATCATCCATTACTAACCCAAGATTTGTGGCCACCGTCAACTTCTTTGTCTTTGTTAAATGCAGATGCTTGTGTGCACTGCTGATGGTGGTGTCCACTCTGATCCTGAAGAACCGGTTACCTCTACTGATCTTAAAGCAAGCAGGAAAAGTGAAAAGGAGAGACAGAAAAAACATATCTGGAAGCGTGGCAGTAAGTCATCAGTCCCTTGCTCATTCTGGCTAACTACATTTATCTGCTGGATCCTAATTACTTGTGAGCCAGGGATCTGTTACCACACTTAGGTGTTTGGTTCAGTAGACATCCAGATGCTCTTAAAGGAACGAGTCGTGTCATGAGCCAGTGGCTTAGAGCATGACCTTATCAAATTCAGATAGATATGTGACTACCATCAGTCATATATACATTTCACCGTGTTGAATTTATTTTAGTGACTCCACCACTTAGGAATGTCACAAAGAGAAGTGTCTGCAAAACAACAGAAAAGGTTAGTGGCATGCTATTTCTGTGTCTACTGGTTGGATTGGAAGAGGATTATGAATGGAGGGGAAGGGAGACAGTCAGTTGGGTATTCATTTGTTCAGTCATTTATATGTCCAATAAACATTTGCTGAGTATGAGCAACATGCCAGGCACTGTGTGCTAACAATTGGAAATATGTAACGAACAAAAACAGACTTGACCCTTGAAGTTATAGGGTAGTCACTTAGGGATCTAGATGTGTCATGAACTTGAAACTTCTGCTAATGCTTTTAAAAGTTTCCAACTGCAAAATCTTGTTTTAAAGTGAACCCATCCAGAACCTGAGAATTGGGAATTGTGGTTGTATTTCTAACCTTACCTCAGACTTGTAGAACCCTGGGCAAACTACAGGAGTACTATGCCTTGGCTTCTTCTTTAATTAAATTTTTTATTTTGAAATAATTGTAGATTCGCATGCAGCTATTAGCAATAGAAAAGAGGTACTGTGTACCCTTTACCCAGTTCTTCCCATTGTAACATTTGCAAAACTATAGTACAATATCACAAATAGGAAACTGACATTATTACTCTTCACTAATCTTATTCAAATTGTTCCAGTTTTACTTTCTCCTGTGTATGTGTGTGCATGTGTTTAGTTCTATGCAATTTTATCCCATGTGTATGTTGGTGTATCCACCCACGCAGTCAAGATACTGAACAGTACTGTCACCACCAGGATCCCTCATCTTGCCCTTTTAAAGCCACACCCATCTCCTCCTCACCCCAAACCACCAGGCTCTAACCCCTGCTAATCACTAGTATGTTCTCCATCTCTATAATTTTGTCATTTCGAGAATGTCGTATAAATGGAATCATACAAAGTATAACAGTTGAGACTGGCTTTGTTTTTTTCACTCAGATTAATTCCCTTAAGGTCCATGTGGATTGTTGCATGTATCAATAGTTCCTTCCTTTTTATTGCTGAGTGGTATGCCGTGTTATGAATGTACCACAGTTTGATTAATTGTTCACTCGTAGAAGGACATCTTGGCTGTTTCCATTTTTTGAATGTTATAAATAAAGCTGCCAGCAGGTTTTTGTGTGAACATAAGTATTCATGTATTTGACATAAATGCCCAGGAGTGCAATTACTACTGGGTATGTTGCATGTTTAGTTTTATAAGAAACTACCCATAGTGTTTTCCAGGTGGCTGCACCATTTTACATTTGCCCCAGAAATGTACGTGTGATCCAATTTCTCTACATTTTCACCAGCATTAGGTGTTGTCACTATTTTTTATTTTAGCCATTCTGATAGATGTGTAGTGATCTCATTGTGGTATTAATTTGCATTTCCCTGATGGCTAAAGATGTTGAGCATCTTCTCATGTGCTTGTTTGCCCTCTATATGTCCAGTTCAGTGAAGTGTCTGTTCATGCCTTTTGCCCATTTTCTAAATGGATTGCTTTTATTGTTGAGTTTTGAGAGTTCTTTTTTATATTCCAAATACTAGTTTTCAGATATGTGGTTTGCAAATATTTTCTCCCAGTCTGTAACTTGTCTTTTTATGTTCTTCACGGGGTCTTTCAAAGAGCAGAAGTTTTTTTGTTTGGTGAAGTCTGATTTATTGATTTCTCCTTTTAAGGATCTTGTTTTTCATGTCAAGTATAAGAACTGTTTGCCTAGCCCAGATTCTGAGGATTTCTCCTAACTATCTTTTTAAAGTTTTACATTTAATTTAAGTCTGCAATCCATTTTTGAGTTAATTTTTGTAAAAGGTTTGAGAGTTAGTTCAAGGTTGTTCTTTTTTTTCCCCTTTGCATGTCCAATTGTTCCAGCGCCATTTGTTAAAAAGGCTACCCTTTGTCCATTGTATTGCTTCTGCACCTTTGTAAAAAATAAGTTGGGCATATTTGTGTGAGTTTCTTTTTCTGGGTTCCATTAATCTGTGTTAATCACTGATTCCACAGTGTAGCTTTGTAATAAGCCTTGAAATCAGGAAGACTGATCTCACTTTATTTTTTTATTCAAGATTGTTGTAGCCATTCTAGAGTCTGTAACTTTCCATATACATTTTAGAGTAAGTTTGTCTATGTCTATAGAAAACTTTGTTGGAATTTTGATAAGAATTGCATTAAACCTATAGATCAGTAGCTTTACTATGTTTAATCTATGAACATGGTTGCTTTGGCTTTATACTGTCAGTCAACAGCATTCATTGAGTGCTTACTAAATATAAAACTACATTAAGAATGGTTCTAGAACTCTTCAAGCTTTAGTAAAGTAGAACAATTATAATATAACTTCATTGTTCATTGTGTTTTATTTCATAGGTCACTGATATCAAACAAATTGAAGAAGTCCGCTCTCCTGAGGTAGACAAATCATAATATAACTTTATTGTTAACCTATGCTGTGTTTTATTTCACAGCTCTTTAATTTCAAACAAATCAAAAAAATCATAAAGATTACTTTCAAGCCTTCCTTCTCACCTGTAACCCCCACTCCCATACACACACTGAATTTGATTCACTGAAAAATAAATTCATTGTTTAATGTCTGACAACTCCGAGAGCAAAAGATACAATTTGATCAGTGACCCTGTGTATTTTAATCTGCTTCTTTTCTGTGATATTTATTTTTAAAAACCATTTCTTGGAAGCCAGGGTTCACTCTTACCAGCAGTTGTTTGCAATTACTTATTCCCCCTCAAAGTTCTAATCTCTATTTGTGGCATGATGAATTGGTTGCTGTGGAGATAATTGTCTAAAACTGGATTTAAGGGAGAATATGTGGCTAAGACCCAGTTTTTATAGGAAACTCTCTAATAATAAAGATGTGGAGAAGTGGAATCTGGGATTTTGGATCTTTAAACCAAATTACTTCCAAGTAACAAAAAAATTATAGTTCTTTGCCAGTGTGGGTCAGCGCAAATAATTAACACCTGAGGCTTAAGGGTCATGCCTCTGAGGAGGTCTTTAATATAGAGTTGCAGATTGAAAAGATTAAATGTCTCAAGTAATTCGATTGGGGAAAAAGTAAGCTTACTGTACAAAAATATAGACCCTGATCAAAGTTTCCTTCATAAATAGCATTGTTTAAAGTAGAAATTGGATTGGATGTATCTTAAAGAGGCCTAATTATTTGAATTCATTTGTATGTAGGAAGAGGACATTTCTGCAAGACCCAAGGTGTTAAGTGAGGCTCCTGGTATTCCTTCTTCTCCAACTTTGGTTCAGCACGTTGAACCTCCTGATGTGGAAGAGGAAGTGAAAAGACTGCTGCGCTCAGATGCTGAAGCTATCAGTGTCCGTATCCTTTTACACTAAATATTTTCTGTGTAGTCTGTTCCACCCCAAATGCACTTGGTGACAAGCTCTCATTTCTGATATTGTGTGCTGATGTTAATGTACAGAACTTATGATTTTTGGAAATGTTACTTTCTAGCTAGGAACAGTACATCCATGTAGTAGAAATTATTTACTTGCGTAATTCCGTATAAGGCACTTTTCTATACTAGGAATCCACATACAAGTGGCCTGAAGTTGGACTAAATTAAATAGCACTTTCAGCCAGAGAGCCTCTTCCCTTTCAAGTTTGCCTTCTGCTTTCTTTCTGCTTTTTCCTTGACTGCCTCTCCTTTCAGGATGGGTCGTCATGGCCGAAGGTGAAACCAAGGAAATAGAAAGTAAAGGCTTCATTCCAGGCTTTGAGATAGTCTCAGAAATGAGTGGCTGTAAGCAGCGTCATACTTCACCAGGTGCATTAATACAGGCAAAGCAGGCGCTTCAAGAGGGCAGGTGTTGACTGTGTGTAGGACCATTCTCCATAAACTCACAGGCCAATCACAGAAAAAGAGTGCCTTTGCCCTTCTCCCCTCGTATTGGTCCCACAAGTTTAGGGGTTTTAGATTGGGGTTCTAATATCCCATCCATCCCTGCTATTCTAAATTCCTGTGGGCCCTTGGATTCTCTGAATATTTTGATCATTGAATACATGAATGAATGTTACAGTGTTTTGCCTTTCCTGTCCTTGTTTTATAAAAGGAATAATCTTCCTGTGAGAAAAATTATTTTTAAAATTCATTGGTTGCCCAGTAAACTTGAGGGGGAGTATAATTGCAGCTGGAGTGGGAGTCATTTGAAAAGCTTCAGATGGTTTCACCTTCCTTGTGCTTAAAACCCATAGAATATGGTGTGTTTCGGGAGATGGTCAATGACTCTAGCAGTAACAGTGTTGAAGTTGAGCATGATAAGGAGGAAGATGAAGAGGGAGAGGATGACTATGATGATGCGGATAAAGACAAGGAAGAGGAGGAAGATTATTATGATGTGCATATGGAAAGGGAGCCTCAGGACAAGTTCATTGAATCTGGCCAGTATGAGGCAAAGGAGGGAGCCAGCTCAACAGGTAAGTTAGGGAAAAACAAAGGGGTGGGACAGAGTGGGTGGCAGTACTAAAGACTGACTCTAAACACGTGTTAGTTGCAAAGTTAAGTTTGAGAAATTATTGCTCAGATGTGTAGTGGAGTTTTAGTGGATTTGGATCTTGGTCCACTAGTTTAGGCCATGTTTAGATACATGAAGTTTTTGTCTATCTCTGTTAGTCATGGAAATTCAGAAGCAGACTCGTTACATGCAGAAAAAGCTCCGAAAGATTCAGCGCAAAGCACAAAGACAGAAGAAGGTCATTATGAAAGTGGAAAACCTAATGCTCAAGGTAAATTCTTGTTGGCTGGTATAAATATATCCTGATATCTTACTTTCAAAATCCCGTCTTTGTGTTTCCACTCATGTCATCTCTGTGCAGCATTCTGGTTCATTCATGAACCTGAACAACCTCTTAGATACCCCTAATAAAAGATAGCCCTATTTCCTTTTACCTGAGTAATTTTGATCATCTTATATAAGCATTTTTGGGAGGGGACCAGGAGACTTGAGATAATAATTGCCAATATTGAGCATTTAACTATGTGAAAGGCATATACAGAGCTAAGCATTTTATGTGTATTATCTCCTTTCATCCTGACATCCCTGAAATACAGGTGCTGTCACTATTCCCATTTTATAGATAAGAAATTGAAATTCAAAGAGATTAAGTAACTTGCCAAGGACCACAGTAAGTGGTAGGGCATAGATTGAACCCTGTTGCTCTGTACCAAAATATATTCATTACAATGAAAGATAAACTAAATTAATTTAAAATTTTTATGATGCCTGCTTGAACAAAAATTAATATCATGCTTTACTTTTATTAATACACATTATACATATTTTATTAATACACATATCAGCAAAAGGAAAATGTATGTTTAGGCCATGTTTGCTTCCCTTTTTACAGTGAGGGAAATTCTGAAGCATCTGGAGAATTCCTTGCCAGATTTCTTTTTCTGTAGAGCTGTTGTCATCGAAGGGGAGCAACTTGACACAGAACTATGCTTATATAGAGTGTTGTCCTTCAGAATAACCAAGTTAGATAATAGATGTGGACATACTTTGAAAGATACAGATATATGGTATTATGGTTGTTGTCGTGTGCAGTACTAGTTAAGAATGGTAATATTCTGCCCTAGTGCAGGGGAATGAAGGAGTCAGCACCAGATTCCAAGCCAGCTCTTTAAGTAGGTCACCACAGTCAAAGGATTTGTGCTAAACTAGAAAAAGGTAACATGAAGGCATTCTAACTCTTTGTTTTAGGGCAAGAAAAAAAATGCCACGTAGGGTGTATAAAATCAAATCGAATGGCCCTGCAGTTGGAGAGTATAGTTCTTATACTCTAAATCCTTTTTAAAATGTGTTGTTATTGAAGTAGAGTTGATATACAATGTTGGGCCAATCTGCTGTACAAAGTGACTCGGTTATACACATAGAGACATTCTTTTTCTAAATCCTTTTTTTAAAGTACTCTTTTGTTACGACTGACAGTGTTCTTACTTATCAAATTATTTGCCAAACTCTTTGTCTCTCTTGGTTCTCTTTTCCTCTGAGACTCAGCATTCATCTTTTATATAATTCGTTTTCCAGGGTCATTTACAGTCTGTGCTGGAGCAGCTTAAGCTACGGGAAAAACAAATAAATGAGGAGGTGAGAAGTGTGTTTTCACATCAACCAGAAACCATTTGATGCAGAGAACCCCACCCCACCCCAATCTCATTTCTGGCTGTTCTTTTCACAGGAACAGTAGTGGCCCAATCTTCTAAATGAGGGTAGCAGGTTGGAACAAAGTCTTTGTGAAAATTCGTTCATTCAGCAGATATTGAATGTCTATTAAGTGGAAAGCACTGGATGTACACACAGTGTTGAATAAGACACATACAATACTTGTCCTCATGGAGCTAACAGTCTAGAAGGGAAGATCATCAGCAAACAAATTATCATACAAATATAAAGGTGCAAATCATAAAGAAGGGCTGTGAAGGAGAGAGAGTCAGTGGTGCTATCTGAATAGAGTCCTGAATTAAATTGGGGAGATCATAATCAGCCTTTCTGAGGAAGTGATACTTAAGAGACCTGAAGGAAAAGTCCAGGCAAAAAGTGTATGAAGAGCTTCTTGGGTGGAGCGTATGCCAGGTCCCACATTGGAAAAGAGCTTGGCTTCTTTGAGGACCTCTGCAGTATTTAAAGTGAGGAAGAGAATGACTTAACGTAAGGTTGGAGAAGTAGGCAGAGGCCATATTGTATGGTCCCTTGCAGTCCATGATGAGGATGGGTTTTAGTCTTAAGTGCAATGGGGAGCCCCTGGAGAGCTTTAAGCAGGAGAGTCACATTTAATTTAGAAGTTTTAAAGATCACTTTGATTATTATCTGGAGAATGGATTGTGGGAGGGCAGGACTAGAAGCAGGGAGGCCAGTTAGGAGGCTGTGGGGTCATCTAATAAAAGGTGATGGTAACTTGAAATAAGGAGGTGGCAATGGAGATGGAAAGAATAAATATTTTTTTCTTTTTTTATTGAAATATCGTTAATTTACAATGTGTTAGTTTCAAGTGTACAGCAAAGTGGTTCAGTTATATATATATGTATGTGTGTGAGTGTGTGTGTGTGTGTGTGTGTATTCTTTTTCAGATTCTTTTCCATTATAGGTTACTACAAGATATTGAGTATACTTCCCTGTGCTATACAGTTGGTCCATGTTGTTTATTTTTTATCTATTTTATATATAGTAGTGTGTATATGTTAATCCCAAGCTCCTAATTTATCTCCCCTCCCCCCTCCTGCTATCCCCTTTGGTAATCATAAGTTTGTTTTCTATGTCTGTGAGTCTATTTCTGTTTTGTAAATAAGTTCATTTGTATCTTTTTTTTAGATTCCATATGCAAGTGATATCATGATATTTGTTTTTCTCTGACTTACTGCACTTAATATGATAATCTCTAGGTCCATCCATGTTGCCTCAAATGACATTATTTCATTTGGAAAGAATATATATATATATATATATATATATACATATATATATACATATATATTTAACTGCAATAAAAATGTTTTATAACAGCTTTAGTGGGATATAATTCATATACCATACAATTCACCCATTTAAATTGTACAATTCAATGACTTTTAGTATATTCACAGAAGTGTGCAACCATCACCACAATCAGTTTTACATTTTTATCACCCAAAAAAGAAACCTGTACCCATTAGCAGTCATTTCCCGTTTCTTCTGACCCTCCCACTCACCACCCCCCCCCACCCAGTTCTAGGCAACCACTGATCTACTTTCTACTAGCCTACTTTGCCTATTCTGGTTATTTCATATAAAAAGGAAACATATACTACAAGGTCTGTTGTGTCTGGCTTCTTTCACTTGGCATAGTGTTTCCAAGGTTAACCCATGTTGTGGAATGTATCAGTACTTCATTCCACTTTATGGCTGAATAATATTCCACTGTACAGATATACAACATTTTGTTTATCCATTCTTCCATCAGTCGACATTTGGGTTGTTTCCACTTTTTGGTTACCATGAATAATGCTGTTGTGAACATTTATATATGAGAGAATGTATTTTAAAGGTAGAATTGATGGGAATTGGGCCAATTACTGGGTGTCGAAGGAGAAAAGAGCGTTAAGGATGTATACCAGATTTCTAACTTGAAAGACTATTATTTAAAGCCACAAGAGAGTGAGCAGAGTGAAAAGAAAAGAGGGCAGCGTGGGATAAGTGAGGGTCAAGTAGCTGTATAGAAATGTATGCTGGTTCCAGCCCTATACTGTTGAGGGTAGGGTAGCAGTTTTAAAGAGACTGGAGGTCGTATTATGAGGATGGACTTAGCATGGGGCTTTTTTGGGGGGGCCACGCCGCGCATCTTGTGGGAACCCGCACCTTCAGCAGTGAAAGTGCGGAGTCCTAACCACTGGACCGCCAGGGAATTCCTGAGCATAGAGCTCTTAAGGTAGTGATGCCATCCCCCATGCTCATCCCCATACAAACAAGGCCAGGAGAATTCTTATGTTCTGTATATTCCCTTCCCCTCAGCACGTCACTCATCCAAGTACTGCTTATAAACAGCCATGTGCACAGTTAATGCCAGGATTGCTTTAGCACCCACTAAACATCTTTGTTTTCCTCCATGTAAGTAGTTAGTATTGGGGGAGTGCTATTTTCAACATAGAACTACAGCTGTAAGCTTTATTCACTCAGAACCCTTTATGTTAGCTCATTTATTCAACATAGATTTATTGGGCACCTACTTAAAGCTAGGTTCCACAGGGAACTACAAAATGCTTATGACACAGTCTCTGCCTCCAGTTGGGGAGAAATACATGAGAGGGATAGGAATTTAAAGGAATGAGAGATCACTTTTGTCCATGGAGATTAGGGGAAGCTTCATAGAGAGATGGTGTTTGGGGCCTTAAGAGGTGGGTAAGGTTCTAATAAAGAGAGAAATGAAGGCATTCTGTATAGAAAGTAGCATTCACAATGGCTCAGAGGTGGTGATGCCAGGCTTAAGAGTTTAGGTTTTTGGTGTAGGTCATAACAAGCCTTAAAAGCTTTTTCACCTGGGGAGTAACTCAGGAAATGTTCTCTGCCAGCAGTATATAGGAGAAATTGGAGGGGGGAAAGACTAGAGGAAGATGCAAGTGACAGAAGGAATCAGAACTTAAAAATTGATTGGATTTCCAGGACAAAAAGGGAACAAAGAGTAGTGCAGAGCCTGGGTGACTGGAAAATGGTGAGCCACTAACAGGAATGAAGACAACTTGAAGAGGATTCTTGGGGGGTGGGGGATGGAGAAGATGGTCAGTTGAGTTGGAAACACTTTTTAAAATGGGAGATCGGAGAGTGCCTCATGCATAGAAATGATCATTGAAGCTGTGGGGATAGATGAATTAGCCAGGTTGACTGTTCAGCAAGAAGTCTGAACCTAAGGAAAAACCTCCCTTTAGGAGGTGGTGGGAGGAGAAAGCGCCTGTAAAGGATAAAGAACTGGAGAAGTCAGTGATCGTAATCATGGTCAGCATCTGAGTGAAAACATGCTCTCAATTACTACAGCTAGCAATTATAGCAGTTTGGTAGCTCATGTCCAGCACAGGATCATTTTGTAATACTCCATTCCTGTCATTCCACAAAATGAAAATCCACACTGATATGGGGCGAGCTAAACTGAATAATACTCAAAAACAATCTTTGTCTCAAAGACAGTATACCTGAGTGTTATTGGTCACTTTGCCATTTCAAGTAAGTAAAACAATTAAATCTTACATCACAAAATGTTCAGGGCTTCTGACTTAGAAAGCATCAGAGCAAGTAGAACGTCATCAGACTCGTTATTGGTTAGGACTCTGAGCCAGTTTTCAAGGGTCTCATAACATGGCAGGAAGCAGCAGCTAAGACTCGGTTTAAGACACGGTGCGTTCAGTGGGGCAAGAGGCTATCACAACTGCCTTATCTTCTGAGTCTTAGACTATGGCTACAGTGATCCCATCTCCTTTGCCCCTACAGTGAGCTGTGACCTCTGTACACTCTTCCCAGAAGTACAAATTCTTAACAGCAAGCATATTTAATTTCTTTAGTATATTCAATTTGAAGCTTCCTTTTATAAGTTTGGCATGATAAAGGACAGCATCATTGTGTTTGCGTTTTTGACTGTGGCACTGTTCTTTGGAACATTGTAAGACTAAGATAACCTTGTAAATGCCAAATTACAGTCTCTCTTTTTGGTTTATATAAGTAAATTCTAGATCAAGTCATGGAACTTAAGATTTCAGATGAATTTTTCGTGTTTTTCTGCCTCTCCCTACAGATCATTTCTCTACGGGAAAGACTGAACGATTTTCTGAAGTGAGGAGAGCCTTTAGCCTGGCACACAAACCTTGGCTTCACCATCCAGACTGAAGACCTAGATGATATTGTACCTGTTTCTTCTCCTTTCATTGCCTTATGTTGCATCATTTGTATTTGTTTCTCTGAACGTTTCTTTCTTTTTCTTTTTTTTTTTGCTAGTTATATTCAAAGTTTGTAGCCACGTAGAAAGGGACAAAGTATTAAAAAGTAGTAGACCTGAAGACCCAAATCAACTATGGGACTTTGCTTCTCTTTATCAGTTTGAGAATTAACGTAAATTGTTTCTCTTTTATGGTGTCTCAGATGATTCACCCGTGCTTGCCAAAGGCGGACAGTCTAACCTGAAGGCTATCCATCTGGTTTGCATAGATTTTTAGCTTTTTCTTCTTCTGTTTGTTTCAAATATTTCCTAAAACATAGAGTCAAACCATTTCTACCACGGGCTAGGACCTGCCACAGTGATTTAAGTGCCTATCTGGCAGCAGTTGATACTAGATTGTATCCTGTCTCTGTTCAGGCATTAAAGGCTGCTTTCCGGCTCAGGGATGATTTCTTGCTGCTGCTATCTTTGTTCTGTTGTTAATGATTTTAGGATTGTGTCTGGTGGTTATTTGGCAGCTATGGGACTAGTTAGAGCAGAGATGTAATTCTGAGCTGTTATCTTTCTTCTGAGCCTCTTCTTCCTAACCCCCATCGGAAAAGGTTAGAAAAAAGATACCTGTGGGAGCTCCCTGGTTGCCTAGTGTTTAGGATTCCAGGCTTTCACTGCCATGGCCTGGGGTTCAACCCCTCGTCTGGGAACTCCCATAAGCCTCGTGGCAAAAAAAAAAACCAAAACGAACAAAAAAACAGATACTTGTATTGCCTGTGAAAACTTCCTTAAAAACCCTGGGCCAGTTTGGTGATTTTCAGCTATGTTAAGAGTTTCTAGTCTGTATTCTTTAAGCAATAAATAAATTCCTTAAGTGGATTACTGTCACTTTATTAAACAGCTCCCATGATAAGTACATTCATATCCAAAAGGAAACTGGTGAGACAAGCAATAAATTCTGCAGTTAGGAAATGAAAGAAGATGCTGTCAGCACTGGGACATCCTTCTAAAGAGCTCTTAGGATAACTCCTAATGAACTAAGCAGATCATCTCATATTCACCATAAATCATTGGGATTTTGAGAGAAGGTACAGAGAAGTAACAAAAATGGCAGCTCCAATATTTGCACTGAATTATGTTGTAGTGGAAGGAACACAAGGTTGGAATCCTGGCTCTGCTACCTACCTTGGGCAAGTCCCTACACCTCTTAGAGCCTCTGTGTCCTTATCTGGAAATCAAGGGTGATAATGCTTATCACCAAGAGACATCTGAAGGTTCTCTGGAAGTAGCCCAGCTAGACCCAGGTCTGGTCCCAATTGATGAAGTCGGTGCCACTCTAGGAAATGAACCCCCAAGATTTCTCTGCCACTTTTAGTGCTCTCATTCCAAGTTGAAGGTAATAAGCCAAGGGCAGAGAAGGGGAAGTCAGTATGCACGGGCAGGGCCTATGGAGAAGGGATGAAGGCAGAAGGAATGCTGGGGACAAATGCAGGGAAGAAGTGGGTCTAAGGGAGAGAGACATGGACAAACAAAATGAAGCCAAGATTAGGAGAAAAGTTAGAGGATAGCTTGAAAACCAAGATGATTTTTTAAACTTTTTTTTCCAGAAACCCAGAATTTAAAAGATGAGAAGAAAGAATAGGGAAAAGGAATTGTCAGAGGCAGAAGGTGGGGGAAGAGGCAGGGTTTGAAAAGAAGATAGACCTTTCCAGATGAAGGATGGCATAGGACTGGGGCAGAAACATAAAAAGTACCCTGGGGACGTGGCTGGAAAGACTGAGGCCGGAGAGAGTGGCACATAGACCACAGGTGGCATCCAGGGGTGAGAGAAGTAGAAGAGCCCTAGTCCAGCCTCTGTCCAATACTGTAGCCCAAGAGCAGCCAGAGCTCTGCTGAGAGGCAGTGGGGGAGGGAAGACAACGGGAAGGAGCAAGTTTGTGTATCTGTGGTGCCCTTCTGTTCCCTCTACTACGACGTCTTGTAACCCTGGGTAACTGCTTCACCACTGCCCTCCAGTCACCCAAGGCTTATTGCCGCCCTGACTCCCTCCCTCCCCCCAACACACACACATAATATATCATGAAGCTTTCCTTTTCAACAGCCCAGTGATTGTGACTTTGGCATGTTACAGAACCGCACTGTCCAATATGGTATCCACCAGCCATGTGTGGCTCTTGAGCACTTGACATATGGCCAGGCCAAATTGAGGTGTGTCTTTCCACCTAGGCAAGGTTCAACTGCAGGTGGCCCCAGGCCTTGGCAGAATGCCCTGTGATCCTCCTGGAACCTGGGAAGACGGGCAATCTCACGAGGATTTGAGACAAGACCATTTCTCACTCACCTCCCTGTTTTGAGGGAGGCTGTCATGGGGCAGTTTCTCATCTGCCTCCCTCATTCTGGTGAGCATGAGACTTTCTGCCTGCCTCCCCACTCCCCTGCCCTTGCCCCAGAGGGTCCAGCTGCAGGCCATAGAGCTGCTTAGCAGCGGTGTGGAGTTGGTACTCAGCAACATGGTGTCCTGCCATTCATGTTGCATGTCATCTGGCCCCTTTTGTTTCAGTGTCATCCTGTGCAACAGCGACACAGAACAGATCCCATTGCTGGTCTTGCTTTTGCTGTCTCTAAGTAATAAAGTGCCTGGATGTATGTGGGTTTCCTGTTCTTTTTTACCAGTTGAATCTGTCAGCTTACTTGACAATTTCTAAGATTTAATAAAAAAAGAACATAAAATATCTAAATAATGGTTTTATACTGATTACATGTTGAAATGATAATATTTTGCATATATTGGGTAAAATGAAATATTAGTAAAATTAATCTCACCTGTTTATTTTTACCTTTTTAATATGACCGCTAGAAAATTTAAAATTGCATATGTGATTCACATTATATTTCTGTTGGACAGTGATATTATAGATCAGTGAAGAAAGAAAAATTGGCATTGGGGCGGAGGGACAGGGTTTTATTTTGCCAGAAAATGGCATTAAAAAAAAAAACTATCGCCACCAATTCACAGGGACATTTTAACACCCCCCCCCCAAATATATAACCATAACCTAGAATAAAGGATAGACTTTTAAATTGAATATATGTAACTTTATGGGAACTCACTGCATTGTCCAGATTTTTCTCTTAATGCTTTAGGCTGGTGAAAAAATTCCTCAGATTGATGAGGATGGTGTTGAAGAACAATTGCTATAAAGAGCTCATCCCATGAGCCGATAACTAGCTAATCTGTGTGGGGCTTTGAGAGGCGAACAGTCCAGGTAACAGTGGTGGATGGGGCTAGTGGGGGTGTCTTCTTGTCCTGTAGGTGTTGGACTCTTCTGGTGGCCTATGTTTTGCAGTGTTCCTGTGGCTTCTTGGCCCCACCCTCTTCTCCCACACCCAAATAAGGTAAAGATGTGGAGTGTCAGAGTCAAAGAGTGTAACCAGAGGAACCAAAGTAAACAAATACGAATTTATTCTTTTCAAAGCAGAATTTAAGGGAAAGGGGAAAAGCACCACAGTGAGTGGCAAAGTTAACTAATTTGTCTCCAGCCCCGCCCCTTCATCCCAAACTTTTCTAGACTTGTGCACCAGCCTTGCCACTTCCCCAAATCCCATCCTTGTGACCAGTCCTTGCAGCCAGCGTGCAGCATCGCAGGCTTCGGTCCGGCCTCAAGACTGCCCTGGGGACAGCAAGGACATTGAGCAGGTGCCCCTCCAAAGGCGGCAGCTGTGGGAGGAGATGGAGGCTGGGAGCTGAGCCCTGGCCTTGAGCCTTTCCCTCTCCCACAGTCATTGGTGTTTAAAGAACAAGAAGGAGCTGAAGTATTCCTTTGTTCTCAGGGCCAGATTTTGGCAGGAAGGCCCAGAGACAGAGTTGCCCAGCTGAGCAGGTGAGTCTCCACAGCCCTAGGGCAGGGCCCCCACTTTCTCCTCCAGGACTGTTCATCTTAACGTAGCTACTTTCTTAGTTATCTGTCACCTATGTCAAGGGAACTCTGATGAGAGTCTTGGCCTGAAATGGTCTCAGAGGCCGTGAGTCTGCTATTGAGAATGCCTCTTCGAGGAATGCTCTAGCCCAAAGCTGACTATGGAGCCCAGATCCCAAACACACACCTCAAGTATCATGGGTATTCCCTAAAATTCATCGGGAAGGAAACCATCTCCCAGGATTTGCCTCTGCTTGGCCTCGGGGTTTCGCATTACCATGGCCTGCCAGGCCAGCTCCTAAAGTACAACAAACTCAAACAGGTTTCTCTACAAGGAAATATCTCCAAACTTTGGGCCTGGAAGGAAATGGGCATTTGAAGGCCTTTCCATTCTGGGGGGAAGGATGAATATCCTCCTGGGTAGGACTCTCTCTAGGGAACCATACAACAAACAGCCTGATGTCCTCCAGCCAGTCAGCCTTCCTTAATAGTTTCCCAGTCAACCTGACTCCACTCTGCTCTCACTAGAAGCAGAGGCACCCTCATAATGGTTTTTTGGCCTCTACCAGATTCTGTCGAGAATACATTACCTATCAATCCTAACTGTTCCCCGATACTATTTGACAACAACCCCAGCAAACACATTCCTTATCACTGATGCTAATCCCACAAGCCAGGGGTTTTCATTAGGTTGCCTACCCAGCAACTCCCTTCACCACCTTCCAGTACGGGGCCAAAAACTACACAGCATCACACACCATACCTCTAGGAGACAAGATACACAACAGATGCTTAACAACATGCAACACATCTCAGTAAATCCCACCTTAATTTGAATTCACAGTGCCCAAAGACCCGTTTACCTCACTGCGGGAAAACTGTCCACACATGCTGCAGTGACTATCACTGGACTCTCAAGCGATATACTCACCTCGGGCATCAGGGTAAACCCGGGACCACCAAGTGTCATTGACCCTGTTACTGAGAATTCAACTCTTGACTTGCTGCTTCAGTCTACCTATAGCACAAATCCTACATAACGAGATCTACGTCTTCTCTACCATGGCCCACTGCAGTTGCCACAGGCCCTCAACAGCCCAAGATCTCTCGGGTGGAGTAGCAGTTATGAAAAGGATTTTCCAGGACTTTCCTGGTAAGATTGTTTCATAACCTCTGCCCTCTTTACCAGCTGAGCAGGTAAGTCTCCACAGCCCTAGGACAGGGCCCTCACTTTCTCTTAGGCAGGCATATGCCTCAAAGACCCTGAACTCTGTGTCCTAGAGCAAATTTTTTCTATACTATTCCTACCTACAATCTAGACTCCTACAAATATAGCTCCCCCACGCCCAACCCCAGTAACTGATGTCCAGGCTCTGTGTTTGATGCCCACCTGCCACCTGCTCGCCATACATCACAGGTGCTCCTGCCCAGAGACCTCATGAGCTCTAAGGCAGATGTCATGATGAAGTCTGACACCCTGAACCTGTGGCTTAGTGCCCCCTGGTGATTCTAGAAGGAGGCAATCCTTGGCTTCTGGACCCAAGCCACTGCCTTCCCTGCAGATGTCTACCTTCCCAGCAGTTCTACCCACTGGCCTGCTGCTTGATTATAAGAAAGCACCCCAACCGTCTCACACCCTCCTGACCTTGGTAGCAACTGCTACTTTCTTTAAGGCCCTGAGCCAGACTTAGAAACTGGAAGGGGCAAGAGGATGTACTCTGTGTCTTAGCCTGGCTATTCGTTCCTCCCTTTCTGCATGGGGTGAGTAGAGCTTGGGTTTGTTCTATTTTGGCCTCTGAACCATTGTTTAGAGGAGCCCAGGAAGATTCACCCAAGGCCAAGGTCTCCAGGGAGCAAGGTGTGGAATGAATGAAGAGAGCAGAGTGACTCTTCCTGTTAGATTCCTCTGTGGCCACAGGCTTCTGTTGCTTTGGTCTTGAGGACAGCTCACCTCAAACATGAATGGAGAGACATCCTAGGGGAGCAGCCAGGAAGCATCTCTCTGTCCAACCAGAGGCTGGGACTAACAAAGAGCAAGGCAGAACATTAATACTTCAAGAGGTATTAGAATTTAATGTGTGAGTGAGGCCAGGGGAGTACTGATGTACAGTAGATATGTAGGATAGGTATGTATGTATATAAACTCAGGCAAATTAAGTCAATTGCAGGGTTCTAAGTTATAAAGCTCCTTTTGGTAGAAAGCTGCCTAAGTGGGTTCTGACTCTGTTCAAAGTCCCCAAGCCCACCCCCCATCCCCCCACCCCCACTATCTACTCTGAACAGTTTCTGGATAAAGGGATTATGGTATATGTTGCCTAGGAAGACTTAGCTCAGTTTGAGGACTGGGTTCACCTTCCAGAGTTAGAAAGAATGGTTTTATGCAAAGGAAGGCCTTGCTGTTGTCTCTGTGGAAAGTGGCCAACTTCCTGATCTGTAGCCTGTGGATACTAGAAAAGGGCCACTATTCAGGATGGCCTGTTGCATCTGCCTTCTGACTAGCTGGGGGATATCAGCCACCTCATCTGATTCAGCCTAAGAGAAAGAAGGGTCACAGCCTGAAAGGGTGTTGGGTGGTCACGCTCCTCCAGTCTAGAGGGTGGCTTCCCCTTCCTCACCCAAGGAGAAGACCCCCTTGCTGAGCAGCTGCCGGCCCTCCCCCAGGGCTGTGAAGGCCAACTCAGAAGAGCCAAGGGTGGCTTCAGCTGGGTTCCCAGAGCAACTCAGCTGGTCTCTCGGGATGCTGAGGTTTTCAGGAAAGAGGAGGATCTGGGGAAAATATCTAAGCCCATAAGTATTTCTTTAATGTTTCCCAATATAAGGTGAAAATAGGAACCTGAATGAACTGTTTCCCGCCCCCCCCCCCCTTGAGAAAGGTCTGCCAGGGACTGAGGCAGAAGGAACTGAAGATATTCAAGGAGGAAACAGCATCTAGGTAGCATCGGGATGACTAGATCTATGCCTTTGAGCTGAAGTTGTATGACACACGTTGCCCAGACTTTTTCAGGGGCACTTTGTGGGGGGAAATGGGAGTGTCTTCAGTGTCACCTCCCTGTGTTGGGCCAGGGAGCAGGGCTAAGTCCCGTGTGTTCACAGTGCTGGAGCCCTCGGGTCATTAGGCTCCCCCAAATCCATCATTCCATGGAGAATGGAAAGGGGCCAATGGGCACTGCTTCACTCTGCAAGGCAGCTTCTCTGCTCCCCATCTGAATGGCCTCCAAGTGCCATTAGCCTGGGCTGCAACAGAATTGTACTTAAGGGATTGATCTCAAACTTGAAGATTAAAGGGCACATTTCTAGAGTCAGAGGAATCATGCCTCTCCCTCCCGCGGCCCTCACACACCCACCTCGCATACCATCGAATCCCTGCTGCTGCCTGGAGCCCAGATAACTCCGGCTGAGGAATGTGGGGCCAGTGGGGACTGGAAAGGTTAGGTGAAGGCTGAGGGAAGGCTTTGACCAGAACTGGGAGAGGACTGTGGACTATAGGATGGGGATCTGGTTCCATCAGGAGGCCAGCAGAGTGTTGGTAGTCACATCAGAACTTCGCACACTGGGGAAGGCATGGCGGAGCTTCTCCATAATGTCTTCCAAGCACAGGCTGACATCTTGGCTCTTTGACCCCACATCATCTGAGTTGGAGAAGAAAGATGTGTGAAGAGAACTAGAAATTCCCTTATGAGGCCAAGGGGCTGAGGTAGGATGCTGCCAGCTGAAGGGTGAACCTATAGCATTTGTATCTTCCCGGCACGATGCTTAGGTACATATGAGGTACTCGACATACATTTGTGGAATAAAGGAATGAATGAATCAGTCAATAAGCCAATCATCCCTGACCCTAAGCTCAAAGCCATGAGGAGAAACCAGTCCCAGCCCTAGCAGAACCTTAGGCAGGAGACCTGGGGCAAGACAGAGCCATGGAGGAAGGGGTTAGGAGGGGCTGGGGGAACTCACCTGCAGCTTGAGTGTCTGGAGTAGTCTGTCCTTTCTCCTGGGGGTGACTGCCTTCTGACTGCTGCGGAGAGGAAGCCAGGGACGAGCCTGCGGAGCCATTGCCATCCGATTCAGTATGTGGCTAGCAAGAGGTAAGGCATGACTTAAGTGGCTTTGCCTTCCTGACCTTACTTTGACAGACTCCCGAGCTCAGAAAGGTCCTTAGAGACATCATGCCCATCCCTTTGCCCTGGGACTTGGTGGTGCCCCAAACAGTGGTTTCCCCTTTCACGAAACTTCTTAGAATATTTAATTACTGAATACCCTCTTCCTTCAACAACATGTATCAAAGGCTCCCAGTTCTTCTAAGGATGCCATTGCCCCTAAATATCTCTTGCTGTCATTTCAGCTATAATTAAGCTATCTAGAACTCAATTCCTCTGGAAATGTAGAGTTGCACACCTGATCCTTGGTTCATGACATAATATCGAATGTTAAGACCTCCAGGAATTCATCTAGAGGCCATCCCTTGGAGGATCTGGGGAAGAGGCATAGTGTGGTATTACCTGGTATGAATAATGACAATAATTATTCATAAATTATTCATTTATGAAATGTTTATTATAGTCCTGGCATCATGCCAAATTGTTGAAATGCATTATTTCATTTGACGTTCACCACAATTCCATGAAGTTGGTATATTTTTATCCCTGTTTTACAGATGAGGGAACTGGGGCTTAGTGAAGCTAAGTAACTTTCCTAACGTCCCACAGCCACTAATCGGCAGCACTACACTCAAACTCAGGGCTGTCTAACTCCAGAACCACACTACATCCTATACACTACCTCTCAAAGAGGAAAGGGACAAAAAGTAACAAGTGATCCCTTCACAATAAAAATCTTCCTGTTGCCAAGCATGTCCAAACTTGCTTCTTTCCAGCAAACATCAAAGTAGCAAAGTCAACGTTTTGGATGATTCTTTGAACTTTGTTCTTTCAATACCAGATTCAAATGGGTTGTGGGGAAGTGAGCCCTCAAAAGCCCTCCCTGAGCCCTAGGCCCCACGGTGGCTTGAGAGTAAACACACAAGGATGGAGTGGAAGCTAGGTACAAGAGAATTGGCCGAGCGATGTAATATAGCAGCCCATTCCTCCCCCCAACTTTCCTGATTGCCAGCCCAGTTCTCTTCAGAAAGTCTTCCAACAGCCACCTCCCAGGAGCAAGAAGCACCTCTCCCTGGCCCGCCTGTGCTTGGAGGCTGCTCTGATTCTTCCCCTGGCCGCAGACTCACTTGCAGGAGCAGCTCCCTTAAGCGCTGCAGCTGGGACTCGAGTTGCTTGTTGTGGTCTTCAAGAATCTGCATGCGTGTCTCCAGGCGGCTCTTGTGCTGCCGAAGGATCCGGGCCTCAGCCAGCAGCTCCTCATTACGGTGGTCCTGTGCCACCTCGGCAGAGCCCTCAGCCAGGGTGGGTGCCTCAGCAGCCTCCTCATGCTGCCACTTCAGGCGCCTCAGCTCCCCCTGGAGAATCCTGCCAAGGATGGAGAAGCCAAGGCCAATGACCTTCACAGGGTATTGACTGTCCAGGGCTCAGTGTCCCCTCATACCTAGGTGTGAGCAATCCCTCTGCTCTCCCATCCCCACCCCGACCCCAGCCCCCAAGCTGTGCTTTTTTTTTTTTTGGTCGCAGCATATGGGATCTTAGTTCCCTGACCAGGGATCGAACCCGTGCCCTCTGCAGTGCTGCAGTGGAAGTGTGGAGTCCCAACCACTGGACAGCCAGGGAAGTCCATCCCAGCCATGCTTTTGCTTGAATGGCCATATCCACTTCCTCTCCAACACATATGTCATTTACTTTGCCATCCTTAGGCCACAGAGCAGAGAGAGCTGACATTTCATATAACAAATGTCTCAGGGCTTTGATGTGCTGCCTCGGGGATTAATTCTGACCTTAAAATCGGGCAGAAACACAGTCTGCAAATAAATGAGGCATTAGGGCCACTGACTCACCCACTCCTTTTTTAGACTTTTAGATTCCAGGGGAAGATATAACATAAACAAAGGATCACCCATCTTTCCTCTTCTCTCTACTACCCTCCTCTCTGACCCACTTTAAACACCCATGTTGAGTCATCAAGGAAACAGATTCCAAAGAGTTGGTCTCCTTTGGAGGACATTACTTTTTTTTTTCTTTTTTGCAACAGAATCACTCTATCCCTAGTGTTTCCCAGGGCCTCCCCACCACTGCTCTGGTGCAGTGCTTCTCAAACTATCCATAGCAAAAAAACCAGGGGGGGGGGTTTCAATCCATCATGGATCAATACATGGTCTGAATGTGCATAGCTAGTACACAGCTCACACCACACGTGACTTGCTGCCCAAATGCAACAACACTCAACCTGGCCTATACCCAATTCAATGAAGACGAGTCCACTAATTATGTGCGTGGATACTGTGGCAATGTCAAATTGCTATGAAAATTTCTAAAAGTTTACTCTCTATTTATGTATTTATCTTGTCTTGAACCAGTAACAAATACTTTGCAGATAGGCCCTGTTCTAAGGACTTGCTAATCCAAATACAGTCTGTAGGCCTGAGGCATGGGCATCCTTTAGGAGCTGGTTAGAAGTGCAGGAACTACGGCCCCGCCCCAGACCTTCAAATCAGAATCTGCATTTCACCAAGCTTCCCAAGTGACTTGTATGCACACCAATGTTTGAGAATTACTTTTCTGGGGGTTGTTATGGATTCTACTACACACCCCCAAAGTGTCTTGGATGCTCCTCAGACTCCTGCTGCCCTCCATGCTTTACAGAGATCAGTGCCATCCCCATAATCTTCTTCACCTTCCCTCTTCCAGTGCTCAAATGCTCTATGCAGCATCCTCCTCCTCTTATTACTTTCACTAAGTGATAAGGACCTGTTTCCATTTCCAACAACTGAAAGTTCCTTGAGGGCAGAGGCATCGTCTCTTCTGTATTCTCTGTGTTTGCATTCTCTCTGCCTGTATCTATTGGGTACTTGGAGATATTTGGGTTGAGTTAAAAGGATTCAAATAATTATTAGGATAGCTAGCTTTTATTGAACACTTCCAATCAGACAGACACTGGCTAACACATTATATGCCTGATCATTTGATCTTCACAAGTGACCTTAAGAGGTAGGTACTCTTATCATCATCCCCATTTTACAGATGAGGAAATGGAAGATCACAGAATATAAGTAACTTGTTCAAGGCCACATAGCTAGGATGTGGAAATTCAGGACTTGAATTACGCTGTCTGACTCTAGAACCCACGCAGATCTGTGCCATTGCCACACCTACCGGTTCTCATCCTCTAAGTGGGCCAGGACCTTTTCGAGCTCCCCTTTGCTTTCAGTAGCCATGCTGCACGGAGCCTGCTGTCCAAAGGCTGGCTCCCGGTCTGTAATGGGGCTGGAGTGCCGCAGCAAGTACTGGTCCTCGTCTCTGTGTGGGGGTGGGGAGAGGAAAGAGGGGCCCAGGCATTGAAGTGAGAAACAGCTCAGGGTGTGAGTTCTCAGCTCCCACCTCAAGCCCCAGGAGAGCCACATGCTGGAGGATTCCCTCTCTAAGATACATAGAGAGGGAAAAGGCCATGTATTCAGGTTTAAGAGGGATAAAAGTGTTCAAAGGTGGCAGGGGTCATTACTGGGGGTAGTAGGAGAGAGTGTTTTCAGGATGCCGAGGCTCCTGGGTTCTACTTATGGTGACCTGGGAAACAATGAGCAAATCACTTCCCTTTCTGTGATGTTCCCCCACCCCACCCCGCTTCGCTTTCCCATCCCCAGGGGAATTGTGGCCTGCCTGAGTCCCAGTCCCAGGGCTGGGTTTATCCGTGTAGCCAACAGTTCCTAGGTCCTCTGAGGAGGCCGGGGACCTCCCTAGAGATGAAGGGCCCCTTCTCTGGGCTATAGCACCAAGGAATCTCTCTGGCCACACTTCAGTCAAGTCCCTGGTATCACCCCAGGGTTGATGTGGCACTAGATGGGGCATTGGCATTTTGAGCATAAGATAATGGCTCATTTCTGCAACTTTAGTTGAGGGCATATTCTTCTTCCCTCAGAGTTAGGAATAAAAGGATGGGATCTTGCAACAGAAAGGGACCTTGGCAGATGGCAGGGAGGTAGTTCATCCTTCATTACCCTGCTCGGTTGATAGGGGGCAGACTGCTTCTCTCATTAAATGCTGTGCCCAGAAAGCAGACTTCCTTCCTTAGGGTGTCAGGGACGCTATCCACACACAACCCACCTCCCACTGAGGATATACCCTCCCCAAGTGGTGGTAGAAAGATCCCAAAGGAGAGCTATTCCTGGCAAATATGCATCTGTGAAAACTCACATGCTGTCGTCTGGGGACAAGCTGTCATTAAAGAAGGGGCAATTTTGACTTTCCATCTCAGCAAGCCTAGGAAGAAAGAGCAGGAGCAGAAGGGAAAACAGTATGTGAAGACTGCTTTCATCTCAAGGACAGTAATCCCACAGTAGGATCATCAGGTTTGGGGGGCTGTCCCACTTCCCGCTCCCCCGCCCCAAACGTTAGGCCTCGCTGGCTGCTGCAAAGCCCACTGTGCATGTCCCCCTGGCCCTGACTTCATTCTCTTTGCCCCACCTGAAAACCCCTTTCCCCCTTGGACTCCTTACAATTCCCCTCCCCCAAATCTGGTGGTACCTGCTGGCAAAATGCTCAATGCGGGAGTGTGTGTCAGCGTGTGGCAACATCGGGGAAGAAGCTGGCCTAGGAGAAAGCAGCAAAGACTCAGAAGACCAAAGACTGGGTAGCTGGGCAGCCTGTCTCCTCACCACCATCCTTCCACACCCCGCAACACCACCACCAAATTAGGGAGCTCCCAAGAGCTGATGGGAACAAGATACAGAGACTGGATTCTAGTCTGTTTCTCAGGTCAGATTCCTGGTCAGGCCCCAGCTGAACTGCCCTGTCACTAGTTGGCTTTGCCCTGGAAGATGGCCCTAGGCCATGTGGGACTCAGCCCCTTCACAGCACATCCCTAGGCTCAGTGAGGATGCCTGCAGCCCCTGCTCAGCTACCGGTACTCACGTCTCACTGTAGTCGGCCTCCAGCACTGATTGCACAGGCAGATAACCTCGCTGAGGGTGTTTGCTGAAATAATGCTTTGAGCGGAATTTGTTCTTTAAGGTAGTGGCAAAGTCCCTCATGTTCTCACTGGATGTGGTCTGGGAGGAGACAAGATAGAGGGACTCACCCTAATGGGCTATTCTAGGGAGGTGTGGCCACTCCCCTGGAGCACGGACCATGACTGGTAGTCCACTCTTGTTCATATTTACCACACCTCGCTCCTAGAAAAAGATCTAGAAGGATACATGCCAAACTGTGAACACTGCTTGCCTCAGGGAAGTTAGACTTGAGGGGTGGGGAATGCACTGAGGAGAAAAGGGGACTCTGTTTTATACTTTAAACGCCTCTATATAATTTGAATCTTTTACAATGATTGTATAGTTGTTAACTTTTAAATATCTTTTACATAAATTCTAGGGATGTAGAAGATGAGCAGGAGCTAGACAATTATCAGTCTACCATCTCTAGCCAGTTTCCCATGTATGACGTTAATAATGTTTATTTTAAAATGATAATAAAAGAAAAAATAAAGGTCAAGGTCACTGCTTCCATTGGGTCACACATGCTTCTGTGTCAAAAGAATTTGGAGAAGAGATGACAGCTCAGGGAGATGGATTATGGAGATGGGGAGGTAAGTTGGGAGAGAGCAGTGGGGGGAGCTGGGGACATGCTTGGGACTTTGGGAGTATGTGTGGGGAGAGAGGAATAAAGGAGTTTAGGGAGGAGAGTCAGCTCAGGAAGCTAAGCCTGGAGGTCTGAGTCCTGAACATAGCAGAGGAGAAATTCTGTGGCTGGAGTTCAGGGATGCTGGGCTCAGGAAGCTATGAAGGGCACAGTTTCCAACGAAAGCCCAGTTGATTTGGGGGACCCAGGTAAAGAGCGTACCCCCTTTTCACACAGGAGACTGAGTAATGAAGTTGAGCACAAACATTGGTATTGACTAGAAGGGATGGAAGCAATGACAAGGTAGCAGGTGAAGACCAGGGGACAGAAACAATCCAGGAAGCTAAGCAGGAAAAACTAAATTGAGCGATCCAAGGCTAGTCACCTGTAACTGCCTTGCTGTCTCTATTTTTTCCTGAGACTTCTCTCTGCAGGAGAATAGTGAGTGCCTTTTAGATGGCCAAGAATGTCCTGGGCTGCTGCAGCCAGCTACTGCCCCGGTGAGGGTGAGGGAGAAGCTCTGCTAGAAGGACAGCCCTGGATCCCCCAAATTGGTCAAGCACCAGGCCTGTTTGGAGGATGCTCCCCAACGGAGAGCAGAATACAGTGAGCTAATGCTGGACAAAATGGATCAAGCACCCAGAAGCTGAGAGTTGCCTGCCCCTCCCGCCCGGCCCAGAGGCTCCATACCGGGGTGTAATACTCCATGATGGGATAATGAAGCTTGTTGCCCTTGCTGGCCCTGCCTGTCAGGAAGCAGGTCTGGCAGATGTCCACGTTAAATTGTTTCAGACTCCGATACCTTGGGGAAAGGACAGGTGGTAGGAAAGAGGATGCAATATACTATAATGACTTCCCCCTCCCCCAAACATCCAAATATACACATACATTAAAAGGGGGTGAGGCATGGAACAGTAACCTCCTATACGTGGAGCACTTAACCTCCTATGCATAGCAGTGATAGAGTCCTCACTAGGTGACTAGTCTTACTCCAGAGACCACAGACCTCCATGAAATCACATGCTCAGAATCCCAGGAAGTTCGGGAAGTAGCCCTGTCTTACCATCTTTTTTAAAAGGAAGGGTGGGATAAACAACAAGGTCCTACTGTATAGCAGAGAGAACTATATTCAATATCCTATGATAAACCATAATGGAAAAGAATATAAAAAATGTATATATATATGTATAACTGAATCAATTTTCTGTACAGCAGAAATTAACACAACATTGTAAATCAACTATACTTCAATGAAAAAAATAAAAGGGAGGGTGGGACGGGGTAAAGAGCTCATTATATCAAATAACCTTCTCAACCAAGGTGGCCTGAAAGGGTCCAGTTTCACAGGTATGACCACCTTCCTTGGAGAAGGCACACTTTCAATATGAAGACAACTGATTCTATCAGCCGTGGGCAAGTGGGCTAAAAATTATTCCCCAAAGTTATTTATAATAATAACTCTATTATAACTGAATATAGACTAGCCCTTCAGATCCAATTCCAAAGCCTGACTGGACTGGCCAGACCTAATAGCATAGTATGGTGAAATGTCTAGACTTAGAGCAGTCAGAGGATCCGACATCTTATCCTGGAGCTACACTAGCCAGCAGTGTGAACTCCACCTCTGTGCCTCATTTGCTTGTGACAAAGTGAGAGAGAGGCATGGACATATATACACTACCAAATGTAAAATAGATAGCTAGTGGGAAGCAGCCGCATAGCACAGGGAGATCAGCTCGGTGCTTTGTGACCACCTAGAGGGGTGGGATAGAGAGGATGGGAGGGAGGGAGACGCAAGAGGGAAGGGATATGGGAACAGATGTATATGTATAACTGATTCACTTTGTCATAAAGCAGAAACTAACACACCATTGTAAAGCAATTATACCCCAATAAAGTTGTAAAAAAAAAAAAAGCAGGGTGGTTGTAAAGAGAGTACGTGCTAGTGCTTTAAAGTGGTAAAAACAAGCATTTTATGATGAAAGCCAAATTCAGGATAGCGGCTACCTTTGTGGGGACAGGAGGGAAATGTACTCAAGGAAACTTCAAATATATTGTTTTATATATTATATAAAATATGTATATAATATATAAATTTGTAGATATATAAATATATTATATAATATATATAAATATATTGTAAAATATTGTTTGTTTCTTCAGCTTGGTGGTGGGTGCCCACCGTGGGGCACTGGAGCCTGCTCATACAAGCTCATGAGAGCTGGTTGTTAAAATTTCAGGAATTTTCCAAGCCAGTTGTTAAATACAGCCATTATTTAAAAATTAAATTGTATAAACTCACAATTAAGCAAATGGTATTAAAAACAAAGGTAATAAATACTCAAACTCATCACTTCCTATTTCACTATTATCTATGCTCTCGAGGTTGTCTACATTTGTTATACCTGGTGGTGGAAATACTATAAATGGTGTGCAACTGTGCGTCTCTTCCTGACCTCCTATGGGTAGCCTGACACTGGCCACAGTGGGAGTATTTACATCATGGAAATTAGCCAATGCTATATCACGTTTCTCTTTTGCTTTCTAGAGAGTAGCACATTTGCCAGCACACCTTTTGGTGCATAGGTGTTCTCATATGTCAGGATGTTGGGGGCTTCTGGGTTCTACTTAATGCTCCCTGGGAAACAATGAACAAATTACTTCCCTCTCTGTGCTGTTCTCCCACCCCACGCCCTTTTGCTTCTCTATACATTTTTCTAGGTCTGAATACTTCATAACACAACTAACAGAAAAAAATTTCATCATTTTTGAGTTTTTTAAAAGTTAAACGTTCTGCAGTAGAAAGGATTATAACAGTATATAACAACATACAATAGATTAGTTGTAATTATATAATTATGGAATGCCCTGTTTTGCAATATATGATTTATATGTAACATGGCCTATTTATTATTAGTATCACTCCAGCAGGTATTGCTTTCCCTACCTGAAGCCTTTGATGGGGCACTGCCTACAGATAGAGCACTTGGTCTGATGCTTCACTTGTTCAGCAATGGTGACCCGATGCAGAACAGCCAGCCACACCATGGACTGGGGCTCCAAGTTGACCCATTCCAGGAACTGTGCAGCTTCAATGACTGGCTTCCCAGTGCTCTAGAGAAACAAGAAGCCCAGTAGTGATGTTGGAGACCCAGTGTCTTGTGCCTAGAATGGCAGCCCTCAGGGGAGGAGGAGAAACAGCAAGACCTGGTTGGACTCTGGGTTAGACTGTTCTCCAGAGGTGTCCACCTTCTACCCTGTCCTTGTTGACCTGGTGCCCTCTCCTCAGGACTCTGACCCTAAAAGCCCAGAGAACACTCTGCCCTGTTGCT
Source organism: Hyperoodon ampullatus (assembly GCF_949752795.1). Lineage (NCBI taxonomy): Eukaryota > Metazoa > Chordata > Mammalia > Artiodactyla > Ziphiidae > Hyperoodon > Hyperoodon ampullatus. The sequence continues at coordinate 87,529,907 of NC_136913.1, read as the reverse complement.
CCAGCCCAACAAACTCCCTCGCATCTGAGTACTTCAGATCAAAAGCCCAGCTCTCAGTCCTCCCTCCCTTCTTCCCACCCTCTGTCCCATCATTCCTCCTTCCCTCCCTCCCCAGTTCCATACTCACAAAACGGAAGCAACTACGGACGCTGGGCTCCACGTTGCTGCCCCCAAAGGCCGCCACTTCCCCCAGCTGACGGGGCACCTGAATGGCCTCATGAAGCAGGACACCGAGGTGGCGTTGGTCACACTGGCTGCCTGAGTTGGCCACTTGGCTGAAGAGGTCTGCTGGCCCCACCGTAAGTCATGGCCAAGCCCGATACAGGAATGGCCAGAGAATGGTGTGAGGAGAAAGAACAGAAAAAGAAGACAGGGAAAGAGCACATTGACTTAGCTAATGACTTTTGAAACTGGAATACCTAAAGGTCCATCCCTGACCTTCTAGAAGTCCAGGAGTTCTAAAAGCAGCATTCCTCTGGGTTCAGAGAGAAAAAAGTGAGTCAAACACAAAGACGGAGAGCATCAGAAAGACAATGGGAGAGAGGGGTGAAGACAGAGAGCAAGCTGTGTGTGAGAGCGGTGCCAGACACAGATATGACACTGCTGGGGAAACACAGTCTCAAGAAGCAAGATGAAGGGGTGTGGGGTTCAAGGGTGCCTGAATATGAGTTGCAGTCAGTCTGCCCTCTCCCCTCCTGTTCAGGTAGGAATCTCTCAGTTATCCACACAGATGAAAAGAAACACTGGCATGGATAATCCAAAAAAAAGGGGATAATTCAACACATTTGATCATCTAAGAATTCACTCTAAATCACTGTGGAACAGACTATGGTACTTATATATTTGAGCATGGTCTATACCTGCCCTTGTGGGAACTCCCCCGTCCCACCCCAACTTTAGAAAACCTCCTCCAGAGGTTCTTGTCTGTCCTTTTCATACGTCACCTAAGGCCCAGAAAAGGAACAGAACCAAAAGACAGGGGGCCTGGGGTTTATTTCTGGATCCATTACTGACTAGCTTGTAAAACCTTGGGTAAGTCATGAACCTCTCTATGCTGCAGTTTCCTTACTTATAAACGGAGACTAAATCATCACTGTCCATCCCGTCTCAAAGGAACATTGGGAGGAATAAATTATATCATAGCTATGAACATACTTTGAAAAGTCTTTTTCCCTGTAAATCTTTCCTAGACGCTGTCCTCACTCTGCTGTGATCTGATATAGCACATATCCTTTGCCATTCAGATTATTCTAATTAGCACTCTAAAAAATGCTTTCTGTGTACTTCTGTATCCTCTTCTGGACTGTAAACCACTTGAGGCAGGGACCATGTCTAACTGGACCTTGTACTCACCACATGTAGCACAGTGGTCAGCGCACATTAAACACTTGACACTAATGATGCTGTTGCAGAAAAATGCAAAATGCTGTACAAATGATGGAGGATGGAGGGGAAAGCAAAGGTACTGTACACCAGAGAGGTTCAAACCTACAGAATTACATGTTGTCCACCTCCCAGATAATGGGGATTATTGCACCCCACCCACGTGATCACATGGGAAGTCTCCAACAGAATGTGTGACCTAGTTTTTTTTTTATTAATGTATAGCTTTTTATTTTATTTCCGATGCCTGTGTTGATGATGCAGGTTCTCAGGAAACCCCCAAAACCATAAATGCCTTTCAAAGCTTTTGACAGTCAGGTTAAATTGAACAATTCTCAGTGATGTATTATATAGTAAAAACCATTCCATTTATAAAAACCAGCACACACCTGCCTCGTAAACAATAAAACTGTCCTCTTCCACATTTGTGTGATGTGGTTTGAGCTTCAGATTGGGAGAGGGCTAAGCCTGATAGGCCAAAGGGAAATGGAACTAGAAAGTCCAGGTCCTGGGTATCCCAGGTTCCCAACTCAGATCCCCATCAAGTAATTACACCACATCAGAAGAAACCAATGCCCTTGGAGTAACAGTGGGAATAATAACAGGCCTTAGACCCATCTTGGCCTTTGGCTGTTGTGGATTCTTTGCAATAGCTTGGACCAGGAAGCATTACAAGGTAGCCTGAGCAGCCCTCTGCTGAGTCATAAGACTGATCTTCTGCTTATCTTAGACCTTTCTTCCTCCCACCACACCTCTCCCTCCACACAACTCTACTCCAAACTTTGGAGTTGTACTCACACTGCAGTTTTTCCTTCACTTCTGTGCCACACAGGCATGCAATGCCAGTCTTAAAGGACAATGCCCGCATCTTTCCACTGCGACCACTAGGTTTAAAAGAAGAGACTGAGAATATGAATATCTGTAAAGGGTTAACATCTTGGCAGTCATGTCCCTCACAGGGTTGATCCCAGCAGGGCTCTGTGCCAGCCATGCCCCAAGCTGAGCTGAGTCCAAGTGCACCAGGGGAGCAATTCCTTCCCACCATGCCCACTCCAGATGTCCCACTGAATTTCACCATGGAGGCTGTCAGGGCTGCAAGTCCTTACCTATCAAAAACATTGAGGAGCCAGTTGAGGCTCATGTCCACACAGAGTGGCACATTGACCAGGATGCCTCTTTCCTCCTCCAGCCGTTCATATAAGGCAGTCAGGCAGTGAATGACCTCGACCACATCCATTACATGTTCACTGGCCTGCAGATCATGCTCATTGAAGATCTCCAGGGCTGTGGTTAAAGTTACCAGGTCCACTGGGAAGGAAAGGAGAGAAGGAGAAAGCATAGCCAAAAGTAGAACACCAGGGACTAGACAGGAAGATACGGCCACCAGCATCACCAAATCTGACTCAATCTCCAGACTAACCATCTGTAAGTGTGAAACAAGCTTGCCCTTTACCAAGACCCTCAACCCAAGTAAGGAGAAGGCAGCAGAAGGCCCCCTAAATTAACCCCAAATGTTTCTATACCCAAATGTTTCTTGACATCAGTTTCAAGATGGTGGGATTTGGGTAAACTCCCAGGGGTTGAATACCACTTTTTTTTAACTTTCTTTGTCTTTACACGCATTTCAACTGCAAATAAGTTGGTCTGTGAACCTCGTTCTGAAAACCTAGTCACTGGTTATGAAGGCTCAGGTATGCCTGGGTAAATGTGACATAACTCAGGAGGATTTTTTTTTTTTTTTTTTTTTTTTTTTTTTTTTGCGGTACGCAGGCCTCTCACTGTTGTGGCCTCTCCCGCCGCGGAGCACAGGCTCCGGACGCACAGGCCCAGCGGCCACGGCTCACAGGCCCAGCCACTCCACGGCGTGCAGGATCCTCCCAGACTGGGGCACAAACCTGTGTCCCCTGCATCGGCAGGCGGACTCTCAACCACTGCGCCACCAGGGAAGCCCAGGAGGATTTTTTTAACTACCTCCAATGCTGGAATCAGCCTAGCCAGATAACCTGGTCCAGGAAGACTGAATGGACAGTGTCTCAGAGAAAAGACAGAAGGCACATTATATATGCAGCCATGTTGTCCCCTAACCACTGGCATTCGCTTCAACAGTTCTGCTGCTACATCCAATAACCCCAAGATGGTGAAAGAACACAAGCCTCCAGTGGCTCCAAACCATTTGCTGGGATACTTCTTGAAATAAAACACTTGCTTGATTATCCGTTTTGGGCAGGGAAGAAGGGACAAGGAAGAGGATAGCTGTGGGTTAATTTGGAAATAAGTCTGGGGGTTGGGGAAAATAGAAGGGCCTTGGAAAAATCAGGTGTCCACAGCCAGCATATCTCAGCCTTTGGAGAGTCCCCACAAAGCCAATCTACAGCTCTGGACAGGTGGGATGAAAGTGGGAAACAGTCAACAGATGAGGAAGGGTAGGTGTGGGGTGAAGGCTATAAGGGAAGTGTAATGGGAGACTTACGACGCAGTGCCTTCTGGACTCTGCGTAGCTTCATGGCAGTGCGGTAAGCTGAGAACTTAATGTTGTTCAGATCAGCTGCAGAGAATGGAAGGAGACCCACTCAGATCAGGGAAATGCAAATTAAAACCATAACAAGATACCATGTTACACCCGCCAGATTGGCAAAAAATAAAAGTCTGACAATAGCAAGCGTCAGCAAAGATGTGGATGAATGAGAATTGCTGGTGGAAGTGTAAACTGATACAATCACACTGGAAAACAACTTGGTATTACCTAGTAAAATTGAACATTCATATATTCTACGACCCAGCCAGCTATATATCCTAGAGCAGTGATTTTCTCATGTTTTGCTTGTTTGTTTGACCAAGCAGCACAGTTCTTGTTAGCTCCAAACTAGAAACGACCAAAATGTCCATCAGTAGTAGAATGGTTGAGGAAACTGTGGTATATACAATGGAACACTCTCACGGCAGTGAAAATGAATGAACTATAGTCACATGCATCAACATGGGTAAAATTTACCACATAATAGTGAGTCTCTCTTGGCAGTCAAAGATAAGGTGCATGAGAGTCATATTCGTAGCCTGGATAGTATCTTTCAAAGAAGATCTAGTACACATCTATAAGCATGATTACCTAATGTGATGATAAAATCGTTCAGGGAGAGTATAGAGCTTCCAGTTGAGGGAGGTGCAGAGGGGAAAGGAAAGAAGGCTACTGGAAAAAGCACAAGGACTCACTTCCACCCTCACCTGCTTGTTGAATAGGATTCCCTTCTATTTTTTTTAATTTATTTTTTATTGAGGTAACATTGGTTTATAACATTTTGTAACTTTCATGTGAACAACATTTTATTTCTACTGCTGTATACCCTACAAAGTGCTCACCACCAAAATTTAATTTCCATCTGTCACCATACAGTTGAACCCCTTTACCCATTTCAACTTCCCCCTACCCTTTCCTCTCTGGTAACCACTACTCTGTTCTCGGTATTTATGTGTTTGTTTTCCTTTTGTGAATTTATTTTGATTGTCTCTTTTTATATTCCACATATAAATGGAATCATATGGTATTTGTCTTTCTGCTCATGTCACTAAGCATAATATCCTCAAGGTCCATCCATATTGTCACATGTGGCAAGATTTCATCTTTCTTATGGCTGAGTGTGTGTGTGTGTGTGTGTGTGTGTGTGTGTGTGTGTGTGTGTGTGATCCAGCTATCCCACTTCTGGGTATTTATTCAAAGAATATAAAAACACTAATTCAAAAGGATATATGCACTCCTATGTTCATCACAGCACTATTTACAATAGCCAAGACATGAAAACAACCTAAGTGCCTGTAGACAGATGAATGAATAAATAGGATATGGTATATATATATATATACACACACACACACACAATGGAATACTACTCCCTTATATTCTTATAGGACAAAGGCAACTGTATAGATCTCCACACTATACAGGAAACTTGGATTCTTACCTAGGGTTTGGTATAACTCAGTCATCTTGGGATGGTCCCAGCATGTTGTCTGAGCCTGGTGGCTACAAACAGAAGCATCAATAGTGCCAGGGTCTATACCACCCCCCAACCCCTCAAACACACATGCACACACCCCTCTGCGATAGGTTGGATGCAAGGAGGAGCAGGATCTGAGGGTGAACCCTGAGGATCCCAAAGCACAAGGGTTCACCTTTACCAGGTAGAATCTTGAGCTCTTGAGATGAGTAGGAGGAAAAACTGGAGTGGATGGAGGAATCCCAACAGGGATGAGAGGGGTGAGAGGGATAGATAGAAAAAAAGACAGGAAAAGGAGGGGGTGGGCAGGTGACTGACCCATTTCCGATTCAGATGATCACTCACTTGATATAGTAGGGAACTTTATTGGGTGAAATTGCTCTTTCCCAAGGAACCTGAACAGAGGCTGGTGAGAGAGAAGAGAAAGAGAAAGAAGCTGACCACTAATGCTCTTCAGGCCCCTGGTTACTCCCCTGCTCTATCCTCTCAAAGAAATAGTTAAGCCCAAAAGGGGATGCCTGACTCTCATTGCCAGCTCTTAACAGCCCCTGAGCTGGGGTAAACACTGTTAAGGAACACACTTTTCTCCCTGACGTTTGGGTGAGGGAAGGAGAAGAGGTTGTCACTGATACCCTCATGTGCCAGAGACATGACAAGGGCATGAACAGGTGGCCTTGGCCACCCTATCTTCTCCCTGAGCTGTCTGCCATTTTATCCATTCAGCAGAAGGCAGCTAGTGTGCTGCTGTGGATATGAAGTGGACCCTACTTTCCTCATGGGGCTCAAAGCCCTTCCCCCAGAAGGTCAAGCTTCTCAGTCCTGTGGGACAATGGGGAATGGGACTGCTCACTCCTCTCTGGTAAGGAACTCTCGAAAAGGATGTCTCTCTCTGCTCTGTGTCTTTAACATACGGATGCTCCAGGAGAGGCCCAGTCACCTGGCCAACTTCCTCATTGCAGTTTCCCTGGGTACAAGAGCCCTCTGCAGGTGTATCTGCATGCCAGTGATTATAATTCAATAGTTCTAATTACCATTAACATTGGTTAAGTTCCTACTATGTGCCAGATACTCTGCTGAATGCTCTGTGTGCATATCTAATTTTCATATCTGTACATTCCCACTATCTCCACTGCTGCCACCCTGATCTGGGTCACCATCATCCCTCATCTAGATTGTTGCAATATGCAATATGCATCCTGAAAAGTCTCCTTCCTCCCACTCTTGCCCCCCAACACTCTGTTAAAACATAAGCCGGATCATGTCATCCCTCTGCTCAATCCCTCCAGGCCCTCCATGCTCTGGCCTCCTGCTCCCATTCTGACCTCTTGCTCTCTCCCCTTGTCACTCAGTTCTACACTGGCCTCCTTGCTGTTCCTCAGGTATGCCCCTGCCTTAAGGTGCTGGAAGTTGTTGTTCCCTCTGCTCTTCCCTAAGATATCCACATGGCTCATTCCTTCACCTCCTTGAGGTTTCCACTCAGTTGCCTCCCTCATTAAGTCCAGCACTCCCTAATTCACGTCTTCCCTGCTTTCCTTTTTTCTCCATAGCACTTGTCACCGATTGACTTTATATATATTTTACTTATTTGTTTATGGTCTGGCTTCCTCCTGTAGAATGTAAGCTCTCCACGTCCAAGGATTGTTGTCTATTTTGTTCACTGATGTAACCCCAGTACCTAGAACAGTACCTGGCCCACAGTAGGCCATCAAGAAATATTGTTGGAACAATAAAGTCATTTAATTCCCATAACTCTACCAGCTATGTAATATTTTCCCTCTTTTTACATATGGGAAAATTGAGGTTCAAAAAGGTTAAGCTATTTTTTTCAAGCTTGCACAGATATAAAGTCGAGCAGCTGTGACTCAGATCCAGGTCTCTCTGGCTCAAGAGCCTGTCCTTTTAACCACTACACTACACTGTTTTATCCTACTGCTTCTTCGATGCCAAGGTACACTGCGCTCCCACCAGGCCCCCGAGGGACAAGAGTAGACCCTCTTGGAAGGTGGCTGAGTTTCTACCAAGTGAAGCTCAGTTTGTCTCACATACAGGAGAGGAAGTGTTGTGACCCAGGCCCAAAGTCCCGGTGGGCATCCTGGAGCTGCTTAAGTCTCTCACCAACTGACACCTATGGAAAGAAGGTGCAAGAAGTCAGTGGACTCATTCCAGATATCCAGGGTAGGATTTCCACGTGCCTCTGACAATCTTTGTGAATTCCCTCAGAGGCTGCCTCTTCTCCAGCTCCAGATCCTCCCACCATTCACCCAAATCCTAGCCTTCCCATGGCACTCCCAGGGGTCAGAGAAGAGCATCCCTAATTCCGGGCCACAGTCACCCTTCATCTGCCCCTGTCTACCCTGAGGGGCAGACAGGCCCCTCTCAGACCATTTTAATCACTTCCTGCAGTTTAGAGGTTGAGAAGCCTGTTTCCTGGCCCCAAATTCTCTACAACTCTTTTCCCACATAGATTCCAATTCAATGCCCCTTCACTTCCTTTGGGCCTGGGTAAGTGGCCCCCCCAAGCCTAGTTATACCAAGCCTTTTCCTCATGCCTCATTCCAGGCTTCTCTTTTACCTGTAGCTGTTTCCACCGGATGTTGATCCGCTCCAGGGCCCGGGAGTTCTCCATTGACAAGTGCACATCAGAAATGGCAAGTTGATGGGCCAGATCATTCACCAACTTCACTCCATCTTTCATGGGGAAGAATTCTTCTTTGAATAGCTATAGAACCAAAACCCAAGTGCCACAGTAGGGAGAAAACAGGAAAGAGGAACCATTAGTCATTTTGTTTTAATAGCGCAACCTCAGTGCTTGCCTATTAGGGCAACCAGACTAAGGTATGTGTGGCGGCGGGGGGGGGGAAATTGTCCTTATCCTCTTCCTTTTCTACTCTCAGAAGACACCAGGGGAAAGAGAAGCCAGTAGAAGGGCAGAGGAGACTTCAGCTAAACCAGCCCCCAGATCTAGCACAGAAACTGGAACAGACTCTACTGAAGTCCAGGGCAACAATGGAGCCTCAGCAGCAGGAACACTGTCAGGGTCTGTGAGGAACATCTGGTCCCAGGGTGGACTGTAGCCACGGGAGGGGGCCTGCATACCTTAAGAGCCTGGATGTGCTCAGGAAGTGAATCAATGAAGAGATCCCCAATGGGCTCCCAAGTGGCTCGGACTCCCTCTGCCTGAGTCAGAGTTGCGCTTAATTCCTCCATTGCCCCTTGGATCTCCAACAGCTGCTCCAGAGTGCGCTCAATGTGGCGGTGCTGGTCCACACAGCGGGCTGTCAGCTTCTCCCATAGTTCACTGGCCACTGTTGCCTGCTTCCACACAAAGCGGCTAAGATTCTGGATCCGCTGTCTGGGAGAGGTATCTGCATGTGCAGGCACGAAGTCAGGTCAGGGCAGCCAAGCAAGGATAGCCATGGAAAGACAGAGACAGATAGCCCTTTGTAAAATGCGTGTGTGTGTGCATGTACGTGTGTATATATATTCATACACACACAAATACATTTTTTTTCATAGTTGAGCTCCTTTTGAAGATTCAGCTTTTTAAAAAATTAAAATTTTTATTTTGAGTTCGCTGTAGATTCACATGCAATTATAAGAAATAATACAGAGGGACTTCCTTGGTGGCACAGTGGTTAAGAATCCGCCTGCCAAAGCAGGGGACATGGGTTTGATCCCTGGTGCAGGAAGATCCCACATGCCGCGGAGCAACTAAGCCCATGCACCACAACTACTGAGCCTGCACTCTAGAGCCCGCGGGACACAACTACTGAAGCACAAGTGCCTAGAGCCTGCGCACCGCAATGAAGAGTAGCCCCCACTCGCTGCAGCTAGAGAAAGCCTGCACGCAGCAACAAAGACCCAACGCAACCAAAAATAAATTTAAATAAATAAATAAATAAAGCTTTCCTGTGGTCTCACGTCACTTCCAGCTCCTGCCTAAATTCTTTAAACAAAAAAAAAAGAAAGAAAGAAATAATACAGAGATCTCATGTACCCTTTAGCAAGTTTCCCCAAATAGTAACTACTTGCAAAACTATAGTATAATATCACAACCAGGATACTGACATTGACATAATCCACCAATTTTGTTCAGAGTTCCCCAATTTTACTTGTACTCATTTTTCTCTCTCTCTCTCTCTCTCTCTCTCTCTCTGTGTGTGTGTGTGTGTGTGTGTGTGTGTTTTGCTCTATGCAATTTTATCACATGTGTAGGTTCATGGACCCACCAACACAGTCAAGAGACCATACTGGTGTTTTCCACTTATTATATCATGAGGATTTCCTCATATTCTTAAAAAATGGGCAAGGTAAAGCGTGAGTAAAATATTTAAGACGTGTAGTGAGGCAAGTCATTGAGTCCTATTCACATGACCTTGGAATGCGATTTTGCATTAGTGTCTGCTGCCCACTTCCTTCCAAAAAAGGGAGGTATTTTATGAAGACCCAACAAAGGAGAGGTTAGTATAATTTGCCCAGCCTTTCCACCTAGGCTCCTAAATTGTAAGTTTCCTCTTCCTCCCTCAGACCTCCCCTCAGAAGTAGATTCAGAGCCCCCAAACTCCAGACTAATTGGAATTGTCCTGCTCTCTTGAGCTCGTTCTATCTGAGGCCCATCGGACAGTAAATTGAGTACTAGTTAGTACTCAGTAGGAGGGGCTCGAGGTAAACTGAGAGGGTCAACAGCATTGACAAAGGGCTGCAGTAACAAAGGGTCCTTTCAGGCTATACATAACCAGTCTCAGAAGGTTGAAGCCTCTTTCTAGAGAAGAGGGCGTGCTGGGCCACCACTCAGACCTGAGCACCACGGATCCCACCCTGCTGCCTTATTTAAACCTAGACCTACAGTGACCCGCTCTATTGATGAAAGGGGGCCAGAACTCACCAGGGTCAGAATTAAAGAGTCACGATCAGTTCTCTTTTCAAATGCAATCACCAAAACTTTTAGATTTTTTTTAAAGGTTTTTATTTTCTGGTTGATTATAGCAGTGCCACATGCCTCTCTATGTTGTAATAAAGCAGTATGCTTTTAAAGGACATACTACTACTTTTACTTACTGAGTTACTTTAATGCATTTGAGTCTTTTTTTTTCCTTTTCATGCCTTATTAAATGGCCACACATGATGCTCCAGAGAGCTACATACAGCTTTAGGCCACACGCTCATCTCCCCTGCTCTGGACTCTGTTCTCTTTGCTTTTTCTTATAGTGTGAATCTGGCTTCTTCCCAACTTTGGACTCCCAGGAGAAAATTATCCTCCTAGATAACAGTTGAGAAAATGAGTTTGGGGAGGGCAGGAAGGTGTTTAATGGTTCACAGCTCAAGAAGAAGATGAAAGAGGGGAAGATCACCCACCTTTGCTCTCAGAGTGAGGCTCCTCTAACTCATCAAATGGGTGCTGGGACAGGAAGGCCTGAGCTGACTCCAGCACAGAGTAGATATAGGGGCCCCGAGACTTGACATCTTCCATAAAGGCCTGTGAAGTTAGCAACGTGGTCAGTGGGGAAGGAAAGTCTTTCAATTGCTTTGAAATCCATCCTGCAATCGACAATCTTTCTTCTCCTCAGTGCAGCTTGATCCTTTGGCGTTATCCTGTATCCTTGGGCTGCTCAGACTAAAGAGGAGCAGTCTTCTCCTTCGGCAGAAGAATAACTCTGACACTGGAAGGTCTATTTACTCTGAAATGGGTCTGTCTATGCCACAAGGTAGAGTGAAATGTGGGGATTTGGTGCTGGGAATCTTGGCTCTCTGGAAGACTCAGAAAGTCCTCTGTGAGGGGCTTAGACAAATCAAAGCCAGGATGGGCAAGATTTATATTAAAATTTTAATAAGTTTTTTTGTTGAAATATACACTAATAAGAGTATACAAATCAAAAGTGTACAGCTCAATGAATTCCCATAAAGTGATTCAATCTCTGTAACCAGTACTGAGATAAAGAAACAGAACTCCACCAGCATCCTGGAAGGCTCCCTCATAACCCCTTCTGGTCACTCTCTCATTCCCCCTCCCCCAAGGTAACCACTATCCTGACTTGTAACACCACCGATTAATTTTACCCATTTTTGAACTTTATATAAATGGAATCAAACAGTGTGTGCTCTTGTTTGTATTTGGCTCTTTTTTCACTCAGTATATTGTCTTTAAGATGTATCCACGCTGTGGCACACATTTATAGTTTATTTTCTTGTTGTATGGTATTTCGTTCTGTATTCATCTTTTAAATTGAGATATAAATGATATATAACATTGCATAAGTTTAAGGTGCACAATATACTGATTTCAAACATTTATGTAATATGATTGCCATTAGCTAACACCTCTGTCACATCACATAATTATCATTCCTTCTGGTGCATTCTGGATTCATTTTAAGAAGCATGTTATTTTCTGATTATAGAGGTAAAATATGTCACAGAAATCTTAGAAATCTCAGAAAAGTATGAAGAAGAAAATTTTAAAAACTCTGATTTCATCACTTGGATTTAACCATTGTGAAGATTTTGATACAGTTTCTTCTTCTGTTTGTATACATGTGTATACATACATACATACATATCTATATCGATTTTTATACAGTTAAGATCCACCGGTATATAGTTTTGGATCCTGTGTTTTTTCACTTAATATTATATTATGTTCATTTTCCCATGTCCCCATTACAAATCAGGGAAGAATTTTAAGGGAGGTTAATATTTGATGTGAAGAATAGAGGGGAAAGATTTGACTTATTCTCTGGAGTACTATCCACAGACCAGTAGGACTGTACACAGCTTCCTGTGACTTTAAGCATCTAAGCAGAAACTGGGCATCCATCAGTCAGGGTGTTGCAGAAGAGATCCCTTCCCGATGGAGAGGCTACACACCACGGCCTCTGTAACTCTAACCTACCGCATGCGTCTCCTTCTCCTGTTGCACCAGGGCCACATCCCCTTGTAGGGGCAGCTGAGCTGACAATTCCTCATCCTTTTGGCTGAGCCAGTCAATAATCTCTTGGAGAGGGAGCTGAAGCTTTCCACTGTGATCTGAGAAGGCCTCTAGGCGGGCGCTGCACACAATGGTAAGACCAGTGATTTCCAATCCTCTTGTTAAGTTGCAAAACATTTTTCCCCAACAAATACATATGTGGAACCTTAATATATAAACAGATGAAAGAGGTGTTGCTCTGATCAAAGTGGGAGGAGGCCCGGAGCCCTCCCTCTGACCCACCCACAAAGGCTCCCAAGGCACCTCCAGAGGGAGTACGGTACCAAAACACTTGGCAGACGTCAGTTAATTCAGTTGAGTGTTCAGCATCACGCTGAGAAGGGTAGTGAACTGAGCAAGGCCATTAGAGGTGACAGCTGTCTGGCTGCCCTGTTGTCCTAGAGGACCTCAAGTCATGCCAAGCTGCTCACCCTCAGAGGCTTCTTGGAGGCTGCCTTCTGAGCAGAAGCGGATGAAGTAGGTGGAAAGGGCGTGTCAGGTGGCTGAGTTTGGGCACGCACGTGTGTGAGGCTGCATACAAATACAAGCAGCCCAGGGGTCCCAAAGGATGAGGACAACATAGGCTAGAAGTTGGACATATGGAAGGAGGAAAATGGGTACCGCATAATCACTTTTGCTTGCCTTCCCCCACAAATGAGCCATGAGCTGAGGTCCAAGTGGTAGGAAGCCAGAGGCCGGCCCAGGCTGTGTGCATACATCGAGCCCATTCCCCTCAGCCGACAGTGCTAACTAGTCATTGCATCCCTACCGCCTGGGCCAAGCCTTTTACCTCCATTTTTGCTTCCACTAATTCTCAGAGCAACCTCGTGAGGTAGGCACTGCTATTACCCAGAGAGGTTAAGTAATTTGTCCAAGGTCACACAGTTAAGTCACTGGTACAGTGATGATTTGAACTCAGGTTTGTCTGATTCCAGAGCCTGCATTCTTTCAACTTCTCCACACTCTTCATCCCCGCCAGAACCCACCAGAAGCCAGGAGCTTGGTCTTTGATGATAGGGAATAGAGAGGAAAAGTGTGTGGAGGGGGTGGGGGTGGCAGGGGTTATAGAGAAGGGTAGAGGAAAGAGGAACAACTGATACAGAAATTGCCTTCAGGCTCTTACTGATTCGCCCTTAGTTTGGGGAGGCATGGGTGGGTGATAAGCAACAGACAGGAATAGAGGGATAAAAAGATGGGAAAGAGAGTAGATGAGATCTACCAAGATGGAGGACAGTTATGAGACGAAGAGGGGGAGGCAGTAAGCATATCCTCCATTTATACATCTGAACTTATACATTTAAGTTCAGAAAGCATTTTCATATGTTATTTGAGTCCTCACAACAACACTGGGAGATAGTTAGGACAACTCTTATTCTTCTACTCATTTTTTTTCCCTTAAAAAACTCCAAACAAGTGGAAGCTAAAATCCAGAGATTACTCAAACCAATTATGCAAGGTGACACAGCTATTCAAGACTGAGGTTCAAATCCAAGTCTCCTGACTTCTGACCCAGTGTTCTTCCCCCAGTGCCAGAGAAGGAAAAGGAGGAGAAACAGAGGGTGAGGCTGACGAGAAGGCTGAGAAAAGGATGATGGGCTACAGCAGCAAGAGGAGCGCCACACCGTCCCAGACAACTCCCTAAAGCCCCTGTTTCGAGGGGCCAGGCCTTACCGGAGGCTGTGCGACTTCTTTTTGATTTCATTCCAACACAGATTCATGGCTGGTGGTTCCAGGGGTCCAGCGGCACCAACAGGCCCGTTGAATAGCTTTGGGCTTAGGTAGGGCACCCCAGCACCATCGTGAGGAGGCGCAGGGGTGGGGGCAGCAGCTCTAACCTGGACAGAAACACAGACACCTCTGTGATCCCTGGAGTGTGCCACACCCTGGTGTGCACCAAGCGAAGCGTGGGACAAGTGTGAACAGAGGGAGAGAAGGGCTGGTTCTGGGGTGTGTTCAGGAGTGGGGGGTGAGAGGAAGGATGACTCCACGACTCTGTCCATGGCAAGGTCCTCTCTTGGGACAGGTCGGTCACTTTTAACTGCTGACTCCTATCATTATCACTCTTATTATTGCCAATTTTGCCAGGACTACTGCCCAGATGGGACCCTGGAAGTATCTGTGTTAGATAAGAGCTGCTCAGAATTGCCCGAACACAGGCAACCATGGCATTCAAGGTGAGCTGCAGCTCTTACTTCAGTGTCCCACAGTTTAGCCAACCTTCTAGAAAAGAAAGCTGAAGGGCTGTCCCACAAAGTTCCAGAGAGAGAGAAAGAGAGAGAGAGAGCAGCCAGAGAGAGCCATCAGTAGTAGATGTCCTACTTCCAAGTGAATCTAGGCCTTGGTGCCCCCTCTTCCTCTTCCCCGCTCACATTTCCCGCCACAGTCAGGAAGGCTGGAAAGAGTCCTAAAGAGCACTGTTCATCTTCCATGGGTTGAGAAAGGGCTAAAGTAGCATCTTGGGTCCTGATCCAAAGGACTCTGACCAGAGTCGACAGCTAAGAGGACCAGCCGTGGAGCCTGCCAAAGTCTCGCCTTGGGCCGTCAAGTTCAGAGCCCGTCACTTGCTCACCTTGTAGGGTATTGTGGGGTTTGGGGGAGTGTGGGTTGTGCCAAGTAGCCCTTCAGGAGTTAGCTACCTTCAACGCAGTGCCAGACCTGCGCAGCCAGGGGCAGAAGGGGGTGGAGAGCAGGGGAGTGTGGAGAGCAGGGGAGTGTGGAGAGGAAATCTCAGCCTCGGGAAACCCACCTGCCTGCCTGCCTGTCTACCTCCTCACCTTCTGTGGAAAGCACACGGTCCTGGTGGCTGAACCTCCTCTTGTCTCGCCTTGCCCCCAAACCATACCTCCTCCCCACACAAGACTCTCGGGAAGTTGGGAAACCAATCATCCCATTCAAACCACAGCTCGAAGTGCTTAACACATAGTAGGTGCTGAATAAGTATCTGCTGATAAAATTAATGATGCCCCATCTATAGAATAAAAAATATTCAAGATTTAAAAAAGAGCCCACAGCTCGCAGCCGCACACGGAAGGAGAAGCGGGAGAGCAGCCAGGCTCTGGGGCAAAGCTCTGAGTTCAGTTGCCTTGCGTCCCCGGGAGCGGACCCTACCTGTGCCGCCTGGCGACCCAGTTGCAGGATTGGACAGCTCCATGATGATCCTTCCACACAAATCTGGACCCAGTGCCCGGTGAGCTAAAGGCGGAGTCCCGACAGGCTCTGAGCAGGCTCCCTCAGGGAGGGTGGGCAAAGCTGAGGCAGGCCAGGAGGCGGGATCTGTCACCCTGTTTGTTTACTGACCCCCCAGGAATCCAGAGGGGGCGGCTATGTCAGGACTCCAGACGGTGAATCAGGGCTTTGTCCCTGGGGAATTCCGGCTCACTCCCAACTGGGCCCGCCACACCGGGGCCAGGAGGGCCCTCCCAGACTGGCAAGGATGGTGAGAGTGGGACTGAGCATTCCATGGTGCTGAGGAGGGGCACGAAGAGGGGAGCTTCTGTTGATTTATGTTCCCTTTCCCTGGAAGACACAAAGGACTCACTCTGCCTCCACCCCCACCCCCTGAGGTGAAGGAAAGGATCAGACTGCTTTGGTGACAAACCTCTGGTAAGCAAGTTCCCCAAGGTCTGGAAGGACAATGAGCTTGGTGAGAAGCCTTGTCCTTGACTAAGGAAGCGTCCTCAGAGGCAGTGAGAGATGTGTGTGGCACACCTGGGGACAGAGCTGTGGTTGGGAAGGTGGGCAGCAGAAGACGGACCCAAGCCCACAGTGAAAATGAGAGAAGAGGGAGAGCCTCGTCCCCACACACCTCCCCCTGCACTCTAAGGCCAGGGGGAGATGGATGGTCAATGGGCAACCCCCCCTGGACTTTTGCAGGGTGGGGAGAGGGCAAGAGGGAACCCAGAAACTCCATGCAGGGATCCAGTGCCAGGGAGGCTCCTGTGCCCTGCCTGTGCTGTCCTAGGTCTCTGGCCTGAGGGGCAGGGCGCCTTCTGGAGGTGGCCACTCTTCTCCTTTGCCAGCAGACTTGGCTGGAGAAAGGTTAACATTCCCAAGCTGGGCCCCCACCCCTCAGCACTGAGGCAAAACACTTCATTTTGACCAAAAAGGGTTCTGTTCCAATCCTCATTTATCTCCCACAGAGTCTTCTGGGCTTTCCACAGTTCCACATTGTTTCCATGCTGAGGCCCACCTACAGGAATAGTTAGAGCAGCTGCCTGACCCTTTCTGGGGCTACGGGGTAGAGCCTTGCGGGGCGGATGGGGGATGGCAGGGGACAGCCGGCCAAGAGCAGGGAGTGGCTCTAGCTCTGGGTCGCAGCTTGGCTTATGCTGGGATAATTGGTCCCAAGCCAGTCTCACAGAGTTCCCCAGACTGGGAATGCCCCAGAGTTAGAAATGGCCTCTTGTGATCCAGCCACAACCTAGTTGTCTGGTTCTGATGGAAGCGCCCACGATGAGCTGGGCTCCACCCATGTTAGCCTTTCATTCCCTCCAGCCTCCTTCTCAGTTTCCTATGCCCCCATTTGGCTCCTTTACCATGCTCCCTCACCCTGTTCTCCCCTCCGAGTTCCCCCTAATAATCACAAGTCCCCTGTGGCAGAGCCAGGCACAGAATAGGCAAATAATGAATAATCATAGTTTTCTTTCCCTATCAATAGCCTTCTACTTCTGGCTTTTGTGGCCAGGATGTTTGCTTCTCACTCCCCACTCCCCATAGGGCTCTCTCCTTATCTCTTGAAACTTTAAGACAAAGTCAGAGCCATAGAAAAGGAAGAGAAGAAAGTAGACAGTGACTGAGGAGAGGGCTTGGTCTCACCATTCTCTGTCACAAAATGAAGCCCTCAGGTCCCGTTGCCAGATGGCGATGTTTGGAGGGGGTGGGCAATGAGCAGGGCAAGGCTTATGGAAGGACCCATGCTTCTCAATCCCTCAACCCTCTGAAAGTCCCAGTCTGGGGAAAGGGTAGGTGCACAGGGGGACTCTCAGTTGACACTGACTTTGAGAATATGTTACAAGCAGCAAATTCTCTCTGGCTAGACATGTGAAAACAGCTTGGGAGGACCTGGGTCTTATGCCTCTCTGGACCTGACTTTCCCTCATTATTCTCCCCCAAATGGGCTCCCCAGCACCTACATTCTCCATCCATGCCACCTCTCCATCCGTGTCTCTCTCTTCCTCCTCCCTGTATATTCAGCTGCAAAAGTGACTCAGCGCCGCAGCCCATCTGTGAGACACTAAGAAACATAGTACTTTCACACACTCCTGTGGCCTCTGGACCCCAAAGCATTGTAGGGCAAGCCAAAGTATGCTGATACTTCTCTCTCTTGTCTAGTCAGCTTTCCCTTGGACCTCCCTCATTGTCAGGAAAGGGGGCTGCCCTCTTGGGATTACTGCCTCTCACACACACTCTGACCACCTAGAACATATGCAGGTGGGCACACGCAGCACCACCACTCCACTTCTATGGGAGGAGAGAGACAGGAGAGGCCAGTATGAAACTCAGGGGAGCCTTAGTGGGGTTAACCCACTGCGAGTAAGACTAGGGACTTGAGAAGAAGAGCCAATGGAAGGAGAGGGAATATTCTGCAGGTGTGGAATATGAGGTAAGCCACAGAGAAGTCAAGACAAAGGAAGGTCCTGTCTTGTCCTTGGCTATACCCTGAAGGATCATGCTTTTCTGGGACCTCCCTTGGGAGGTTAACATAAAACCAGCCCCCTCAGCCATTGTGGGCCCTTTGGCTTGTCCAGCTCAACACACTTCCTTTGCCCCATGTTCCCACCCCCATAAAAGGCCTCATGAGTGAAAAGGATGGGCCAAAGGAGACCCCGTGCTGTCCAAGAGGTTTCATGTATATGGACAGAACCCCTGAGCCTTAGGAAGCATGGATACCCACAAGATCACACACAGACCCTGTGTCCACTGTTTGCTCTCGGCCTCTTACCTGAGGCTGGGGGCAGGTGCTTCGGAGGCTGCTGCTGTGATGGAAGTGGTCAGCTGCCCGCCACTCATGACATCGTGGGAGGGTGTAAGGGCATCCCTGCATGACCATAGGTTGCATCAGAACTGAGGCTCATGGGGAGGTAAGGATAGGCAGTGCACCAACTGTTGAGCATAAGCACCTGGAAGAGTAACAAGGAGAAATTTAGAGTCAAGATCTAGAAAAGGACTGCAAATCCACCACTTCCTTAGAGGTGCCTTGACCAGTTATGTAAATAAGTATTCAAAGCTTACTGACCTATCCAATAGTTTTTCTCAGGCTATCATGTACCATAAAAATTTGATTTAATTATTTATCAAGGAAGTATTTATTGTTTCTCTATTGTGCTTCGTGCTAGAGACACAAAGATGATATGCTGAGATTTCACTGCCTGGGGATGGGGTGTGGGAGATGGAGGGGGGCAGTCATATAAGCTGATAATGATAATAAAACACTTATGTGGCAAATGCTATAATCGAGTTTTGACCAAAAGGCTAGGGGAGCACAGAGTGGGGAACAACTAACTCTATCTGAGATTTCAGAGAGACTGCATTTGAGATGAGTCTTGAAGGACTCAGTAGATGTTTGCCTGTGCAGAGAAGGGAAGAAAGGGAGAAATGCATTCGCAGCAGAGGGACCCACCTGTGCAAAGGAGGATGTCACAAAAAAAGCACAGCATGTTGAGAGAACAGTAAGTTCAGTATGGCTGGAGTTTGCGAGGCACAGAGATGAAAAAGACATGGTGCCTGTCCCTGAGGAGTTCACATACGGAGAGAACAGACATGGGGAAAATCAAGCCATAAAGTGTTACTTGCATTAATTGTAGAAGTATTTATGGGTTGTAGTGAAGGGATGGATGAGGTGAGTTCTACCTGGTCATGTCAGGAAAAGCCTCCTTAGAGGAAATATACTTGAAGTGAGTCATAAAAGAGAAATCAGATTGCCATTAAGCAGAGAAGATAAAACAAAAAAGAACATTCCAAACAGCACAAAAATAAAATGTATGGTGTGACCAGAGTACAAGGTAGGTGCTTTGTGGGGAGTAGCAGGTGAGGCTGTGGCCAGATTGGGTCATGCCTTGAATGATAAGCAGAAGATTCTAAGGCTTCATCTTGTAGACAATAGGAAAGCACTGAAGACTTTAAGCAGGGGAGTGACATGACTAGATTTGCATTTTAGAAAGAGCCCTCTGGCTACCTTGTGGAGAGATACTCTTGGGCAAAAACCCATTGAGGAGCTGTCAAAATAGGCAGGCAGTTGCAGTGAGGAGGGAGCAGAGGACATGGCTTTGAGTTACATTGAAGAGATAAAACACTGGGCTCGGTGATCACTTGGAGGTGAAGGGTGAGAGAGGTGAAGGAGTCAAAGGTTTTTAATTTGGGAGCTGGGTGGATAATGCTGCCAACAGCAGGAAGGGAAAGACAAGAGAAGAAGCAAATTTGATGTGGCGGGGGCGGGTGAAAGCAGTATTCTGTAATAAACTATTCTTTAGACATGTTCAGCTTTTGATGTCAAGAGCTAAGCTTAGAAAAGACATGAATGAAAAAGTTAAATGTACAGACCAACTGACAGTTTAGTGAATGTACACAAGTGTGATGAGGATGGGTGGCTAAAACAGTGCTTGCAGATGATAAAAGTGATATCTTTTAGTGCTGGGCAAAGATGTGCCAACTTTGATCTACTGGGCAGGAAGTGAACATCTTTGATTCCTGATCCTGATGATTAAATAGCCACCATTTTTAGTCTCTATTTCAGTGGTTCCCAACATTTTACATATAAGGGTCTCTTCCTAAAATAAAAAAATCTCACTTCACCCACTCACACCTACATAGTAGCTGTACTTTTAGCACTTACAGAGTGAGAGAAATCCTTATACATTTAAAGATCTGTGGACTCCTCACATTAAGTACCCTTCCCTCCTCCTCATGGGTCTATGGTCCAAAGATTGGGACTATTACAGATCACGAAGGTGCAAGAATTTATTGTCTGAAGGACACTTTATTGTAGTCAAAGTCCCTAGAGATCACACAGCTACATCGTTCCTCATCCCCAAAGAGATTGCCCTAAAGAATGGTTGAAAAGGTGGCTCCCCTCTGATCCAACACCAACATAAAAGAATTAATCACTCAGATCAAAAATGAAGTACTGCTATGGACATACGGTAAGTATGATGGCTACAAAAGTCTTGCTTTCAGACCTCTTTTTACATTAATATTTTTTATACAAGTAATGCATGTTCTTTATAGAAAAACTGGAAAATATAAAAAAACATAACTGAAACTAAAAATAACCTATAATACTAGTATCCAGAGATAACCATTACTAACAGGTGTGAATCTTTATGGTAGTTTTCCTGTGAAAAATATATACTTACACTTTGGAAATAAAATTGTCATCATATTATTTATATATTCATTATATATTTATAATTTTGTATCATGCTTTTTTATTTGCCTTTTATATCATGATCAGTTTAGAATTTCACTAACTATTCCTCTAAAAGATGATTTCTAATGGCTGCAAAGCTGTTACAGTGCTATGGTTGAGGCCATGGGTTTTGGCATCAGACAGACCTAGGGTCAAACCCACACTATTCAACTTAATATCAGTGTGGCCTGAGACAAGTTAACCTTTCTGAGCTTCAGTGTCCTCATCTGTAAAATGGGGATGACTGCCCTCGTAGACTACTTCTAACGATTAAAATTAATAATGTATTTAAATAACTTACCGCAGTGTCTGGCAATGGCACACTGTTCAATAAATGTTAGCTGTAATCATTGTTGTATACTATCCCACTGAATGGATATACCATAATTTAACAATTTAACATGTCACACTGCAATGAACAGCCTTGTGCATATTTGTGATTCTTTCCGTAGGATAATTTCCTAGAAGGGAAAACTCCTGGATCAAAGGGCATGAACCATTTTCAGACTTGTAATACATACTTCCTTTTTTTAAAATTTATTTACTTTATTATTGGCTGTGTTGGGTCGTCGGTGCTGCACGCGGGCTTTCTCTAGCTGCGGCGAGCAGGGGCTACTCTTTGTTACAGTGTGCCAGCTTCTCATTGTGGTGGCTTCTTTTGTTGTGGGGCACAGGCTCTAGGCACGCGGGCTTCAGTAGCTGTGGCGCATGGGCTCTAGAGCGCAGGCTCTGTAGTTGTGGCGCAAAGGCTTAGTTGCTCCGCGGCATGTGGGATCTTCCTGGACCAGGGATAGAACCCGTGTCCCCTGAGTTGGCAGGCAGATTCTTAAACACTGTGCCACCAGGGAAGTCCCAGACTTGTAATACATACTTCTAAATTGCCCTAGAAAAAAGTTAGATCACTTTGTACTACCCCCAACGTATGAGAGAGCCAGTTTCCCAGCACACTTGCCGGCAGTTAGTATTCTTATTTTTAAAATATCTTTGCCAATTTTGTAAGTGAAGATGGCATCTTGAGGATTACTTTGCATCCTTAATTACTAGAAATGCTTAAATTTTTCCTTACATTTTTAGTGGCCAGTTGTAGTTCTTCTTTCATAAACTATCCTTTTTTCTCTTTTGAGGTTCACCTCTCTACAGATTAAATTCCTTCCTTCCTATTCTCCTCTACTGACCTGATGTCAGTTTGATGCTTCACAAAATAAAAATAAAACAAATCCAGGAATCAGGGAATTCAGATCTTCTAATCCCAACACAGGCCAAAAAGGGATAAACTCTTCCTAGTACTAGCGTGACTACCTTCTGTTATGTTCAGACTTTGCCACTGATTGTGACAAGTCATTTCACCTCTCCAGACCTTGGTTTGCTAAAATGTTAATGTTTAACAGTTGCCACACATCAAAATGCTAACATTTGCTGTATTTGTAGGGCATGCTTTTGTAGCCTGCTGTACTGTCTTTCTTGATCCTCAATGGACCTGGTAAGGTTGGCCCAGCCAGAATTATGATCCCATCTGACAGATGAAGATGCTGAGACACAAGTGAACCTGGACCTCCTGACTCTTGGCCAGTGCTCCTTGTTCTACATAAAGATTCTTCTTTCTGCCTCTTTATTTATCTCCATCCTGTCCCAATTACTACCTGTACATACTGATTGTTCTCTTCCTATTCCTCCTTTTAACTTGCAGAGTCTGTGAGGAATTGGAGATGAATCTGACTTGGTACCCAAAAGGTCGAGTGTGGGAAATAAGACATATAAACAAGTATCACAGGGGAGAAATGATTCATACCTTATGTGGGGCACAGAAATCATACTCTGAGAAGTCACAGAGCAGGAACTGTTCATTTCAAGCTGGAGGGATACAGGATATATTTATGGATGTTTTTGAGCTAAGGTGAGAGAGAAGCTTTGGATGCATGAAGTAGTATGGAGGATGCTTTTGCAGTGGAACCAACTCGTCTGTGCTCTCCCCTAGGGATCCTGCTGGATACCAAGCTGTGGCTTTTTCCCAATAGGAATACTCTTTTCCTAGTTCTCAAAGCCATATGCAGGCCCTTCTGGGAGGATTCAGGGAGGAGACATTGTTTAACTTAGGCAGAGATAAAAGCTTTAAATATATGTGGAATACCAGGATTTCAGCATGAAAGCAAGTTTGTTGGCTGGTGGAGGACAAGATTCATGCCCAGTATTTATTTCTACCTCATGTATTTTTAACACAGAGCCAGGCACAGAGCAGGCACTCGGTGAATGTTTTCTGACTTGATTTTCTTAATTAAAGTATAGTTGATTTACAACATTATATTAGTTTCAGGTGTACAACATAGTGATTTAGTATTTTTATAGATTATACTCCATTTAAAGTTACTATAAACTAATGGCTGTATTCCCTGTGCTGTACAATATATATCCTTGTTGCTTAATTATTTTATGTGTAGACAAATACTCTATGTTATCACTTATATGTGGAATCTAAAAAATAAAACAAACAAGTGTATATAACAAAAAGAAAACAGACTCACAGATATAGAGAACAAACTAGTGGCTACCAGTGGGGAAAGGGAATCAGGAAGAGGTGAGATAGGGGTATGGGATTAAGAGACAAAAACTAACTAACTTGATCTACTGAATTGAACTCCAAACTGGTGAGTGTACAGATCCTCAACTTTGTAGGTACAAATTCCAAGGGGCATGAAGAGAAAGGCTTTGGATATACACATTTCTTGCATTTGTGTGAAATGATGTATACAGAACGTTAGCATTTGAAGCAAGGCTTGAAATGGCAAAAAAACTGCAACAACCTAATTGTCCATTACTAAGGACTTGTTAAATAAATAATGGTGTATCCATACAATGGAACTCTGTACAGCTGTTAAAAACAGAATTAAGAACTATTTATGTGCCAATATAGAATGATCTCTTAAGATATATTTTTAAGTAAACAGGAAACAAGAAAAAAAGTGGTTAGTTTACATTAGTTTTTAAAAAAGGAAAATATGTGCTTATATATGCAATAAAATATCTTTGAAAGTATAGAAAAGAACCCGTTAACATTGATTGCCTTTGGAGAATGGCGTCAAGTGGCTACTAGACAGAGGTGGGAGAATTCCTTCCATTCCTTTGGGATTTTTCCTTATTTTCTCTCTTTCTAAAACTGAGAAATATAACTTACAAAAAAGTGCATGAAATATATGTGTAAAATATATTGAATTATTACAAAGTAAATCCCCATATAATCATGACTTGGGTTGAGAAATAGAATAATTACTCACACCCACAAAAGCCCCATGTCACCAATAGGAGATATAATTTTTACTGAATATCTTTTTGTACCTTTTGTATTTGGAGCTGTGTGAGTATATTAGCTATTTAACGGCTATGCTCTCCCTCCCTCCCCACTCCTCAACAAAGTGCCATGGACATCTTCAATTGTTTTATGGAAAGGTAGGTGTAGCAGCTTTTCCACAGTCAAATAAATAATAACAGTTAAAATTTACTGTATTCCGGGCTTCCCTGGTGGCGCAGTGGTTGAGATTCCACCTGCCGATGCAGGGGACACGGGTTCGTGCCCTGGTCCGGGAAGATCCCACATGCCACGGAGCGGCTGGGCCCGTGAGCCATGGCCGCCAAGCCTGCGCGTCCGGAGCCTGTGCTCCGCAGCGGGAGAGGCCACAACAGTGAGAGGCCCGTGTACCGCAAAAAAAAAAAAAAAAAAAAAAAAAAAATTACTGTATTCCATGTTTTACATATATTAACTAATCAGTCTACATACATCAAGCATTGAATCCTCAGGACAATCCTATGAAGTAGTTACTACTGTTGTCTGCATTGTGCAGGTAAGAACACGGAGGCACACAGGCAGTAAGTAACTTGTTCAAAGTGATATTGTGACTATGAGGTGAGGAACTGGGATTTACATCCAGGCTGGTGTGTCGCAGAATACAAGTTCTTCACTGCTACACTATTCTGCATCTGTAAATTCTAGAACCCAGGCTCTGAGGCACTGTGGTCACTGACACTTAGAAAGTAGGGAAGATTCTTGGCTATGGGCCACCAGGTGGGAGCCCAAGGGCTGACTCAGACATGCCACTACCCAGGCAAAGACACAAGCAATTAAGAATGGACAGGATGCAGTGGGTCTGGGATATCACCCAGCTGGCAAATCCTACAGAGCATTTAAATGAACTTCCAAGGACATCTGGGAAGTAAAATGCTAGTCAACTCTCCCAGTCTGACCTCAGAGCTTTCCCAGTGCCTTAGCGCTCAGTAAATGTTTTTTGAAGAAATGAATAAGCTCTTTCCACCTATAAACTGGAGAAGTTTAGGAAACTACCCTACAGAAATACTTGCAGAAGTGGACAAGGGTGTCTGCTACAGTATTGTTTGCAATAGCAAAACTGCAATTGACTCAAATCTCCATCATCAAGGGACTGGTTAAGTGGATTGTGTCGGAGAGGTGGCACCACATAGCAGTGTAGAGTGTGGGCTCTGAGCCAGCACACTAGGGTTTGCATCCTGGCTCCAAGACCTAACAGCACAGGTTTGGACAAGCTCCCTGACTTCATGCTTCAGTCCCTGCATCTGTAAAAAAGGGGATAATGAAAAGACGTACTTCATAGCCTTGTTGTAAGGAGTTAATTCATAGTTTCTGACATCTAGTAAGTGCTCAAATCTTTTCTATTATTGCAGCCACTCATGCCATGGAATAGTATGTAGCTGTTAAAAAGAAAGAGGTAGATCTGTACTCACTGATTTGAACAGATGCTGAAGATATATATTTTAGGTTAAAAAAAAAGTGTCAGAATGAACATGTCTGGTATAACTCCAGTTTTGTAAAAAACCTTCTTTCTGTGTATGCACAGAAAGAAAGCCTACAAGGATACACAAAACTGTTCAGTGTGGGCTTCCCTGGTGGTGCAGTGGTTGAGAGTCCACCTGCCAATGCAGGGGATGTGGGTTTGTGCCCCGGTCCGGGAGGATCCCACATGCCATGGAGTGGCTGGGCCCGTGAGCCATGGCCACTGGGCCTGTGCATCTGGAGCCTGTGCTCCGCAACAGGAGAGGCCACAACAGTGAGAGGCCCGCGTACGGCAAAAAAAAAAAAAAAAAAAAAAAAAAAACGAACTGTTCAGCGACATTGCTTCTGGAGAGTTGTATGAAGGGGACCCTCATTTTGACTTTATACACTTTGTGTGTGTGTACATATATTATATATATATATATATAATTTTTACAACAATCATTTATTATTCTTGGAAGAAAATAAATAAGGAAGACTTCTAAATCATGAGAGGCTCAGAAAAGAACAGGGAAGTGAAAAGAAGACCCCTTCCTGTGAGCTACAGATTCCTCTCTCCAGTCCAAGGTGACATTGCATGATGGCCCTCCCTCTCACAGCACTGCCTTTCTACCTGACAGCATGGCACTAAGAGACGAGACACACATTTCATTTGTACCAAACTTTGTTATGTGTTCCTAAAATAATTCCTGCAATGTAGCCAAAAACCAAAGTTCTGCTTCAGATGCTCTCACTAATGAATAACTCATGGGAACACAGATTGTCAAGCTGGTAGGGACCTTAGAGCTTATTTAGGCCAACTCCTTCATTTACAAATGGAAACAATGAAATGTGTTCCTGAGAAGGTAGATGTCAAGTAATTTTGAGAAATAATTTTTTTTCCAGTGGGAAGGAAGATCAGAGATGCATCCTCATGAGGAGAATTGTATTATAAGAACCAATTAATAAACAAACTTATGGTTACCAAAGGGGAAAGGCGGGGAGGAGGGATAAACTAGGAGTTTGGGATTAACATATAGATAAACAACAAGGACCTACTGTATAGCATAGGGAACTATACTCAACATCTTGTAATAAACCATAATGGAAAAGAAGATGTATGTGTGTGTGTGTGTTTATAACATAATCACTATGCTGTACACCTGAAACTAACACAACGTTGTCAATCAACTATACTCCAATAAAAAAAAGAAAACCAAATGAAATAAAAGATATAGGAATTGGAAAGGGAAAAAGAAAGAACCAATTAATGCAATACATCTAAAACCTTTATACACTACTGGTGGGGGTATAAGTTAGAAAACCATTTTGAAGAGCAATCTGACAATATCTCCCAAAAGTGAAAAATTCTCATACCCTGCAACAGGACAATTCCCTCCTAGATATATACCCAATAGCAATAGTCACATAAGAATATCTACACAGGAATGATCACAGTAGCCCTAACTGTGAGCCAGAAACTGGAAACAGCCTAAATGTCCATCAGTTACAGAATGGATAAATAAATCATGGCATATTCATTAAATGGAATGCTATACAATAGTGAAAAATGAATGAACTAGAGTCACATATCACAATGTGGATGAGTTTCACAAATATAACATTGAATAGAAAAAAAAATTGGAAAAGAATACATACCATTGATATACATTTTAAAAACACATAAAGCAGTGGCATATGCTGCTTAAAGACCCATACATATGTAGTAAAAGTATAAATAGATGCATGAGAATAATAAATGCCAAATCCAAAAAGTGGTTACTTTGGAGGGAGGAAAGGAGGAATTTTGATCACAGAAGGATAGAGGGTTTCAAGTTTACTGGAGATGTTTTTTTCTTAAGCTGGGTGGTGGATAATCTGATTTTCATTATATTATTCTTTATACCTCTTTGAATGTCTAAAAATTTTCATAGCATATTGTTTAAAAGTATGCAACAAATCCCAGGCTGAAAGGGAAATTCAGAATTTTCGGATATAACAAAATAACTAAAGAAATGTATAAGATACAAACATCTCACTCAACATGACAGGATTATTCCTTCAACCTGCTTCATTTTCCTGGGACTAGTTTAACAGGAGGGAACCTGCTAGAGGAGCAGCAAATGGGCACAGGGGGACTAAGAATTAGGAGATAAGGGTTCCATTCTCTCAAGTACTCAGAAAGAACAATTTCATTAACCTCTCATTCTTTCACACTTAAAAATGTGGTGCTGGATTAGATTATTTTAAAGATTTTTCTATATGTCAATTTCTTCCAGGATTTTTTTGAGCAGCAATTTCTAAAACTGTGTGTGCAAGATACAAACATTTTTTCCATGTAGAAAAGAGTTCCCTGGTCAAATCTGTTTGTGATATACTGGGTAAAACAGAATTAAACAGATTTCTTTACAGCAGTATTTCTCAGAGCCTTTAACACATTTATATATATTATGACTCTTCAAGAGGATAATTCAGTTACGAAGCATTTTCAAAAAATTACTGGACCATAGAAAACGCCCCCCTGAGACAGCAGAAGTAAGAACTACAGTTCTGCAGCTTGTGGAAGGAAAACCACGTTCACAGAAAGATAAACAAAATGAAAAGGCAGAGGACTTTGTACCAGATGAAGGAACAAGATAAAACCCCAGAAAAACAACTAAATGAAGTGGAGACAGGCAACCTTCCAGAAAAAGAATTCAGAATAATGATAGTGAAGATGATCCAGGACCTTGGAAAAAGAATGGAGGCAAAGATCGAGAAAATGCAAGAAATGTTTAACAAAGACCTAGAAGAATTAAAGAACAAACACCTAGAAGAATTAAAGAACAAACAAACAGAGATGAGCAATACAATAACTGACAAGAAAAATACACTAGAAGGAATCAATAGCAGAATAGCTGAGGCAGAAGAATGGATAAGTGACCTGGAAGACAGAATGGTGAAATTCACTGCCACAGAACAGAATAAAGAAAAAAGAATGAAAAGAAATGAAGATAGCCTAAGAGACCTCTGGGACAACATTAAATGCAACAACATTCGCGTTATAGGGGTCCCAGAAGGAGAAGAGAGAGAGAAAGGACCAGAGAAAATATTTGAAGAGATTATAGTCGAAAACTTCCCTAAGATGGGAAAGGAAATAACCACCCAAGTCCAGGAAGCACAGAGAGTCCCAGGCAGGATAAACCCAAGGAAAAACATGCCGAGACACATAGTAATTAAATTGACAAAAATTAAAGGCAAAGAAAAATTATTGAAAGCAACAAAGGAAAAATGACAACATACAAGGGAACTCCCATAAGGTCAACAGCTGATTTCTCAGCAGAAACTCTACAAGCCAGAAGGGAGTGGCAGGACATATTTAAAGTGATGAAAGGGAAAAACCTGCAACCAAGATTACTCTACCCAGCAAGGATCTCATTCAGATTCGATGGAGAAATTAAAATCTTTACAGACAAGCAAAAGCTAAGAGAATTCAGCACCACTAAACCAGCTCTATAGCAAATGTTAAAGGAACTTCTCTAAGTGGGAAACATAAGAGAAGAAAAGGACCTACAAAAATAAACACATAACAATTGAGAAAATGGTAACAGGAACATACATATTGATAATTACCTTAAACATGAATGGATTAAATGCTCAAGCCAAAAGACACAGGCTCGCTGAATGGATACAAAAACAAGACCCATCTATATGCTATCTACAAGAGACCCACTTCAGACCTAGGGACACATACAGACTGAAAGTGAGGGGATGCAAAAAGATATTCCATGCAAATGGAAGTCAAAAGAAAGCTGGAGCAGCAATACTCATATTAGATAAAATAGACTTTAAAATAAAGAATGTTACAAGAGACAAGGAAGGACACTATGTAATGATCAAGGGATCAATCCAAGAGAAGATATAACAATTATAAATATATATGCACCCAATATAAGAGCACCTCAATATATAAGGCAACTGTTAACAGCTATAAAAGAGGAAATTGACAGTAACACAGTAATAGTGGGGGACTTTAACACCTCACTTACACCAATGAACAGATCATCCAGACAGGAAATTAATAAGGAAACAGAAGCTTTAAATGACACAATAGACCAGATAGATTTAATTGATATTTATAGGACATTCCATCCAAAAACAGAAGATTACACTTTCTTCTCAAGTGCATATGGAACATTCTCCAGGATAGATCACATCTTGGGTCACAAATCAAGCCTCAGTAAATTTAAGAAAACTGAAATCATATCAAGCATCTTTTCTGACCACAGCGCTATGAGATAAGAAATCAATTACAGGGAAAGAAACGTAAAAAACACAAACACATGGAGGCTAAACAATACGTTACTAAATAACGAAGAAATCACTGAAGAAATCAAAGCGGAAATCAAAAAGTACCCAGAGACAAATGACAATGAAACCACAATGATCCAAAACCTATGGGATGCAGCAAAAGCAGTTCTAAGAGGGAAGTTTATAGCAATACAAGCCTACATCAAGAAACAAGAAAAATCTCTAATAAACAAACTAACCTTACACCTAAAAGAACTAGAGAAAGAAGAACAAAAACCCCCAAAGTTAGTAGAAGGAAATAAATCATAAAGATCAGATCAGAAATAAATGAAATAGAAACAAAGACAACAATAGCAAAGATCAATAAAACTAAAAGCTGGTTCTTTGAGAAGATAAACAAAACTGATAAACCTTTAGCCACACTTATCAAGAAAAAAAGGGAGAAGATCCAAATCAATAAAATTAGAAATGAAAAAGGAGAAGTTACAACAGACATCTCAGAAATAAAAAAGGTCATCAGAGAGTACTACAAGCAACGATATGCCAATAAAATGGACAACCTGAAAGAAATGGATAAATTCTTAGAAAATCACAACCTTCCGAGAGTGAACCAGGAAGAAATGGAAAATATAAACAGACCAGGGGCTTCCCTGGTGGCACAGTGGTTAAGGATCCACCAGCCAATTCAGGGGACACAGGTTCGAGCCCTGGTCTGGGAAGGTCCCACATGACACGGAGCAACTAAGCCTGTGTGCTACAACTACTGAGCCTGTGCTCTAGAGCCTGCAAGCCACAACTACTGAGCCCACATGCCACAACTACTGAAGCCTGCGTGCCTAGAGCCCGTCCTCCACAACAAGGCGAGACACCCCAATGAGAAGCCCATGCACTGCAATGAAGACCCAATGCAGCCAAAAATAAATAAATAAAATAAATAAATTTATATATATATATATATATATATATATATATATATAAACAGACCAATCACAAGCACTGAAATAGAAACTGCAATTAAAAATCTTCCAACAAACAAGTCAAGGACCAGATGGCTTCACAGGTGAATTCTATCAAACATTTAGAGAAGAGCTAACACCCATTCCTCTCAAACTCTTCCAAAAAATTGCAGTGGAAGGAACACTACCAAACTCATTCTATGAGGCCACCATCACCCTGATACCAAAACCAAAGGTACTACAAAAAAAGAAAATTACAGACCAATATCACTGATGAATATTGATGTAAAAATCCTCAACAAAATACTAGCAAACAGAATCCAACAACACATTAAAAGGATCATACACCATGACCAAGTGGGATTTATCCCAGGGATGCAAGGATTCTTCAACATATGCAAATCAATCAATGTGATTCACCATATTAACAAATTGCAGAATAAAAACCATATGATCATCTCAATAGATGCAGAAAAAGCTTTTGACAAAATTCAACAGCCATGTATGATAAAAACTCTCCAGAAAGTGGGCACAGAGGGAACCTACCTCAACATAATAAAGGTCATGTATGACAAACCCACAGCAAACATTATTCTCAATGGTGAAAAACTGAAAGCATTTCCTCTAAGATCAGGAACAAGACAAGGATGTCCACTCTCACCACTATTATTCAACATAGTTTTGGAAGTCCTAGCCACAGCAATCAGAGAAGAAAAAGAAATAAAAGGAATACAATTTGGAAAAGAAGAAGTAAAAGTGTCACTGTTTGCAGATGCCATGATACTCTACATAGAGAATCCTAAAGATCCCACCAGAAAACTACGAGAGCTAATCAATGAATTTGGTAAAGTTGCAGGATACAAAATTAATGCGCAGAAATCTCTTGCATTCCTATACACTAACAACGAAAGATCAGAAAGGGAAATTAAGGAAACAATCCCATTCACCACTGCAACAAAAGGAATAAAATACCTAGGAATAAACCTACCTAAGGAGGCAAAAAACCTGTACTCAGAAAACTATAAGACACTGATAAAAGAAATCAAAAATGACACAAACAGTTGGAGAGATATACCATGTTCTTGGATTGGAAGAATCAATATTGTGAAAATGACTATGCCACCCAAAGCAATCTACAGATTCAGTGCAATCCCTATCAAATTACCAGTGGCATTTTTTACAGAACTAGAACAAAAAAATCTTAAAATTCGTATGGAGACACAAAAGACCCCGAATAGCCAAAGCAGTCTTGAGGGAAAAAAGTGGAGCTGGAGGCATCAGACTCCCTGACTTCAGACTATACTATAAAGCTACAGTAATCAAGACAGTATGGTACCAGCACCAAAACAGAAATATAGATCAATGGAACAGGATAGAAAGTCCAGAGATAAACCAATGCACCTATGGTCAACTAATCTATGACAAAGGAGGCAAGGATATACAATGGAGAAAAGACAGCCTCTTCAATAAGTGGTGCTGGGAACATCTGGACAGCTACATGTAAAAGGATGAAATTAGAACACACCCTAACACCATACACAAAAATAAACTCAATATGGATTAGAGACCTAAATGAAAGACCAGACACTATAAAACTCTTAGAAGAAAACATAGGAAGAACACTCTTTGACATAAATCACAGCAAGATCTTTTTTGGTCCACCTCCTAGAGTAAAGGAAATAAAAACAAAAATAAACAAATGGGACCTAATGAAACTTAAAAGCTCTTACAAAGCAAAGAAAGCTACAAACAAGATGAAAAGACAACCCTCAGAATGGGAGAAAATATTTGCAAATGAATCAACAGACAAATGATTAATCTCCAAAATGTGCAAGCAGCTCATGCAGCTCAATATCAAAAAAACAAACAACCCAATTCAAACACGGGCAGAAGACCTAAATAGACATTTCTCCAAAGAAGATATACAGATTGCCAACGAACACATGAAAGGATGCTCCACATCACTAATCATTAGAGAAATGCAAATCAAATCCACATTGAGGCATCATCTCACACCAGTCAGAATGGCCATCATCAAAAAGCCTACAAACAATAAATACTGGAGAGGGTGTGGAGAAAAGGGAACCCTCCTGCACCATTGGTGGGAATGTAAATTGATGCAGCCACTATGGAGAACAGTATGGAGGTTCCTTTACAAACTAAAAATAGAGCTACCTTATGACCCAGAAATCCCCTACTGGGCATATACCCTGAGAAAACCATAATTCAAAAGACACATGCACCCCAATGTTCATTGTAGCACTATTTACAATAGCCAGGTCATGGAAGCAACCTAAATGCCCATCGACAGATGAGTGAATAATGAAGATGTGGCACATATATACAATTGAATATTACTCGGCCGTAAAAAGGAATGAAATTGGGTCATTTGTAGAGATGTGGATGGATCTAGAGACTGTCATACAGAGTGAAAGTCAGAAAGAGTCAGAAAGAGAAAAATAAATATCATATATTAACGCATATATGTGGAACCTAGAAAAATGGTACAGATGAACCAGTTTGCAGGGCAGAAATTGAGACACAGATGTAGAGGACAAACGGATGGACACCAAGAGGGGAAAGTGGGGCGGGGGGGGTGATGGTGGTGTGATGAATTGGGAGATTGGGATTTACATGTATACACTAATATGTATAAAATAGATAACTAATAAGAACGTGCTGTATAAAAGATAAAATAGGATTTTAAAAAAGAAAGAAAGAAAATGTCCCCCGCCACGTGCAACACACCACTCCTTATTTTAAAACAGAATCTGTTAACATTCTTTCCTAACAGTGTTCTGTGGAACATCGGTTTGGTAAATGTCATCCTAGAAGGATTTATCTCACTTGCTCTTTCAGTTGCTGATGGAGGTTTAGAATCTTTTTTAAGAGTGGAATGTAGTCTCCTAGTTTAACTTCCACAGAGTGGGTTTCCTTTGAGTGAGTGCTCCTGGCCAGTGTAGAAGGCTATCTTCTTAGGCTTCATTAGTGAGAGCCCATCCTATCTCACACTTTGGCAGATTTAACATGAGAAACTTCTGAGTATCTTTGGTTAGAAGTGCTGCATCCCAGATGTGCCCTCTGCACCTGGCTCTTGGGTCTTTGCTAAGTTTGCTGCTTCAAGCCGTGCTCCCTTCCTTTGGGTGACTGCAGAGCTGAGGAGTGCTCTGGCCCGGAGCTCAGGGCCGAATTCCTGGGGGACAAGTCTCAGCAGAAGAGGAGCCCTAAGTGCCTTCATTGCCCAGCACTGGTTTGCAGTAGACAGGACTGCAGAGCCGAGGCCAGTCCACCCAGGAAAAGAGGGGCTCCGACTTCTTTCAGGGACAGGACACTT
Source organism: Hyperoodon ampullatus (assembly GCF_949752795.1). Taxonomy (NCBI): domain Eukaryota; kingdom Metazoa; phylum Chordata; class Mammalia; order Artiodactyla; family Ziphiidae; genus Hyperoodon; species Hyperoodon ampullatus. The sequence goes on along the minus strand of NC_136913.1, from coordinate 87,495,810 downwards.
ATCACTTCCACTGGCAGCACTGCCTTTTGGGGGGAGGGGTTCCTTAAAAGATCCCAGGGTTCTCTGGAACTATCTCCCTATCCAAATCCCAGAGGGGAAATCTCCTGAGGTTTGTGGCTCCCACAGGGCCTTTTAAAAGGTGATTTACCTGAGGGCCTTTAATCTAGAAACAAGGATTCCTTTGGAAAAGTCAGATGCTAAGGTGAATGAGGCAGAGAGATTTTTTTTTAAAGGCTTTTGTTCTTCTGAACAATCAAAAAGAAAACATGAGAAAAGTATGTTATTTTCCAGGCAGCTGCTGCTGCTGCGCTTCCTCCTTCTCTACCCGACTCCACCCCAGCCCGGCCCTGCCCAGCTACCTGCTTGGACCGAACACCTCTGAGGCCTGGCTCTCCCTGCCTACCAAAGGCAAGATAAGCCTTAACTACCCACACAGTGTCGGGCCCACTTACCAGGCTGGGGCATTGGGCCTGATGCTGCGGAAAGCTGAAGAGAGCAAAAGGAACAGGGTGTTTGATGCCAGAAGGGGTGAGCCCCATTTCAAAGCTCTCCAAGCTCTGCTCTCAAGAATGGAGAGGAGCCTGCTGGTTACAGGGGGTAGAAAGGAAATCAAGGGAAGCAAACAGAGGAAAACTGCAACGGGGGAAGTGGATTGAGCCAGGAAGTAAATGCAGAGATTAGGATGCGCCTTCAACCCCAGGCTCCTAGGTCAGAGCCCGGTTTGCTCCAAGGAAGTGCTCCTGTGTCCTGTCTGCTGGCCAGACACTCATTTGTTCAGGAAACCTGCTCCGAGGTCCCGCGTTTCCTCTCTCCTCCTTTTTCAGCTAATGCTTTCCACACCCCTTCCCTTCCCTCCCTCCAGGAAATCCATCCATGGACAAAAAGCCTGTCATTGAGAACAGACATAAATAAATAAACAAACATGTAAATAAATAAATACCCCTCTCCTCTCAAAGCAGCAAACTGTGGACCTTCCTCTCATTCATTTTTAGACCATAGTTGCTCAAATTGGATGGAGTTTCTATTCCTGGGCATCTTTTTTTTTCCTTCTATGAATCCAAGCGGTGGCTACTTCATTGTGGGCATTTTTTAAATGCAAGTTTTCCCCTAAAGGCACAAGCAGGCGGCAGGCAGGCAGGCAGGCAGGTGCATACACACATACACACACACACACACACACGGGCACACACAGAGTACCTCTGGAGCTTCCCCTCCCTCAGTCATTTCCCCTCAGTGGGCTGAAAGAGGGTGAGGCTTGGAAATCATTTCTCTGTGGCCTACCTTCTGATTCCAGCAGGTCTGAGGAGCAGGCGACAACCGGGAGCTGGGCGGCCAGGGCTGGGTTGCCTGTGTGAATCAGCAAAGAAGTCCCTGAGACAGGGATGCTGACAGCTGCTGTATGCACACTCTCCCTCTGTTTCTCCCACCTCCCTGCCCTCCTTCTCCTGCTCCTCCTCCCCTCTCGGAACCGCTCTGTGTTGCTATGCAATCATATCACAGGACTAACAGCATCACTCCCACCTCAGGCAAAGATACCCTTGACTGGGCAAATGCAGGAAGAGCAAGGACAGTTTTGTAGAACTACCGGAGCCTTGGCAGCTCTCTCGGAGATTTCAATTTATTAGAAGCAGAGAAGGAAAGCGGAAGACGCTGAGAGGCAGAGGGGGAGAGGCTTCCACTGGGGAGGAGGAGACAAAAGAGGCTGAGAGATCAATACAAGCTGCTGAGCGAGGAGCCTGGGCCTCAACTTCCACAGATCTAGCTCAGAGCCAAAGCCAACTTCAGAGCCAGCAGCTGGCAGGGCCCCTCGTTAGCCAGTCCAGGATTCAGTTTCTGTGTTAGAGGTTGAAACACTCTGCTCTAGAATCATCACTTGTACCCAAGGTAGAGTCCTGGGCCCAGAGCAGTCTGCCAGTCACCCGTAAGTTCCATCCTTACCTCCTCTTAGATTTAAATGTAGAGAAAGCCTTGACAATGAGAGCAGCAAAATGTACCTTGAATGATTTAAGAAAATACAGCTCGGGCTTCCCTGGTGGCGCAGTGGTTGAGAGTCCGCCTGCCGATGCGGGGGACGCGGGTTCGTGCCCCGGTCTGGGAGGATCCCACGTGCCGCAGAGCGGCTGGGCGCGGGAGCCATGGCCGCTGAGCCTGCGCATCCGGAGCCCGTGCTCCACGGTGGGAGGGGCCACAGCGGTGAGAGGCCCGCGTACCGCAAAGAAAAAAAAGAAAGAAAAGAAAATACAGCTCCTCCGTGCTTCCCCTTACCCACTACCCCAGTCACTCTCCTTCCTTCTGTCCATACCAGCCCTTACAAATTTAACTGTCACCCCTGTTAAAGAGAAGAGGGTATGAACGCCAAACACACTGAGAGACCTGGGAGAAGCCACTAAAGGGATGGAGGGGATTATACCCCTTTACGGAGTGCCCAGCACACAGTACGTTAACTCAATAAATATTTGTTGAATGAGTAAATTGAAAAGATGGATGGATGGGTGGATAGCAGTCAGAAGGCCCCCATCCCCATCTTCCTACACAGACATACTCATACTTAAAGCCCCAGCAGCTCCAGGCTGGGGCAAAGGATAAGAGAAGCATTCTTCTTTCCTCTCTCCATTTCTGAGAACAGGGTGTGTATGAGAAGGAGGAACACGTTGGTTTGGGGGTGGGTTGCTTAACTTTACTGATTTGCCTCTAAGAACTCTATAAGCTCTGATGGCAATGGAATTTAGAAGACAAAATACTTCCTGGCCCAAAGAACTTGGGACTAGTGTTTACAAATTTTCTACAAAGACTGAGAATTATTATTATTATTATTATCTTTATGGAAAACCCTCAGGTAGGAAATAACTAGTGTGTATGTGTTTTCTTTTGAGATAAAAATGTTAAAAACTTAAGCTGCTTGTTTCAGTAAAAGATTAGCCATAAGGCCTGATCTCCTCTTTAAAACGAGCAAACAAAATGGGAACCAACTGCTCCCTCCCCCAAAATGAGGCTTTTAGAGCTGTGTGAGTGGCCCCCCCTGCCCAACCCCCATGCAGGCGCAGAAAGGGCCTTTGATTTCTGAAGGGGTTTTGGAAGCACATCCGGCTTCTCAGTCTACACACCCCCGACAGAGCAGTTCTGAGCTCCCCAGCCTCACCCGGCCTGGCCCCAGTCTTAGCCCTGGCAGCGTGCAGGGTTTCTCAGTACCATGCAGATCCAGGGCCCCAGGAGTCCTTTACTACTGACTCAGAATGACTTGGAGGGGGCAGTTGGCTAGAAGAAAGACCAGAGGAACGCTCTGAGAAACTGTTTGGGCTGGCACAGCACAGAACACACACCAAACACATGGGGACCTGACTCCATGCTCACTCCTGGCACCAGTGCACTGGCACACCAAGTCAAAGCCAAACCTGGGTTTCGAAGGAGGAAGGAGAGTGAGCCAGATGGGGTACTTGCTGCCCACTTTTTTTTAAATTTATTTATTTTATTTATTTATTTTTGGTTGCATTGGGTCTTCGTTGCTGCGGGCAGGCTTTCTCTCTAGTTGCGGTGAACGGGGGCTACTCTTCGTTGCGGTGTCAGGCTTCTCATTGCAGTGGCCTCTCCTGTTGCGGAGCGCAGGCTCTAGGCATGCGGGCTTCAGCAGTTGTAGCACGCGGGCTCAGTAGTTGTGGCTCGTGGGCTTAGTTGCTCCGTGGCATGTGGGATCTTCCCGGACCAGGGCTCGAACCCGTGTGCCCTGCATTGGCAGGTGGATTCTTAACCACTGCACCACCAGGGAAGCCCTTGCTACCCACTTTGACTGCACCTGGACTGGCCCAGATCACCATGAGCAGTCAGAATCCTCCTTAATATTTCTATCTCTAGAGAAATCGTTCAGGCTGCTGTTACAAAAAGACAATACCAGCCTCCAGGAAAATAAACCCGCAGAGTTTGTTTTGAGGGATACAACAAAATCTTTCCCTAAATCTCTCTCCCGTTGACCCAGTCATGATGGAAAAGACCTCCCCTCCTTGTTCCTTTGCTTTAGGCACTCAAAGCTCTTGTGTAAAATGAGGGTATTACCAGTGAGACAAAAAACGTTACGCTATTATCAGCTAGCAACACCTAAGATTTAATTACTAGATTATAATTATGGCTAACATTATTGAGCATTTACTCCAGGCTAGGCACTGTTTGAAGTGCTTTGAACATGTTATTAGCTCATTTCATCCTCATAGCAGATTAAAAATAGCTTCTATTATCCCCCCACACACTTTATAGATAAAGCACTGTAACACCGTGAGGTTACATGACTTGCGCAAGGTCACACAGCTATGCATTATGGAACTAAGACTTATCCTAGATCTCTCTGGGCAATGCCCACATGATTAACCATGATGCTATACTGTCTCCATCTATCTTGTAGTGGCCTGATCAGATGTCAAGCCTAGGTAGGTCATTGAGACAAATGTGACTAGGGCAGAAGTCCCTGGATAGTTTTTCTAATCTTTTGTGTCTTTTCTCAGGCTATTTCCTCTACTCAAAATGTCTCCCTTCCCTTTAGAGGTCAGAAACACAAGGGACATTAGACGTAAGATTTCTCTCTTTGAGAAGTCCCAAGTGAGCAGACTCCACACAAATTTTGGTTAAGGCTATGAATGGAGTATGAAAGGGAAAAGACAAATGACCTTGAGAAGAGGTGGAGTGCTCCAGTTTGCTATGGTTCCTACACTGCCCACTGTACTCTAGTCGTTTATATTACCTGTTCAGCTCCTGTGGCTTTTCAGTGGGTGCCGTCTCATAGGCTACCGAAGGTACATTCCTTACTGTCATTGGTCTTCTGGTGTATTTAGAAGAGGATTGTTTGGTTTTTGTTTCCTGGAGAGTGTCAGGATGGGTAGAGTCTCTAGCTGTGTTTCAGGAAAGGTAATATCTTGGCTGGAACATAGCAACTGGATAGAAAAGTTCACTCTGACATTTAAATCCCAGGGAGACCCATTTTCACCCAGGAGACATCTCAACAAACCAGAGCAAGCACACAGGCTAGCTTCAACTAGTTTTCTGATGAGGACAAAGAAAGATGAGAGGGGGTCAGGCTACAAGCTTTGATTGTATCTCCACCCTGGTAGCCTATAGGAGGATGTTTGAGACCCATCCTAGCATCACTGAGCAGGACTTTGCTCAGTGGACAAGGATAGGTGGGGTGTTTCAGGCAGAGAGAAAGCATGTGCAAAGGCACAAAGCTGAGAGAACACAGCTTGCTAAGGGACTGTAAGTACTAACTCATTTTGACTAAGCTAAGATGGGGTTACAGGTGGGAAATGGCAGGATGTGGCAGGAGATGAAGCTTTGGAAGCACACACAGAGGCACTAGGGTCATTTATGTTTTTGTTGTTTTTGTTTCCAGCAGGGAAGTGGCATGGTCAGATTTATGTTTTAGAAGTATCATTCTAATGGCTTTCATTGAAAGAAAAATTTTTTTAATTGAAGTATAGTTGATTTACAATATTAGTTTCAGGTGTACAACATAGTGACTCAATTTCTTTTATAGATTATACTCCATTTAGAGTTATTACAAAATAATGGCTATATTTCCCTGGGCTGTAAAAGATATCCTTGTTGCTTATTTATTTTATACATAGTAGTTTGTGTCTCCTAATCCCCTCCCCCATCTCACCCCTCCCACCTCCCCACTGGTAAATACTAGCTTGTTCTTTGTATCTGTGAGTCTGCTTCTTTTTTGTTATATTCACTAGTTTGTTGTATATTTTAGATTCCACATATAGGTGACATCATACAGTATTTGTCTTTCTCTGCCTGACTTGTTTCACTTAGTATAATACCCTCCAGGTCCACTCATGTTATTGCAAATGGCAAAATTTCATGAGCACTTAGGTTGCTTCCATATCTTGGCTATTATAAATAGTGCTGCTATGAACATAGGGGTGTATGTATCTTTTCTTATTAGTTATTTTTCTTTTAATGTATACTCAGAAGTGGATTGCTGGATCATATGGTTGTTCTATTTATAGGTTTTCGGGGACCCTCCATACTGTTCTCCATAGTGGCTGCACCAATTTAGAATCCCACCAACAATGTCCTAGGGTTCCCTTTTCTCCACATCCTCGCCAACATTTGCGAAGAACAATTATTTATCGCCTGCTACATGCTAGGTCTGTGCTAGACCCCAAGAGCACAGAGAAAACTTGAAAACTACCTTCAAGTTGCTCAGTCTAATGGGTGAGACAACTAATGAAACATAAATACAATCGAGTGCAATGAAGGATGAATTGGAAGGGAGGAAGGCTGGAAGCTTGGACACCTAGTAGGAGGTGGTTGTAGCACTCATCTGATGAGGGCCTGAGCAGAGCAGTTGGTAGTGAGGGTGGGACACTGCCCCCATCCTTAATGGATCTTCCTCATATTCTCCTTTCCTTTTATCATTTCTTCCTAGCCTAGCTTTACTACTTGCCAAGTTGCTAAAAGAGAAATAAACTGTGAATAGCTTTTTTGTCCTTGGTGGGTGGGGGAGAGGTAGTATAGGTAATTCCCATTGTCATTCCACAACCTTATTCATTGCCCCCCGACCATGTTTACCAAAAGTATTACTTCAAATCATTTCTACTCTTCTCAAACACCCAACCCATGCCCACCTACCTCAGCAAATAACCTCCATTCTTGTTTTGCTGAGAACGTGAAAGTTATCCCTGCAAAAGTCTTCTCTGCCTCAGAAATTCTTTCTATCTTCTTCCCCTTCCATTATCCCCAGACAAAGGACCTCCCCCTGCTTTTTCCTCACCAAGGTCTATACCTCTGCTCATGACCTCACACCATTCTCTTCCTATCTTTTCTGGGAACTTCATAAATTTTTGTCTCTCTCTGGCTTTCATCTTCAACCTTTTCCTTGCTTTTGACACTTTTCCCTGCTTTCTAAAAACATGTGAGGAGAAGGATGTTTGCTGACTCCTGTGAGCTGGGAAGTGGGAAGAATGTTCCCCCACTAGAGAAAGCCCTCCCCTCTGCCCTATAGGAACCACACACACACACAACCAGGTCAAAACTGTCTTACCAACAAGTTTGGAGGGAAGAAACATCATCAGGGCAAAGAATTCCCAGGTTTCAGGTAAGGCTAGGGCATAAAAAGTAGAACTAAGAAAATGCAGAGAATAAGAATAATAAACATTTTTACCAAAAGGGAAAGGAGGGAAGGATAAATTGGGAATTTGAAATGAACATATACACACTATTATATATAAAGTAGGTAAACAACAAGGACCTACTGTATAGCACAGAGAACTGTATTCAATATCTTGTAATAACATATAATGGAAAAGAACCTGAAAAAGTGTTTTATATATATATATATATATATATATTTATATATATATATATGTATGTATGTATAATTGAATCACTTTTCTGTACACCGGAAACATTGTAAATCAACTATACTTCAATAAAAAATTAAAAGTAAAGAATAATAAACCTTTGCCAGTTATTTGAAGAGTGCTTTTTGCCACATTGTTTTTTATTTTTATTTTGGCTTTTTTTTGTTTTTAAATAAATTTATTTGTCTTTGGCTGTGTTACTGCACATGGGCTTTCTCTAGTTGCGGAGAGTGGGGGCTACTCTTTGCTGCAGTGCGCGGCCTTCTCATTGCGGTGGCTTCTCTTGTTGCGGAGCACGGGCTCGAGGTGCGTGGGCTCAGTAGTTGTCACATTGTTTCATTTATCTAGCAGAGATTGCTTCCAACGAATGGGAATTTCATGTAGCAAAATAGAAAGGATTAAGTAGAGGGGCAGACAGAGGTGAAATGCCTGAGAAGTTGGGATTGTGAGAATGAGTCAGAGAGTAGGGGGGAGGGAGTTTCCCCAAGTGTGTATGACATAGACAACGGAGCAGGAAATTGGGTGATAAGTTAGAGGAACATATTAGGAATATAAGGGTGCACTGCTGAAAAGGCTGGATTTTGTCATTGAAGTTGGTAAGGAATAAGGCGAAGCCACAACAGAGAAGGGCTGAAGAATCAGTGTTGTCCCAGTCAATGTCCTGAGCACCCTCTGATGTTTCTGCTGAACATCTCAAAATGTGGAACTCATCTTACACACTTGGTTACCTCCCACCCTCTTCTCCTGCTTTTCGAGCTTCTGCTACACCAGACCCAGCAGCTGGGATGTTATATAACCAAATATTATGTTCTATTTATGTTTTAAATATATTCCATTTAGATCAAAACCATTCAAGCTACAGTAAAAATGGTACAGTGGAAAGAACACTAATTCAGTGTTCTCCTAATTCAGGAGTCAGAAGACAAAGGTTCTAGTCCCCATTTTGCTATTAAATTGCTGTTAACCTTTATGAGCCTTAGGGTTTTTTCCTCCACCAGAAAGAGGGTAATATCTGCCCTATTCACATGATTAGGTTGAGAATCAAACAGGATAATGGATATGAATATATATTGAACATACTGAAGTTATAAAATGCTATTTAAATGTAAGAGATTACTATTTCCATTGCTTCAATGTCCTGGTGATTCTTCTATCTGCGGAAGACATAAAGACCCAGAGTAGTTTATAGCAGCTAAGGAAGCAGAGCCAAAAAGGTAATTAGCTCCCTGTTTCCATGATAGATCAGATACTATAGTGCTTTAAGCAGACATACCAACAAGGCAATCAGAGTCTTAGTCACATCCTTCACATTATCAACCTTCCCATCCCTCCTTCCAGCCCAGAAGGCTAGATATACACACACACAGTAACAACCTTCACATATGAGATTCTAGGCTAGGATGTACAACCCGATAAGATTGGTTTCCTAGGCTAAAGGACACTGCTACTGACTTGTACCTTCATTGTGTTTAGGTTGCTGGGCCAAGATGAGCATTTCTTGCTTGTAACTTGCATTGAGAGGAGAAGGGAACTAACATTTTTGGAGCTCATCCTCTGTGCCAAACACAGTGTAAGACACTTGACAGCTATTACCTCCTGTAATACTCACAACAACTAGGTGAGGTAAGGATTATTGTTCCCAACTCTATAAACAAGGAAACTGCATCTCGGAAATGTTAAGTAACTTGTTCAAGTTCATTAAGCTAATAAGACATGAAAGCTGGAATTCCATCCCAAATCTATCTGACTCCAATGCTGATGCTCTTCCCACTTCTCTCCTTCTTCTAGGCAGGACATCAATATTCAAAGCAGGGCACATCCTAGAAATTACCGCTTCTTGTTGCACTCAAAAGTACATATTGGCATAACATCTGGCAAGTACCTTGGCCAACAACAGGTAGAGTCCCCTTTCAGTGATGCCTCTAAATCCTAAAGTTGTTTTGGAGTCTAAAGAAAGCCAGGACCTGGATTTCCCTGGTGGTCCAGTGGGTAAGACTCTGCACTCCCAATGCAGGGGTCCCAGGGTCGATCCTCAGCTGAGGAACTAGATCCCACATTCATGCTGCAACTAAAAGATTTTGCATGTTGCAACTAAAGATCCCTCATGCCACAATGAAGATCCCACACACAGCAACAAACATCCCACGTGCTGCAACTAAGCCTTGGCACTGCCAAAATAAATAGATAAATAAATATATTTTTAAAAAGAAAGAAAGAAAGCCTGGACCTAACAGACAAGAGCTATCTTTTACATCAAGTAGTGAGCTCTACACATCTCGCAAGACAGGCAAGATATTTGCTTGGCAGGCAAAGTGACAATTTCAAGGTGAGACTGTCAGTGTTAAAAGGATGCCTCACACAGTGTTCTCTGGCCAGTAACCAATCAAACTCAGAGCTACCACACTGGCCCCTCCTTAGATTCAACCTTATAGAGGTGAATAGAGTTGGTAGGTATCTACCTGGTATGATATGAGGAGGACTGAAATTCTATCACTAATCAAAATGATTTCCCCTGCTGGCCTTGCCATGAGACCTGCAATTTCCTACTAATCACTTCTTTCAGGTTAAGGCATCTGTCAAAATGTAAGTGCTATCTTCAGTCATGATATATTATAATCATTCGTTTATCACTTTCATTCTAATCATCAGACAGGTATGGGATACAGGGCAAATCATATTGAAGGAGAAGGCAGAGAGGAAGCTTCAGTGTGATGTATAATGGACAGCTAGAGTCGAGCAAGTCCAGATCAAGACATTTAGAAACCCTAAGCACCGAAGAGCTAGTGTTACAAACTGTATAAACTAAACATAAGATGTAAACCTATAAACTAAGCATAAGATGGTTCAACAGAATCTGACCTTTCCCGTAATTACTACTGCAATTCTTTTTTATTGCCATATAATTCAGTCGTTAAAAGTGCACAATTAAATGGCATATAATATATTCAAAGTTGTGCAACCCTCACAACAATCAATTTTAGAATATTTTCATCACTTTCCCCCCCAAAAAAACCCATATCAGTCACTCCCTTTACCCCCTACTCCCTCCCAGCCCTAGGCAACCACTAATCTACTTTTGGTCTATGTAGATTTTTCCTATTCTGGACATTCTACATAAATGGAATCATACAATATGTGGTCTTTTGTGTCTGGCTTCTTTCACTCAGCATAATGTTATTCTCAGCATAATGTTATCAAGGTTATTCTTTGTTGTAGCATGTACCAGCACTTCATTCCTTTTTATGGTTGAATAATATTCCCTTGTATGGATATAACACATTTTGTTTAGCCATTCATCGGTTGATAGACATTTGGGTTGTTTCCACTTTTTGGCTATTATTGAGTATTGCTGCTATGAACATTTGTGTACAAGTTTTTGTATGGACATATGTTCTCAATTCTTTTAAGTATATACCTAGGAATGGAATTGCTGGGTTATATGGTAACTCTCTGTTTAACTTTTGAGGCACTACCAGACTGTTTATCAAAGTGGCTGTACCATTTTACATTCCCACCACACCAACACTTGTTATTGTCTTTTTGATTATAGCCATACTAGAGGGTATGAATTTGTATTTCATTGTGTCAATTCTTTTTTGAAATACCAAATATCCAATTCTTTTAAAAAAATCTTTAATGCCTCTATTTAGTTGGTTTCCTAAGTATATGCTTGATCTGCCTATTATTAAAGCATCCAGGACTGGGATCAGCTAGAATTGATTTGGTTCCTCGGGTTGGAGGGCTATAAGGGAGGGCCTATCAGGTAAAACATTTCTAACACCAAACCAAGACACAAAGATGACTAAGCCACATCTCCTGTTTAATAGGGGAGCCAGTCACCTACCCAAAACAACTACAAAACAAAGTAGAATGAGGGAAGTGCTATAATAAGGCAAGGGAAGTACAGAGGGGTATCAGGGCAAACCAGGTGCAGTTCTCTCAAAATGCAGTGCTAAGCAACCCCAAACATCACCAAAGCAAACTGGCTCTCCACCCCTACCCAGCCACAGCATGAATCCAGTCTTCTTGGAAACAGTTACAAGAGCAGGGAACAGGGCTCTTAGAGATATACTGTACTGAGCCTGAGAAGTATATTTGTCATCTTCTCATTTCAATTACTATTCATACTTACTACCCACTGGCTGGCTCTTTCAGACTTGGCCTCATTACTTTCAGTCTTACATCAATTTGTAAGACTGCACTGAAGAATGGTTGTAAAGTACTTTGTAAATCTAAAGTGCATTATAAATAATAATCTCCTATTGCACCCTTCTTAGCGACAACAAACAAGTCCTATTCCGGCAGTTCCTCATTGCCCTCTCCCCAATCTACAATTTTACCTGAATTGTTCCCATCACACCTCTTTGCACCAGTACACCCCAGCTTCTGGAGATGATGCTTACATCAGCTAAGCCTTCAGAGAACCTTTGCAGTCTTAGAAGCATTTTGATTCTGTATTTTGCTTTGGAAATAGAAAGCAAGCCAAAGAGATTGCTCCCATTTCATCATGGAGAGGCTGAGGCACATGAAGATTAAGTGACCCAATAATTTTAAAGAAATCATGTTATCAGTTCTGATAACATGATAACATAATCTGTGTGTCCTCCCTGTTTTACTCCTACCTCTACCCATGAGAAAACTGCAGCTATTGGGGTTGTGGGTTTGGGATACATATTCCCCAGATCCCAAGCCTTTCTCCTGAGAGTAGCTAAGAGTAAGCAGGCTGCCTGAGCACAGCTCACTCATATTCAACAGACCAGAGAAGGTAATTTCACTTTTTTTTTTTTTTTTTTTTTTGCGGTACGTGGGCCTCTCACTGTTGTGGCCTCTCCCGTTGCAGAGCACAGGCACCAGACGCGCAGGCTCAGCGGCCATGGCTCACGGGCCCAGCCGCTCCGTGGCATGTGGGATCTTCCCGGACCGGGGCACGAACCCATGTCTCCTGCATCGGCAGGCGGACTCTCAACCACTGCGCCACCAGGGAAGCCCAGGTAATTTCATTTTGAACTGCTCTCTACTTTTCTGAAGTGGAACTCAATTGTGCTTGAAAAAGTCAAGCACAACCTAATTGCCCTCAACCATCTGTCTAAACCCTGCTCAGGGCAATGGGCCAGGGCGTTGTAAAAACACGTGATTCTGCCTGAGGGAGGACTTGGAGGAAGCTCTTTGGAAAACAGAGACCTCTAATCACTTCTTTGTTTATTCAAATATTTATTGAGCACTTACTAATCTGAATACTTCAGAGTAGTATTAGCAGAGGGGTCACCAGCACAGGTTCTGAAGGCCAACTGCTTGGGCTCAAATCCTGACTATAATGCCTGCTTACTGACTTTAGTTTCTCTCTTGGTAAAATGAAAATAAAATTACTCATGCCATAGAGTAGACATGAGGATGAAATGAGATCCACATGTGAAGTGCCTAGCGCATTCCTTGGCCCGTGGGAAGTTTTCAGTAAATGCTAGCTAATATTGCTATTCATGCAGAATCAGAGCAAACTTGTCAGGGATCAATGGATGAGAGTAAAATTTTACAGCCCTTCGGCCAGTTTCATGGGCCCATTGCTAGAACTGCTCTGGGGAAGAAGCACGTGCTGAGAAGAGTGGTAGGAAAAGTGTCATGATTGGAGGAGGTAAAGCAGAAACAACACTTGGATTTCAGGGAACTACTTGTTGCACTATGGAAGTTTCAGAAGAATATCAACACCAAAGAAGAAGTTATTGCACATCAATGCATTCTGCTCTAGGGTAAATGATTCCTGCTAACACAACCCAGCCCCTCCCTGTCCAGTTTTCCATCACATGACAAAGAGGACAATGCAGACTTAGGAAAGTGATTGTTAGGTGCAAAGCCCGGAACCTAACAAATTATTTTAACTTCCTCCCAGCAACACTTTTCCTGGAATTAGTCCTGTGAGTTGGGATACCCAATTGACCCCAAGGAAAGACAAATATGGCAGAGAGAAAATCCAGTTGATGAGCCAACTGAGGAGAAGACTGATTTAGGACTAACTTGAGGGAGTAGAGGGTCTTTTGCTGAGACAAGGCTCAAAAGGAACTAGGGAGAGTGGGGCATGAAGGTGAGAATACTGTTTTGACCATGCTAATGGCTGTCAAGCAGGAATCTTTAAAACCCTTTCCTGGCTTTCACGTTTATCGAGTGTTTCCTGTGTGCACAGTAATGCTGAGTATTGCAAGGGTCCCAAAAGTAGCAACAAATGTGCTTCCTGCTTCCAAACTGTGATTAAACTGAAGTGGGAAAAATAGTCTACACTTTCTGCCTGTAACTTAATTCCAGATTGGAGAGTACAGTGGTAACAGCTGCACTAACTGCTCTTATTTTACATACAGCGCTTAGAGTCAGAACCTCTTGAACTCAACTCACAGAGTGACATAAAATCATACGTGGGCACTTCTGTTTGTTATAGGATTGTAGCCAGAACTGTATTAAATTCTACGTTTATGTTCTCTACTGCACCAGTCTCTCATTGAACTGGCATTCCATAGTCTTTAAACAACAACCAACCCAGTGAAATGTCTCTGGACCTCCCAGGGAAGGGCTGGAGGGCCCCAAGGGCATACACACAGTGTGTTAACATCATTGGGCGTTCCTGTGCCAGGTCTGCTGTTTTCTCTCAATCCCTGTGCCATTTGAAGGCCCTGTTTTTGTTTTCCACTCATGATGGGCTGAACCTCAGAAACAGTGGGCTGGTGAACAACCATTTGTGACCAATCTAATTGTGAGGGAACGAAGGCAATGGCAGACTGAGCAGAATGAACCCAAAGCTCCAATGAGCTACCAACCCACGCATCGGTACACTCTCTGGATTCCTGTATCCCAGTTCCTCACACCTCCCACTTAGGGTAAGAAGGCTCACAGTGAGGGGGAGGTAGCAGGCAAGGCAAGTAGTTCGCTAGGATTATTTTTCTCTTCTATAGGACATTCTCAAAAAGTTCTCCTTTGCTTGTCTAAAGTGGGTTAGGTGTAGTTCAGCTGAAAGCAAAGAGGTGGCCCCTTCCAGCCATGTGAATCTCTGGTTATACTTCCTGACCCCCACAGAGATGAGCCACCTTGTTTAGTGTTCATGCTGTCTAGTCTTTTTTTTCCTGTTTAAATCTACCAAGGACCAAGCTATCCAAAAGATCTCTGCTTATTGAAAGCTTGCTGCTACTGCTATTACTACGACTTTTTTTTTACATCTTTATTGGGGTATAATTGCTTTACAATGGTATGTTAGTTTCTGCTTTATGACAAAGTGAATCAGTTATACATATACATATGTTCCCATATCTCTTCCCTCTTGCGTCTCCCTCCCACCCTCCCTCTCCCACCCCTCTATGTGGTCACAAAGCACCGAGCTGATCTCCCTGTGCTATGCGGCTGCTTCCCACTAGCTATCTATTTTACGTTTGGTAGTGTATATATGTCCATGCCACTCTCTCACTTTGTCACAGCTTACCCTTCCCCCTCCCCATATCCTCAAGTCCATTCTCTACTAGGTCTGTGTCTTTATTCCCATCTTACCCCTAGGTTCTTCATGACCTTTTTTTTTCTTAGATTCCATATATATATGTTAGCATACGGTGTTTATTTTTCTCTTTCTGACTTACTTCACTCTGTATGACAGACTCTAGGTCCACCAACATCACTACAAATAACTCAATTTTGTTTCTTTTTATGGCTGAGTAATATTCCATTGTATATATGTGCCATATCTTCTTTATCCATTCATCCGATTATGGACACTTAGGTTGCTTCCATCTCCTGGCTATTGTAAATAGAGCTGCAATGAACATTTTGGTACGTGACTCTTTTTGAATTATGGTTTTCTCACAGGCCCGCGTACCGCAAAAAAAAAAAAACTAGTCTTACGAAATTCTTAAAGAAACCTAATAACACAAAAATGCAAAATATGAAACGTTTAACCTGTCTAAGTTAAACCTATTTGGTGTTAGAATAAGACAAAATGCTAAGAAAAAATTAACCCTTATTAATGTCAAGGAAAAATCTGAGGTCCAGGGTAAAAAGAGCTAATGTAGTTATTAGTCAATATGTCTCAATATGTCTACTCTTATGTAAATGGCTGATAGGGGTAGGGTTTTTCAAGTGTAGGTCCCAGCCAGACTCAATTACTGTCTGACCCGTAGTCCCTAAGTCATAGGCCAAGAATCCTCAAGCTGAGGGAAGCTCAATTCCTTTCCAAACACAAGGGAAGTGGATCTTTGAAGTCGGGAAGGGCAGAAATCAGAAGAATTGTACTCTAGCTCCCCATTCAGCTCAACACACTCACTTCCTCTTTGCACTAGTAGAGGCTAAGTAGCAGAGGTCGAATTCTTAATTCCTTGTAGTGGGGTAAACGTCCAGCAGGGGGAGATGGTAGGTTATCCTAGATTCAATAGTAATAAGGAATTCTAAACACAACCAATTTTTTTTAGAGTTTTATTAGCAACTAATCAAGATGCTTTTTTTTTTTTTTTTTTTTTTTTGCGGTACCCGGGCCTCTCACTGTTGTGGCCTCTCCCGTTGCGGAGCACAGGCTCCGGACGCGCAGGCTCAGCGCCCATGGCTCACGGGCCTAGCCGCTCTGCGGCATGTGGGATCTTCCCGGACCAGGGCACGAACCCGTGTCCCCTGCATCGGCAGGCGGACTCTCAACCACTGCGCCACCAGGGAAGCCCCAACCATGAATTTTTTACACAGAGCATCTTAGAAACTCGGTTAAATAATTGAAATAAGGTTAACTTTTACAATTCTCACCTGAAATTAAATAGATTAATAAATTTTTCTTTACAATTATCCATATATAAACGTGAAAATTGGACTTCCCTGGTGGCTCAGTGGTTAAGAATCTGCCTGCAAATGCAGGGGACACAGGTTCGACGCCTGGTCCAGGAAGATCCCACATGCCACGGAGCAACTAAGCCTGTGCACCACAACTACTGAGCCTGCGCTCTAGAGCCCGCGAGCCACAACTACTGAAGCCCACGCACCTAGAGCCTGTGCTCCACAACAAGAGAAGCCACGGCAATGAGAAGCCCGCGCACTGCAACAAAGAGTAGCCCCCACTCTCTGCCACTAGAGAAAGACCACACGCAGCAACGAAGACCCAATGCAGCCAAAAATAAATAAATAAATAAATCTATTTTTTTTAAAAACGTGAAAATTTCCCATTTCTATTTAAAATATCATTCACTCTGGCTGTATCCTCATTCAGAATAAGGAAAATTAACTAAATATTTTGTTAGAAATTCAGTTGCACTTTATTTGTTTGAATACATCCATTATAGCTATATTATATTTTTATTTTTGGTAGAAAAATATGCAAATACCTCTAAAATTGATCAGAAACCTTTTTAAAGAGAAACAATATTACAATGATTTTTACCCACTATTTCATAACCTACTTCCTCTTGCCTATCTATACTTTAGAAAATTATGCCAGCCTATCTTTTTTCCTTAATGACCCTAAAATATCTCAAATAAACATGTAAATCTGGTATCTACCTTTAAAAATTCTTTAAAGTGCTTGATGGCTGCACAATTACCACATAAAATTCTCTTTGCATATTCCTAATTTCCTAGACTGGAAGAGGACAAGGTATGATATAGAAGAGAAGCAAATAATGATTTTATGACTATAATTATTCCAAATTTGTTATTATACAGTTAAGATAATCATTATACAAACATGCGATCTTTAAGATTACTCATCTCATCCTTTTCCAAAACAGGAGTTCAAGCAGTTCTTATAAGTTTTTTAAAGAGATTTAGTGATATAATTTAATAACATAAAATTCAGTGTTTTTTATTATATTTACAGAGCTTAGAACACTTTTATCATCTTAAAAAGAAACCTCATACCCATTAGCAGTCACTTCCCGTCTTAGTCCTTTGGGGCTGCTATAACAGAATACCATAAACTGGGTAGCATATACACTACAGAAATTTATTTCTCACAGCTCTGGAGGCTGGGGAGTCCAAGATCAAGGTGCTGGCAGATTCAGTGTGTCTGGTGAAGACCAGCTTCCTGGTTCATAGACAGCCATCTTCTTGCTATAACCTTACTTGATGAAAGAGGCAAGGAAGCCCTCTGGGACACTCAACCCATTCATAAGGGGTCCACTCTCCTGACCTAATCATCCCCAAAGGCCTCACCTCCAAATATCATCACATTGGAAATTCAGCATATGAATTTTGGGGGCACACAAACTTTCAGTCTATAGTACTCCCCGTTACCTCCACCCTATCCCTGTCAGCCCCAGACAACCACTTAACTACTTTCTGCCTTTATTAATTTGCCTACTGTGGACATTTTCATGTAAATGGAACCATACAATATGTGCTCTTTTGTGACTGGCTTATTTCACTTTGTATAATGTTTTTGAGGTTTGTCCATATTATAATATGTATGACTTCATTCCTTTTTTTTTTTTTTTGCTAAACAGTACTCCATTATATGGAAATAGCATATTTTATTTATCCATTCATCAGTAGGACATTTGGGTTGATTCCACTTTGGGGCTATTATGAATAATGCTGCTATGAACACTTGTGGTCAAGTTTTTGTGAGGACATGTTTTCATTTCTCTTGAGTATATATCCAGGAGTGGAATTACCATATCAGTCATGGATATGGAATACCATATCAGTCATATGGTATCTCTATGTTTAAAATTTTGAGGAGCTGCCAAATTGTATCCCAAAGTGGCTACAACCATTTATAGCCCAGGCAGCAATGTATAAGTTTTAATTTCTCCACATCCTCACTTCTGTCTTTTTTATTATAGCCATCCTAAATGGTGTGAGGTGGTATCTCACTATGGTTTTTATTGAATTTACCTAACGACTAATGATGTTGAGCACCTTTTCATGTTCTTATTACCCTTCTTTTCTGGGAAGAAATATTCAGATCCTTTGCCCATTTTTTAATTGAGTTGTCCTTATTAGTGAGTTGTGAGAGTTCTTTATGGACTCTGGATACAAGACATTTATCAGATATATGATTTGCAAATATTTTCTCCCATTCTGTGAATTTTCTCTTCACTTTCTTGGTGGTCTCATTTGAAGCACAAAGTTTTTAATCTTGATGAAGTTCATGAATTTTTTCTTTTATTGTTTGTGCTTTTGTTATCAGAGCTACAAAATCAATGACTAACTTAAGGTCATGAAGATTTACTCCAATGTTTTGTCTAGGAGTTTTATAGTTTTAGACATTACATTTAGGCTTCTTACCCACTTTAAGTTAATTTCTGTATTTGACGTGATAAACAATCCAACCAGACTCTTTTGCATGGGGATATCCAGTTCTCCCAGCACCACTTTCTTTCCCCATTGAACTGTCTTGGCATCCTTGTTGAAAATCAAATTGACCCTAGATGAATGGATTTATTTCTGGACTCTCGATTCTATTCCATTGATCTTTGTGTATCCTTATGCCAATACAACACTGTCTTGATTAGTGTAGCTTTGTAGTAAGCTTTGAAAGCGGGAAGTATGAGGCCTCCAATTTTGTTCTTCTTTTTCAGTATTGTTCTGGTTATTCATAGTACTTTTCATTTCCATTTGAATTTTAGGATCAGCTTATCAATTTCTGCAAAATGCCAGCTGGGGTTTTGATAGGGATTTCATTGAAACTGTAGATCAGTTTGGGGAGTATTACTATCTTAACAGTATTCAGTCTTCTGACCTATGATCATGGGACGTCTTTGCATTTATTAGATGTATTTTTACTTTCTTTAAACAACATTTTGGTATGGTGTATTACATTGATGTTAAGCCAACCTTGCACTACTGGGGTAAATTCCAGTTGGTCATGGATTATAATCCGTTTTATATGTTGCTGGATTTGCTTCGCTAGTATTTTCCCAAGCTTCTTGAATGTATAGA
Source organism: Hyperoodon ampullatus (assembly GCF_949752795.1). NCBI lineage: Eukaryota > Metazoa > Chordata > Mammalia > Artiodactyla > Ziphiidae > Hyperoodon > Hyperoodon ampullatus. The sequence continues at coordinate 87,476,575 of NC_136913.1, read as the reverse complement.
GTGTTTTTCATCAAATTTGGGGCATTATCAGCCATCATTTCTTTAAAGATTTTTTGTCCCTTTGTCTCCTCCTCTGGTATACCCATCATGAGTGTGTTTGTGTGCTTAATGTTGTACTACATTTTCATAAGGCTCTGCTCATTTTTCTACACTGTTTTCAAGTCCAGCACTTCCATTTGGGGTGTGGTGTGTATGTATTCGATTCTTTACTGGTATTTTCTTTTTGATGAGTCATTGTCATTACATATTCCTTTAATTATTTAAACATGGTTTAAGTTCTTTGAACACATTTATAATAGCTGCTTTGAAGTCCTTGTCCACCAAGTTCAATATTTGATCCCCCCTCAAAGGCAATTTGTCTTTTTTTCCCCTGAATATGGGTCACACTTCCCTATTTCTTTATTAATCTGAACAATTAGGTAATAATATTGTAACAGCACTGGATTGTCCCTGCTCCAGAGTCTTATAGCAACTTGGCTAGACTAATTCTGTGAAATCAGTTCCCCCATAGTGTGTAGCCTCTAATTTTCCTGCTTGGATTTTTTATTTTTCATCTTGACACCTGGGTTCCTAAGGGTAATCCCTGGGTCAGTATAGTTTAGCAGTCATCCACTGATTGATTGGAGTTGTACTTAAGCCCCTGAGCCAATAAGGTTTTCATTTTTTGCTGTTTGACCTGTGTGGCTTAAAGACTGCTTTCACACTTCAGGGAGCTTTTGTCTCAAGTTTGTCTCACATTTAGTCAAGGACTAATAGTAAAGCAGTTTCCTCTCCAGTTGCTCCTGAGAAAGTGTGGCCTTAGGTATGTGGACACTCTTCCTTATCGCCAGGCCTCCTTTGCTGGCTCTTTCTCTGGTCTGTTAAACTTCTGGCTGGTCTGCCTCTATTAGTATCATACCATGCTTTTGGCCTCCACTGATTGTTTGCTGATTTTTATTTTGGACAGTTCCTTTGAGGCACAAATTGCTCCACAATCCAAATAAAGTCAGGTCCCTCAGGCAGGGCCAGGGTGTTGCCAGCCTTTGAGGTTTTCTCTGACCCTGTTGGAACCTCTATATTATGGAACAGTATCTGGGGGAGATAGGAGCTGCCACATGGCTGCCAAGCTCACTGTAGTACCTCTTCTGCAACGCAGAGTTGGGTGGGAAAATGGGTGTAACCTCTATCTCACATGTTAAAGACTCCTACTACTATTACTGAGTTTTGTAGATTTTGAATAAATGATTTTCAATTTGTTGCAAATCCCTTTATCATTCATTCTCCAGAGACTTTGAATGACTGTTTTGACCAATTAGGTAGATATTTTTCTGGGGAGAAGTTCCATTGAGCTTGACTATGCAGAAACTGACGATCAAGTTTGTGAATTTAACCTAGTCCACAAAACTGATTACAAATAGAAAAAGGATTCAGTTCTATTTTTTTTAAATTCACATCTAATTAAACAATTATATACTATCTTCTTCCTCACTACCCCAGGTAATAGAAAGTTCACGTACAAATAGATACAAGGGGAAAGTACAGCATATTAAAAATTCAATCTTGTTCAATTTCATATGTGATATTAACTATGCTATTGTATCCAGGGCTGGAATACTCATAAATGCTTAGGATGTCAAACTATTAAGTAGGTGCTTATTCATTCATACTTTCAGCACTTTTCTCAGAAAGGCTCAGAAAACCTCTGTTCACACAGAAAGTAAAGTACAGAGAATGCGCATTACTTCAGTAAGCCAATACCTCCTGGGATAGTCTTTAATTGCATTTCTGTAAGATATACTTTGATCAAATACAGCTTCCAAAGTAGGAAAAACTTTTATATCTCTTTTCCCCTTTGTGGGTTTTCAATGAAAATTCTACAAATTTTCTATCATTTCATATGCCAAACCTTTGAAAGACAGACATCAGAATCTAAATTTTACCAAAGAGAGAATCAAGAGGCAAAGTATGTAAGTGACTTCCAAGGTCGTACAATTCACTAATGATGAATGATGAACCTAAAACTAGAACCAATTGAAGGACTCCTTAACATCCAGCCTCCAGTTCTGTGTACCAAATCTATTTAGATAAGCTAATATTCTTCCTGGCAAGCTGAAAAATGTTGCATTCCTGTTACATACTTTAAAATGGACTTTAATTCACATGTACTATTATGCTCCTTGGGAAGATATCCTCTTCTGAGTATTATAAAAATAAAGCACTAATGACTCTGGTCAACAGTATATTCTGTTAAACACGATTACGCATTGTCTTAGACAGATCAGGCTGCCATATAACAAAAATACCACAGACTGGATGGCTTTAAAAAACAAATTTTCTTCTCACAATTCCGAAGGCTAAAAGTCCAAGATCAGGGTGCCAGCATGGGTCCTCTTCCTAGCTTGTAGACAGCTGCCTTCTTGCTGGATCTTCACACAGTGGAGAGAAAGATCGTATATCTCTTGTCTCGTCTTATAAAGGCACTAATCCCATTAATGGAAGTTCCATCCTCACAATTGAATTACCTCTCAAAGGCCCCATCTCCAAACACCATCACATTGGGGGTTAGGGCTTCAACATATGAATCTGAGGGTCACAAACATTCAGTCCATAGCAACCATCTTTAATAGAAACAGATTTTTTTTACATGACAGAAACAGAGGCTCTCTATATTAAAAAGCCTAATAATTTAAACAAAGTGAAAAGTAGTATCAACTGAAAAAAAATCTTAAAAATATAATACCAATTTTAGAGAATAATTTTTCTTCTATCTAGTAAACCATTTTGTGATTAAAAAATGTATCTGATATAAAGAGAATTTCTACTATGTTAATAAAAGTTATGTGAGGCACCATAGACTTATCTACTTTTCTTTCCAGATTGTCCCCACGACCAAAGGAGAAGGTATGATAAAAAGAAAAATAAAATGTTAGAAATCTAATAGCAGTGTTATTATTGAATATTAAGTCAATATTTAAGACATAAACAATTTTACACAAATACTGGGTAAACAAAGTGTTCTTTTTGTACAATTGGGAAAATAAACCACATTTTCTATTTCTTTTCTTTTCTAGACTTGTTTGGTACTGAAACAAAATAGCTATTCTTATTTAAATTTTGTTTTTCTTTGCCATGAAGATTCTTCAAAAAAGACTTTTCAAATAACTAGATTTGGCATACTTGCATAGCTGTATATCTAATCTTAAGTGGGGTAAAAAATTGATCAAGAGAAGAATATGGTCAAAAAGGTACCCAGGGAATCATTATTGAATAAAAAGGCAAACTAAAGGAGAAAATTTTTTTCTCCCAGAACATAAACTTAAGTTTAGAAGTTTCTTCCATGATCTGAAGATTGTTACTGGTTAAATTTCCAAAAAAACTAATCAAACCCCTTCTCACAATTTAAAGTTCTACATGATCTTAAGGATCAAAATTCCATGTTCTGAAAAACAATATGGGAAGTTATTTGGAGTACAAACTTAAAAACAAAAGAGAATTCTCTAAATAGTTACCCATTGGGGAAGCTATCAGATTTACTTCAAAGCAGCTAAAGCTTCTTTTATCCAGGTATATAGGCTACATTCCACACCATTAAATAACCCTTCCTTTTTGAAACACTTTCTGTACTTGGCTTCCAGCACACCAGTCTCCTGACTTTTCTTTAAGCTCACTGGTGGGTCCTTCTCAGTCTTTTGCTGGTTCCTCCTCTTCTCCTCTACTTCTTAACATTGGCATACTCCAGGGCTCAGTTCTTTGCCATTTTCTTTTCAAGCTGTACTAAATGATCTCATCCAATGTCGTGGCTATTCAGTAAAGATTCCCAAATCAATTTTGTCAGTACCAAACTGTACCCTGAACTCTAGATTTGGATAGCCAACTACCTATTTAGCATCTCCAAACTAACATGACTGAAAAAGAACCCATTATTCCACATTCCTCCAAATCTGTTCCTCATCTCTCTGTTCCAGAATTCACCCAGCTACTGTTAAAAACCTAGGAGTCATCCTTTACTCCTCCCTTTCTCTCTCCTCATATCCAAGCTATCAGCAGATCCTATCTTCTTTACCTTTAGAGCTTGCATCCAGTATCTAACTACCACCCCCCCCACTCTCCATCATCCACCACACTAGTCTAAGACTCTTGCCTGGAACACTGTAATAACCTAACTGGTCTCTCTGCTTTCACCCTTAATCCTCTTCAGTCTAACCTTCACACTGCAGTTCCATACAGGTAAGTAAAATGATGCCACTCCTCTGCTCTCAGTCCTTCTAATGGCTTCACATTACGTATCCATCAGGCTATAAGGATCTTCATGAACTACTCTCTGGCTTTCTCCCCTATTTCTTTTCTTACCATGTTTCTCCCTTAATCACTATGTTGTAACCTTACTGGCCTCTGCTATTCCTCAAACACACCAAGTAAGTAAGTTAACATTTTTAAGCCTTTTTACTTGCCTTTACCTCTTCCCAGAATGCTCTTTCCCCAAATATTCACATGGTTCATACACTTATTTCATTAGGGCCTCTGCATATGTCACCTCTTCAAACAGGCCTTCCCTAACCATCTTATCTAAAGTAGCAACCCCCTCAAACATGTATATCTTTTTATGTATAATTTGGTGGAAGGCAGAGTCTGATGATGAAGTCATTATTCCCTAGTGGACTAAAGAATCTAGATCCTGAAAAAATAAAATTAGCCACATTGAGGCTCTCTCTCCTGAGCCATGGATAGAAAGACAATCCAAGCACTCCCTAAGGATGGCAGTGTATTGGTGATGAGTATGGAAACTCAAGTGGAGCCACTTGGCCTCTCTACCAGTGAGGAAAGAATTTAGTCCCATACGCTCAGTTTGTTTCTGTCCCTATTCCTTGCTTTTTCACCTGATATTGTACGTTTGTTTACATCTGTATTATCTGTATTCTCCAATGGAATGTAGTAAATTCCACAAAAGCAGATACTGTATAACCAGCACAAAGAAGAATACATGGTATATGGCAAGCTCAATAAATATGTATTAAATCAAAAATGAATGAAAAAAAATGAATGAATAAATAGTATTTCTAGTTTGAACACCATCCAATAATATAGTTTAGGGTTCTGTTTTGCTTTAAAAGAAAAAAAAAAGAGCCACAATGTGCACTTAAAAATAAAAATAGGGCTTCCCTGGTGGCGCAGTGGTTGAGAGTCCGCCTGCTGATGCAGGGGACACGGGTTCGTGCCCCAGTCTGGGAGGATCCCACATGCCACGGAGAGGCTAGACCTGTGAGCCATGGCCGCTGAGCCTGCATGTCTGGAGCCTGTGCTCCGCAACGGGAGAGGCCACAACAGTGAGAGGCCCGCGTACCACACACAAAAAAAATAATAAATAAAATAAATAAATAAATAAATAAAAATAAATTCAGCTTGATTTCTTTCAAATGATACGAATTTTATTAAAAGAGGGAGAGTTATTCAGTAGCGCTGAAGCAAAATTTTGTAGTCAATTTTCAGCAAGATACTCTAGCTATTATACAATTTTTAAAAGCTTCAGAATTATTCCTGAAAATAGTTACAGTTAGTTTATTTGGACCTAAACACTCAAAAATGGGATATATACATACACATACATGTGCGCACACACAAAATAGAGCAGTTTTGTGAAATCAAACTGGTATAAATAGGAACGTAGATTATCCCACAATCCTCTTCCCTTCCTTATCTCATCAAACTGCTATCAGTGCAGGCCCAGAAATCTACCAACTACTTAGAGCCACCTTTTAGAGCTAGAAATGTATCCTCTTAACTTGGTGTTGGTGTGGCTGTTCACAATAAGAAAAATGGAAATATCCACAGAGGTTTTACAGAGGCAGCTGAGTATTTTGCATGAATATGTCTGTAGCTTAAATGCCACCATATATTATTTACCTGCTCTCTTCCATCAAAAATGCAGCTCATAGTCCACAAGAATGTGAAAAATCCCACCACATAACAGATATGTCTCTTTATGTATAATCTGGTGGAAGTCAGAGCCTGATGATGAAGTCATTTTTCACTAATGAGCTAAAGAATCTAGATCCTGAAAAATAAAATTAGCCACATTGAGGCTCTCCTGAGCCATGGATAGAAGGCCAGTCTAAGCACTCCCTGAGGATGGCAGTCTGTTGGTGAAATGAGTATGGAAACTCAAGTTGAGCCACTTGACCTCTCCAGCAACAAGGAAGGAATTTAGTCCCATATGCTCAGTTTGTTTCTGTCAATATTCATTTAATGTTGATCAGGTGGTTTATGCTCTCTGCTCAGGGGACAGAAGAACGATGAATACTGCTTCTTATGAAAAGTTTCAAGCCTTGTAACCCCTCTGAAAATAAATAGTCCAAATACCAGTTCCATTTCTTCCCCTGCAGGCACAGAAAAGGGAAAATTACTTATCAAATATTTCGTTTGCTTATTCTCTACCTCCTCTTCTTTGCCTAGGAAAAGTTCCCAGCATCCTGGATGTACATACCAAGAGTTAGCTCGAGTGGCCAGGTTTGTAACTGAAACTCAGTCACTAAGTAACAGTCAAACCGGAGAGTACCCGAAGTTTAAGGGCTAAATATTCCTTTTATTATATTGGCAAAAAATTCAGCTGTTCAAATGAACAAGTACTGTGAAATGGAAATGGGTCATCATTCCCGCACTCTAGGAATTTAACATCTAAAACAGACAACACAGACATTATTATATTACTTCCTATATTAAATATATACACAGCAGAGTTTCTATACTGAGACAACTGTGCTTGGCTTTGTTAACTAAGATGCATTACAGTGACATTTTGACTACATGCAAGTGTATTATAAAATAAGACGATGCACAGACACAACAGCAAGAGTCAAACTATGAATAGTTTTATCTATGTAAAGGGTATGTGCCAACGAAGTCACATAAAAGTCACTGGAATTAATTCAGAAGGCAAACACTTCACTTTGACTTTGTCTAGGCATCAGACTTGGGATTTGGGAAAAAGTAAAGGTATACATTCTTCTGATGAAATGAAGCTTTACGAAATCCCTGTACATGATGAAAATAAATTTACTTACCCGAATAGAGCTCACGTTTACTTTCCTTTCTCTTGGCCATTGCTTTCAAAACAAAAACAAAAAAGAAAATGGAGAGAAATGGGGATGAAAATATTTGGTTAGCAAAAATTACCAGAAAATTAAGATGGCTCTTCACTATCTGATTCATTTGCTATGTTCTATTCCTACCAACACTCTTGGATTCCTTTTGAATGAGCACCCACTATAACCTTCCATATTTCTCCCTAGAAGCACAAACAGAAAAAAAATAAAATCACAGTGGATAAAGTGAGCACCATTTTGCTAATATTTGGCTTCATTTTTTAAAATTCTGTACTCAGCCACTGGGGTGGAGATGGAAGGTGGGCTTTTTCTGAGGAATATGATTAACTGAATTGAGCTTTGAAGGATGAGGATGAAGCCTGGTGAGGTAGTCTGGGTACCCAGTAGATTCTGTGAATTTGTAATTCTTTATAAAAACTCAGAGCTAGGTGAGCTAGCTAGTTATTCCCCGGCTTTAACTATCACCTACTGTACTTCACTGAAGAGCCATCAATTCTAACAACTTTTTTTATGTATCACTAAGAAAAAACTCTGCCTATTAAACTACATATAAGACAATGCATTTTTAACACTTAGAAGTTTTTATTTTATAATGATTGAAAGAGTTTTAGATGTAGGCAGATTTTGATCATATATCATTTTTATAAACATGAAATGGTAAATATAAACAAAATTAAGTGGTGAAAGTATTTCTAAAACTTCACATTCAGAGTCCAACTCTTGTGAATTACTTTTCTACTCAAGCGTTGTGGATATCTATGTTTTTTCACACAATATCATCCTCTGTGCCAGAGTATTGATTATGTAGCATTTCTTAAAGGAATTAATAAAGGCTATGGTGCTTGGGTCTCAATTGCATAAATCTAACCTACTTTTGGCCCTTACTTCAAGGAAAGTCCATAACATATATGGTTCACCACTTCCCTCCCTTCTTCTTCCAAGTCATTTGGTTTTGAGAGCTTAAAACAGTGCTCCAGCATCATCTCCAATCTTTCCCCCATGCTGCTGATATCCAATCTGCAAGGTCTGTTTCTGGCAATCTGCCTGCACACACTCAAAAACAGCAAATGACAACTATATCATGATTGCTGCCTGGATGACAACGATCACAAGATGCATCTTGATCTCTGAGAAGTTATAAAAAGTGGGAAAAAATGTGTGTTTTTGAAACAGATGAAGTATAGTCCATGCTGATGAATTCCATATTGATTTCTCTCATTCCAACCACTCTCTTGAGTTCTAAGCCCCTATTTCAAACTGCCTACTTACACTTCTTCTTGGATATCTAACAGGCATCTCAAACTTAAGTACGTCAAAACGAAACTTGATTCTCAACTTGTCCTCCACAAAAAACAAAATAACCTATCCTGTTCTTCTATCAGTATTCCTCTTATTAATAAATGGAACCACAATCAACCCCCTTGCTCAATTCAAAAAACTCAAAAGTCCTTTCCTTTTTCTCATTCCCACTTCTGATCAAGCCATCAGGCCCTGTCTGCTCTATCTCTGCAGTACATCTCCAATCAGTCCACTTCTATGCATCTTCACTACCACCACTTGCATACAAATCACTATCAATCTATTTTGTCTAGACCAAGAGCCTCCTAATTGGTGCCTCTGCTTCCACTCAGGTCTCCTCTTATAACTCTATCCTCCACTAAAAAGCCAAAGTGATCTCCACTAAACATCAACTCAAACCATACTACAACCCTGCTTAAAAATATTTCACAAAAGACCCTGAATAGCCAAAGCAGTCTTGAGGGAAAAAAAGGGATCTGGAGGAATCAGACTCCCTGACTTCAGACTATACTATAAAGCTACAGTAAACAAGACAATATGGTACTAGTACAAAAACAGAAACATAGATCAATGGAACAAGACAGAAAGCCCAGAGATAAACCCATGCACCTATGGTCAACTAATCTATGACAAAGGAGGCAAGGATATACAATGGAGAAAAGACAGTCTCTTCAATAAGTGGTGCTGGGAAAACTGGACAGCTACATGTAAAAGAATGAAATTAGAACACTCCCTAACACCATACACAAAAATAAACTCAAAATGGATTACAGACCTAAAAGTAAGACCGGACACATAAAACTCTTAGAGGAAAACATAGGAAGAACACTCTTTGACATAAATCACAGTAAGATCTTTTTTGATCCACCTCCTAGAGTAATGGAAATAAAAACAAAAATAAACAAATGGAACCTAATAAAACTTCAAAGCTTTTGCACAGCAAAGGAAACCATAAACAAGACCAAAAGACAACCCTCAGAATGGGAGAAAATATTTGCAAACGAATCAATGGACAAAGGATTAATCTCCAAAATATATAAACAGCTCATGCAGCTCAATATTAAAAAAAACAAACAACCCAATCCAAAACTGGGCAGAAGACCTAAATAGACATTTCTCCAAAGAAGATATACAGATTGCCAACAAACACATGAAAGAATGCTCAACATCATTAATCATTAGAGAAATGCAAATCAAAACTACAATGAGATATCATCTCACACCGGTTAGAATGGCCATCATCAAAAAATCTACAAACAATAAATGCTGGAGAGGGTGTGGAGAAAAGGGAACCCTCTTGCACTGCTGGTGGGAATGTAAATTGATACAGCCCCTATGGAGAACAGTATGGAGGTTCCTTAAAAATCTACAAATAGAACTACCATACGACCAAGCAATCCCACTCCTGGGCATATACCCTGAGAAAACCATAATTCAAAAAGAGTCATGTATCGAAATGTTCATTGCAGCTCTATTTACAATAGCCAGGAGATGGAAGCAACCTAAGTGTCCATCATCGGATGAATGGATAAAGAAGATGTGGCACGTATATACAATGAACTATTACTCAGCCATAGAAAGAAACAAAATTGAGTTATTTGTAGTGAGGTTGGTGGACCTAGAGTCTGTCATACAGAGTGAAGTAAGTCAGAAAGAGAAAAACAAACACCGTATGCTAACACATATATATGGAATCTAAGAAAAAAACAAAAAAAGGTCATGAAGAACCTAGGGGTAAGATGGGAAAAAAGACACAGACCTACTAGAGACTGGACTTGAGGATATGGGGGTGAGGGGTAAGCTGTGACGGGGTGGGAGAGTGGCATGGACATATATACACTACTGGGAGTGAGGTGGATAGCTGGTGGGAGGCAGCCACGTGGCATGGGGAGATCAGCTTTGTGCTTTGTGACCGCCTGGGGGGGTGGGATAGGGAGGGTGGGAGGGAGGGAGATGCAGGAGGGAGGAGATATGGGAACGTATGTATATGTATGGCTGATTCACTTTGTTATAAAGCAGAAACTAACACACCATTGTGAAGCAATTATACTCCAATAAAGATGTTAAAAATAAATAAATAAATAAAATTAAAAAAAAGAATTAAACAATAACCAAAAAAAAAGAAATAAAAAGTATTATCAAAACAACAAGTTCCTACTGTACAGCACAGGAAACTATATTCAATATCTTGTAATATACCATAATGGAAAAGGAAAGAAATTTTTATTAAAAAAAAGTATTATCAAGAAATTACATAAATGGTATAAAATAGAGAAATTTTAGAAAAATAAATGTTGAGAGTGACTCAAGAAGAAATAGAATATCTGAATAGACCTATAATAAGAAAAGAGGTTGAATAGTAATTTAAAACCTTCCCATTAAAAAAAGCTCATGACCAGATGGCTTCATGGTAGAATTTACCAAATATTTAAAGAAGAATTAATGCCAATCCTTCACAAACTCTTCCAAAGAACAGGAGAGAGAATACTTCCTAACTTATTTTTTGAGGCCAGAATTAACCTGAAACCAAAACCAGACAGACATCATGAGGAGAAAACAACATCCCTTATCCTCCACAATCTACTGAAAGACCAAATCTGCAGGAAATTATGCTAGGTGAAATAAGCCAAACACAGAAGGGCAAATACTACAAGATACCACTTATATGATGAATCTGAAATAATCAAACTCATAGAAGCAGAGAGAAGACTGGTCATTGCCAGGGGCTGAGGGGAGAAGGAAATGAGGCATTAAAAAAAAAGCACAAGTGATAAGAAAAAATTAATAGAGTTCATTAAAATTTAAAACTTCTGTGCTTCAAAACATACCAACCAAAAAATGAGAAGACACCCCAAAGAACAGGAGAAAACTTTGCAAATCATATATCTGATAAGCAACTTGAATCTAGAATATAGACATGAGTCTCATAAGCCATTAAGACAAATAACCTAATTTAAAAATGGGCAGGGCTTCCCTGATGGCGCAGTGGTTGAGAGTCTGCTTGCCGATGCAGAGGATACGGGTTCGTGTCCCGGTCCGGGAGGATCCCACATGCCGCGGAGCGGCTGGGCCCGTGAGCCATGGCCGCTGAGCCTGCGTGTCCGGAGCCTGTGCTCCGCAACGGGAGAGGCCACAACAGTGAGAGGCCCGCGTACCGCAAAAAAAATAAAATAAAAAAAATAAAAATAAAAAAAAATAAAAATGGGCAAAGGACTGTTGGTGGGAATGTAAATTGATACAGCCACTATGGAGGTTCCTTAAAATAGATAGTTCTAAAAATAGAACTACCATATGACCCAGCAATCCCCGTACTGGGCATATACCCTGAGAAGACCGTAATTCAAAAAGAGACATGTACCACAATGTTCATTGCAGCACTATTTACAATAGCCAGGACGTGGAAGCAACCTAAGTGTCCATCGACCGATGAATGGATAAAGAAGATGTGGCACATAGATACAATGGAATATTACTCGGCCATAAAAAGAAACGAAATTGAGTTATTTGTAGTGAGGTGGATGGACCTAGAGTCTGTCATACAGAGTGAAGTAAGTCAGAAAGACAAAAACAAATACCGTATGCTAACACATATATATGGAATCTAAAAAAAAAAATAGTTCTGAAGAACCTAGGGGCAGGACAGGAATAAAGACACAGACATTGGGCTTCCCTGGTGGCGCAGTGGTTCAGAGTCCGCCTGCCGATGCAGGGGACGCGGGTTCATGCCCCGGTCTGGGAAGATCCCACATGCCGCGGAGCGGCTGGGCCCGTGAGCCATGGCCGCTGAGCCTGCGCTCCACAACGGGAGAGGCCACAACAGTTAGAGGCCCGCGTACTGCAAAAAAAAAAAAAAAAAAAAAAAAAGACACAGACATTGATTGACATGTATACACTGATGTGTATAAAACTGATGACTAATAACGACGTGCTGTATAAAAAAATAAATAAAATTCAAAAATTCAAAAAAAAGAAAAAAAAGACACAGATGTAGAGAATGGACTTGAGGACACAGGGAGGGGGAAGGGTAAGTTGGGACAAAGTGAGAGAATGGCATGGACCTATATACACTACCAAATGTAAAACAGCTAGTGGGAAGCAGCTGCATAGCACAGGGAGATCAGCTCAGTGTTTTGTGACCACCTAGAGGGGTGGGATAGGGAGGGTGGGAGGGAGATTCAAGAGGGAGGAGATATGGGGATGTATGTATGTGTATAGTTGATTCACTTTGTTACACAGCAGAAACTAACACACCATTGTATAGCAGTTATACTCCAATAAACATGTTTAAAAAAAAAACAGATCCTGGATATCACCCCAGTTAGTAAATCAAAATGTCAGGGTGGAAGCAATCAAGGATGTATACTTTTGAAAAGCAGCCCGGGTACTTCTGCTGCTGAGTCAGGGTAGAATCCCTGCTCAAGCCGTATAATTCTGCTTAAATTCCTCAAACATAGCATGCTCTAACATAGGGGTCCACAAACCACATCCAGTCCAATGCCTGTTTTTGTAAATAAACTGTTGTGGAACACAACTATGCCCATTTGTTTACTCATTGTCTATAGCCACTTTCACGCTTCAACAGCAAGGTTGAGTAATCTTGACAGAGACCATGTGGCCTACAAAGCCTGAAATATTTATAGTCTGGCCCTCCATAGAAAAAGTTTGCTGTCCCCTGTTCTAGCTTTACACTTTTTCTCAAATACTGCTCCTGTCTTGACAAGCTCATACTCATCCTTCAAAATTCCAATTAGCATCACTTCTGTAAAGCCTGAACTGGCATTCCAGAAGCCCCCCTGTATATTTTTCATCATTCTCTGTACTTTCCCTATATTATTCATCATTCTTTATTGTAAGATGTCTGTTTAATGACTGCCTCCCTGACTAGATTCCAAGCTCTATGAGGGCAGTACTCAGATGTGTCTTGTTCACCACAGTGCCTGGTTCTTACATGAATATATTAAACATTTACTCAATGAATATCTCCCCCGTTCTATACACTTTTTCATTTTGTTACATTTCTCAGTGTTCCAGTCTGTTCAGGGAATTCTGAATCCAGATTCTATCAGTGTATTTGTAATCCCATCCTGTTGTGTCATCCACACATATGATATGCACACCATTTGAGTTCTCTGAGTCACTGATAATGTTGAAAATGACAGGGCTGGTGTAAAGTCCTGAGAAGACCCCCTTGCTTACATACTGATATCAACCCATTAAATCAGCAGTCTTTGGCTAAGACTCCAACCCTAATTATAACATCATCTAGCCTACATTTTCCATCTTGCCTAGAAGGATTTCACTAAAGCTTCAACTTCTCTGTACCCTTTTCTTACCTGGCACCACCTCTACCCAGGTAGAACTGAACTAATATTCACTCCCCCATCTTTCTCACAATTGTATCTCTTCTCACTTCACCTAACTGTATTGCAGTAATGTTCACAAATTTGTCTCTGCCACAAGCCCAAGCTCTTTGTGGGTAGAAACTAATTACTTAAGTTAACTTTGAATCCCCAGAGCCTAGCACAATGCCCAGAAGTTAGCTGATACTCAAAAAGTATGACTGAACACATGTCTTGCAATTCAGACACGCTAAATTTATGGCATTTCCTATTTCTGCCATCATAGTATTCTTATAGAAAATCTAAAAATCATTTAAATACTCTTACCTGTAGCAGAAAGAAAACAGCATAACCCAAAAGAGCAGGATGATGGACTAAATTTAAACTGTTTTTGTACTCTGCTACTGAAGCTTTTGCTAAGACTTTGGGGTCAATATATAATCCTTTCTGGAAGGGTTTGGATGTCCACAGGCAACCAACCGTGGCTGTCAAATAGTGATTAAATTCTTGATAGGTCTTGCTGCTGAAGCTGAACTCTGATTTTGTCTATTGGGAAAGAAAAAAAATTGTCATTATCACCTATTCTCCCTTTCCTTCTTATTCCCAACAGATCATATATCTCTACACTCAATTTTTAAACAATGGTGATTTAAAACAGAGATTCATCATCCATACCTTTCGTACCAACCCATTTTTCTTTGCAGCAGTCAAATTTTTACGATACCTAAAGACAGAACAAAGAGAACTTTTACCATTAAATGCCTTTGATATGTAAACATAAACAAGTTTACATTTTAAATGTAAATATATGCACATACATAAATATCCAGCTGTCTATTTACGTTTTTTTTTCCTTTTGTGGTACATTTTCCTCAAAGAATAAAAATTAATAGAGGCTCAAATATATTGAGTTGTACATTTAGGATAAATACTTGTAAATTTAAGATATGCATTTAGGATATGACTCTGTAAATTATACTTCAATAAAAAAGGAAATGCTTTTAATGTTTCACTGTTAAAAATTAACAGAGGCTCAAAAGCAGTCACTGATACAAAACATATTATAAAACATATTTTCCTAATGTGGAAAAAAAGGTGCAGTAGAAAGGATAAAGGGAAAACTTAGAGATGTAATCTTTTCTTGCCTGAGAACTATTCTAAGTAGCTTTTCAACATTTTAACCTTGGCATAGTCTCATAAGTTACGCCAAAAGGGTCTACACTTATGGGCTAAAAAGAGCAATTTCAGTCCATAAGTGAAAAAATTAGAAGAGATCAGAAATAATACTTACAGTTTCATATAATTGGTAATAGCTCCCCTTATCTCCCAGAAAATGTTCTTTTTACCAGAGAAGCTATGTAGACTTAAACCAGTTGTCAGTAAATGACTAATTATTCTTTGAGATACAGCAATGAGAATTAACAATGCTGAGTGCAACGGTACCACTGCACAAAAGATCCTTAACTGTGAATTCTTTTAATCCATATCCCCCACAGTGACATTTTAAAAACACAGTTAAAATAGTCCCATGTTGGAAGGTCATTCCCGAAAGAAAGCCATGTTTCCTTTTTCCAAAGGTCCTGGCAGAAAATGGATAACAGTTTTATTGTATTTAATATTTCACTGTATTATATACAATAAACTTATTGTAGTATATTCATAAATTATTGTATAGCTGGAAAATGAAGATGGAATTATGATGTATTAATTCATAAAATGGTAAAAAGGCTTTGTACCTGTCCATAATGTAACAGAGCTGGTTCAGGATACTGGAATCCAGGCTGAGGAGTGCGGGATAGAAGACCCCAGGAGGAAACAACACCACCAATGGAAGGTTATAATTTATATATATGTCACACACCTTTTGGGAAGAATGACAACACCAGTATATAAATTACTCCTCAGAACTCCTCAACCAACTTCACTCAAAGAATCACCACTAGAGAATAAGCAATAATATAACATCAGGTTTGGGCCTGCCTGATTCATAAATAGAATACGTAGCCACAACCTGCTTAAAAATGTACCTCACCAAACAGCAACCTTACAATAGAGGATTATTTCTGCAAGGTAGTTATTAAAATCTTTTATTTTCTTCTGGGGAGAGATCTTAGAGTTAGGGAGAAAGGGGAAGGGAGCATTTCTTTCTTCTGAAGTCCTATAAATACTGAATTATCATATTAGTTAGCTGTCAACCTGGAAAACAAAGGAGCATGCTTCCAAGCAAATATAACACAAGACAACTAGGTATCAATGAAGGGAAGAAGCCAGGAAAACTGAGATTAGTGGGTACTTCCTGGATAATAGTTCTGTCTAGGTTGAATACTATAAAACAATAGAAGAGGACCAGAATCATAGGTACTGGGAGAAATAAGGAAGTTGAAGGGTGGGGGTGGAGAGCTAAAGAAATAAAAGGTATTTTGTTTTTTTACCAGGGGTTGGAAATGTACCATGGATGAGCAAAAAGTGATACTAAAGACAGACTTCTGTCTAGGGCCAGCATTATTCAAGGGAACGTCTATTAAAGTGGTACCTGGACTTCAAAAAAAGCATTTGCTTTGCTCCTTTGTTTTATGCATGTCAACTATTCAGGCCAGAATACAATCATTAACTTCAAAATACATAGCTTATCTCAAGTATGCTAATAAGGTCATAGCCCAACTTAATAGCTGTGCATAAAATTTAAACAATAGACTAGTAAAGCAGACAGCCATCACAAAAATCTAAGTAGCGAAAATGGGATGTGTACTACCTTCTCATAGAAATCCAAAATAAAGTGCAGCAAGAAAGTACTGTTGTTTTCCAAGAGCATTGCAGTAGTGGACAGCCACCCTACATAGTGAATCAGTTTAGACACAGAGTTCATGGATCCACCTAAAGTTGTCTCTCTGCAATAAGAAACCAAGATCCATATTAGCAAAAGTCCTCACGTTTTCCAGGCTAAAGCTGGATTAAATATACAGCAGAAAGTCGGTGGGAATTTCAGAAAACAATCAGTGCTCCAATGTATAATTCACATTTTTTAAACTGCAGTAATTAATCATAAAACTATACAGCCCTCTAGGGAACCATTAAGATCGATTCAAAGAACATCCCTGAGCAACCATTCTACTAGTAAATACCAGAGAAAGAAAGGATTAAGCTCCAGACTTTAGATAATATCACCAATGTCCAGGGACCACAGCAGTCAGCAAATTAGTTTCTAAGTACACAAATCCAAACCCAGTTTTGCCTGAATTCCTGAACTAAAATGCTGTTAAAAATATTTTCACTTTAATCTAACTGGAATTCAATTCTAAAACTGAATGAGTAAAATTTTTGGCATCTTTCATTCTTCTAGTAAAAACCAGATCTAGATATTCTTCCCAAATCAATGAACCATGTCTCTTTAAATTACACATGGGTATAATTGGTTCAATCCATCCATCTCCCCACCCCTCTCCTTCAATCCACTGTTGAGTGGATTAGGAAAAGACTGGGAAATGTGATTTCATAGCTTTACCCTCAGATCTAGGTAGCCAACAACGGTTATGCACAAGGAAAAAGGAATAGCATATAGTCTTAGAGCCTGAGATGATGATAACTCTACCATTACCCACCACCATGATGATTCTGTGCCAGAGCAAGCAGGGAAAGATTAAGAGACCGTTCAAATAGGTGGGCATACATACAGTCAGCCCATCACTTGCAAAACTGTACTTTATGATTTCTGGCAGCACCTGACAAATATGTCTGAAATAATTTGTACAATGATGATTGCTCAGGTAGCATCTTTGAAAGTGTTTCTCCACAGGACACTACTGGCATTTTGGATGACACAATTCGCCATTCAGGACTGCCTCCTACTCCCCACCCACTACAGAACATTTAGCACCTCTGGCTCCTACCTACTAAAAGATGTTAGCACCCTCTTCCCAGTCACTGTGCCAACCAAAAATGCCCCCTGGAGAGCCACTGCTGAGAATGGTTTCCCACCCTTCTCTCCTTGTGATCTACAACTACAATTTACTCCTTCTTTGACAGTCATATGGCATATGGTCATATGATGGAGACATAGCATTACACTCATATCTCCAAGACAGAAAAAATTATTGAGAACTTAAGAGCTATATTATATAATGCCAAGTAGTATTATGACAAGCAAAGTTACCTACAATTATGTCCATTTATTTGTTTTAAGAATTTTAGAAAGCAGAGCCCCTTTGTAAGTGCCCTCTCAAAATTTATGACACTAATTAAAAAGGATCCTAGGATTTTTAGAAAGAAAATATAGAAATTATAAAGCACCTGTATTAGGGTACCTAAGACTTACATTGCAAATTGGCCAAAGATTATAAATGCAAACATACTATTCTTAATAGAATTGAGGTGTTTGAAGAGGTTAACTATTCAAACGAAATTTCTTTATGATAGTAGTTCTCAAACTTTAGCTTGCACCAAAATTATGGAAGCATTTGTTAAAACACAGATTACTGGGCTCTACCTCCAGAGTTTACTTCAGTAGGTCTAGGGTAGTACCTGAGAATTTGTATCTCTACAGGACCCCCGGAGATGCTGATGCTGCTGGTCCAGGGACCACACTTTGAGAAGCACTGCTTTACAAGATATTTTCACTACTCACTAATGCTCTATTTCCTTCTAAAAGTGATCAGATATACATGATATATGGAAGCACTGCAATAATGAATATGAAGAATAAAAAATTTCCAGGTAACTCCCAAGAAGCTTCTATTCTCCTAACAAAGTAGGAGATAACTATAGGGAAAAGAACATATAGAAAAATAGACCTGGGCTAATCTAACTAAGCCAACCACCAGCTACTTGTAGTTGGAGCTAAGGGCTCCTTATCTTATAAAGTAAGAATGTGACTGATAATACAGGGAATTTGAACATCCATTAGATATTTGAACATATTAAGAACTATTAATTTTTTAGGTGTTATACTGGTATCATTTTTCAACAGCTGAAATGATGTCTGGGTTTTGCTTAAAAAATATCTAGTACAAAGGAGGAGGAAAGTGAGGGGTGTTATAGATGAAAAAAAGTTAACCATGAGTTGGTAACTGTTGAAGCCAGGTGATGCGTACATAAGGGTAACAACTGTACTATTTTCTCTACTTTTGAATATGTTTGTAATTTTCTATAATATAAAAAAAATTAATGTTAAAAAAGAATACAGGAGAAGCAAAAGACTCTAGGTAGAAAGAGTCAAAAAAACCTGATCAGGCAGTTCCTTGAAATTCAGTCAGTCTTTTACTTTCACTTTGAGGTTTCACATTTAACAGTAATGAACATAATGGAAATTCAGGGCTCTTTTTTAATTACAAAGTGAAAATAAATTAACATATATAAGCAAAATACATCAGAGAAACATTAAAAAAAAATCTGTACAGCAAAATTACAGATCTTCCTAGCCATCATCAAAATTGACTTCACATATAAGCAAGAATACATTTTATAAAATGAGCTAAACTGAATGGAAGTCAAAGTTGCAAGTTCTAACGTCAGCTGGCCAATGTTTTGCTATATTAACTCTTGCAAGTGACTCAGAGGCTTGGGGGTTGCTTTCTGACTTACAGAATGAAACTTGAAAAATTAACTTTCCTCACAGGATTGTGGGGAAGAGTGAAAAGTAACAAAAAACATTTTTTTAGAAAAGTACAATTAAGCATTTACATGAAGCAATTAGGTTTTACGCCACACTATTAAACTCCATATGCAAACAGTTTTGTAGAGGTCAACTCTTATGGAGGGTTATAAGATAACTCACAGAGGACTGTTCACAGATTTCATGTGGATGTCCATAGAGAGCCACAACAGCCAATTCTGCAGTAGCTCTTTCAGACAGTGAAGAACACTACACTGTAGACACAAAACAAAAAAATCATCAGGCATACCATAGTGCTGAGAACTAACAGACTAAACCAGAGGCTTAGAGGTGGAAGGGACTGTGGAGATAACCACATCCAATTCAGAACCCAATAGCTGCTGCTCCAACCTAATCAGTCACCAAGAGACAGATTAATGCAAGTACAAGTTTATTTTACCATTTTCTCTACAAGCCTGCCCCCAGCTTATCAGTGAGTAACAGACTCTTGTTTCTCTAAATTACATTCATTCATAACATATATTACATCACCCACCCCTTATTATCTCCCCTCAGAGATCCTTTGAAGTTGCTACAAATAGGAGCTTCCCACCCTTTTCGCCTTGTGTCTACAACTGCAATTTACTCCTTTTGTTGGTCATAAAATTTATCTTCTGTGATTGTGGAAAACAAACAATCCTATAGTTTTCCTTTGCTAGGCCTTGCCTTGATTTCCCAGGGACTCATTCACATACAAAAAAATATAGTCTTGAAATAAGTGTGCCTGGAACACTTAAGGATAAATCATAATACCTATAAATTTGAAAGCAATCCATACCATCCCAAAACCTAACACAGGAAACCTTTCTTAAATATCCTTAATAAATGATGGTCTAGATACTGTTTATATTTGAGTATCTCCAGTGATAGAATGCTTACTGTTACTTCATAGCACAGTTCAATTAATATTTTTTTTAGGGACTTCCCTGGTGGCACAGTGGTTAAGAATCCACCTGCCAATGCAGGGGACACTGGTTCAATCCCTGGTCCAGGAAGATCCCACATGCCGCAGGGCAACTAAGTCCGTGCGCCTCAACTACTGAGCCTGCGCTCTAGAGACCGCGGGACACAACTACTGAAGCCCACGTGCCTAGAGCCCGTGCTCCTCAACAAGAGAAGCCACCGCAATGAGAAGCCCACGCACCACAATGAAGAGTAGCCCCAGCTCACAGCAACTAGAGAAAGCCCATGTGCAGCAACGAAGACCCAACACAGCCAAAAATAGATAAATAAATAATTTTTAAAATATGGTTTTTTTTTTTTAGAAATTGAGACCTCACATTCAGGTTATAAATATGTTCAAGTTGAAAGCAACCTTGGAATCACCTAAAACAATCTTCTATTTTGGTGTCAATTTAACACTTGAAAAGATATTCGATATTACTATGACATATTCAGAAAATCTCCACTCACCTACTCTACCCCATCCAGCCTCCACATTAAAGGAAGGCATGAGAGTCTTACGTTTATGAGAAGGGGGCATGGGCTTAAAACAAAAATGGTTGAGAAGCACAGCTCTACACTCCTAAGTTATGGTCTCCAACTTCATCTGGGCCCTTAATGAAGCTCAATAATCCTTTTACTATATTTCTCTTCAATTAGCTGTCTCTCTCTCCCATTCTTTTTAATGGCTAAGCACATAACACCGTCTTGAAGCCCCCTACTCAATTCTGTCCTACAATGCACTTCCTATTTTGAGAAATTTAACATTTTTAGGCACAAGTATTTCAATTTCTTGCTCTTTTTTCAAACTGTACAAATATATCTATATGTCCACCTATCTCTACGTCCTCATCCCCAATCTTAGAGAATAAGTAGTACCTCCCAACCTCTTACCACCCATTCAAGCAAATCCCTCTACCTAGTCTTAAACCAATACCTTCATGCTTTTTCTGAAACCCTGCACTGTCAATTATCCCTCATCTTTCCCCCATTTTCAACCTCTCCCTCTTCTCATCTGGCTCCTTGCATCCTATCTATAAACATGTGCAGGTTTTTCTCACTCTGGGGACAAAGAAAATTACAACCTTCCCTGATTCAAAGTCCCACTATAGCTCTCTCTCTCTCTCTCTACCTGTTCTTTTTAGCCAAACTTTTGGAAACACAGTCAATACTTATTGTCTTGTCTTCATTTCTCATCAACTCCTCAACCTCCACAATTTGGTTTTTACCCCCACACTCCACTGAACCTGCTCACAAAGGTAGCCAAGACCTCTGTATTATCAATTCCAAAAGAAACTTTTTTTTGGTCCATATCTTTCTGGACCCTCTTGAGATATGTAGCAACATTATCCCTTCACTCCTTCTTGATAGCCTGTATTCTCTCTGTTTCTTTGGCACTACTGTTCTCCTGGTTCTTTTCATACCTCTTGAAAAGGTTCCTTCATAGACACCTCCTTTTCAGTGAGAATTAAACAGTGAGCATTCCCCTGGTTTCTGTCTTTGGCCTACTGTCTGTTTCCCTTCCTCTCCCCACCCCCCACTCTCAAATATAAATATATGCATGTGTGTATAAATGTATATATACTTATTAGGCTGGAACATATGAAACTGCCAATTGTCAAACATCTTTGACCTATTAGGTTAAATCTATTCATATGGTTTAACCTAATATTTACAGATAAATAGAGCTCTAGATTGGTGGAATAAGAGAAGAAATAAAGAATAACTGAATAGAAGATCAGAAGAGAATCACAGAAAGTTGCAAAATGAAGTCTCTGAAAATGTGTTATCTGGGAGAAGCAGTGTGTATTGTCATGTGAATGACATGACATGGTAAGGTAGAAAGTTACAAATAATATAAATAAAACTTGAATCCAAGTTAATGTGATAGGTAATTATAAAGTACCACTTGATTATGACAAACACTAACCAGGACAATATATTTTTCCTGTAAATGTGGCGAACAGTAAGTGATTTAAGGTGAAAAAAAGTTATAAAAGAAACATTACTTATATTGTCACTCTTTTAGAAAAGGAATAACCATTCTATAAGAAAGTGGCTCTCAAACTTAGTCCTGGAAGCCACAGTGGTTTTTTTTTTTGGAGCACACCGCAAAACAGTAACAACTTTTAATTTTATTATATAAGGCTAGAACAATTTTATTAGCAGAAAATGACTATATTATAACACATAGTGGGTGCTCAATACACATTTGAGAAATGAATAAGTGTATCTACAGAATTATCAACCACAACAATCAAACTAAGTATGCTTAAGTTATTTCCCAGTTTGTTTTTATTAATACTCATTTGCCACCTGTTCATTCACTTTGTCATCTGTTACAGTTCAGGAAAATTACATGTAACAAAACCTTAAAAACAGAAGATTCTACACATTAACTTTGATTTGAATGATGCAGCACCTCAAGTCCAGGTCCAAGCAACTCCTGTTACAAAACACTGCTATAGTGTGGGTTTGAAACTGTGTACCACCAGCCACAGACTAATATTTCCTATTGAATCTAAGCAAGACAATTTTTTTTTACCTTGAAATAAATAGTTGATGTAAAGAAGAGCCGTGATAGGTGGTCAAAAAGAAGTGGTTTCACCTCTAAAAATAATAAAAAAAGTTATTCAATCCTTTTAATTAATATTACATTGAATTAAATGACTCCAAATTTTCGTGATACATACCAGAGAAGTTACTAAAAGGAATCCAGCTCACAAGTTGAAGGAACTGTGATCGGCAACAGAGGCCATCCCAGAGAGGAAGGCTCTTATACAGGAATGCTTCACAGGAATAAAACCCCTCCTATAACACAAGTTGATAGTAAAACCTTGCATGGAACTCTTCAGTCATAATTACTCTTGAAACAACCAGTTTACTTTGTGCTATAGTTGTTTTACCCTTAGACTAATGTTTTTTGTCATAAATATAATTAAAAGCCTTGGATTAGGTGCCAGACTTTCTCATAAAAAGGATCAGATGATTAATATTTGGATACATTACCATCTTTATCAACATAGTTTTCAAACACCATAAAACTTTACCAATTGGAAAAGAAGGTAAGAAGTCAAGTTATGGAATATTTTTAAAGATAAATGAAATTGTATTATTTTGGAGTACATGATAGTCAATAGAGTGTATACAATGTATACACTTATTATACAGTGTATAATAAGGCTGGAATTTCATTAGGGGCCATAGACCAAACCCAAACTCTGGGCAGCACCATCCGGAGAGGCCTGAATGTCTAGGCTGCCTCTGTTTTTACCAGAGTGAAGATCCAGGGTTTTCCCTTTTAACTTTGTCGTCCTGAGCCTTAAATAGTGGCATGCACCAAGACTCTATTCTGGACCTTCTTTTCATGACATTAATTCTCTGGACAATCGCATCTGTAACATAGCTAAAACCACCACCTATATCATGAGGATATCCTAAATTTCTGAATCTCTAGCCCAAATCTCATTCCTGAGCTCTAGACTCATTATCTAACTGCCTACTGGACCTCTTAGATATGCCACAGGCATCTTTCAAATCAAGTATATCTTTCCTTCCTAGCCTGCTTTTCTTATATTCCCATCATCATCCTCCCAAGCAGGAAATCTAAAAAATCAACCTAAATTCATCCTTTTATCCTCACCACCGTTATCCACACCCAACTTCTAATTCAATGGTTTCACACCAAACCCTTAAGATTTATTCAACAAACATTTATTGAGAATCTCTTTTGTATCAGGTACCAAGTTGAACACCCATACATGAAGAAAAGTTAGACATGGTTCCCACCTGTCCAGAGCTCATAATGTGTGGGAAAACAGATGCTGAAAGTACCACGCTACAGGTAAACACAGAGAGCTAAGGAAGTATGTAGAACAAACATCTAACCCAGACTGAGTAAAGGCTTCTTGATGGTGCTGATACCTGAGTGGCAGCTTAAAAGTACAACTCAGGGTTACCCAGGCCAAATAATTAATTGGCTGGAACATATTCGACAATCAAAAAATGTTTGTTGATTATAAGGATACAAGTAGTGACCCTATGAGCTTTATCTTACTGGCTAATTCAATTAATTTAATGCATTCAATTACATCTTCAGTTTGTTCTCTTAAATTATAGACCTTTCTCTCTTTTTTGGGGGGATGGGGGGCTCACGGGATTTTAGTTCCCTGACCAGGGATTGAACCCAGGCCCTCGGCAGTGAGAGCGCTGAAGTCCTAACCACTGGACAGCTAGGGAATTCCTTAGACCTTTCTCTCTTATTTGCATAATTTAACAAATTCTTTCTTCAAATCCAACAGTACAAAGATAAACGACAGTGCAACTTGGCTCTATTTATCATGAATTTTGAATTGAATAAATATTGTTTACAAAAGACGTCAAGCACTAAAGAAAAGGTTTTTAATGGATATCTAAATAAATTAAGAAGTGGTGGGACTTCCCTGGTAGTCCAGTGGCTAAGACTCCACGCTCCCAATGCAGGAGGCCTGGGTTCGATCCCTGGGTTCGATCCCTGGGTTCGATCTGGTTCCTCAGGGAACTAGATCCTACATGCCTCAACTAAGAGTTCACATGCCACAACTAAAGATCCCGCATGCCGCAACTAAGACCCAGTGCAGCCCAATAAATAAATAAATAAACATATATATAGGTTTTTTTTTAATGGTGAAGTGTGTAGGA
Source organism: Hyperoodon ampullatus (assembly GCF_949752795.1). NCBI lineage: Eukaryota > Metazoa > Chordata > Mammalia > Artiodactyla > Ziphiidae > Hyperoodon > Hyperoodon ampullatus. The sequence goes on along the minus strand of NC_136913.1, from coordinate 87,451,589 downwards.
AACAAGCAGAATCTTACTTGTAAGAAGCATTCTGCCTTGAGGATAGTGTCCAGGAAGTTGGGAAATTCTTTTCCATGTTCATAATTATTCACCTTGTACCAAATACATTCTGGAACGAAAATATTAAACATAATGCTCTGGTTGCACAACAGTAAAAACTACACAAAACATAACCACTACAACTCTAAAGTGACAAATAAATGACAAATATAAACAAGTTATCTGTCTCATACATCCTAGCCAACTCACACTGGAGACTATAATATATATGTGGAAGTGATAGTGTGATGTTTCTCAAGAACTTGGTAATATAGGGGAAAAGCTTACAGTGAAAAAATAAACTAGTAAATGTCACATATAATGAATGTGATTAGCTTTATGCCACACAGTAATCCAAAAGACTATAAGTGTTTGAATTAAAAGTTTGAGAATGCCTAAACTTCAATTAGAGTGAGCTGGGGGTAATCTAAGGGTGCCAGAACTTTAGTTAGTGGAAATCTAACAAACTGTATCATATCCTATGTAAAGAAAGACTGAGTAGGAAAAGGAGAGTTATCCTGGAACCGACTAAAACTGACCTTAAACACCTGAAGAGTCGGGATTTACTTATCCAGGAAAGAAATAATCTGGTGAACTCAATACTATGTTTAGAGAAATCGACCTCCTTGGAGGAATGAAATGATCAGGCTTTACTATGGCCTGGATGAAAAACTCCCTCACGGGCTTTTCCTTCAGTTCTATAATTAAGAAACTTTCTGATGACTAATGTGGCCCCCATATATATTGATAGCAGAGAGGAGCTATTCTAGTCGGCAAACATGAAAATTTTGGTCACCAGAAAGAATTACTTCTACTATGAAATAAAAAGTTGGCATTCTGGCTTACACAACAGGCTCTGAGTTTGGTTAGCATTAATCTGATAGTTCTGGGGGCTTAACAGCAAGTTTCTGAACATACAAAGATGAAGAGGCCTTGGACTGACAGTCATCAAAGTGGAGCCACCCAGTGAGTTTTGGTGGCCATCCAGCAGTGTTTCCTTAACAATACACCTCCTTTCTTACTACCCCTTAAAATTACAACAACAGCAGCATTCAGGCTCTGAATACATGATTACCGGAAAAATAATTACAGCATATGAAGGCTCCTCCTGTCTAGAAGTTGGCACCCTTTTAAAAGAAATCCATTTGTAAACCATCTTATTCCTTCTTCATTCATCTAACACTTCTAAGTATCAATTTTTACCTTCTTGTAATGTTTGACTCAACCAGTGATAGAGCCTCAGTAACACTGACTCATCTCTGACACAGTTAATATAGTGTAGTAGCAGAGAGTTGTTCAGCACTGCGCCCATCTGAGAAGGCAGCTGCAAAGACAGAACAATCGGTCAACTGTAAGTATATAAAAAGGAGATCAGAGCAACAAGGAAATCATCAGATAGGGAATATATAACAAAAATAAAGGCCATGAAGATCAAATGGAAAATGCAAATAAGCACATGGTCCAGTCACATACCTCTAAGCAATGGATGTTCTGTAAGAGTTGAGGGAAGCTTTTAAGCTGTTCCAGTGGAAATGATCCATTGCTACTGAAATAATCAGAAAGATTCATCCCCTTTTTCCCACTTTCTTTACTGTAGTTACGGGAATTTAGCACTGGTATAACTGAGTGAGAATTCCATTTCTAAAAAAGAAAGATAATAAAACAATCTATCAGTGGACTAAGCAGATTACAAACTATAAATGTAAAAGCACTTGTTAAGGTGGTTTAATGAATGGAGTCTGAATATAGTTTGCATAGAATACTGGGTAATTAAAATGTACTTAAATATCTATAATCTCTTCCAACATCTGAATGGTTATTGTTTGAATTTAATAAAAGAAGACTGTGCAAGTCACTTGGGGTTTTAGATACTTACTCTTTTTATAGGATGGACATTAGCTAACATCAACTTTAGAGGTTCTGGAGGAAGTCCCTGATTCCTTTGCCTCACAGCAAGTAGAGCTGTCTTCCACAGATTCTCTGAATTCTTAAAATAGATCTATAAAATTGAATGTAAAGTACATGAGAGGAGGTATCCATAAGTCGGAGCAGCATAAAACCTAAAACTCTTCATTAATTGAAAGTATATTAATTATGAAATATTTTACACCCATGCAAATCCATTAAAATTTTTTTTTGTCTAATCAGGAATCTATTACATTGAATGGAATATATTGAATGGAATCAAAACGAAGTGCTAATCCCTAAAAAAACTCAGAAACAGCGCCACAATATTGGATCTTAAAACAGTATGCTATAAACATTTTAGTCCAAATCTATAAATTAGCTTACTCAAAACAACATATTTCTATCTCAGTATGACTTACTGCTCCTTAATCCCTTACCTTCTTCCTCATAGGCAAAGATAAAGAAATCAAAGTAGGAACAAAGAATTTATATAGTGACAACAAAGCCTGGAGATGAGGCTGCATTCCCTGAAAAAAAATAAGAGTTTTCAATTTTGTGGCCAGTAAGAAAAAAAAAGTAATAAAAGAATAAAAAGATTAAACATATATTCAGACCCTAATTTTATTACGTGATATAGCTATAGGAAGATGCTATAGAAAATCAAGGAACAGAAACTCAAACATTTATTTATTTTTATTAGTTTCTGCTTTATAACAAAGTGAATCAGTCATACATATACATCTGTTCCCACATCCCTTCTCTCTTGCGTCTCCCTCCCTCCCACCCTCCCTATCCCACCCCTCCAGGCGGTCACAAAGCACCCAGCTGATCTCCCTGTGCTCTGCGGCTGCTTCCCACTATCTATCTACCTTACGTTTGGTAGTGTATATATGTCCATGCCTCTCTTTCACTTTGTCACAGCTTACCCTTCCCCCTCCCCATATCCTCAAGTCCATTCTCAAGTAGGTCTGGTGTCTTTATTCCTGCAGAAACTCAAACATTTAAATCAACTATCATAAAGCAACCCTCGCCAACTTGTCATCTTCTCTTTTATGACCTTTTTCCATATTTTACTTCTTCCTTATATTTTCTCTCTTCTTCTCTGCCCGTGCCTTAGGCTTACCAGTCATATCTGCTAGCACGGCTTACTCTCACTGGTATAATACTCAGGACTCAAAGTTTACTCATTCTTGATTTAGACAGGAAGGTGGAAGGACAAAAAGGGAAGCCAAGAAAACAGAGCAAAGGAAATACTAATACCTTAGCATCATGATTCCTGGAAAATTCACTAGGATATCTAACAATTGGTATGCAGAAGTCAAACAGCTTGATAAAACTGAAAAAGTCTTTACAAAAACATTAATTTTATGACAGAAGTCCTTACTGCTGGATACCTGTGTTTGATATATCTGGCTATCCAGAGGAAGCATACCACTAAAATTCCAAGGAAGAAACCCAACTGTTTTATTATATTACTATTTTGTTGAATCAAGTACTATACAAAATAAGGAAGGCAGAAAATGGGGATTAGAAATACAGTATTCTTATTTTATAATAGCTTCCTGAAATTAAATTTATGATAACAAAACCAAAATGACCCAGGCTATCTATGCTGAAATATCTTCTGATCTCTGTACTCATTATCAATTAGTATCAGAGTGTTTGCTTTGAGTTGGAATGTTTTTGAAAGAGCAAATACTTAGGAGTGGAGAGACCTTTAGAACTTATTGTCTAGTTAACTAAACCTATCTTTATTGTTAAAAAGTTAACACTTTCTTAAAAGAAAGAGAGAGAGAGACTTCCAGTTAAACATGGCATACTTAACATACATGTTTAATTCTGGGTCCTCATAAAGCCCCACTAAAAAGTAAAGGAACGGAAAAAGGCATAAAGCACAAGTTCAAAGAGAACAAGAAGGCAAACGATAGCACATGTGAGATCTCAACAAGGTTTTGGAACCTCAGATGAAGATGCACAAACAATAACCAACTTAGCAGAATAGAGAAAATGAAAGCTAAGGCAGCAACATAAAAAGCCTCAAAAGCAGCAGATTCATGCTTGAGAACTCCCAGAAAGGCTCAGGAATTTGAGGGATCAGATACCTCTGAAAAGTGGAGGTGCAAGAGGGCTGAAAAACAGAAGGACTAGTTGAAAGCCAACATAAGAAGCAGTTAGAACCCCAAATTCCTTCACTACACTGGCAAACATCAGGGTTTTACTCACTGAAGATAAAAGCTGGACTCATACAGTTTGCAGAACTGAGGGAGTGTACCAGAACCTTTCCCCAATCTTTTCTACTGCTTAAGTCCCAGAGTGCTAGTAGCCAGGTTTATAGCCCTGTGGCAAGTAATTTTACATGTCAACTTTGCTGGGTCATGGGGTGACCAAATCAAATGTTCTGGGTGTTTCTGATGAGATTAACATTTAAATGGGTGGACTCTTGAGTAAAGCAGACTACCCACCATAATGTGGGTGGGCCTCATTCAATCAGTTGAAGGCCTATACAGAACAAAAAGACCAGCTCCCCCAAGCAAGAGAGTATTCTCCACCAGACTGCTGACTGCCGATGAATTCAAACTGGAACATCAGCTCTCCTGGATCTCCAGCCTGCAGGCCCACCCTGCAGATGTTGGACTTATGAGTCTCTATAATCATGTGAGCCAATCCCTTATAAAAATTTTTCTCTATATATACACACATCCTAGTGGTTCTGTTTCTCTGGAGAAGCCTGACTAATACAACCCCTAGTCAGGAAACAGGAGATTTTTTTTTTAATTTTATTTATTTGTTTATTTTTTGGCTGCGTTGGGTTTTCGTTGCTGCACGTGGGCTTTCTCTAGTTGTGGTGATCAGGGGCTACTCTTTGTTGCAGTGCACAGGCTCTAGGCTCGCGGGCTCAGTAGTCGTGGCACACGGGCTTAGTTGCTCCATGGCATGTGGGATCTTCCCAGACCAGGGCTCAAACCCGTGTCCCCTGCATTGGCAGGCAGATTCTTAACCACTGTGCCACCAGGGAAGTCCCCAGGAAAATTTCTTAGGAAAAGTGACACCATCATCTGGGGAATTTCCCAATGAAACATAAAGATCCTACAAAGAACAAGTCCTGCTCACGTACACAAGTTTCCAATGACCATTTTAGTGCTTTATTATTAAATATGGGCAAACAAGGTTTACCAGGTATTTGAGAAAAGCCTCTACCATGAAATACCAAACAAACAATAAAAGAACTCTGAGGAAACAGAGACAAAGCTGAGAACAGGAAAAAAAAATCAGCGCAAATCACACAGGTTCATGCCTGGTAGAGGGAGAATCCCAGAAACCACCCTTACCAACCTTGAACACGAGACCTAACTCTCCCTTCCTTTTCCAAAGACTGCTCTCAAAGGGCCTGGTGCATATAAGATAACAACATGCCTGCTCCACTTCCCACCATTCATGCTTGCCACCAGAAAGGCAATTTCTCTGTTCTGTGTCCATCATGATGGGAAGTTATGAGGCGTGGATGGGTATAGAGGGGACACATGCCTTTGCAGGTATCAAAAATTCATGTACCCAATACATTTGCTTACATGGGCTGATTATGCCTGTTACCATTTTACATGTTCAGTTACATGTGAGCATGGCTATGTCTTCTAGGCTCGGTATTGTTGGATGTGATCAAAGTCACCAAAATCCAGCTTATCAAAACAATTTTATGAATGCATCTTTATAAATAGGCATTGATAATGGGGTAATTTAGTAATGTACTATATAGAATATTAATAATGAAGCCATATATTTAATGTCTGGGTTAAAAATCTTTAGACACTGTACTGAGTCATTTTTTTAAACTTGAACATATACTTGTCTCAGTTAATACAAATCAACAAGGTCTTATTTATGGTAAGATTTTCTTATTCCATTGAATTGTTTTGCTGTTAACATGGAAAAATGTACATCTTTTTCATAATTTCTATTAATATGAAATAAAATTAAATTTGGACAAAAACATTATCATTACTATCCTCAGAGAGCTACGAGAAGATACTGCACCCAGAGAGCCAAAATAGGAAGCTATAAAACAAGAACAATCATTGACCAACAGGAAACCTCACAATGGAGAAGCACACATGTGCGCATGTGTTTGTGTTTTTCATGAAATTTGAATGTCTCTACATAGGTTACACAGGTTTCAACAGTTAGGCATAGGCACTGCAACTTCCTATTGTTTTACACCCAAAGCTTCACAGACTTCTGTTACCTGGCAGGTATAGTGGAAATAACAATGCAAGAGAGCTGTAAGGACAAGAGATAATAGTCAGGGAATATACTGAAGTTTAAGTATCCAGAAAAGAATGTTTTCCTAGGTCACAGCCACAAAATAAATAAGCTAGTCACTTTAATAAAATAGTCATTTTTGACTACTCCCTAACGCTTATTTTCCAGCCATACCAACCTAGTTCCGTAAACGGTTTCTGCTATTTGGTATCGACCTGGCTTTGCTCATGCTGTTCCCTCTGCCAAGAGTGCCCTTCTCTTCTTTCTTGGCCTAGTTAAATTCGACTCACCATCACCACTCCTCCTTGACCCCAGTCTGATTCTGATTTTTTATTTTGTTGACTGAGCTCCCCAGGCAATTAAGTTCCTTGAAGGTAATGACTCATTCGATTTTACATCCCCAAAGCCTAGCTCGGTACCTAGCACAGAGTACACTGGCCAGTCTTAGGTCTTTTCAGTACTCACCATTTTGGCCTGAAGATCAAGCAGTTTTCTCACACGAAATGGTTTGACTAGAAAAGGTAAAGAAAAGAATTACTAGTCTGTGGTTCAGGATAAAAAGAAACCTTGTTCAGGTAGCTTCTCCTTACAACACATCAAGAATATAATTACCCTGTTCAGTTAAGCCATTAAGCAGATGCTCTTAGATAAAAGTACTAAAAAGGAATCCCACAAAACCCTGTCACAGAACTAATACTAACAGTTAACTTTATAAAGGCTGATACAAATGCTAATTCTACAGAGTGAATGTAATACAATTGGAATGAAAATACTCACCATTCTCTTTTTTGGTAAGTAAATACAACAAATGGCAGACATAAGGGCACTGTCAAAATATAAAAAATAAAGAAAAAAATGACAATATATCTTGAACAGAGCAGCAATGCATTTTCCTCAAATGTCAATCTTATACTAAGAAAAAAGGCTTCGGGACTTCATTGAACAATAGTTTTACAAAGCTTCTCTTTTTCATACTACATAGTAGTGATAAAAAATACAATAGTTTTGGGCTTCCCTGGTGGCGCAGTGGTTGAGAGTCCGCCTGCCCATGCAGGGGACACGGGTTCGTGCCCCAGTCCAGGAAGATCCCACATGCTGCGGAGCGGCTGGGCCCGTGAGCCATGGCCGCTGAGCCTGCGCGTCCGGAGCCTGTGCTCCACAACGGGAGAGGCCACAACAGTGAGAGGCCCACGTAACACACACACACACACACACACAAAAACAAAAAACAATAGTTTTAACTGGCATCCCTTTATGCCATTTTAAAAGTTATTTTTGGAATACAACGACAATGCAATATGAAAATCAGAAAAAGATTCTTCTACCTAACAAAAATTCATGTATTCCTTCTAGTAGGTCCATATTTATTAAGATACAAACTTACAATTTTTATCCTGATTTTCCACTTAAAAGTATTTTCCCATGTTACTTGATCTTCAAAACGATCATTTTCAATGATCTTAATATTCCAGTGAGTGGATATACCAGAATTTAATTAATCATTTAGCCCTCAGTTTGGCAAATATCACATAATAAATTTGTTAAACTACTAAATGATTCATTGGTTCCCTTACACCACTTCATTTTGAGCGTCCATTTGTTGAGGTTTTATTCTAGATCAGGGGCCAGCAAACTACAGTCCACCTGTTTTTGCAAATCAAGCTTTACTGGAACATAGCCGCAGTCCCTCATTTATGTATTGGCCATGGCTTCTTTCTCACTACAACAGCAGAGCTGAGCAGTTGTGACACAGACTGAGTGGCCTGCAAAGCCTAAGATATTCACTATCTGGCCCTTTACAGGAAAAGTTTGCTGATACCTGTTCTAGAAGAAAAATGGAGTAGAATATCTTCAGGACCAGAGGGTGGCAGTGTTTTTCTTTCATTAAAAAAAATGATAACCATAAAATAAAACATAAAAAAACCCCAATAAATTAGAGTTCATTAAATTAAGAATATCTGTTTATCAGACAAGGAAATAATACTCTATTGGAGGGATGGGTAAACAACAACCTGTGGGTCAAATCCAGCCCACTGCTGGTTATTGTGAATAAAGTTTTATTGGAACACAGTCATTCATTTATGTATTTATTGTCTGTAGCTGCTTTTGCACTACACAAGCAGAGTGAGTACTTGTGACAGACAGTATGGCACTCAAACCTAAATATTTACTACCTGGTCCTTTAAGAAAAAAATTGCCAATACCTGCTTTAGATGTTAGGAAATTGAAAAAGTAAATTATTAAATAGGACTAGAGAAGGCAACAAAAGCAAAGATTTTCTTTAAACAAACTCATATTTTAGTAGTCTTGATTCTAAACTTTGAAGTACAGCATTCCATATTGCCACTCGTTTACTTAGAAATGGGTTGATAAAGACTGAACATACTTGTAATAAGCATGGATTTATATATAGGATCTTCTTGTTTTTAAGGGAAGAATACATGTTATGACCAAGTCTGCCACATTGTACACAAAATATAGTAACTTTCTTTTTTTTTATTAGTTTCTGCTTTATAACAAAGTGAATCAGTCATACATATACATCTGTTCCCACATATAGTAACTTTCAGTAAAACAAACAAACAAACAAAAAACTCACTGCCTCACATCCCTAGGATATGAACCATTAGCAATACTGTTTATCATGTTGGGTATGAAACGAGTGCCACCCTAGGCCCCAGCATTCTATCTGACATTCTCCTTTAATCACATCTAGAAAGGAAAAATTCATGTGCATCTAAGACTTTACAATTGCTTTTCTGGCAAATAGTTAACCACCACATCTCAGTCACTACAGAGTGAGGCGCCTGCCAAGTTGTGACTTTTAATGCTTTTGAAAGTTAGGATCCCTATTTCTTGATCTGGATGATATTTATACAAATATGTTCGGTTTATAAATATTAATTGAGTTGATCACTTATAAGTAATTCTGTGTATGTATACTTCAATAAGTATTTTTTAAAAGATAGAAAAAAAGAAAAGAAAAAGAAAAAAAGCAGGCCCCCTTCCCCCCTGCCATTCTGAGCAAGAAACTCTCTAGTCAGCATCATGAAAACTACTCAAGTATATTGCAATTATTTGACAAACATTTATGAATAGTTCCTATTCATTCATTCACTCATGAAACAAGTACTTATTAAGCAGTGGATAAAACAGACAAAAAGGTCTGCTATTATGAAGCTTACAATACTCAATACCTGGGTTATAAGAGGCTCAGTCCCTGCCTGGAAGAACTCCTAAGTATGTATCCAAAAGAATTCTAAGCAGGGACTTGCATGCCAACGTTTACTGACGCATTATTCATGTTAGCCAAAAGGTAGAAACAACCCAAGGGTTCATCAACAGATAATGGATAAACAAAATGTGGTATAAGCATACAATGGAATACTATTCAGCCATAAAAATGAAGTTCTGACACATGCTATAATGTGGATGGACTTTGAAGACACGCTAAGTGAAAGAAGCCAGACACAAAAGGACAAATACTGGATGATTCCACTTATATGAGGCACCTAGAATAGGCAAATTCATAGACAGAAAGTAGATTAGAGGTTCCCAGGGGCTGGGTGGAGGAGGAATGGGGAGTTATTGCTTACTGGCTAGAGAGTTTCTGTTTATGATAATACAAAAGTTTTGAAAATAGATAGCAGTGATGGTTGCACAACATTATGAATGCAATTAATAACAATTAATGACAAAATTAATAACACTTAAAAATTTATAACAATTAATAACACTTAAAATAGTTAAAATGGTAAATTTTACGTTATGGAAAAAACATAACAGGTTAAAAGAATGAAGTACTAATACATGCTGACAACATGGCTGAATCTTGAAAGCATTATGCTAAGTAAAAGAAGGCAGTCAAAAAAGACCCCATATTAGGGACTTCCCTGGCAGTCCAGTGGTTAAGACTCCATGCTTCCACTGCAGGGGGTCCGGGTTTGATCTCTGGTGGGGAACTAGGATCCTGCATGCTGCGCAGGGCAGCCAAAAAAAAAAGAAAAGAAAAAGAAAAAAAGACCCCATATTGTATGATTCCATTTATGTGAAATGTCCAGAATAGGCAAATCTCTAAAGACACAAAATAGATTAAGAGTTGCTTAATAGCCTCTAAATAGGAAGATGGGGGTGATAGCTAAAAGGTATGAGGTTTTTTTTTAATAAAGTGAAAGAATGTCACAATAAAGCAAGGCACACGAATTTTTTAGTTTCCCAAGGGGTATGAGATTTTTGAGGTGATGAAAATGTTCTAAAACTGACTCTGTTCATGGTTGCACATATCTGTGAACATACTATAAACCAGTGGATTTTACTTTGAGTGGACTGTATGGTATGTGAGTTACATCTCAACAAAGCTGTTTTAAAAAGTATCCAGTGAGAAAAGAAATGACATACTACAATTAGACTGATTTGACAACAATGGAAAGGAGGTGCCAGTGCAATATTGTCAGTGTCCTGAGAGAATTTCACTGTCACCCTAGAGTTCTACACACAGCAGAACCAATTTTCAAGAGCAAGGGCATAGTAAAGATATCTTTAGGCAAAGACAGAGTTTACCATCAAAGATTCTACTGAAAGAATATTCTAGAAAATGAGCTCGATTGAAGGTCTGAGATGCAAAAACAAATGATGAGCAAAGATATTGGCAAATATGTGGGCAAATCTAAACAAACACCAACTGCGAAGAAAATAATAATGTCTACTGTATGTGTATGTGGAGGAGGATGGAGAAGAAAGAGCCAGAACTAAAACCAGATAATAGCATATAATCTGGGAGGGGTGTGATCAGAGTTAAAGCATTCTAAACTCCTTGTATCATTCAAGATGAAGGTAAAGATATTAGTTACCTTTAGACTTTAAGAAAAAAACATTAAAAATTTAAACTGAGAACATTATAAAGTTATTAATTCATTAAAAATAATAAACCCATTATATGCTAGATGACATATTTTATGAAAAATAACTACATTTTCCAAACAAAAGAAAAACAGTAAGAAGGATGACACTGTGTTACATTTTACACTATATATGCATGTTAAAATAGGTACAATAACAGCTAAAACAACACACACAGAATGTGTAATTTCCAACCAAGAATGGGGGGAAACCACAATAAATCCAAAATAAGAGGGATGAGGGAAAGAATCAGAAAAAAGCAGATCATTTAGAAAGCTCAAAATAAAATATTGATATTTCAATTCATTTCTACTGTATCAACAATCACTACAAAAGTAAATAAACTAATTTTCCAGGTAAAAGTGAAAAATCGTCAGACAGGATTTAAAAATAAAATCTAGTTATATGCTATTGAAAAGAGGCATCTAAGGGATTTCCCTGGTGGTCCAGTGGTAAAGAATCTGCCTTCCAATGCAGGGGACGCAGGTTCGATCCCTGGTTGGGGAGCTAAGATCCCACATGCCATGGGGCAACAAAGCCCACACTGTGAGCCTCAAAGAGAGAGCCTGCCCACGTGCCACAAACTACAGAGCCCATGTGCCCTGGACCCTGTGCGCCACAACTACAGAGCCCACGCACCCTGGAGCCCGCGCCACAACTAGAGAGAAGCCCGCGCACCACAGTGAAGAGCCCACGCACCACAACGAAGAGCCCGCGCCGCAATGAAAGAGCCCAAGTGCCGCAACTAAGACCTGATGCAGCCAAAAATATAAAAAGAAAAAAAGAAAATAAATTGTTTTTTAAAAATAAATAAATAAAAGAGGCATCTAAGACATGAGGGCAAAAGATTTTTCAAAAAACCAAAAGATGGTAATATACCAAGCAATATACTAGCCAATGTCAATATCAAACAAAATGACTCAAACAAAAAGCATTTCTAACAAAGGGCAACTCCATGATAAAGGTTTGATTCAAGAAGATGGCGGAAGAGTTAGATGCGGAGATCACCTTCCTCCCCACAGATACATCAGAAATTCATCTACACGTGGAACAACTCCTACAGAACACCTACTGAACGCTGACAGAAGACCTCAGACCCCCCAAAAGGCAAGAAACTCCCCACATACCTGGGTAGGGCAAAAGAAAAAAGAACAAAACAGAGACAAAAGGATAGGGATGGGACCTGCACCAGTGGGAGGGAGCCGTGAAGGAGGAAAGGTTTCCACACACTAGAAGCCCCTTCGCGGGCGGAGACTGTGGGTGGCGGAGGGGGAAAGCTTCCGAGTAGCAGGGGAGAGCACAGCAACAGGGGTGTAGAGGGCAAAGCGGAGAGATTCCGGCACAGAGGATCGGTGCCCTCAGGCACACACCAGCCCGAGAGGCTTGTCTGCTCAGCCGCTGGGGCTGGCGGGGCTGGGAGCTGAGGCTCGGGTATCAGGTTTCAGTGGGAGCGCAGGGAGAGGACTAGGGCCGGCGGCAGGAAGAGAGCCTGAAGGGGTTAGTGCACCACGGCTAGCCTGGAGGGAGTCCGGGGAAAAAGTCTGGAGCTGCCGAAGAGGCAAGAGACTTTTTCTTCCCTTTTGTTTCCTGGAGCTGCCGAAGAGGCAAGAGACTTTTTCTTCCCTTTTGATTCCTGGTGCGAGGAGAGGGCATTAACAGTGCTGCTTAAAGAAGCTCCAGAGACGGGCGCGAGCCGAGGCTAAAGGCGCGGATCCCGGAGACGGGCGTGGGACGCTGGGGCTGCTGCTGCCGCCGCCACAAGGCCTGTGTGCGAGCGCAGGTCACTGTCCACCCCCCCTTCCGGGGAGCCTGTGCAGCCCGCCACTGCCGGGGTCCCAGGACCCAGGGACGGCTTGCCCGGGAAAGTGCACGGAGCGCCTCGGGCTGATGCAAAGTCACGCCGGCCTCTGCCGCCGCAGGCCCACCCCGCACTGCGTGCCCCTCCCTCCCCTCTGCCTGAGTGAGCCAGAGCCCCCGAATCAGCGGATCCTTTAAACGCGTCCTATCTGAGCGAAGAACGGACGCCCTCCGGCGACCTACGTGCAGAGGTGGGGCCAGGTCCAAGGCTGAGACCCGGGAGCTGTGAGAGCAGAGAAGAGACAGGGAAATCTCTCTGTGCAGCCTGGGAGGCAGCGGATTAAAGAAAGCTCCACGGTCCGCTTGATGTGCCCTGCGTCTGTGGAGTGCATGAATGGACAGCGAATCATCCCAAATTGAGGAGGTGGACATTGAGGACAAGATTTAAGATTTTTTCCCCTTTTCCTCTTTTTCAACGAATTATCCCAAATTAAGGAGGTGGACTTTTGAGAGCAAGATTTCAGACATTTTCCCCTTTTCCTGTTTTTACAACGAATTATCCCAAATTGAGGAGGTGGACTTTGAGAGCAAGATTTTCGATTTTTTCCCCCGTTCTCTTTTTGTGAATGTGTATGTGTATGCTTCTGTGTGAGATTTTTCTCTGTACAGCTTTGCTCCCACCATATGTCCCAGGGTTCTATCTGTCCGGTTTTTTTTTCCAATAATTACTTTTTTATTTTAATAATGCTACTATATTTTATACTTTATTCTAGTTTATTTTATCTTCTCTCTTTCCTTTTTTCCTACCTTCCCTTCCTCCCTCCCTCCGCCCCTCCTTTCTTTCTTTCTTTCCTCCCTCCCTCCCTCCCTCCTGTCTTTCTTTCCTTTTTTCTTTCTTCCTTTCTTTCTTTCCTTCCTCCCTCCCTCCCTTCTTCCTTTCACTTTCTTTTTCTTTCCTTCTTTCCTCCCTCCTTCCCTTCTTCTTTTCACTCTTTCTTTTTCTTTCCTTCCTCCCTCCCTCCCTCCTTTCTTTCTTCCCTTCTTTCCATCCTTCCTCCCTCCCTCCCTCCTTTCTTTCTTTCCTTCCTCCTTTCTTTCTCTCTCTTCTTCTTTCTTCTACTAATTCTTTCTTTCTACTTTTTCTCCCTTTTATTCTGAACCGGGTAGATGAAAGGCTCTTGGTGCTGCAGCCAGGAGTCAGTGCTGTGCCTCTGAAGTGGGAGAGCCAACTTCAGGACACGGGTCCACAAGAGACCTCCCAGCTACACATAATATCAAGTGGCGAAAATCTCCCAGAGATCTCCATCTCAACACCAGCACCCAGCTTCAGTCAACGACCAGCAAGCTACAGTGCTGGTCACCCTATGCCAAGCAACTAGCAAGACAGGAACACAACCTCACCCATTAGCAGAGAGGCTGCCTAAAAACATAATAAGGCCACAGGCACCCCAAAACACACTACCAGACGTGGACCTGTCCACCAGAAAGACAAGATCGAGCCTCAACCACCAGAACACAGGCACTAGTGCCCCCCACCAGGAAGCCTACACAACCTACTGAAACAACCTTAGCCACGGGGGACAGACACCAAAAACAACGGGAACTACGAATCTGCAGCCTGCAAAAAGGAGACCCCAAACACAGTAACATAAGCAAAATGAGAAGACAGAAAAACACACAGCAGGAGAAGGAGCAAGATTAAAACCTACCAGACCTAACAAATGAAGAGGTAATAGGCAGTCTACCTGAAAAAGAATTCAGAATAATGATAGTAAAGATGATCCAAGATTCTATTTCCAAGATCCAAAATCTTGGAAATAGAATAGACAAAATGCAAGAAACCGTTAACAAGGACCTAGAAGAACTAAAGATGAATCAAGCATCGATTAAAAACACAATAAATGAAATGAAAAATACTCTAGATGGGATCAATAGCAGAATAACTGAGGCAGAAGAACGGATAAGTGAGGTGGAAGATAAAATAGTGGAAGTAACTGATGCAGAGCAAAATAAAGAAAAAAGAATGAAAAGAACAGAGGACAGTCTCAGAGACCTCTGGGACAACATTAAACGCACCAACATTTCAATTATAGGGGCTCCAGAAGAAGAAGAGAAAAAGAAAGGGACTGAGAAAATATTTGAAGAGATTATAGTTGAAAACTTCCTTAATATGGGAAAGGAAATAGTTAATCAAGTCCAGGAGGCACAGAGAGTCCCATACAGAATAAATCCAAGGAGAAATACGACAAGACACATATTAATCAAGCTGTCAAAAATTAAACACAAAGAAATCATATTAAAAGCAGCAAGGGAAAAACAACAAATAACACACAAGGGAATCCCCATCAGGTTAACAGCTGATCTCTCAGCAGAAACTCTACAAGCCAGAAGGGAGCGGCAGGACATAATTAATGTGAGGAAGGAGAAAAACCTGCAACCAAGATTACTCTACCCAGCAAGGATCTCATTCAGATTTGATGGAGAAATGAAAACGTTTACAGACAAGCAAAAGCTGAGAGAGTTCAGCACCACCAAACCAGCTTTACAACAAATGCTAAAGGAACTTCTCTAGGCAAGAAACACAACAGAAGGAAAATACCTACAATAATGAACCCAAAACAATTAAGGAAATGGGAATAGGAACATAGATATCAATAATTACCTTAAATATAAATGGACTAAATGCTCCCACCAAAAGACACAGATTGGCTGAATGGATACAAAAACAAGACCCATATATATGCTGTCTACAAGAGACCCACTTCAGACCTAGAGACAAATACAGATTGAAAGTAAGGGGATGGAAAAAGATATTCCATGCAAATGGAAATCAAAAGAAAGCTGGAGTAGCAATTCTTATATCAGACAAAATAGACTTTAAAATAAAGACTATTAGAAGAGACAAAGAAGGACACTACATAATGATAAAGGGATCGATCCAAGAAGAAGATATAAAAATTGTAAATATTTACGCACCCAACATAGGAGCACCTCAATACATAAGGCAAATACTAACAGCCATAAAAGGGGAAATCGACAGTCACACACTCATAGTAGGGGACTTTAACACCCCACTTTCACCAATGGACAGATCATCCAAAATGAAAATAAATAAGGAAACACAAGCTTTAAATGATACATTAAACAAGATGGACCTAATTGATATTTATAGGACATTCCATCCAAAAACAACAGAATACACATTTTTCTCAAGTGCTCATGGAACATTCTCCAGGATAGATCATATCTTGGGTCACAAATCAAGCCTTGGTAAATTTAACAAAATTGAAATTTTATCAAGTATCTTTTCCGACCACAATGCTATGAGACTAGACATCAATTACAGGAAAAGATCTGTAAAAAACACAAACACATGGAGGCTAAACAATACACTACTTAATAACGAAGTGATCACTGAAGAAATCAAAGAGGAAATTAAAAAATACCTAGAAACAAATGACAATGGAGACACGACGACCCAAAATCTATGGGACGCAGCAAAAGCAGTTCTAAGGGGGAAGTTTATAGCAATACAATCCCACCTTAAGAAACAGGAAACATCTCGAGTAAACAACCTGACCCTGCACCTAAAGCAATTAGAGAAAGAAGAACAAAAAACCCCCAAAGTTAGCAGAAGGAAAGAAATCATAAAGATCAGATCAGAAATAAATGAAAAAGAAATGAAGGAAACAATAGCAAAGATCAATAAAACTAAAAGCTGGTTCTTTGAGAAGATAAACAAAATTGACAAACCATTAGCCAGACTCATCAAGAAAAAAAGGGAGAAGACTCAAATCAATAGAATTAGAAATGAAAAAAGGAGAAGTGACAACTGACACTGCAGAAATACAAAAGATCATGAGAGATTACTACAAGCAACTCTATGTCAATAAAATGGACAACCTGGAAGAAATGGACAAATTCTTAGAAATGCACAACCTGCCAAGACTGAATCAGGAAGAAATAGAAAATATGAATAGACCAATCACAAGCACTGAAATTGAAACTGTGATTAAAAATCCTCCAACAAACAAAAGTCCAGGACCAGATGGCTTCACAGGTGAATTCTATCAAACATTTAGAGAAGAGCTAACACCCATCCTTCTCAAACTCTTCCAAACAATTTCAGAGGAAGGCACACTCCGAAACTCGTTCTACGAGGCCACCATCACCTTTATATCAAAACCAGGCAAGGATGTCACAAAGAAAGAAAACTACAGGCCAATATCACTGATGAACATAGATGCAAAAATCTTCAACAAAATACTAGCAAACAGAATCCAACAGCACATTAAAAGGATCATACACCATGATCAAGTGGGGTTTATTCCAGGAATGCAGGGATTCTTCAATATACGCAAATCAATGTGATACACCATATTAACAAACTGAAGAAGAAAAACCATATGATCATCTCAATAGATGCAGAGAAAGCTTTTGACAAAATTCAACACCCATTTATGATAAAAACCCTGCAGAAAGTAGGCATAGAGGGAACTTTCCTCAACATAATAAAGGCCATATATGACAAACCCACAGCCAACATCGTCCTCAATGGTGAAAAACTGAAAGCATTTCCACTTAGATCAGGAACAAGACAAGGCTGCCCACTCTCACCACTCTTATTCAACTTAGTTTTGGAAGTTTTAGTCACAGCAATCAGAGAAGAAAAGGAAATAAAAGGAATCCAAATTGGAAAACAAGAAGTAAGGCTGTCACTGTTTGCAGATGACATGATACTATACATAGAGAATCCTAAAGATGCTACCAGAAAACTACTAGAGCTAATCAATGAATTTGGTAAAGTAGCAGGATACAAAATTAATGCACAGAAATCTCTGGCATTCCTGTACACTAATGATGAAATATCTGAAAGCGAAATCAAGAAAACCCTCCCATTTACCATTGCAACAAAAAGAATAAAATATCTAGGAATAAACCTACCTAAGGAGACAAAAGACCTGTATGCAGAAAATTATAAGACACTGATGAAAGAAATTAAAGATGATACAAATAGATGGAGAGATATACCATGCTCCTGGATTGGAAGAATCAATATTGTGAAAATGACTCTACTATCCAAAGCAATCTACAGTTTCAATGCAATCCCTATCAAACTACCACTGGCATTTTTCACAGAACTAGAACAAAAAATTTCAAAATTTGTTTGGAAAAACAAAAGACCCCGAATAGCCAAAGCAATCTTGAGAACGAAAAACGGAGCTGGAGGAATCAGGCTCCCTGACTTCAGACTATACTACAAAGCTACAGGAATCAAGACAGTGTGGTACTGGCACAAAAACAGAAAGATAGATCAATGGAACAGGATAGAAAGCCCAGAGATAAACCCACGCACATATGGCCAACTTATCTTTGATAAAGGAGGCAGGAATGTACAGTGGAGAAAGGACAGCCTCTTCAATAAGTGGTGCTGGGAAAACTGGACAGGGACATGTAAAAGTATGAGATTAGATCATTCCCTAACACCATACACAAAAATAAGCTCAAAATGGATTAAAGACCTAAATGTAAGGCCAGAAACTATCAAACTCTTAGAGGAAAACATAGGCAGAACACTCTATGACATAAATCACAGCAAGATCCTTTTGGACCCACCTCCTAGAGAAATGGAAATAAAAACAAAGATAAACAAATGGGACCTAATGAAACTTCAAAGCTTTTGCACAGCAAAGGAAACCATAAACAAGACCAAAAGACAACCCTCAGAATGGGAGAAAATATTTGCAAATGAAGAACTGACAAAGGATTAATCTCCAAAATGTATAAGCAGCTTATGCAGCTCAATAGCAAAAAAACAAACAACCCAATCCAAAAATGGGCAGAAGACTTAAATAGGCATTTCTCCAAAGAAGATATACAGACTGCCAACAAACACATGAAAGAAAGCTCAACATCATTAATCATTAGAGAAATGCAAATGAAAACTACAATGAGATATCATCTCACACCAGTCAGAATGGCCATCATCAAGAAATCTAGAAACAATAAATGCTGGAGAGGGTGTGGAGAAAAGGGAACACTCTTGCACTGCTGGTGGGAATGTGAATTGGTATAGCCACTATGGAGAACGGTATGGAGGTTCCTTAAAAAACTACAAATAGAACTACCATATGACCCAGCAATCCCACTACTAGGCATATACCCTGGGAAAACCATAATTCAAAAAGAGACATGTACCAAAATGTTCATTGCAGCTCTATTCACAATAGCCCGGAGATGGAAACAACCTAAGTGTCCATCATCGGATGAATGGATAAAGAAGATGTGGCACATATATACAATGGAATATTACTCAGCCATAAAAAGAAATGAAACTGAGCTATTTGTAATGAGGTGGATAGACCTAGAGTCTGTCATACAGAGTGAAGTAAGTCAGAAAGAGAAAGACAAATACCGTATGCTAACACATATATGGAATTTATGAAAAAAAATGTCATGAAGAACCTAGGGGTAAAACGGGAATAAAGACACAGACCTACTTGAGAATGGACTTGAGGATATGGGGAGGGGGAAGGGTAAGCTGTGACAAAGCGAAAGAGAGGCATGGACATATATACACTACCAAACGTAAGGTAGATAGATAGTGGGAAGCAGCCGCAGAGCACAGGGAGATGCAAGAGGGAAGGGATGTGGGAACAGATGTATATGTATGACTGATTCACTTTGTTATAAAGCAGAAACTAATAAAAAAAGGTTTGATTCAGCAGGACAATATGAAAACTATAATTGTGCATATACCTAATAATATACTCAAAATATATAAAGTAAAATTTGACAGAACTTTAAGGGAAAACTAACAAATCTGCCTTCATAGTGGGAGATTTTCAACATACCTCACTCTGTAATTGATAAATGGGCAGCAACAACAACAATAAATCCATAAGGATAGAGAAAATTTCAACTCCAATAACCTTCATTCACTCACCCTACTTCAACAACTCACCCCTCTGTCACTCTGAATCTTGTCATCACATTGAACCATCCCCTCCTGAAATCTTAAACTCCAATGCTACAATTTCTATCATTCCAGTTTTTAACCCCAATACATTTCCTGAATGTCACCAAGGCATCCTGAATCTCAGCTGCGTGTGCTCCCAATCTGCCCTGTTTTGTCTTCATCCCCACCCTTTTCTCTCTAGACTCCCTGATCCATCGGCGGTCACTCCCGCCTCCTTGTCCCACCCTGGAGAAATTACCTATCACAAATTCGTGCTCCCTAAACTCATCTGGGCCTTCAGAACTGTGTCTCTAAGCTCCAATTTCTATTTCCACCAAAAGCTATTTCAAAATGTATACTCTCTCCTCAAACATAATATTCTATCTTCCCATCCTCATTCTCAGCAGAAGACCTTGCCTCCCACTTAAGTGAAACTTTGAGGAAAAAAAAATCACTAAAAACACTGGGCAGGAATTCCCTCAATCACGTCCCTTACTAACCCACAAATTTATTGACATCAACACCCATGTCTCTCTTCCTGTTGAAAACAAATTCCTATGACTTTAACCCTGATCCCCAGTCTTATTTTGATACCTCTCGTTTATACTCACATGGAACTCTGTGGATACTATCACAGGATTTATCACACTGTACTTATCTTCTCTCCTACTATATTTAAAGATCTTCAAGGCTCAGCCTCTTACTAGATAGCTTACCTTAGCAAAGTTACGTAACTTTTCCAAGCCTCAGTTGTCTCATCTCTAAAATGGGAATATCATTTTCCATAAATCCTGGCTTTAGTCACATGACTCTGGGTAATTATTTGACTTCTCTGTGCCTCAGCTTCCTCATCTCTAAAATGGGGATAAAAGTGTGTACCACATAAGGCTGGCAAGAGGTTCATGTGAGTTAAAACCACTTATCTGGTGTGTGTTTTACACTTACAACACATTTCAGTTTGGCCTAGCCACATTCCCAGTGCTCACTTAGTCAAATGAATTTAGTGGCTACTATACTGGTAGCACAAGTATAGAAAATAGTAGGTGCTCAATAAATTTTTTTAAGAATATTGAGGTAAGAAAAGAACTTTCAGACCCTCAGAACTGGGAAAAAATACTTTACATAGTCTAACATTCCTTTCTCTACATTTTAACATCTCTGAAAACGAACTAATCCTAAAATCCATATCATGTGATAGTTTTAATGGCAGCATTCTACTGTAATGGTTCATAAGATAATGATGCATCTTAACACTGATGGCATCTTAGAGATGATGAAATACTGTGTATATATAGTATACTAGTGCCTGGCATATAAGCCTCATATAAGTTAATTATATGAGGCTTATAGTTAACTTATTCTTACTCATATTTGTAGTTCTAATACTAGTTCAATGCCTTTCATATTATGTGGTTAATAAATGTTCATTGAGTGAATTTCTAAAGGATGTAGCCTCAAACTTTGTACATCTAAAGCCAAACATATTATATTCCTTCCAAAACTACCTCCTTTTCACAAATTTCCTTTTATGGTCAAAGGTACCATCATTCTGAGTCATGCTGCCTTAAAAACTTGGATCTTTAGCTCTTGACCCTTCCCTTAATCCAATATAGGTACCAAGTCAATTCTACCTTCACAATTTCCCCTAAAATTTGTCCTTTGAATTTTTCATTCCCCTTAGTCTAGGATAGTGATTCTCAAACTTTTTGGTCTTGGGACTCTTTACATTCTTAAAAATTAGAGGACCCCAAAGAGCTGTTGTTTATCTGGTTTATATCTGTTGATATTTACCATATTAGAAACTAAAACTTGGAAATGTTTAAATGTTTACTAACTCATTTAAAAAATAAGACCAGGGCTTCCCTGGTGGCGCAGTGGTTGAGAGTCCGCCTGCCGATGCAGGGGACAAGGGTTCGTGCCCCGGTCTGGGGGGATCCCACATGCCGCAGAGCGGCTAGGCCCGTGAGCCATGGCCGCTGAGCCTGCGCGCCCGGAGCCTGTGCTCCGCAGCAGGAGAGGCCACAGTGGTGATAGGCCCGCGTACCTCAAAATATAAAAAAAATAAGCCCATCACATGCTAACAATAAATGAAATATTTTATGAAAAATAACTATATTTTCCCAAAAAAATGACTTAGAGTGACACAGTTTTACATTTCTACAAATTTCTTTAACGTTTCTGACTTAATAGAATACAGCTGGATTCTCTGCTTCTGCATTAAATGTTACAATATATTGTTCTGATTGAAGTACATGAAGAAAAGCCAGCCTCACACAGATATGTAGTTGGAGAAGAAAGTAATATTTTAATAGCCTTTTCAGAAAATCGTGGATATTAGTCTTTGATACTTCACTAAAACTTGGTAAGTGATAGTCTCTTAGGGAACAGCTGCAATGTGGAATCTGAAATCTTATCAATGAACCCTCTTTGTACTCTGTTCCATTAAAATTCATTGATATATCTTGCACTTTGGATGGCTCTTTTACCCATGCATAATTTCATAATATCATACTTGATAATTTGGAAATTAGTTATACCAAGCTTCCAAATATTGACACATTTCATTATACAATATCTAAAAATCACATTCATTAATATTGCTACCATCCTCATCAGGAAAGTCTTTAAGTATTGGGAAGCTGTCAAGTTCACAGTAGCAGATACAAATTTTCCAAACTTGTAATTTTCACTTAAAAGCTCAAATTTTATCACTGGCAAAAAATAGTGCCAGTTGTTTTCTTTGAAGTGACCAGCTCACTTTGTTCATTTTCAAGAAAACATCTGCCAAATACCCAAGTCTGAATAACCACAGTTTATGTGTCAGTCACTCTTTGAAGTAAAAATGGTATTCTGTGAAAAAAGCAGCTGGTTTAGCTCACAACTCAATCACACAAGTGCTTTTCCTCAGGACAACTGTTGTACTTTAGTATGCAGAAGGGATTTATTTGTACTTCCCATTTCATCAAACATAATATTAAAGATGTGTCTCACAGGTTGAAGTTTAATATAATTAATGAAGTAATTTTTACTGCTTCATTTGGGACATTATTAAGTGAAACTAGCATTTTTGTTTTTTACTGCAGTGAAGAACACAATGACCACTAGTACAGTCTGGCCCCACTGCCCTGATTTGTGCTAAGGTGCCGGCAGTTTTATCCACCATCAGTGCAAATTCAACACAGTGAAAATAGCTAATAACATCTTGATATTGCTATAAAGATAACTTGAACCACTGAGACCTCCTGAAAGGTTCTCAGGGAGCCTCAAGAGGTCCACAGAGCATACCTGAGAACTGCTAGTTTAGGATGTCATCATCATGTTAGTCTCCCAACTAGTCTTCCTGACTCTAGCCTCCATCATAATTCATAATGTTTGGCACTACTAGATACAACTTCCTACAGTGTTGCTTTCAACATGTTCTGCCCCAACTTTTTCAGTGATTTCCCCACTGGATAGAGGATAAAGTTCAAATTCCTTACCATCACATTTAAAGACCTCTACAATTTTTCCTCACCCAATTTTTTCAGCCTTACCACCCACCACTGCTTGACACCAATTGTAATTAAGTCAGTCTGATCTATTTAAGGTCTCCTGAAGTACAATTTACACAGTTCACAACTTTGCTTGAAATATTCCTGTCATATCAAACATCAAATCTCAAATCCTACTCAACCTTCATGGCCTAGCTCAATGCCTACATACTTTATGATGCTTTTTCTAATCACTCTGGTTTACAGTGTTCTTTCCTTCCTGGAAATATCACAGCAATTATTATCCTCATGTTAACATATACTGTCTTTGATAATTTAACTTATACGCTGTTATTTAACTTTATCTGCTTTCCTTAGTCCCCCAACTGGATTATAAACCCCTGGAATATGGAAACTCTCTGCTAAACTTTGAATCTTCTACGTTGCCTCGATCAATGCAATGAACACAGTCAATTTTTTAAAAATGAAATCAATGAATGAATTCCCTTTCCAGAAGCAAGAGGAATTCAGTTAGATGAATGGTTCACATGGTCTGTGAACTACTGATGGTCCTTGCAAGTCTTCCATGTGGACAGTAGATTGATTTCTTAGAGTTATTAACGTTTTCAATGGGAATAATTATGCTCTTTAATCAAAATCAGCCCATTGGCATCTCATGAAAAGTAATCCTCTCCTCATTAATTCTGATGTGGTTTTCACAGTGTTAATCAAGAAACTGGAAACCATAAACAAGACCAAAAGACAACCCTCAGAATGGGAGAAAATATTTGCAAATGAAGCAACTGACAAAGGATTAATCTCCAAAATTTACAAGTAGCTCATGCAGCTCAATAACAAAAAACCAAACAACCCAATCCAAAAATGGGCAGAAGACCTAAATAGACATTTCTCCAGAGAATATATACAGACTGCCAACAAACACATGAAAGAATGCTCAACATCATTAATCATTAGAGAAATGTAAATCAAAACTACAATGAGATATCATCTCACACCAGTCAGAATGGCCATCATCAAAATGTCTAGAAACAATAAATGCTGGAGAGGGTGTGGAGAAAAGGGAACACTCTTGCACTGCCGGTGGGAATGTGAATTGGTACAGCCACTATGGAGAACAGTATGGAGGTTCCTTAAAAAACTACAAATAGAACTACCATATGACCCAGCAATCCCACTACTGGGCATATACCCTGAGAAAACCATAATTCAAAAAGAGTCATGTACCAAAATGTTCATTGCAGCTCTATTTAAAATAGCCAGGAGATGGAAGCAACCTAAGTGTCCATCAACAGATGAATGGATAAAGAAGATGTGGCACATATATACAATGGAATATTACTCAGCCATAAAAAGAAATGAAATTGAGCTATTTGTAATGAGGTGGATGGACCTAGAGTCTGTCATACAGAGTGAAGTAAGTCAGAAAGAGAAAGACATATACCATATGCTAACACATATATATGGAGTTTAAGAAAAAAATGTCATGAAGAACCTAGAGTAAGAAAGGAATAAAGACACAGACCTACTAGAATGGACTTGAGGATATGGGGAGGGGGAAGGGTAAGCTGTGACAAAGTGAGAGAGTGGCATGGACATATATACACTGCCAAACGTAAAATAGATAGCTAGTGGGAAGCAGCTGCATAGCACAGGGAGATCAGCTCCGTGGTTTGTGGCCACCTAGAGGGTTGGGCTAGCGAGAGTGGGAGGGAGGGAGACGCAAGAGGGAAGAGATATGGGAACGTATGTATATGTATAACTGATTCACTTTGTTATAAAGCAGAAACTAACACACCATTGTAAAGCAATTATACTCCAATAAAGATGTTAAAAAAAAAGAAAAAAGAAACTGTACAATAAGTGACCCAAAGGACCCTGTTGAAGTGGTTTAAAAGGGAAAAGATGGCAATCATTGCTCTAGATCAGCAAAGAGACTCCAATGTGAACTCAATTCTATCTGTTACAGTTATTTCCTTAAAAAAGATATAAAGCAAATGCATTAAAAATTTTATTTGTTAATCTGAGAGACAGGTGTAAAGATGTTTGTTATGTTACTCTTTATACTTTTCTGTGTGTTTCATATATTTTAAAATAAGTAAGGAAAGTTGTGTGGCACTTTGAAGCACATATGGTGCATTGATATACAAGCACATACCATTTGATCGATGCATGATGCTGTCCAATTTTTACTTACCAGTGCATCATCTTGCAATGAAGCAAAAAAGAAGCCATAGAGCAAGTTAATTTGCTCCTTGTGATCAATGAAGTCAAACATTGCAACCAGCCAACGATAAAAAAGTACCTATTGAGAGACAAAATGCTTATCTTTAGAGAAATATAACTTGCAGAGGAGAGAGCTTAATTCCCCCCTCAGGGCTGTTTTAGAAGCCTCTAGCACAAAGAAGGATAACAGATTTTATCTCTCAGTAAAAATTTCTGTTTGAACAGACTCCTTGCAACAAGCTACATTGTTCCAAAACTACAGGCTTTGCACAAAAGGCCACTGTCATTACTCCATAAGTGGATCTTCCTTGCCAGCCCTTAAGTGGTTCTGAAGGACTTATCATCAAAGTGTTTAAAAAGATTACCTTGGTGCTACCAGAACACCTGCCAACACAAAGCCAAGAGACCGCCTTAACCACAGAATCTTCTGATATTAGAGTTGCTGGAATCATACACTTGAATATCCGAGTGTTTACAGCACTCCCTGGAAAGCAGAGAAACTCTAAATCAAACTACATTTTAGGATCTTGACTGTTTCCTTACTAACATTAACTCTTAGTCCTAAAAATTTCACTTCACATTGAAGGCAATAAAATAATATTCAATATCTCTTATCATCATTACAAAACATAGTTTGAAACAAAAATGTACCTTTAACTTTTAATATAAACTATAAAGCAAATTCTTTGGTTCTAATATTTTTATCTAACAATGGAGGATGAGTACAGGATTTCTTCTTGGCATGATGAAAATGTTTGGAAATTAGATAGTGGTGATGGTTGCACAACTCTATGAATATGCTAAAAAAACAACCCTGAATTGTATGCTTCAAAAGGGTGAATTTTATGGTACGTGAATTACACCTCAAAAGAAGTCTTTTACTCCTAGGAAAATTTCAAGGACTTTTTAAAATGGCATAATAGATTCTGATTTATTTAAAGCTACTCTAAGATATCTTGCATGAGCTGCTACATTTAAGAATAAATAGATATATTTCTAGTCTCCATCCCCCCCCAAAAGTGGGAAGGATAGCAGAATTAAACAACTGTACTATTAGCTGGTAGTAATATAATTCTATATTGGTCCAATCTTTCCATCATACTCTCTTGGCTTCTATGGTATCCTCCCATCTGCTAATAGAAGTGAGTTTGCAAGTAGTTTTGTGTATACCCTATGTCAACTTCTGCTTATTAAGGCTTCAATAATTAAATATACATGTATATCATCAATTTCTTTTTGTATTTAAACATTGTTTTATTTGCATTATACAGTGGTGATCACAACCATTCACTGAAAAAACAGTGTTCTCAACTTCTCATGCAAGTAGAAGCCTCAACAATATCTTGGATACATGTGTCTTTAACCACTGTTTTACAGGTATTATAGCATGGTAATCACATCCATTCAGTATAACACTGTTCTCAACTTCTCCCACAAGTAGCATTCTTAGAAACATACAGGTCTTTAAACGCTGTCTTACATGCATTATAGCATGGTGATCACATCCATTCACCAAGATAACACTGTTCTTAACTTCGCCTGCAAGTAGCATTCTCAGAAACATCTTATACATCTTTTCTTTTCCTACTAATGTAGACCTCTTATTTTTTAAAATAAAAATTGTATATATTTAACATGCACAACATGATGATATGATATAATCAGCCCTCCATATCCATAGGTTCTGCACCTGTGGACTCAACCAACCACAGACAGAAATTATTCGTTTAAAAAAAAAATTCTAGGGGCTTCCCTGGTGGCGCAGTGGTTGGGAGTCCGCCTGCCGGTGCGGGGGATGCGGGTTTGTGCCCCGGTCTGGGAGGATCCCGCATGCCGTGGGGTGGCTGGGCCCGTGGGCCGTGGCCCCTGGGCCTGCGCATCCGGCACCTGTGCTCCGCAGCGGGAGAGGCCGCAGCGGTGAGAGGCCCGTGTACCACAAAAAAAAAAAAAAAAATTCCAGAAAGTTCCAAAAAGCAAAACTTGAAATAGCCACACAAGACAACTATTTACATGGCATTTACATTGTATTTACAACTATTGACATAGTGTTTACACTGTATTAGGTATTATAAGTAACCTAGAGATGATTTAAAGTATACAGAAGGACGTGTGTAGGTTATATGCAAATATTATGCCATTTTATCAAGGAATTTGAGCATCCTAGGATTTTGGTATCCGCAGGGGGTCCTGGACCCAACACCCGGCAGATACTATATACCTATATATAATAAAATGACTACTACAGTCAAGTTAATTAACATTTTATCTCCTCACATAGTTACCATTCTTTGTGTGTGGTAAGAGCACATGAAATCTATTCTCTTGCAAATTTCCAGTACTCTATACAATATTACTAACTATAGTCATCATGTTGTACATCAGATCTCTAGATTTATATATCCTACATAACTTCAACAATATATCTCATCAATTCCTACCCCATCATTCTGTGGAGAAGAAAGGAAGCAGTGATGGCAGGTAATGAATCACAAGAATAAAAATCTCTGTTTTCCAGTCTCATGGTATCTTGTTTTTACTCCTCTCTTCTCCCCTACTCCCATACCCCAACACTTGTAAAGTTTACAACAGTCTGACCACTAACGCTTTACACATGTACCAAATTCAAAGGGAGAATTCAATATAGACTCTATTCTTACTTCCCAGTGACTTTTCAATTACTAAAGAGTCCAAAGTCCCTTTGTACCTAATTATGACATTTCTAGCACACCTGCCCCTCAATATGTATTTCAAATTAGCAAAAGAGCTACATATAAAGATCTGGTAGTGATAACTAAAAGGAGAAATACAGAAATAACTGTATTATTTATAATACAGTTATTATTATTATATATATTTATAATATAATGTTATTATCACAGAAATAACTAAAAGGAGAAAAGCAATTAATGAGGCTACATATAATGTCACCAAATTCCAGCTTAACAGAAAAATGAAATTAGACTAGAAAGCCAAAGATTATTTTTTAAATTGTCACATACAAGTTTCTAAGTCTAAGGCATGCATTTTGAAACATGCATGCATTTGCAACAAGACCTGGCAAACATCATGAAAACCTTCTAAACGTGAATTTCTGAGATATCAAAAAAGAAAAGAGAAATTCCAAAATAGAAAACATCTGTACATTCTATACATGTTTTAAGGGGAGAAGCGATAGATAGAATTGTTCTCGATAGACACTAATCAGTTAAATATGAATTCCTAGAAATTTGTCAAAACCAATCTGAAACCACTTAGAAGAAGACCAATTTTATTAGGTCAAATGTAACTTTGTAGGAAAACAAAGAGAACTAATCAGGTAAAAACAGAGAACTAGGGACTTCCCTGGTGGCACAGTGGTTAAGAACCCACCTGCCAATGCAGGGGACACGGGTTTGAGCCCCGGTCCAGGAAGATCCCACATGCTGCGGAGCAACGAAGCCCATGCGCCACAACTACTGAGCCTGTGCTCTAGAGCCCATGAGCCACAACCACTGAGCCTGCGTGCCACAACTACTGAAGCCCATGCGCCTACAGCCCGTGCTCCGCAACAAGAGAAGCCACTGCAATGAGAAGCCCACACACCGCAACAAAGAGTAGCCCCCACTCGCCACAACTAGAGAAAAGCCTGCGCGCAGCAACAAAGACCCAATGCAGACAAAAATAAATAAATAAATAAAAATTTAAAATATAGAAAACTAAAATTCCTGGAAGTCATAGACTGAATTCGGCTAGTAATGTGTTGTCTCTCTTTCTCAGACACACACACACACACACACACACACACACACTTGCAAACATGATAGGGTATGCACAAAGGAACCCAATATGCAAGGGCTAGAAAATGGTATATAAAGTATTCAATTTTGATAGTTGTCTTAATTTTTTAAAAAAAGGAGAAAACCCAGTAGCAGTGTGGTGCAGCATAAACACTAGAAGGGGAGTTAGGAGATCTGAGTTCCCCAGTTCTAGCTCTGAGATTAAGCAAGTCTTTTTAACCACTCTGGGCTTCAGTTTCCTCACCTTTAAAATGAGAATGTTCAAGGGCTAAAATACTCTCTAAGTCTAAATTTGGGTGAGGGTAGGTTAAAAGGTTCTTCTCAAGTAAAAAGAATAATGGACAGATATTATTTCTTTCTAAGAATCTCCCCCCACTTCCATTACAAATGAACTTAGAAGAGGAAGCATTGGCACAAAAGAAAAAGCATCTTGACTATTAAGGCCACAGACACTGGAATGGAGACAGTATCAACAGGGACTTGCCATAGATAAGTGAACCTAAAGGCAATAAAATAGACCAAGTGATCTCTTAATGTGCCCTCCAGCAACACTATTTAAATTATTATCTATCCTTCCTAAGAGAAATACTAAAAATGGCTCCCATGTATTTGGTGACAAGAATCCATTTTATTGGGGCTTCCCTGGTGGCACAGTGGTTGAGAGTCCACCTGCCAATGTAGGGGACGTGGGTTCGTGCCCCGGTCCGGGAAGATCCCACATGCCGCGGAGCGGCTGGGCCTGTGAGCCATGGCCGCTGAGCCTGCGCGTCCAGAGCCTGTTGCTCTGCAACGGGAGAGGCCACAACAGTGAGAGGCCCATTTTATTTGTAAAGATATGTGATAACTAGCCATTTTCAGCATATGCTCATAGAAACTTTTA
Organism: Hyperoodon ampullatus; assembly: GCF_949752795.1. Classification (NCBI taxonomy): domain Eukaryota; kingdom Metazoa; phylum Chordata; class Mammalia; order Artiodactyla; family Ziphiidae; genus Hyperoodon; species Hyperoodon ampullatus. The sequence goes on along the minus strand of NC_136913.1, from coordinate 87,421,361 downwards.
GTTCATAAGGTAGTCTGAACACAAGAAAGTCCCATTTTATTGATATAATCTTATCAGATTGGTTTTATGACGAGAATAGGAAAAATATATAGTTCTTTAACTGCAGCTGATTCCAATCAACAATCTAACTCAAAGTCTGAAAGGCAAAACAAATATCAAACTGAAAAATTTATCCCCTTGACATACCAGATTTGCCACTGAGTGCCACATTTAATAGAGTGTCGATTCCTTCTGGAGCTAACCCATTCTTCCATGCCACATTTTCCACAGTTTTCAAGTGTTTCTCCAAGGTTTTATCTTTACTCTGTGAAGTTTTAATGGGACCTGGAAGAGGAACAGTATTAAATAGTGAGGATTTTAAAACTCTCTCACTCCTCAGCCTCAACAGTTACAATTAGGATTCTTCAAAGGAATAGCTTTACGTAAAAGATGTCTTCCTAAAAACCCTTCAAAGCCTTTAAAACCCTAGAATACTTCACAGCAAAGCAGGAAAACTGAATCCTGCCCTGGCTTATCTGCTCTAAACTAACTAAAAGCACTGAACTTAGACTAAGCTGTTTCAGAAACTAGGGCAGTGGTTCCCAAACTTTGCTGCACATTGGAATCACCTAAGGAGCCATTAAAAAATCCCAATGCCCAGCTTGTATCCCATACCAATAAAATCAGAAAGTCTAAGAGTGGATGCCAGGTACCAGTGGGTTTTAAAGATTCTCGGGAAATCCCAATGTGCAACAGTTTGGAAACCACTCTGCCAGGAACATGCTTTGTCGCTATATCCCTAGTACCTAGCATACTGATATGTAGTAAGTGCTCAATAAATGTCCATTAAATAAACAAAAATCATGAATGAACAAAAATATGCTTTCCTTTAAAAATCCTTAAGAAAAAAAGTCTGAATATTTTTACAGGAATAGGACTTAACATAAGGAAAACAATCTGTCTTACCTTTCTCAAAGTATGCCAGTGCTATTTGCAGAGCGCCTTCTGCTTGATCATCAGCATGTTCATAATCTTCCACTGGATTGTTTTGTCCATGTTCTGAGATGCTCTTTGAGTCACTCAGGTCCTCTTTTACTTTCCAGGCCGAGAGTCTAGTCTGATAGCTATTACTACCTTGTGAAGTCCTCTTTTGTGCCTGAGAGTTCTTAACTTTCCTTTGAAGTGACATTACTGCACGTGTTCTATACAGAAACAAGTGTCAAGTTACCATTAACCAGCCAAACTGTCCCTCCCTTTTTACTCCACAAAGACAGGGATCACACATGCCTGTATCCCCACATTTAGTACAGAGGACCTAGCATACAAGTACACAATAAAAAAACGGACAGCAATCCAGGCAACAAAATCTATAGGTTAACTTTCTCAAAAAGCCCTTGACCTAAATAGGAACAGAAACAACTCTCCAAGGTAACATTCACTAGCTGGCCTTGTGAGGGGAAAAAAAACAGTAACAGTACAGGCAACATAAATTCTCTTAAAAGGGCTATATCACATAAGTGAGTCCAAAACTAATCCATCTCATGATCTCAATGTTACTTTCTCCACTCCTATTTTTCTCCACCCTGCCTTGATTTTGCTTTTAATCTTTAATGCTGCCTGCTTTGTCAGTGCTAAGTTAAAGACAAACTGGTGGCCAAACTAAGGATTCTCAGAACAGAAACATGCCCCGATAATTCACTTATTCAATAAATAATTACTGAGCATCATCTACAATATATGCCACGCACAATTCTACTCACCAGGGATAAAATAACAAAACAGTCAAGGTCTGTGCTCTCATGAAACTTATGGGGGTGGAGTGAAGAGGAGTTGTGAGAGTCAATAAATAAGTAAATAACTAATAGTGAACATAATATACAGTGATGTCATAGAAAAGAGGTGGGGGTGAGAAGCTACTTTGGAATAAGTGTTCAGAGAACGCCTCTCTGATGTGACCTTTAAGCTGAGATCTGAATGCCAGAAGGAACCAACCATGTTAAGAGCTGGTGGAAGGGTATTTCATGGAGAGGAAAGAACAAGACATGCTAAGACCTTAAAGCAAGAGCTCTGTGTGTTAAAGAAACAGCAACAACACCAGTAAGAGGCGAGGGTCAGTGGAGAGGTGGCATGAAAGAGGTACAGAGTAGTAGGAGACGAAGTCAAAAAGGCAGACAGGGACTGCTATATTGGGGTTTGTAAGCCAGAACAAGGAATTTGGTTTTTAAGTGTCATAGGCAACTATGGGGGAAGGCAAGACTGTTACAGAGGGGAGTGATACCATCTGATTTATGTTTTAAGATCATTTTAGCTGCAGTGCGGAGAACAGAATGTTAGGGGTGCAGGAGTGGAAACAGACAATTAAAAGGGTCTAGCAAAAGTTCAGAAGAGATATGACTGCAATCTGAACCTGGCTTAAGGTGTAAATGGTAGGAGAGGTAGAAAATGATGGTATTTGTGAAATGTTTTGGAAGGAGACTGGGCAAGGCCGTAATAAAGGAATTGGATGTAGGGGAAAAGAAAGAGAGGAAGCCAGAATGACTTCTAAGTTTGGGGCTTCAAATAGGAAAAACTAAGGGAATGGTCGTAATGACACTCAACCCCACCTCCCTAGAACAGATGAGGCTGGAGCAGAAGAGCAATATGCATGTCTAAGCCACCGAGAGGTTCCAGGTTCCGAGTTGTTTCCTCGGGTCCTATGAAAGAAGGGCGGGCGAGCAGCTTCTAGCCCTTTCCGGTGGAACCGTCCCATCGCTCCCCAAGGACCCCCTTTCACAGCCTGCCCCAGCAGGGACCGAACTTGGCCGCGACAACTAACCCACTGGGCAGATTCCCGGTCTGGGGGAAAACCCGACACCCTGTAAGACAGTCTTGCTCAGAAGTCAGGAGATTGATTCCCTTCGGCCTCGGGGCTCCCACTTTGCCCGGTGTTTAAAAGCACCTCACCTAAAAGGCTCCTCGGTCCCAAAGCCTCTGGAGTCCAAACGTCACCTCCCGGATTCGAATGAGCGGGCTCCGCCCTGCGCATGCGCTTCCCAGGCGACACAGGGGGCTTCTGGGCGGAGCCGCGCGCTCTGCTGAAGCCTGATTGGTTGGGTCACAGCTCAATGGCGCGAGGCGGCGCGCGCGCCCACGCTGACGCAAACGCAATTCCGCAGAGCCGCCGGCCACACCCGCCCCGCCCGGGGACGCCTGGCTAGCGGGCAGTTGCTGCTTAAGTCAGCCGATTGGCTGATGCTCCCACTGTTCTAATATTGTTCCCATTCGTCACTGTGCCTAAAACGGAACAGCTAGTGTCTCGGTTCTTGAGTTTAACAAGACCAATTACAGTGATCCATTTGCTCAGATTGACCCCAAATGTCGGGACTTTGAATCTGTAGGAAAATATGACACTGCAAACTTCTCAATAAAGGCTGCTTCTCCCATGTTGGGCAAGAGAATTAGGTTAAAGGGTCTGACACCTCTGAAGCTGTCGCTAGGAGGTGGGAGGAAAGGATGGCGGCTAAATTTGCCCTCCTTTTACCGAGGATGGGCACGCATACCTTCTAGAGTATGCTGGAAACGTATGTCCTGAGCCAGATGTGGCATCTTGTAGGTAGCCAGCCAGTCAACAAGTAAAGATTCCTAACTTTGAGGAATCGATGGACCTTAAGGAAACTGGCTAAAACAGCAGCAAGGGCTTAGTCTGAGACCTGAACTTAGTCCCTAGTTTAGTCTCTTACTAGAGTAGGAACTGGAGAGGAAAGATAAAAATTTAATGACTCTCACTGATTTTTTGAGGCCAAAATATACCCATAAACTATAGACAAAAGTGGGGGAGGGGGCTTCCCTGGTGGCACAGTGGTTGAGAGTCCGCCTGCCGATGCAGGGGACACGAGTTCGTGTCCCGGTCCAGGAAGATCCCACATGCCGCGGAGCGGCTGGGCCCGTGAGGCAGGGCACCTGAGCCTGCACGTCCAGAGCCTGTGCTCCTCAACAGGAGAGGCCACAACAGTGAGAGGCCCGTGTACCGCAAAAAAAAAAAAAAAAAAGTGTGGGAGGAAACTTTGCAATCTTGGGGAGAGATGAAGAATCAGACTAAGTTGATGTATTTGGGAAAGACTACAGCAAAAAATGATTATTTACCACATCTTACATTGTTTTCAAAGTACTTTCAAGAAATCATATTTAATCATGCATGAGAACTGAGTGTTCAATATTTTCTATGGTAGCTGATCTTCCTTATCTAGTAAAACTGAAAATTTCTCGAGTCATTTTTTCATAATCATTTCATACTCAAATGTAAATTGGAAAGAATTTTAAGCCTTCAATCCCCTTATTTTTGTAAATGAAATTGGGGCCCTGAGTGGTAAAATAACTTGCCTAATGTGACAAGTCTGTGGCACTGGAATTTGTGCCAGTTTGTGGATGCATATATAGTGAGAGACACTGGTTCATCTTGATTTAATATACCTGCAATTATTTCTGAAATCATTCTTCTACCTTCCCTTGGCATCACCTAATAAAGCAGAACTCCCCAAACCTGGGAACTGTATTGAGATCTAATTTTGTGGCTTTCTGTCTTATGTGCTGACATCACAGAAGTGTGAGGAAACTTAAATGAGATTGGAAAGTTAGTAACCTCATTAGTATATTAAGTTATTGTACTTCCCCTTCTCTTTATTCTCCTCCCTCATCCACTCAAAAATAAGACAACCTGAATCCCATGACATGACCCTTTCTTTCCAGATTTTCATTATTTGTCCAAACCATTTCCTCCAAACTTCAAAAATTTTTATTTTGAAAGAATGAGAGAAATAAGACAGAGAGGTATCAATCAACAAGAACAATGATATCAAAGAAAATACAATAATTTGTACTCCCCCCACACACAACACTCCCACCCCTTTCCCCATCCCTGGCACAATAATATTAAAACCATCAAAGCACATCTAACAAGGAGAAGCAGCAGTACGTAATGAAGAAAGCAAATTTTCATACTGCTCAGTCCAACTAACTTATATCAAATGTCCTTCCCCCAGCTAAACTCCACTCACTGGAATGATAAAGAGGTGTAGAGGAGACAGCTGTGGGGGGTAACTTGGATCTCTGCTTACACTAGCAAAGCTCAGTGAAAATTCAATAGGAATAGTGAATCTGTTTGGCAGCGAAACACTGGATATGGCTCCTCTGTCAAATTTCAGATGATTTAAGAGAACAGCTAGTTTGAGATTCACAGACTTCTAACGGGACTAATCCTCGCTCCCTCAACCGCAACAGTGGAGCAGCTGCCAAATTCTGGTTAGCTGCTGAGAATAGTGGAAGTGAGGCAGCTTTTGGCTTAAGAAAATCCAAAAAAGATGTCCGATATAAAGTTTACTGTTTCAGTTTCCAAGTGTGAGTAAAGGAGCTTAGTAGGTCGGGCTCCAACAAAGGCAAGGTGAAACTTCCAATTTTATCACTTGAAGAATTAGATTATCTATTGACTGCACATTTCCCTTATTTTAATTAAACTCAGTATGGAGTATTTACAATTTAAACAACTGTTAAAGTAGAAGTTAATTCATTTTACATGTAACTCAGTGTCTCAAATTGAAGGAAATTTTTCCTAAAGTGGTAGGTTTAAGTTTTCAGCTTAATCTAGTGAGGGATTCCCCCATCCCATGGGAATACATAGTTTGTTTTATACCAAGAAGTAGCATTCTCTTTATAGGAGATTTATTTTATTCTGCCTTCACTAGAATCAGTCTATAAAGGGAAGGATACCTATGCAGGATTAGTTCAAGATCAGAGCCTTCTCCTTCGAACGTGTATGCAAACACGCAAACACACACACACAGTAAGTAACATTTTCCCACACTTAATCTCACAGTCACATGCTTGCTGGAGTCCATCTCACAAATACACTTCAATAGTTAGCCATATACATGTACATGCAGCAAGATGTGAGAGTTGCCCCAGAGTGATTAAAGGTGGTGCACATACATCTATGTGGGGAGGTCATTTTAGGGTATAGGTGTACACAAGCCAATAGGGCCATTAATTTGCAGGTTATATTTGTCCCTTTTCCCCCAAGATAAATAAATCAAATGAAAAACACACACTGACATCTTCCTGGGTGTCATGGAGGCAACTGCCTGAAAGGTCCACATTTTTGCACTTCCGCTTTCCTACGACAATTTCATTTTGCCCTGAGGGGCCTTCTCATATAAGGACGGCTGCTCCTCGGTACTTCCTGCATTGCCGGTACTCCCCGCATTCCCTGGAAGCGAGGATTTCTTCTCAGAGGACCGGTCTTCGGGCTTTCGGGCAATCAGTAGGCGGCAGGTGAGCAGGATGCCGAACACCAGGGCATGGGCGTAGCGTTTGAGAGGATCACCGACTAGCTGGTGGAAGAAGAGCACAGCCAACACCAGCAAAAGTAGGAAGAAGTTGGCCACATCTTTGGGACGCCCAGGCACAAGGGTCATGACAATGCCACAGGCCACCTCAAGAGCACCAATGCTTTTGCGGAGGAGAATGGAATTGATCCCCATTTTCTTCAGCAGAGGGAGGGCTCGGACATAGCTCTTGTAAGCACGTTTCTAGAGTGGAATACCATAAGGAAATCGCTGCATTAACCATGGTTTTAACGTTAGAATGAAGAAAACACAAGCAAGTTCCTTCTTCCCCACCATTCCCTTTCCACACCAGCCAAGGGTGTCATATTCTTTTTTTACTGTGCCCCCTAAATAAAAGCCTTGTAATTAAGGAAAAAAGCAAGCAATCTGCTGAGATCCCTGTGATTTAAACCTTAGTAACAGCACCAAAGGTAAGATAATTTGGCTTTATAGTTTAAAAAAATATTTTTTTGGGGGGGGCCACACCATGTGGGCAGAATGTGGGATCTTGGTTCCCCAGTCAGGGATCAAACCCATGCCCCCTGCAGTGTAAGCACCTTTTATTAAAAAAATTTTTTCTGATCATAAATCATAAACAACATTAAGAATTTAAAAGAAAATTCACTGGGCCCATAAAAACTGGTACTGATTAGCCATATCCACATTTTCTAGTGCCTACATTGTCCAAACCCAGATGCATATGAATACCAACAAAAATGAGACAAGGCGGTAAAGCCTCACTAATTTGGACTTCCCTAATTTGGAATCTGTGTTAATTCAAAAAAGAGCTGAGTTGGAGTTTACATTTGTGGAATCTGTAAAAATTAAAAAAGTGTGTGCTAAGCAAACAGAAAAATTTAAATGTACGCAAATGTTAGCCCCTTATATATCTTTAAAATATGGTTAAGACAAAAATTGTTCTTATGGTCATTGAGATAAATCCCTAGGATTCTACAAGACACTACTTTGATTAGCCTGGTTCAAGTTCATTAATTTTAATTCAATAAACATTTATTGAATACCTATCATGGATTATGTGATGGAGATATAGAGATGAATATGATAGGGTCAAGAAGCTCTCAGTGTAGTTGGGGGAAACAGATGCAGAAACAACATTATAAAGCAGCATGGTTAGTGGTATATAATGGAGTACTGTATAAGGTCTAATTGTAGCCCAAAGGCATATATCATGGAACAGAGAAGGGAGGCACTGGATATACTACAAAGTAATAGAATTATACTGACCTTAGAGTAATAGATAATCATATTTTTCACTATTCAGATTGACCCAATCCTCATTTTGTAGTAAATTGATGAGATTTTATCAAGTGTCTTTCTGGTTTTGCCCACTACTTTGTTTTCATGAAGTATCCATTAATTCATTCAATATTTGTTAAGTGCCTCCTGTGCTAGGCATTGTACTCGGTACTCCGGATACAGACATCAATCATTCAAAAGCCCTGCCTTCCTGAAGTTTGAGTTTATGAGAAGAAAAGTTATGGAAGTACATAAGCGCAATAAAGTGTTATGGGTGCTGAAATAAACTATGTAGTAGGTACAGTGGAGGCACACCTGAGTGGTCAAATATCCCTAGATGGGGACTGAGAAAAGCTAGAGTGGAATCTTAAAAGGAGAGCAGATGTTTGCAAGATCAATAAGGGAAGGGCATCGAGGGCAGAGGAAGCTGGATAAGCAAAGGCCCTGAAGCACAAAATAGACTGGCGTGTTTCGAACACTGTCCCAGCTCAGCATAGGTTGGGGGAGGAAGGGGGAAAGGGTGAGACATGAGAGAGAGAAGACAGATATGAATCAGATCATGGAGTGTTATGTTGTGGAGCTGGACTTTATCCTATAAGCCAGGGGAACAACATAATTTGCTTTTAAGGAAGGTCCCTCAGGAAGTAGCATGGAGGATGGATTGGGAGGGGTGTGCCTGGAAGCGAGGAGATCAGGTGAGAGAACTGGACTAGAGTAATGACAGTAAGGATAGAGGGAAGGGGAGAGACTCAAGGATACTTTGAATGCACAATCAACAGGAATTGATGTCTCATTGGATGTGGACACTGAGGGAAACGGAGAAGTCAAGAATGCATCCAGAAGAAGAGGGGGATGGGACAGGAAGGAATAAGGAACTCAATTTGGAGTTTTTTAGTTGAAGTGTCTCTAAGACACCTAAGTGGAGATGTCTGGTAGGCAACTCAATAATAGAGGTCTGGGGTAAAGATACAGAATTGACAGCTATCAGTATGCCCAAGTAGAATGTATACAGTGGGAAAATGTGTGACAGATATTTAAAAAATGGAAGGAGGAAGAGAATCCACAAAATAGACAGAAGCAAGTGTGGTCAGAAAAGTAGGAGGAAAACCAGGAGAGATGGGGTCATAGGGGCCAAAAATTTTAAGAAGAGAATAGTCAAAAGCACCAGATGCAAGACAAGTATTACAAGAATCAGGCAGAAAGCCAACTTGACCTGTCAGGAGCATCTGGTGCTTAGAATAGTGTTCACACACTCTAGTTTGGAACAAATGTTAAGTCATTTCTCTAGTGAATGCACCTTTATTTCATGGATTAATTATCATGAGTAGCACAAGATAGTCCTTTATGAGTACTGTTTCAAGACCAGTGGTTTAGTAAAAAAAAAAAAAAAAAAAAAAAAAGAATGGATTTGGATTCAAACAGGCTTGGCTTCAAATCCCATCTCCGTCATTTTCTAGTTGCCGTCCCTGGGCAAATTATTTGCCCTCTCTGAGCTTCATTTTCCTGAGCAGGGCTGGGACTAAGATAAAGTAAGCCTATGTCCCCTGAGTGTAAAATTTAAGAAGGCACCAAAACACTCATTGATTAAGGTAAATAATATCCACAACAAATAAAATATCACAACTTTAAATAGAGGCAGGATCTGATTCTGCACTTGCACAACACTGCCTCACACCTCTTCTTAATCCTAGCCCTGTCAGATCCTGTCTTTATTTACCTTTATTCACCTCTAGTCCCTAACCTGTTCCTGAGCATATAGTGAAGCACAAAGTATCAGTCGTTCTTCCTCCCTCTTCCCATTTTAGGTTAAATCGGGGATTTTCAGAGAGAAATTAGGAGAGAGGTTGACTAGTAGGCAGAGTAAAACCCTGGGCTGAACTGAGCTAGACCCATGTGGAGCAGAGCTGAGCCGAGGATTAGGGCATCTGGTAGTTTCTTCTCACTATTAACCTAGATGTCACCAGCCCACTCTCTCTCCCTCAGCACTCTGGTGATGGTAGCAGGGGGACATAAGGGAATGAAATCTAGACCCAAGAGTTTTCCTTAACACTTTTAAGCTAGGGCCTTTTTAAATGAGCAACACAAATCTCCCCAAGAGGCAGTTCCTAAATCCTAAGTGTAACCGTCTGACATAATAAACACAGGAAGCAGGATGAGCTTCTTACAGCCAGTGCAGAGCCAAGATTTCCAGATGCTGACTGAATGGCTTCTGGAAACATTCCTTTTTTGCCTAGGGCTAACCACCCATCATTTAGGAATAGATTTTTATCTGTACTATAGTGAAATCTGTAGGCCAAATTCCAGGTCTCTAAATCAAGTTCCTATGACTTCAGTGATCATTGTTCTCTCCATTTGCTCTAACTCCATATTACTTTTTCAGTTGTTTGTCTAACCTCTTGAACTGCAGCTGTAGGTATTTCTATGCAGCAGTTGCCTCTTTCTTTCCTTCTTTTCTCAAGAGGAAACTGCATGTGATAAGCCATTTCATCAAATCTTTAGTTCAAAGCTGAGGAGGTACAGATAGCATCTATTCTCCATGACTCCAGACAGGGAATGTCTAACTTGTTAGAGATGGGACTAAGCTTGGATGAGGTTTTGACAGTCTAGGAAGCCCTTTATTCTTTCTCCTGTGGAGTAGGATAGAGACATCAAAAGTATCCTACTATTGCCAGCAGCAACAATACTTGGTCTGGGCCACCTCAATTCCAACAATAGAAGGGTCATGTGTCTTAAGTCTATAGTAATTAGATCTCTAATGACTTTAATTGTTCTGACAGTAAGAATAAAGGGAGTTGACTGAGTCACTCTCCCAAGAGGCTCTGGAAGTTCACTTTGTTATGTCTGTTTCTTTTTCATTGCCAGGACCCAGACCCTGAAACCATAGTTTCCTTATAGGGGAAGGAAGCAGGAGACAGAAGGGTTTAGTCAAATGTTTCAAATCCCTTTAATCAAAGGCAGTCATCTAGCAATATCCTTGGGCTAAGATAAGCTAAATTCCAATTTTAGTTTTGCCCCTAAATTGCTTGCAGAAAATTACTAAGTATTTTATTACCTCAGTTTCCCCTTTTGTAAATTAAATGAGCATTTTGGAGATTTGGTCAAAGAATCATAACGTCATAGCATCAACAAAGGGCCACACACACATATTTTATCATTAATGAACCACACAATTAGAAATCCATATGTTTGCAAGCCACAGTAATTATTTTAAGGATAATAGCAATGATTCAAGCAGGTCCGTTTTTATAGTATGAGACTATATGATTCAGACATGAGTCAAAAGCATATGGAGCCTTTCTTTAGTTATACCTTTTTTCTTTTTATCATTTATTCTTCACAACACCCCAGGGGCCATGATCTCAAATTAATTACATTAAACTTGAGCAGCTCACAACTGGTTTACTTTAGTTCACTTATGCTAGTTAGGTAAAAGAAAAAAAATTGGCTAATATACTGTATAATTCCATTTATATAAAGTTCAAAAACAGGTGAAACTAACTTATATTGTTGGAGTTGGGATTTACCCTTGGGGAGGTAGTAATCGGAAGGGGCCAGGGGGGAGGTTTCTAGGATGCTGGTCATGTTCTGCTTCTTGATATGGGTGCTGGTTACACAAGGGGATTCTGAAAATTCCTCAAGCTGTATACACTTAGGCACATATTTCAGTATGTATGTTATACTTCAATACAATTTACAGGGAAAAAACTATATGAAAGCAAAAGAGGGCACTGACAAAAATATATTTTGGCTAAAAATCTCAGCCTGGTTGATATCTTAGATCATAAAGGTTACATAAGTGCTGCAAAATTTACTGTTTCAAGTATGATTTTCCTGAATCTCTGTAGGAAAAATAGCCATATGTGAATCATATATCATTTCTTAAATGCAATAATAAACCATCACATGTTTAATTGCCAAATATCCATGTGAATGAAAAACACCTTTTAAGCAGTTCTACCTTCCACTGTCATATAATACCCACCAAGCTAGCAAACCTGGTCCTACTAACCAAAGTGGATTCCTCCCAGATTGCATCTAAGGGGAGAAGGGTCTGACTTCCACTGACAGTCAAAAGTCACTCTGAAACAAGCACAGCTGTTGGCCATTGAGAGGCTATAAGCTCCCTGGCATAAATTTCAATGTAGTTTAGCTTAGGATGGCTAGCTGTGTGAACTAAGCAAAGTCATTTCACATCTCAGGGTCAGTTGCCTCTCTGGGGGAATAAACATACTGTACCACCTCAGAGAACAGTCTAAGCATCAGTAAATTACTATCTTATTATTATTATCTTAGTATTATTACCTTATCATTCCAGCTATTATGTAGTTGGAAAGTAATTAATAGTGCGATTGGAAGTATAAAAGATCACCTATGGACATTAAATAAACTGCCCAAACCTATCTGGAGTATTTTCCTAGGGCTACACAAACCCTGGGGAAATACTGGAGGGCATTTAACTATAAATAAGCAAATCATCCAAATCAACAACAAACCTTCCCTATAAGGGGATGCAAAGAAGTGGCAGAGACCTGCCCTGTCAGAGACTTGCCCTCTCTTCCTCAGGGTCAAAATCCTTTGGCTTCAATGTGACAGGATTTGTGGTGTTTTCTTACTATTCCATTTGTGGCCCTTTGTGCTTACAGGATAGAACCACTGTTACAAAGAGCTGAATACCAAATTTAGAGCAAGTCAACCACTCATATGTTAAACTGCTTAGCAGCCTTTGTAAGTGCTGTCTCACAATTTCAAGTGAATTAATGAAGGCATTTAGTCAGGGGAGTGGTCAGTCGTGTTGAATTCACGTGGGATTTAGAGTACTCTATAATGACACTTGCTAAATTGGGAGGAGGTATGAAGTGACACATACCAAACAGGCTATTCAAGAGAGGCATCCGGAAATTCTGCATGGGATCCACTGTGTGTTACCCAGCAGCAAGTGTGGAGTTTTCTATATTAGCTGACTGCATAGAGGTCTGTTCACCATGGCATAAGGAAATAGTATCTTGCTCTTTTACATGCCTGATTTCAATCCCTTAAACTGGCCATTCGAATTAGTCAGGAAACCACTACGTAAAGTAGAATCAATTATCATCACCTCAACCCAGAGCATTTCCTGAACACCTACCATATTCATACACTGTACTAGATGCTTCCATATGTAATCTCAGTTAATATTTACAACTTCCTGTGGTAAGTTGTTATCCTCATTTTACAGATGAGGAAAACTGAGACAGACACTAAAAGTGTCAGGTCTTGAACCCAAATCTACATGACTCAAAGTCTGTACTCCTTCCACTAACCTTTCCTGGCTTCCCCAGTAGAGACAGGAAAGAAGTTCATAGTCATTTGTCTGTCTGGTTTTTAGCAGTGATTTTCCATGGAGGGGATAACACCTAAGCATAACACTAATGGCCTTAGAACAAGAAAAAATAGTTGATAGAAAAGCAAAAAAAAAAAAAAAAAAAAACCTCTAAATTTGAAAAATTGGTTTCGAAGTAAAATGAAACCCAAAAATATGGGATTGGGGCAGTTAAACTGGTACCAAAAAAGGAGAAAAAATGTGCCAGATATTTTCAAGAATCAGTTGTAAGTTCTGACATCCAAAAAAGCAGTTGTAACCATTAATGACTCCTTCACTGGGAATACTGAGTCACAGACTTGGTTTCTAATCTCTGCTCCAACAGCAGCTTACCCTAGGATCTTGGATAAGTCATTAAACTTGCTCTGTTTCAGTTTATCCATCAGTAAAATAAGCATAACTTTAAAAAATGAATCTACCTCACAGAGATGTTTTAAAAAATAAACAACAAGAGCAACAACAACAGCTTGAGATTTTATACAAAAAGCCACTGCAGTCAATACATGACTAACTCCATCAATGCAGAGGAATCACTCCTAAATGCAAAACAGAAAATCCCATAGAGTCATCCCAGCTGATCTCTGGTTGGGCAAGAAATGGCTTCTGAACTGCATCATCAAGAGCCAACCAGAGAAATCTGAAGGGTGGTGACAAGCCAAGACAATGCTACAATGACTCATTCATTCACCCAGCCACTCAACAAATATAAACTGAGCAACTTCTTTGTACTAGAACTGAATTGTCCCCACTCCCTATGGATTCAACAATAAAGCTGGGCCGGCCCAGGCACTATGCAGTGGGCCCTATGCCAGAAAGCCATCTCTGGCCTGGGGCCCAATGCTCAATGCAGGAGGGGACCCTGGAAAACGGCGGTCTGAAAATCCTCCTCAAGCTTCATGCTACTGTGAAGTTTACCTCCCAGCTAGATATAGTTCTTCCATTGCCTCCAGATGCCCCTGAGCACAGAAGCACGGAATTGTGCATACATACACACACACAATGGTTCTGTACTGCTGTATTAGATTATACCTATTTAAATATGTTCCTTTGTATGATATGGAATCTTCATATATTTCTTCTGCCTTTCATTAAACTGTAATAGACAGCTCCACACCCTAGGAAGAAACCTACTGCAAACCCATCTGTGGCTGGTCCTCCTCATGAGCTCCTGCCAAGCTGACGGGAAGCTTCCCGGTGACTCCATCTTAGTTGGATTGCCTGCAAAACCTAACACTGTACTTAGGGTGCAGCTTGGGCAGCCTATAAAGCAGCTGAGCAGGATATAGGGAGACAGGGAGTATACTGAAGAAGGGTACTATGTCCCTAAGGTAACAGAAAGCTTAAATATACCCAAGGCACACACACATAAACGTATAAATGTATGCATATATGAAAAGGAAAGAAAAGGAAGAGCATATGCATTTATTTATAATCTAACGCCAAACTACTGCTGCCAAGACAAAAATATAGTGGCAATTCCCCTCCACCCTTTCCCTCTGCCTTTGGTGGCTTCTGCTACCCCACTTCCCCTCCCCTCCCCAATGCAGGCTGCCTTGGATACTCATTTTGACCTGATTTCAATTCCATCTGGTCAAATGGGAAAGGGGGAAGGAGAAACACATTAGGATTTGCAACCGGGGCTAGACCTTGGCCCCTGAGTCCCAGCCACCCTCCCCGACACCAAGGTGATCCTGTGGTGAGAGAGACATGGGAAACACCAGCTCAAACCCTGAGACAGAAGCTGGAGCTGCCTGCAAACATTTCTGAGCATCTACAATTTGCCAGACTCCATCCACTTGCAGCTCACGTTGAGGGGCTCTGGAAGGCTCCGCAGTGAGCTCCAGGAGAGCTATTTATTCCTGTCAACTGTCAACGTGTGGGGCTATTCCTCCTTGCCTTAGCCCTAATGGGGAATCCCTCTTGCCTTTCTTCTCTCTCCCTCCTGTTCCTCCCCTAAGCTCTTTTCCTTCTTGACCTTGAGAACCCATTAATGGGCTCCCTCCCCTTACTGGCAGCCTGGCAAAAGCAGTGAGAAGCAGGTTCTCTTCAGCTGGGGCGGGGAAATGAAGAGGCAAAGTGACAGGGGGAGAAGCGAGAGCAGAAGTGCTGGAAACATCCCCTGCCATCACCTCATACTCCACAGCATAGGAACAAGTCTTCTTCACACCCAACTGTGGAGAGCAGCCCAGCCCCCAGGTTGCAGAGGAGATGTTTTGGCCATTCACCTTCAGGTGATTCTAACTCTGTGGAGGGGAAAACCTTCAGAGGGTCTGGCCCTGGGCATCCACGGGAGACAAGGTGGGGATTAAGGACTATTTTGCAGGAGAGGAAAAGCAGACTTTGCAGATTTTGCAGATTAGCCCATATACAAAACAAAATAAAACAAAACATCCAGCTCTCCCTTGAGAGAAGGGGAAGAAGCAGGCTCTCGGTGACCTTTATTTGGGCCAAGTCGGCTTTGTCTCAAGGATATAGACACACACCCAGGCGGCTAGGGGAACACCATCAGCTCTCCGCCAGGGATGAGGAATACCTTCCCCGCCCCTAAAAATTGCTTGTTTCAGTAGCGCATTCGCCCTCAGCTCTTTCCTCCTTGCCTTTGTTCTTCTCCAAGATAAATAAACTCTCCAGCTTGCTAAACTCTTGGCTCCAAGGGAAGGAATCAGACTTGCAGACTGGCTGCCGGGACTTTGGGTGTGCTGGAAGGAGGGAAGGGCTCCTGCCAATGACAGGTGTTACGCAGGTCTCAGCCCTCCGGTTTACTTGGGGGTGGGGGTACTCACTGGGCAACCCCTCCCCCAACTGGCATTCAGTGGCTCCAAAACAGTTGCTCCCCGCATAGCCCGCAAATGAAATCGCTCTCGTCCAGCTGCTCCTTCCCAGCTGCAAAGTTGTTGGGGAGAAGGGAGGGTCTGGGGTGGGGGTAGGGGTGAAAGGGCTGGGACCGCGGACCGGGAAGGAAAGAAGGGGAGAGGTACTCGCCATCCCTTGGGGGTGCGCTCCTCATCACCCGTTTGCTTCACTTACCATCTCACTGTAGGCATCCTTGCTGAGCCTGGGGGTCAACTTGATAGTCCCCATGAAAACAAAGAAGAGTCCCAGGGCCACTGAGAGTGCCACGACGGTTACGGTTCTAGGGGATGCCATGGGGTCACCAAGGCAGGTCCCGACTAATACTGCTGCTTTGCGCACCCTGTGTGTCTAAGGCGCAGGCACTTAGCACAGAGAGAGCAAGAGGGACGCTGCGGAGGCAGCAGGCAGCTAGAATGACAAAGGGAGAGGAGGGAGCTCGAGGGAAAAATTAAGAGACCGAGATTCAACCTCTCTCACTACAACAATCGCTGGGTCCTAATGCCCTACGCTTGCTCCGCACTGGCCAAAAAGCACAGTCTCGATATTAAAGGAAGTCCTAAACTGAGGTGGAAACTTCAAGTCTTAAATGGGGGAAAAGGTAGGTTATGCTTCGAGTTCAGTCCCTGGGCTGCCTCTGCAATGAGGAATTAAGGAAGACCGTTCTAACACTTCGCACCAGGAATGCTTTTCATCTGTACAGTCCTTTAATTATTCACTCCCGTTTTCCAAACTCTCCCCTTCTCCTTTCCCTCAGTCAAAACATTAGTCCTCAGAGTTGGTGGTTTCTGCAGTTGGTAACACTCGAGGATAAATCTGCAAAGTTGCCCAGCCTGATTGCTGCCAAAGAAGGCTTTATCTTCCTCTTCCTCCAAAACCTTTCATGGCTCCCATTGCCCCGTGGTTAACTCCAGAATTTTAAATTTGGCATTTAAGAGCCTCCACGTTTTGACCTCTGCCTCTCTTTGGAGGCTTATCTTCCAGTAATTCCCACTGCCACCCCTCATTTCCTATCCACTCATGGTCCCATCCAACCTGAGATTTCCTACCTCCCCTACATTCCCTTTCCCTGCTCTATCACTCTTCATTAGCATTCAGCCTTTTCTTCAATGTCACCTCCTTTGCCTTCCCTGATCCACTGCCAACTGGATATGATTTCTCCCTCCTCTGGTTTCCTGTGATAGTAACCAATATTTATTGACCATTTACTAAGTGCTAGACACTGCCCTTGACTTGTATTAACTAATTTCATCTTAACAGCAACACTTTGAGCTAGATATGAGTTCCTATTTTATGGATGGGACACTGAGGCACAGGGAAGTTAAGTAACTTGCCCAAGAGTATATGCTAGTAAGTGGAGAGACAGAATTCAAACCTGGGCAGTCATTTCCAGAGCCCAGATTCTTATCTATTGCTCTACTGCCTCTCTGTATAATATTTTGCATCGTAAATATGGCACTTACCTGATACTGCCAAGCACTGTAATTACACAGTGTGCACATGCACGCGCGCGCGCACACACACACAAACACACACACACACACACACCTTTTTGAGAGGCAGTGTTCATTAAGAGAGAGACAACAGTCTGGCATCAGACCCTGAAGGTCCAGGGTTTCAATCCCAGCTCTACCACTAACTCTGTGAACTTGGATAAGTCATTTATCTGAGCCTCCATTTCCACATTTATAACGTGAATGAAAATTCTGCCTCAAAGGTTTGTTGTAAGAATTCCATGTTAGTAAATTGCCTAGCACAGTGTCTAACATAATGATACCTCAATGTATGTGGTTCTCTTTTTGCTTCTTCTGCCTTCCTAATCCACTCCACAACTAGTTTAGATTATAAGCATTTAAAGGGGAGGAACAACTTCTGTATATCCCCCACAGTACCTAGAACAACCCCTGTTGTGCACCAGATCCTAATATATATTGATTGGGAAAAATTTGGTGAATTAAATGCAAATATCCTGGGGAGTGGTAACACTTTAAGATTTAGCAATCATTTATATCTTATAGTGGAAGCATTTCAGACTCTTTTCTTATTATGATTCGACCTATAAATTAGTGAGTGACTACAACGTGCATACAAGTGAATTAGGCACTGTAGGAATGCACAGATAAATGAGGCATAGACCCTGCTCCCAATGGGCTTGTTGCATAGTAGAGAGTAGGATTTGTTAGAGAGGAGAAAATTTCTTCATACATAAAAGAAAGACTGGAAAGAATAAACCAAAATGAAATGTTTGTCTTTATAATTTGTCCTACATTGAATATGGCAGTAAAATGAGTACTTAGGGAAGCACATTCACATACTTAAGCAAATGATCAAAATATATATATGCTATTTTCTTTTCAAATTGCATGATAATGGGAATAACACTATTAATTATAAAAATGTATAAAATACTGAATAATAAATATTACAAGGAAAAAATAACTCATGATCCCAGTGTGCAGAGATAAACATTCTTAATATTTTGATGGGTCAATATTTTAATTGACCTTTTTCTTAAATACCTATGTACAAAATATATATAAATTATTTTTCGAAATTTAATCCTACTATAAAGTCAGTTTTATGCCCTGCTTTTTTTCAGTTGTTAGCAATTTTTCTGTATCATTAGACTGTCTTCAAAAACACAATCTTTTAAAAATGATTGTATAATGTTCCAGCATCATTTGAATATACTATAATTCATTTAACTATTCTCCTATTGCTAGATATTGATGTTGTTTCCATGGTTTTTCCTTCTGCATATCCTTGTATATCAGTCTTTTCTGAATTCCTGAATTTTTCCTTAAGATAAATTCCTAGAAGGTGAATGGGTCAAAATTATGAATTTTTCATATATACATATGCATTTGTATACAAATTTAATAACAGCTAACATTTACTCATCACTTAGAGGATGCCAGATACTATGCTAAGTGACTTGCATGTATTGTGAAATTAGTACTATTAATTCTCTCCATTTCGTGAGTGAGGAAACTGAGCCAGCAGGGAAGCAGCTCCCCAAGTCCAGAGCAGGGCTGCCGCCTGTTGGGGTACTCAACTTAAACCTGTGTTGTTCCTCAGTTTGCTGCTGCTGCTGCTCCTTTAATTCATTTAGAAGATATGAATATTTAAAAGACTCGATCCGTATTACTAAAGAGCTTTCTAGGAAAAAAATTTACCTTCTGATCAGCAGCATAGAAATATATATGCATCACCACATCAGATCTGCATTGAGAGTATCAGTGCATTTTTCATCTTTACTAATTTCATTATTTAGAATTTTGTATTTTGTGGATTATTTGTGTGTTAGAACATTTTTTCATATATTTATTAGTAGTATGTATATCTTCTGTTTATGTCCTTTTTCATTTCTATTTTGAGTGTTAGTGTTTTTTGATTGATTCATAAGAGATCTGTATGACATCAATCATGTTTTAAATATTTTTCCAGTTTGTGTTTGTCAATAAATTTGATAGAGTCAAATCTAACAATATTTTTGATTTTTTCATTGCTTTTATGCTTAGAAAATTCTTCCCAATCTGAAGATTAAATATTTGCCTATATTTTCTTAAAGCAGTTCTATTCTTTCATCTATTTTTACATTTAATATTGTTGACTAACTCTATCCTCATTGGTCTGTGATGCTTCTTTTATTGTATATCGGGTTCTTGTCTTTTTCTAGGTGAGTCTCAAGGCTTTCTGTTCAGTCCTACTGATTTGTTTGTTGATTCTTGTGACAGTATTACGTTTTAAATATTATAACTTATGTATACATGTTAATATCTTATAAGCCAAGTCTCCCATCACTATTATTCTTTTTCTAAAATTTCTTTGCCATTCTCCCCTATTTATTGTTTTAGGTGAACTTTAGAATCACTTTATCGAGGTAAAATAACTTCAAATTTTGACTGGATTGAATTAAACATGTAATTAATTTTAAAAGTTGATATCTTACAAAATTTAGCTTTCCCATCCAGAAATATGGCATCAGTTTCCATTTATTCAAATCCCAGTTACTGAGAGAGGTACAAATATCCTTGTTTTCTTTGTGTAGAGCCTATACATTTTTTTAAGTTATCCCTATGGATTTTATGCTATTTTTTTGT
This sequence comes from Hyperoodon ampullatus, assembly GCF_949752795.1. Taxonomy (NCBI): domain Eukaryota; kingdom Metazoa; phylum Chordata; class Mammalia; order Artiodactyla; family Ziphiidae; genus Hyperoodon; species Hyperoodon ampullatus. Next base: position 87,401,457 of record NC_136913.1, on the reverse strand, counting down.
CATCATGAATGGATTTTTTTTCTCCATTATATCTTCTAACTGGTTGTTGCTGACTTACAGGAAAACTATTGATTGGTATTCAACCACTCTGCTGAACTCTTTTCTAAACTCTCCTGTTAAATCTATGAGTGTTTCAATTGATTCCCTTGGGTGTTCTCTGGATAGACAACTGGATCAGCTGCAAATAATGATGATTTTTTCTCCCTTCCAATACTTATGCCTCCTTTCTTTTTCACATCTTACTGTGTTAGCTACAGGCCATCTTCTAACATTTGCCTGGCCTGGGGCAAGAGTACAAATGGAGGCCCACTTACCACATGTCAAGGAACCATGATTTGGAGCACAAAAAGAAACATGAAAGCCAATGCTTGTTACTACTGGGAAACAATCATTGTTATGAAAGAATCTATTGCTATTGAGAGAGGAAGGACTTGACAAGTTAATTTGTGTTTTCTCTTACTGAGCACTTCTGCTGCTCAAATTCTCCCTGTACACCAAAGCAGTGTCTGACATCAGCGGCAGTGTAACTCACATCATGGCATTTGGATGTATTTGCCTTTTGTTTCAAGTTAGTAAAGAGCTATCATTTACTGAGGGCTTACCACATGTCAAATGATATTCTAGGTGTTTTACATACATAATCTCATTCATTTCTTATAGCAACCCTAAAATGTAGGAACTATCATTGTTAGATTTCGATTAAGTAACTTACTCAAAGTCACATGCCTGTATGTCCCTGGGCTGGCATTTAAAACCCAGGTAGGGGGACCAACCACTGGTGGTCCAGTGGTTAAGACTTTGCCTTCCTAATGCAGGGGGTGCAGGTTCGATTCCTCGTTGTGAGCTAAAATCCCACATGCCTCGCGGCCAAAATATCAAAACATAAAACAGAAGCGGTACTGTAACAAATTCAATAAAGACTTTAAATATGGTCCACATCAAAAAAAATCTTTAAAAGAATAAAATAAAACCCAGGTAGGTCTGAAACCAAAAGTTCATTTTGTTAACAACTACATTATACTAACTTCTATTTTATCATTTATCATGATGTTGGCTATTGGTTGAGATGGATATTTTTTATCTGGCTCTGGAGGTGAAATAGAATACTGGATTTTTCTACTTGAAGTTGAAACTGAGCTGAGACCCTATACCTGGTTCCTACAAAGAGGTGGCCCTCTTTGTTGTCTCTTAGGGCCTGAGAAATTCTGTTCTTGATCCATCTCATTCCTTACATCTTACCACTTAAATATCTGTAGGTTTTTGCTTCAACTGTAGAGGTCTCTGGATGGTGACTTCCCAAGGGTTCACAAACTCACATGCCTGCAGAGAGTGAAGAGTTAACATAAATGTGTAAATTAGTGAGACACTAGGCAACAGAACTGGGTTGTTTTTTTTTTTGGATTGTGACCCCTGAATGCTCTGGAAATTCTGGGGTAACTGCTAATGAGGTGACCAGTTATAGCACAGATCATCCCGCATTCTTTTGGTGGTTCTCAAAGTGTGGTCTGAGAACCCCAAGTGGTCTATTATTCCCTTGAGGTATTTTGTGGGCTGCTCTCTTAGACTATTAATGTTACTTTGTTTCTGGTTTGCATTTACTTGTGTCATTCAAATAAGCATCATTTCCTCAGTTTGTTATGGGAGAGGTTTGCTGTAATGTACGGTAGATGTTCTGCAGAGTCATTTGCCTTGTAATAGCAGTCCTGATTGAAAGACTGTGAGATCCACCCAAGAGTGGGTACAACACCCACATCTCCCATAGGGTCACAGTCTGAGGACTTGCTCTGTAGACTGAAGTGGGATGCCTTAATTTTATTACTGGCTACCATCTAGAGAGAGATGGCTCTGTGCTAGGCACTGTATCATTACAGTGCATTATATACACCAGCCCATTTAATCCTCCAGACAGCCCTATGAAACAAGTCCAATGGGGTCAATTATTATGCCAGTTTTTACAGATGGAAGAAATCGAGGCTCGGAGAGGTTAGGCCATCTTTTCCTAAGTGGCAGAGATAGAAATGGAGTCTGCCCCATAGCAGAGCCTATATTTTTGGATCATTATTGGTCCTTAAACTTGGCTAGCATTAGAATCACCTGGAAATGTTTTTAATTCATATTAGTGGGGCCCATCTGCAGAGACTCTGATTTAATTGGTCTGGGGTGGGGTCCCCAGCACTGGTATTTTTACAAAACTGTCCAAGCGATTCTAGTGTGCAGCTACACTAATGAACACCTCACTCCGCTGCCTTGAAACTCAGTGGCCTCAGCTGTATCTCAGGAAACTACAAGGCACGTGGTGGAAAAAGTGAAAAGAGAAATAACGTTATGGTGGGGTAAGTGTTATGTTCAACATGTGCCTCTGTCTACTGTAGGCAACATGTGTTCTTTATAAGGTAGGTGTGAACAACCAGCTCTAAGGAGAGCTTGCAAGGTAATGGCTCTTTCCTCAGCTTCACAAGTGGTGCTACTCGAGCCCCTCCGCAGCCTCAGACTGAATGTGTGACATATCAAAATCCCAACTGACAGGTAGCTATACTCAGCAAATACTGAGCTTCAATTTTAACCCTTCAGGTTACTTCCAAAGGAGAACCAAGATCACATGATACATGCAGCAGGTTTTTATAGCTGTCAGGACTAAGTTAGAACTGAGCCTAACTCAGGATATGTCCAGTTCTTTCCAGAAATATTGTATTCTATGAAGGCAGCCTATGCACTGTGTACTCCCCCAGGGTGAAGTCTCTAGTCAGTTGTCTGGTCTTCCTGGAGAGGCAGAGGTAGTGACTGAAACCTGCAGATCAGAACATCCCCAGGATCCCTGAGTACTGAGCCATGAGGAGAGCGCAAGCCCCCTGTGCTTCATTTCAGCTGTAGGCTCTTCTGCTCTTGACCGGAGGCAGTAGAGTACAGAGTGCAGGTCCTATGCTCCAGCAGCATCAGCATCAGCATCACTTGGGAACTTGTTAGAAATGCAAATTATCAGGCCCTGCCCCAGACCTACTGAATCAGAATCTCTGGAGATGGGACCCAGCAATCTGTGTTTTAAGGAGCCCTCCAGGGAATTTTGATGCACGCTGGCATCAAAATTTGAGAACCGCTGGCCGAAAGTTAAAGGATTAAGAGTGGAGATGTGGCACCAGACAGTTGAATTCAAGTTCTGGTTCCATCACTTACTGTGTGACCTAGGGCAAGTTACTGATCCTTCTCTAAGTCTCAGTTATCGCATCTATAAAATACAGCTGCCAATTTTCTTATCTGTAAAATAGGTACTTACATGGAATAATGCACATAGAACACAGAGCACAGTGGGAGGCACAAAGTAAGGATTCAATAAATGTTGGATACTCATTATCTTCTTAAATTAATTAATAAGTTAATTTTTGGTTGCTTTGGGTCTTCATTGCTGCGAGCAGGCTTTCTCTAGTTGTGGCGAGTGGGGGCTACTTTTCGTTGCGGTGTGCGGGCTTCTCATTGCGGTGGCTTCTCTTTTGCGGAGCATGGGCTCTAGGCACATGGGCTTCAGTAGTTGTGGCACGTGGACTCAGTAGTTGTGGCTCACAGGCTCTAGAGTGCAGGCTCAGTAGTTGTGGTGCACGGGCTTAGTTGCTCCGCGGCATGTGGGATCTCCCCGGACCAGGGCTCGAACCCATGTTCCCTGCATTGGCAGGCAGATTCTTAACCACTGCACCACCAGGGAAGCCCTGAATACTCATTATTATTATGATATTGGCTGTTCTGGATAATCAACTTTCATTTCCAATGTGATTGGGTTCCTCTGGAAAAGATCCTAATTATAAGATCAGAAACCAAATAGTGTATCTTAAACAACTCAATGGGAATGGGGCAGAAAGTATTTCATCTACCAGTTTCTTCACAGAATCATGGAACATAAAAGTGGGTGCATGCCTAAAAGCAGCCTAGTTCTACCATTCCATTCAACTTAATAATGGCTCTTAAAAGAAATCCAGGTGCATAGCATCAGGAAAGAAAGTAGAGATGAGTCTCTTTATTATTGAGCATTTGCTGAGGATGGTGATTTGGAAAGGACTGAAATTTTAGCCTTTAGGTAATTTGTAGAATTTGTGCCCTCAGTGCTGAGTCCCAAGCATGAAGCCAAGGTTCATGTACTGATGGCATTCCAATGTAGAGCAGGACATGGGATAGGTGTCCCCATGTTATTTCTCTACATCTAGATCTAAGGGATGACTGTCAGCGCTGGGATGCTACTGACATTGAACTGCAAATTTCAACACTATAAAAAGCAAAGGGTTGAGACATTAAGTCAGAAAATGAACATTAGCACCAGCCATGTAAATGTGAGGTAGTAAGTATCTGCGTTACCCTGGAAACCAGAACATAAAGGTAGCTAGGTAGTTTGGTGACAGTTTCCAGGGTAATTCCTCCCACCTCCAACATAAGAGCTTTCCTATTATGTTAACTCTTTCTCTACATGCTCACTGGACCTTCACTCGATGTTGCACTATCATCTCCCTCTCCCAAAAGATTCCCTGATTTCCCTAAGTGCCAGTGCCATTCTCCTAAGTACTATTGTCAAAAACCCTTAACGTTTATCAGGGAAATGAAGGGCCCCAAAAGTAATGTGTATCTCCAAACCTAAGAGGTAGACTTTAGAAAAAATTAGACACATAAATCAGGAAATGATAGACTCTTCAATTGAAAATTTAAAAAAAAATAAAAGCTCACAGTGGATGAAACTAGCCATCTGTGACTCTTCCCTGAAGTGGCTTCTTGTAAATATAATTTGTACATATACTGCAGATGAGATTAAGATGCTTCCCAATATCTCACCTGGGAGCTACTAACCTGGAATGTAATTCATGTAAGATGAGCTGTTACCTTGGCAACTGTGACATGTAATGAGGCTAGGAGGCAGTTAATATTGCAATGACAGAAGATTCTGGCAACTAGTTAGAGATGGTGGAAAAAGAACATTGGAGTGTCAGTGTTTATCCAGCATTGTTCAAGTAACAGGAACACTGATCTGGTAAAATGTGTTACAAATAACCCAGCCAAAGAGCTCCCTCAAAACCATTCAGCTCCATATATTCAAATTACAAATGATCATTAGTTTGGTTTCTCAGGTACATTAATAGTACGTAGGTATAACCTTGTACAGGAGATAAGAATATGTCAGTCACGAGATACTGTATTCCTCACTGGCATTTGGCTTGTAAGCCAGTCTCCTATTAACCTGCTTAGTGTAAATTAGTCCCTCAGAGTCTAAATCACTTCCACGGGAACTGATGAAATCTAGTTCTCAGTACCATATACTGGACTATGGGAGCTTCACCAAGATTCATCAAGTCACTTTTTTTCTCTGATATTTTAGGTGTTTTTCTCTCCCCCCTAATTTTCAATGTAATGACTTTCTATTGTATAAAAAAATAGAAAGTACAGAAATGGAAAAAAAATTTTGCAAATGATCACCCCAAGCCCACTCTCTAGAAGCAACCACTGAAAACAGCTGGCATATTGCCTTCCAATGCATTTTTTTCTTTACAAATTTAAAATCATACTGAATGCACAATTCTTTATCCTGCCCTTTTCACTTAAGGTTGCCTTCTACACATATTTCTATGTCATTATAAACTTTTTAAAGACAATTTTAAGTTAAAAATTTTTTTTAATTAATTAATTAATTTTTGGCTGTGTTGTGTCTTTGTTGCTGCGCGCAGGCTTTTCTCTAGTTGCAGCCAGCGGGGGCTACTCTTCGTTGAGATGCGTGGGCTTCTCATTGGGTGGCTTCTCTTGTTGCAGAGCACAGGCTCTAGGTGCGTGGGCTTCAGTAGTTGTGGCACTCGGGCTCAGTAGTTGTGGCTCGCGGGCTCTAGAGTACAGGCTCAGTAGTTGCAGAGCACGGGCCTAGTTGCTCCGCGGCATGTGGGATCTTCCGGAGCAGGGCTCGAACTCGTGTCCCCTGCGTTGGCAGGGAGATTCTTAACCACTGTGCCACCAGCGAAGCCCTAAGTTAAATTTTTTATTGAAGTATAACACATACAGAAAAGCACACATATGAAGAGTATAACAATGAATTTTCACAAAGTGAATACATCTTTATAACCAGCACCCAGATGAAGAAATAGAATACTACCAGCACCTCAGAAGCCTCCTCATACCCCTGCCAGCTACTCCCTGCACCAGAAAGGTAATGCCATCCTGACTTCTAACACCATACTACGAGCATAATTTTTAGTGTCTAATAGTCTATGGACAGACCATATTTTACGTAACCATTCCCTATTTTTCTAATGTTGGACCTTGAAGATGGTTTCTTATTTTTAACTTTGAGAGCCTCTGGGCATATATCTTTGTTCACATCTCTATTTCTTTAGAATAGATGCCTAGAGGTGGAATTTCTGGGGCAAATAGTATAAAATTTTTAAAGGCTCTGGATTCTAATTGCTTTCCAGGAAGTTTGTATCAATTTACAATCCCACCAGCAATGCCTGAGAGCATCTGCCTCACTGTCCATGGTCTACTTTGAGGAATATCAGTTCTTTTTAGAATCTTCATTAACTTTATAGATAAAATAGTATTATCTACTTGATATATAGTTTGCATGTTCTGTCATTATTAGTGAGGTAGAACAAAGCATTTTTTGACCAGTTATGTCTCTTTTCCTGCGAATTACCTCTCCATGTCTTTGCCAAGGTCTCTATTGTGGTCATTGGATTTTTCTTATCAGTTTATATAGCTTTTTATGCGATAAAGAAATTGACCTTTTGCCGTAGTCGTATATATTTTTCTGTTTGTTTATGACTGAATTTAATTATATTTTTGTCATATAGAAGTTTTTCAGATTTATGTAGTAAAATCTACATATGCGGTGGTTTTTTCCCACTGCTAAAGTTCTCCTGCCTCCAAATTTCAGATGTATAATCATCTATATTTTATTTTAGGGCTTTATGATTTGATTTTTTTTGACCTTCAACTAATTCATCTGGAATTTGAGTTGATGCCTGGTAGTAGGGCTCAAATTTTCACAGGCATCACTGGGGTGCTTGTTAAAAACCCAGATATTCTTGGGCCCTATCCCCCTCCCCCCTCAGATTTTGATTCTGTAAGTGTGGGGTGGGGCTCAAGAACCTGCATGTGTTACAATCACCCCAGATGATTACGTTGCACACGGGCCCCTGTGCACATTTTGAGAAACTCTTGCAAAGTGCAGTGTAGCCTGCCTTAGTACAGAGACTCAGCACCTCCCATCTGGATGACTGTAGCAATCTCCCTCAGCTTCCAAGTCACTACACCCTAAAATCCATCCTACACACAGCTGCTAAAGTTCACTTCCAGAAACATCTCATGAAAAATTCTTCACTAGCTGCCCTGTTAAGGGAACTAGATCAAACCCCTCATCCCAGCACCACAACTCCAGGCCCTTCTTTTTTTTTCTATTTAATAAAAATGTTTAATGCTGCCCAAAAGTATAAAAATACAGTAGGAATGGCTCCAGGCCCTTTATCTTCCTGGACCTATTGATCTCCACTGACTTTGGCACCACAGTCCCTTCCAGCCGGGCCTGCCTCCTTCTGGGCCTCAGACATATATTTCGCTCATTCCCCTTTTCATGCTGCAGCCCCCACCTCCTCTCAGGTGATTAAAATTCTATGCATTAGTTCAATTCTCATTCTCTTCCTTCCTTAATTACCAAGAAGATCCTCTGCTTTTCTAGAATTACCAAAGCCCATGGTTGTGTATTCTGACTTTGTGAGCCTTGTCTTTCCATCAGGTCACATACTCTCGAGGGCACAGGCTATGTCTATCCCTCATGGCCTCTAACACAGGCCTAGAGGCCTGGGAAGCACACCTGAAGAACATGGCTAATGGAACCAAATCAGCCCTAACTGCCGAGTGATTTTATTTGTTTATTTATTTTTCCAAGTGATTTTAATACATGTTATTTCTGAGAGCTAATGCCGTAGCCTCTCAGAAATCCTTTCTTTGGTCCAAAATGAGAATATTTGACAAATTTCTAGAGATTTCACTTTGTGGGGATTTGGTTTGCTGGTAACAAAGTTAAGCAAAGGTTATCTTGGTTTCGGCTCTTATTTAATTCAACAGTATTTCTTATCACCTATGACATGTTCATTTATTGACTTTCCTGTTGAAGAGTCTAACCTTTTCTATAATATGGGATATTTCCCCCCTCTTACAAATGTAATGATTTCACTTGTAGAGAAGAACATGGTTTATCAGATTAAATATATATAGAAGTGTTAAGGCTAAATAATTACATTATAGCTTCCTTAATCTCTTTTCTCTCATCACCCCTCAGTGTTCTGCCTTCTCAAATGACAGACCTTCTTTAAATGCGTTTGATTGGATGCTCAGAGCAGGTGAGGGTGGGGGTGAGCGAAGATATGCCCTCTTCCTTTCAGTAGACAAAGTGGGATTCAAATCAATTCAACAAATATTTATTGAGCTCCTATTGGGCACCTGGCTCTGGGCTAGGCACAACAAAAGATGCCAAGATGAGAAATGATAAAGGAGCAGAAGGGCATGGGAAGAAGAAAGGGGAAGAAGAGGTTAGGAAAGGAGTAGAGCTGGTTTTCTGAATAAGAGGGGATTAAGAGGAGAGAAAGGGAGAAGAGACCCAAAAGCACACTCTCTGGCCTGGTTTCACCTGCTAGCCCAGTGCAGGCCTAGAAACCTGAAGCAGTGGTTTGCACTCCAGTTTTGCTCAAGAGCCATTAGAGCAGTTAGGAAGGCCACAATCTGAGTCAAGCACTTACCTGCTCAAGTCTTTAGAATGGGAAGCAAAGATCTCTCTTCTTTTCTTTTTTTTTAGTGGATTAAATTTTTTTTTCATTAGGGTATAGTTGATTATAATACTCTATTAGTTTCAGGTGTACAACATAGTGATTCAAAGCACTTATAGATTATACTCCATTTAAAGTTATTATAAAATATTGGGTGTATTCCCTGTGTTGTACAATATAACCTTGTAGCTTATTTGTTTTACACATCGTATAAAGATCTTTTTTAAAAAAAGGTATATATGCACATGTGTGTGTATATACACACAGTATATACAATTATTTTTGAATGATAATAGCTAACATTTATTGAGTGTGTGCTTACTCTGTTCTAAGCACTTTGCATGCATTAACTTCTTTAATCTTTATCAAAACCCAGTGAGGTAGGTACAATTGTTACGGATATTTTTTCAGATGAGGAAAATGAGGCACTGAGCAATTAAGTAACTGGCCCAAATTCACACAGCTTATAAGTGGCAGATCTGTGCTTTGAACCTTGGTCAGGCTGACAATGTTTGCTGTTATGTGAGTTACTGGTCCTTGTTTAACTTACTGCTGTACTCAATAGGGTTAATGCATTGCCTTGCACATAATAGGCATATTATGCTTTGAATAAATAACTGAAATGTTGACTATAAAGTGCTTTCCATTTAAGCCCAATTACTATTAAGTATAGAAATCTAGCGTCATAAAATGTAGATTCACTTTGCTGTAAATTTTATTCTGTTAAAGTAACAGAATAAAAAATTTTTTTTACAGCACATACGTGTGCATTCTTCAGCGCTGCGATTTGAGGAAGCTACCCCGCTCTTCATCTCCCAATCTTCCAATCCATTATGGATCTGATGCCTGCAATTCTACCATTAGAAAACTATTCTTTTGGTTGTAGGCTACCCCTATAGAGGTAGCGCAGTTTACGCTACAGTAGTGCGAATTTCTAAGTGATTTAGGAGATTTATCCAGATCCACCAATGGGAGGGTGAGGAGAGCAGGCAGGGGGCGGGGTCGCGCGGCGGGGTCGCGCGGAGGGGTGGGGAAGGCGCCGGGCCTTAGCGCAAGGAGTGCTTCAGCAGATTTCTAGAGAAGCGCCCGGACAAAGTCGGGGGAAGGGCTCTCGAGACAAGCTGCACGGTGTCGGGCCAGCCAGCGCCCAGGGGGAGCCCAGCGTCCCGTCGCGTCTGTCCCGGGAGTAGAGGCGCTGGACGCACCAGAAAGTGACTCTTCCCAGCTGCTGCGATGCGGGCCCTTAGCTGATTTTGTGGTTAACCGCCTCCGGTTTGTAAGAAGATTTGTAGGTTACGAAGGTAAGAGGGGTACGTGGAGTGTCCGAAAACCCGATTTATTCCTTGCAGTAGAGAAAACTGCTTACTGCGCCAAGCTGCGCCCTGGGCGGGGAGTTGGGAAGGCAGGCGAGGTGGGGGAGGGGACGACCGGACGCTGGCTGCATGTGGTTCCATCGAGCTCTGCGTCCGCCTGTGTTCTGACCTCCCCCTGCTTCCCCCTTGCCGGCTCTTCCGGCCCTGCAGCCCGCCCAAGTTCAGTGGTAGCCTTTCCTAGTGTCTCTTCCTCGTTACCCTTCTTACAAACACGGTGGGCAGAACTTGCCCAAAGAAGAGAGGGATGGAAGGGCTGGTGAGGGGGGTCTGGTGGGGGAAGGAAGGACCTGACTGCACGTGGGCTGCAGTCAGGACGTAGCAGTACCCATCTGTCCGTCTGGTTTAGTCAGGAACCATGTCTGGGGCCAGGCCAGCTGCAAGAAGGGTGAACGGAGAGTGTAAGCAGGATCCTTTTCCGTGGGTGAACATTTGCTCCAAGGAGATCCTTGACTCTGTGAGGATTAAACCTACTACGTAGTCTCTGCTTTGAACCTCTCTGAGTATTTCGGGCTGGTTAGCTATTCAGCCCTAGAGAGTTAGTATACCTTGCTCTCTGGCAGCTCTGGACCTTGGGTCTCTTTCTGATCAATTCCTGAGGCAGAAATAGAGCAGTTGTCACATTCTTTTTTTTTTTTTAACCCAAGCATTTATTTAAAACAGGAAACACTATAAAAACAAAATATAACTCACTTTGACTGGTATTAGTGTACTGCCTTGAAAACTATATTTCACTTGAGAAATTACTAAGTATGATGAGAGGCTCTTTACCAGGAGAGATGTCTGGTTGGCACCCTGAAATAGTAGAATCCTATTGTAGACTATATCTGACCATTTGGAGAAGTGTAGAAGGACAAGGGGTACAGGGTAAGTGGAGCACAGTCATAGTGGCAGTCACCAGGGAGAGGGCCCACACTCACAAAAAGTCTAAATATCATGGGATAGAGATAGCTGTACTCAAATTCCTCAGCTCCCCTGCCCCTCTGCCAACCCCCAGTGGGCCTGCAGTTTCCTTCTTCCTTCCCTGCCAGCTGGAGGGACAGGGCCCCTTTCCTGGAAGAGCACCACCCTCTCCCCCTGTAGTGTGGGCCTCCTCAGTGCCTCTCTCCATACCATTCTTTATTCTTTGTCTCCTGCCCCTTGGCTCGTTCCTTTCTCTGGTTTTGCTTTTCCTTATATCAAATATACACATTTGTCTCACCTTGGAAAAAGGTCTACCACAGGTCACACATTTGGTAGCATTAACAGGTGGTCCTGAGAGGGCCTTACGTTCACCACACTCCAGCAGGCACTGAGGTTAGGAGAGTTTGCGTGTGTGTGTTGTTTTAAGTTTTCACATAATTGTTCTTACGCTCACAGCACTCGCATGCATTATTATATCTCGCCAGGTTTACAGGTTGGACACATTGAGGCGCAAAGAAGTCAAGTGACACACCTCGAATCAGAGCCTGAGGCAGGGCAGTGACACATGTTGAACAGCTGCTGTTGGGATTAGAACATGGCCCCAGAGCCCATGTTCTTAATGACTTGTCCCTTCCTGGGAGCTGGGTGGAGTGTGTTATTGTTAACACCTGAACTCTAGGCCAGCTTAAATTTATTCTGTTAGAAATTTGAAATGCTCAGAATGCTTCCAAGCTATGACAGTTACTTTCTTTAGTACTTTGTAAACATACAAAATACTGTATGGGCTAAATATTACAGCACCCATGTCAGCATCCTCTAAATTATGTAGTGATCATGCGTACTAATTTCACAGTAATAGAGGGAGCCATGGAAGAATCTTTTTAATTTTTAAAATAAATTTATTTATTTATTTATTTTTGGTTGCATTGAGTCCATGGAAGAATCTTTGTTAATAAACCTATTCCATACATTGGACTTGAAATGTATTTCATTATGAATTAAGGTACGACTTAACATTGGGATGAAATCCAAGGTAGAGGGCAAGGGCAAAAAGGTAATTTCATGGCAGATCGGTGAGGTGTCTGGCCAAGTCCATTCATGTGTCCTGGGTACTCAAAATAGTTAAACATCAATGATCAGGCACCATTAGGTAAATAGGCAACAACAGAGAGTCCTGTGTTGGAGGAAGAGGGGTTCCTTCCTCTTTCCAAAGTGAGACCCTTCACCTGTTCTAACTCTTCAGCTTTTAACTCATAGTTACTCCCACTATTCCTTCCCCTTGCTCCCTTCCTTTAATATTGCCACCCCCATTCAGTCCCATACGGTCTTTAAACATCATGACAGTTGCAATTAACATGTACTGAGTTTTTCCCAGGCACTGGACACTGCTCAGAGCTCTACAAACATCATGTCTATTTAATCTGCTGAGTGCTTTTTTTTTTTTAACATCTTTACTGGAGTATAATTGCTTCACAATGGTGTGTTAGTTTCTGCTTTATAACAAAGTGGATCAGCTATACATATACATATATCCCCATTTCTCCTCCCTCTTTCGTCTTCCTCCCACCCTCCCTATCCCACCCCTCTAGGTGATCACAAAGCACTGAGCTGATCTCTCTGTGTGTGCTATGCGGCTGCTTCCCACTAGCTATCTGTTTCACATTTGGTAGTGTATATATGTCCATGCCACTCTCTCACTTTGTCCCAGCTTACCCTTCCCCCTCCCCGTGGGCTCAAGTCCATTCTCTACATCTGTGTCTTTATTCCTATCCTGCCCCTAGCCTCTTCAGAACCAATTTTTTTTTAGATTCCATATATATGTGTTAGCATACAGTATTTGTCTTTCTCTTTCTGACTTACTTCACTCTGTATGACAGACTCTAGGTCCATCCACCTCACTACAAATAACTCAATTTCGTTTCTTTTTATGGCTTAGTAGTATTCCATTGTATATATGTGCCACATCTTCTTTATCCATTCATCTGTTGATGGACACTTAGGTTGCTTCGACATCCTGGCTATTGTAAATAGAGCTGCGGTGAACATTGTGGTACATGTCTCTTTTTGAATTATGGTTTTCTCAGGGTATATGCCCAGTAGTGGGATTGCTGGATCATATGGTAGTTCCATTTTTAGTTTTTTAAGGAACCTCCGTACTGTTCTCCATAGTGGCTGTATCAATTTACATTCCCACCAGCAGTGCAAGAGGGTTCCCTTTTCTCCACACCCTCTCCAGCATTTATTGTTTGTAGATTTTTTGATGATGGCCATTCTGACTGGTGTGAGGTGATACCTCATTGTAGTTTTGATTTGCGTTTCTCTAAGGATTAGTGCTGTTGAGCATTCTTTCATGTGTTTGTTGGCAATCTGTATGTCTTCTTTGGAGAAATGTCTGTTTAGGTCTTCTGCCCATTTTTGGATTGGGTTGTTTGTTTTTTTGATATTGAGCTGCATGAGCTGCTTGTATATTTTGGAGATTAATCCTCTGTCATTTGCTTTGTTTGCAAATATTTTCTCCTATTCTGAGGGTTGTCTTTTCATCTTGTTTATGGTTTCCTTTGCTGTGCAAAAGCTTTTACGTTTCATTAGGTCGCATTTGTTTATTTTTGTTTTTTGTTTTTTATTTCCATTTCTCTAGGAGGTGGGTCAAAAGGGATCTTGCTGTGATTTATGTCATAGAGTGTTCTGCCTATGGTTTCCTCTAAGAGTTTTAGTGTCTGGCCTTACATTTAAGTCTTTAATCCATTTTGAGTTTATTTTTGTGCGTGGTGTTAGGGAGTGTTCTAATTTCATTCTTTCTCATGTAGCTGTCCAGTTTTCCCAGCACCGTGCTAAGTGCTTTTTATTATCCCTTATTTAACTCTTGCAACCACTCTATAAGGTAGATGCTATTATTATTTGCTCCCCCGGTGTGCCAGAAAACCTCCAGGTTGGTCACAACTCTTTCTGGGCTCAGCATGTAAGGGAAACTTCACCTACATGATAGCCAAGAAGTGTCAAAGAAGACAGAAAAGTCAGAAGAAACCAAGACATCTTGGACCACTAGATGATTCCTGGCAGGAAAGGTAAGGCCACGGGTGATATCCCTTCCCCTTAACAAATCTGAATCTCTGGGCCTACTGAAATTCTGTATGCCTGACGTACAGTGTGGCATTTGCAGGGATTCAGGGGGGCACCTCAGGTAGGATACCCAGGGCAAACTTAAGACATCTAAGGAATGTTGGTGGAAATGCTTTGTGATTGCAGAAAATGTTCTCCTTGCCTTTATGTGTGTTTTTGGCAGAAAGAGAATATTAAACTGGGACTTTGTGTCTCAAAAGGTCCAGGACAGGTATACTGAAAACCAGAGACTTAGAGATGAGATGAATTAGAAATGAGTAGTCCCACCGCAGCCATGCAAACACAAATATACCTCATTTTATGCAACAACTGTATTTTCTAAATCAAATTATATTTTAAAAGTGTTAGGGAGGTGAGCTATTTAAAGGAACCCAACAGTGAAGCCTTTTTGTAATATGATTAATTACCTCCTGATAAATCTGGATTTTTCTTATGTTAGGTTTGCCCATCTGTTCGGCTTTGTTAAGTAGACAGCACCAAAATGGGCTCTTCTCCCAGAGTCCATCTCCCCAGGGGCCTGAGAGTTAGGTCTTCTGAATGATAAGTAAAATGCCAGAGCAAATGGTGACAGGAAGTACTTATGCGTAGTAGGTGCTCAGTACATATTTAGATAATGAATGAGGTGTCTGGATTATTTTATTCAAGGCTGGCTGATGTTGTGACGCCACTCTGGAGGCTGAGCCATGAAGAACAGCTCAAGGTAGGTACCCAGCTTAAGTCTTCACTCCTCCATTCTGTCAGGTGCTAGACTTGTAGGAAGCTTGGCTGGACAGGTCTACCCAGATGCCCCAATGTGTCCTTAAACTCAATATGCTAATGAGTCTGAAATTTTCACTTTAGGCCAGTCATGTCTTCCAAACTCTAGAGCCTTATATCTGAATGCCTGTTTCCTTTCTTCCTTGCTTTTTTTGGGGGTTATTCTTAAAGCTCTGTGTGTGTGAGTAGCAAGTACTCTTGCTGCTTCATATATAGCTGCACTTTCCAACACGGTAGCCACTAGCTACATGTGGCTATTTAAATTTAAATACAGTCAATTCTCCTCTAATGCTTGTTTTGAAAATGAAAATTTGTTCCAACAGATTGATGTATTAGGGAACAATTTGAACAAAATGCAGATTTCATGTTTGCTTAGGAGTGATTTTGTCCACAAGAAACATGAGATGAAAGGGGACCTGTACCCGGCCAAACTGAACTGGGTAAGAATTTATAAAATGAACACCCACACACACCTCACACATCTCCCAGCTCCCTCAGATCACTGAGTGTGGTATGAGCCACACCCATTCACATCTGCTGTGAGAACTTTCTGTTCCACCCCCATAACCCTCCTTTCACCACCTCATGATAACTCGTAAGTAGACAGCCACTTCCACAAGCAAGTTTCAGGTCTTTGTCAGGGTAATTATTGTAGTGTTTATACATTGCTTAACCATTTAACATGGGCAAAACTTTGCTATGTTTATTAATTTCCTACCTTTTTTGTGTGTGTTACTGATAAATTTTTGGAATGTGTGTGCCCAACCCCATTTTCCCATGAGCCCTGTGATTTCTTTTGAGTAATTTTGCATAGTATGCTTCAGGAATGCTTGTGTCACATGATAGCAGAGCCGACTGTTAATTAAAATGAAATAAAATTAAAAATTCATTTCCTCAGTCACATGAGTCACATTTCAAGTGCTCAGTAGCCACCTGTAGCTAGTGTAGGCTGCCATATTACATAGAACATAACACCAATAGAGAACATTTCCATTATCACAGCAAGTTCTACTGGACAGCACTAACATATAGCTGGAATGTTCAGTCTGAAAGGTCAGTTGAAATGGTGAGCTTACACAAGAGCTCACTTGACCTTTTCCCAGTACCTCATTAGGTCTGTTGCTGTTCCATCATTCTGAGTTCCTTATCTGCTGAGACCGTGACCCAAGAATCCGTGAGACAACCTTCTTTTATCCTGTTTGTTTTCTGTTCTTTGAGGTGATACTGCAGAAGTCTTTTGTTTCACTGCTTATCTTCTTTTGCAGGTGAAATTCTAAGCTCAGAAGAAAATTTTACAGAGACCAGAATCTTACCTACAAATGCTCAATGGAGTCAATGTGACAACAGCTGCACCCAGATCTGAGGGGCTCTGTTACTTTCTCCATCCTATTATACCTTCTGTAAACCCCTACTTCCCTATCCTTTATCTACCAAGTCTCCTTAATAGCTAATACTATCAGCCAATACTTAACCAGGCATTTGCTGGGGACCAGGCCCTATGCTAAGTGAGTAACATGTATCATTGTCTTGTTTACTATTTACAGTCACACTGAGGGATAGACAGTGTCATTTTACAGATGAATACTTGAGGCTCAGAGAGATTAAGTGATTCGACCAAGGACACACATCTAGAAAGTGCCAGAGCTAAGGTTTACACTCACGTTGATCTGATGCAGAGCCCACTTTCTCAACCAGTATGCTACTGCTTCCTTAGAAAGATTCCAGACTTTGGAAAACTTCTAATGAGGCCACAGAAAGGCAGAATTTAATCTGTGGCAGAGGTTGGCAAACTGTGGCCCTGAGGCCAAATCTGCTCTGCTGCTCGACTTTGTAAATAAAGTTTTATTGGAACACAGCTGAGCTCACTTGTTTATGGATTGTCTATGGCTACTTTTGCACTACAGTGGCAGAGTTGAATAGTTGTGACAGGGACCATATGGCCTGCAAAGCCTAAAATGATTTACTGTCTGGCCCTTTACTGAAGAAGTTTCCTGACTCCTGCTTTACGGCAAGATTGGAACTCCTTTCTCCTATGGAGTGTCTATGGAGTAGTTTGATCTTAGTCATGGAATTTCACCTATACCATACCTTCCAAGCAAGCATCATTTATTTTTTCTCATCCAGAGAACATTCTTTCATTCTTTGTATTGTCCTCCTTGGTTTTATTTGACCTGTTGTCCCTCTCCTGTCCTTCTGCCTTCTCCAGCCTGTCATCAATGGCTACCAAAATAAGTCCACCTTCTCTGTGAACTGAGGTCCAGATGGCAATCCAAAGACTGGGGGGTACTACCTGGGAACTTGGAGAGGTCAGTCAAAGGCTGTGACTAGTAGAAATAACAAACCAAAAACTGAGAGGAAAGGGGAGGGTGCAGAGAACAGTGTCTGTGGGAGTGGAGAGGAGTGGGAAACATGGTGGCTTTAAAGGAGAAAGTTGAATTGGAAGCCTTTGATGCAGAGCGTGATCAGAAGATTAATTGGAGATGTGATATATATATATACACACACACACACACACACACACACACACACACACAGTGGAATATTACTCAGCTACGAAAAATGAAATAATGCCATTTGCAGCAATGTGGACCTAGAGATTATCATATTAAGTGAGGTAAGCCAGACAGAGAAAAACAAATATCATATCGTTTATATGTGGAATCAAAAAGAATGATACAAATGAACTTACTTGCAAACCAGAAATAGACCCACAGGCATAGAAAACAAACTTATGGTTACCAAAGGGGAAAGTGGGGGAGGGATAAATTAGGAGTTTGGGATTAACATATACACACTAGTATATATAAAATAGATGACCAACAAGGGCCTACTGTATAGCACAGGGAACTATACTCAATATTTTGTAATAACCTATAAAGGAAAAGAATCTAAAAATATATATATATATATATGTATATATATACATATAAAACTGAATCACTGTGCTGTACACCTGAAAGTAACACAACATTGTAAATCAACTATACTTCAATTTAAAAAAAGCATTAAAAAATAAGGTTAATTGGGGATACTTTTTGGTGAGTAGTCATTGTATTATAGTGCTAGGAATCAACCTCCCCGCCCCTCCAGCTTTCTTCCTCTAAAAGCCATATGCCTGAGACCTAGTAAGCACTTCATAAATTTTGACGCTGCTGCTGCTGCTCTCTCATTATCATCATTGTTGTCAACATCATCATCATCATCGTCGTTATCATTTTATGTTACTTTCTGTACTGGGAGCAGTCTCCTGCTTATTAGAGACATGCCCTTTCTATTTCACAGCCCCATATCCCTGAAAATTAAGAGCTTTCTGTGATAAATCTGCCTTAAAAGAACTGGTAGGGGAGGTGAGTGCTGGTGAGAGAGATCACAGTGGCATATTTCTGAGACTTAATTCCAGTATCCATTCCCAGATTCCATTCCTGAGCTTACCATTTTCAATAAATCCACTTGAAACACCATCATTTTATATTGGTCACAGTGTTTAATATCCATATGCCTTAAACTACAGTTCATTAGGGTAGGCACTTGGCTTTCTTTTTTTCCCGTGTGCTGAATTAAATGAGTATATGACGTCAGCGTTCTGTTATTCACTAACAAAAACAAAACCCATTATATTTTACTTCCCTCTTAAAATCTGAACAGAAAGCAGACATTATCATATCGCACATTTGTGGCATGAGAGAAAATATTGCGGACTAGCTCCATTAAGAAAAAGCTTTTTAATGGCCGGACCAGGAAACAGGTTTTCTCTGAAAAATGGCCTTGAGCATGAAATAGGTACTTTGCTTCTTCGTATTTGCATATGCCTCTTTGGATTAGGGGATTTGAGTTGCTAGACATTTTATTCTAAATAATCTTTTAGGAAGAAAACCATGTAATTCAAATTCTTTTTCCTTCCATAGACAGGAACATAGTCTGTGTACTGTCTAACCATCTGAAAAACATCCCCAAGAAACACAGTCAAGTGGCACAGGTAATAAGGAACAAAGGCTGGTTGAAGATGACCCCAGGCATTGTAGTCTATAACAGCAGCATGCCTGACATTTTAATAATAGAGCTCTTCTAGTGCTACAGGGGAAGAGGGGTTCTGTTCTGAAAGTGTACTTCTTAATGGTGGAGAGAACATTGCTAGTGTTTCACTTCAGAGAGGGTGGAGAGGAGGAGAGAGAACTGCATCCATTATTGCAAATGTCAAGCATCCAAGGAATTTAATACAAGGGAAATTTAGGACAGAGAGATACTGATTAGGGCAGGATAGAAAATGGCAGGTGTCTGTATTTGGAAGGCTAGTGTTTTCAGCAGAACAAGGTTGAAACATATCATGAGAGATGTGGGAGTGGGCGTAAGGCATCTACATCATTAGATTGGCCTCTGAGACATTTTAGTATCCCTCTGTTTCATGCACCCACTATTTATTGAGTACCTACTATGTGTCAGGCACTGGACTAGGTCCTGGGGATCCAGTGGTGACTCAAACAAACATGGTGCCTGCCCTCCTGGAACTTAAAAAGGCAAAAGAAACAGGACTTCCAACTGACATACTTGTTCCCTGTTTATACTTACAGCACCCATCCTCCTAATGATTCAGCTGTCTGACACTTGGGTGGTGCCTTCTCATAGGACACATCTTGACCTCAAAGATTTCCTGGCTAGAACACGGCTCCCATCATAGGATCATTCTCCAGAAATCTTCCTACATGACCCTTGTCAGCTTCTTCTCCTATTGTCTTCAGTGACTATTCCAAACTGTTACCTCTCCTCGAATTTCCTATCCCATCACCTTTACCCTTGCTCTTGACAGATGGCTGTGCCTGGTTCTTCACTGGAAAATTAAGACCAACAGATGAGAATTCCCTTAGCTGCTTCCCCTACCATCTACCAATTTCCCTGAAATCTTACCCCTCCTTTCCCTCCTATCTCAGTGAAATGCTGTTAGTCTTCTACCTGTCCAAGGCTATTCTTCTTCCCTGAAACACTATCTTGGACTCATCTCCTCTCTCCTCAGTTCCCTTATGCCTTTTTTACATTCCCTCTTTCTCCCGTTTCTTTACCTATTTTTCTCCATCTCTATCGGCTCTTTTCTTTCAGTTCATAAACATATTCAATAAAAAAAATCTGATGGTTCTTGCTTCTGCCCCCAACAATTCCTAGAAATTAATCTTGCCAAAGTCATCAGTGAGCTCCGTTTTGCCAAATTAAATGGAAACTTTCTGCCCCTAACTTACTCAACTTTTCTCTGCCTTTGGTACCACTTATTATTCTTATTTTCCTCCTTGGGAACACTGTCTTTGTTTGGTTTCTGTGATACCATTCTCTGATGGTTTTCCTCCTATTTCACTGGCCACTTCTTAGTCATTCTCATGGGATCTTTTTCTCCCTTTCTTTCCCACGATAAGTGTTGGTGTCCTCCAGGACTCTGTGCTTGGCCTTCTTTTTGAATATATTCATGGGAGATTGCACACCACTGTAGCTGATGATTGGGATGACCACCTGTAAATTGACAACTCCTAAACTTACATTTGCATACCAGCTCCATCTTGAGCTTCAGGAGGTGGAGTTCCAAAGGCTACTGAACATCCTCGCCTAGTTTTCCTGTAGAGGTCTTCAAATCAGCATTGGCCCAGATCCAGATTTCTCAACCTTCACACTATTAACATTTTGGGTTGGATGATTATTTATTGTGTGGGGCTATTAGGTGCACTGGAGGATGTTTAGCAGCATCCGTGGCCTCTGCCCCTAGAGGCCGTGAGTTGTGACAACCAAAAATGCCTCCAGATATCTCTTGTGGGGCACAATCGTCTCCTGTTGAGAACCATTGCCCTGAACTAAATTTACCCTCTTCCCTTTCCAAATGTGCCCTTTTTTTCTCACCTTAGTAAATGGTAGCAACATGTACTAGAAACATATGTCCTCTTAGACTCCTCTGTCTTAATCCTACCACTTCCTCCTCAGCCACATATAATAAATCTCCACGTCCTTTCAGTTTTCCTTTCTTTTATTTTTGTTTTCTTATTTATTTCGTTCAGTTTTCCTTTCTAAAAATACTTTGACTCTACCCTTTTCTTTCTATTTCCACCACCATCATCACCACTCCAGTCCAACCAACCGGTCTCACTGATATTTAGCATCTGTATTGTTATGACTGTAGATATTCACTCCTGAGCCAAGTAGATGTACTAAGATTTTGTTTCCTTTATTGTACTTGTTTTTTTTCTTTCATTTTATGTTGTGGAAAATTACAAACGTATAAAAGTATAGATGGTATAACAAACCCCATGTATCCATTACCAGCTTCAGTAACTATCATGGCCCATCTTGCTTTCACTATACTCTCACCCACTTTCCACCAGCCCCTTTGGATTTGTTTGAGGCAAATTCCAGACATTATATCATATAAGATATAAATACCACAGCATGAGTTTTAACAGAAAAGACTTAATTTTTTAACATAGTTTCATACCATTGTCACACCTTCAAATAAACATTTATCCCATAATATCATCAACTACCTAGTAAATGTTCAGATTTGGCACTGTTTTATCTCATAAAAAGCTTAATTGATATAGTTGGCTTGTTCAAATCAGGATTCAAACAAGGTATATACATTGCATTTGATTAACATGTCTCTTTAGCCTCTTAATTTGTAAGTACCCCTCCCTATTAATTTTTTTGTCCCTGCAATTTACTTTTTGAACAAACTGGTTTGTTTTCCTCTGGAGATTCTCCCATTCTGGATTTTGCTGATCGAATCCCCTTGATATCATTGAATGTTCTTCCTCTATCCCCTGTATTTCTTCTAAGCTGGTAGATCTAGAGCGTTGGTCAGATTCAGGTTTGATTTTTGGCAAGAATGTTTTTATATGTAGATGTCTAATGGGCTCTCTTTTTTGGTGATGTTAACATTGAACAGCAGATTCAGGTGTCATCAGTCTGATCCACTCATTGAAAAGTTCCCTGTCAGCTTTTTGCTTAATGGTTTAGCTGTCATTAGTGATCAGTGCCTAGATCTCTTATTTCGGGGGGGGGGGGGTTGCAATGCAGTTATGTTCTAAATCTATCATTTATTAGCTGGAATTCTTCTAGAAATAACTTTTCCCTATCAACCCTTTGGTTACTCTAAGGTACTCTTACAGGTAAGGCAGGATAAATCCTTGATTCTTTCGCCTTCCTCAAAAGATGATCAGTTAATGTGTTTGTTTTGGTATCATTAGGAACTCATAGTTTTGTGTTTTTTTTTTTCTTTTGCGGCACGTGGGCCTCTCACCGTTGCGGCCTCTCCCGCTGCGGAGCACAGGCTCCAGATGCGCAGGCTCAGCGGCCATGGCTCACGGGCTCAGCGGCCATGGCTCACGGGCCCAGCCGCTCCACAGCATGTGGGATCCTCCCGGACTAGGGCATGAAGCCGTGTCCCTTGCATCGGCAGGCAGACTCTCAACCACTGCGCCACCAGGGAAGCCCAACTCATAGATTTTTAACATACTTGATATGTTTCAATCTACTGCAGATACTAGGGGTTTTTTGGTACTCCAATTGCTGCATTTTGGGCTAATTGGAACCTCTTTAAATTGGCTGTGAGACCTAGATGGCCGTGATAGTTCTGGAATGATAAGATATTTCTAGCACATCTAGTCCATTTTATGTCTGGGAGCTGGAATCAGCCGTTTCTTTAAGGAATCCTTGTCTCTTTTAGTGGGAAATGGCAGGGTTCTAGCTGCGTGCTTATTTATACTGAGTTGGTCATATTTCAGTGCCTTTTTAGTGGACAGAGTTAGGAAATATTTTTTAAAAGAAAATATATCATGAGTTCACAGTAATATGTCCAAATCAAATTAAAAATTATAGAGTTTTTACTTAAATCCTTTGACTTTATATTTTTATCTCTTGTCTTTTACCATTAAAACTTTAGTCCTGACAACATTAGCATACTTACAGTTGACCCTTGAACAAGGCCATGGTTAAGGGCACCAACCCCCGTGCAGTCGAAAATCCACTTCGTATCTGTGGTTCCACATCTGTGGATTCAATCAGCCATGCGTCGTGTAGTACTGTAGTACTGTAGTACAAGTTTAGTGAAAAAAATCTTCATATAAGTGGACCTGTGCAGTTCAAACCCGTGTTGTTCAAGGGTCAGCTGTACTTATTTATTCTATCCTACTCTTTACATATAATTTCAGAACAACAATACTAGTATTATTACTAACAAATGATTACTGAAAAGAGCTCAAGATTTCTGTCCAGTTCTTTTTGTCCAATTATTGTGGCTCTGAAGGAATTCATCTCTTTGTAGTTACATCACCAACTTGACATGATACATGGATTCTTTTTTTTCCTTCATTCTTCTTGCTTTCTAATTTTAGGGATTGTTTTTTTTTCTTTTTTCTTTTGATTACATTTTTGTTTTATAATTTTGTAAGATATTTACATGGTTTCAAAGTCACATCTACAAAATAAAGGTGTATTTTCTTTTTGTTTTGTTTTTTGGCTGCGCCACATGCAGGATCTTAGTTCCCTGACCAGGGATTGAACCCGCCCCCCCTGCAGTGGAAGTGCAGAGTCTTAACCACTGGACCTCCAGGGAAGTCCCATAAAGGTGTATTTAAAGAGGTCTAGCTTTCACTTCTGTCCCCTCTGCCCACTTCCCTTCCTCCTTCTATGGGTAACATTTTTATTCACTTATATTTATTTTAAAAAATGGAAACATATTTGTATCTCCCCTTTTCTTAGCTAAAAGGTAGCTTAATACGGACACAGTTCTGTACCTTTTTTTCCACATAATAATATGCTTCATTTTTAAAAATATTTACAGTTGTTATATCTTCTTCTTGGATCAATCCTTTGATCATTTTTTAACATCTTTATTGGAGTGTAATTGCTTTACAATGGTGTGTTAGTTTCTGCTGTATGCTTCATTTTTTTAAAAAATAACTGCTTAGTCCTATGTAATATGATGGATTTTATAACTTTTAGTTTTCATTGGCTTGAATAATTACCTCATTTTCTCATTGGCTTATTTTTCTGTGAACCTATTGCTAATTTTTTTTCTGAGTGCTCTAAGAACTCTGTCAGACATTCATCAATATTCTCCATATGGTCAAAAACTTGAGTTTAGTATTTTCCCTGAAGACCTTTTTTCTGGAGTCTCCATCCTAGGCTCCTGAGGCCTTCTGCCTAGCTGTTATCTTGGGACTCCTTTTGCTGTTCTTCTGTCTTTCCCCGTTTCTCAGATCCCCTGTCTTCCTTTTTCTGGTTTACATCCTCATTTAGCTGGGATACAACCTCCATTAGCTTCCTGAGGAAGGGTGCCTACGAGTAAACTTTGAGTCTTTGCATGTCTGTAAATGTCTTAGTTCTTTCCTGACATATGACTGAGAGTATTTCTAGATTTCAAATTCTAGGTTTGAATCATTTGCCTTTATAAATTTGAAGACATGGTTTCATTGTCATCTGGCCGCTAATATTGTGTAAGTCTGGATGCTACTTTAAGTCCTATTCCTTTGTAGATAATCTCTCCTCTCTTTTTTTCTCTAGAAGCTTTAAGGGAATCTCTGTCCGTGAAACTTCATGACCATGTGGCCCTTCTTTCATTCATTGTGATGGGCACTTTCTAGTCCTTGTCAAGCTGGAAACTAATACTTTCAGACATGGGAAATTTTCCTGTATTATTATTCTTTTAATTTATTTTTTATTTTTATATTTTTGGCCATGCCACGTGGCTTGTGGGATCTTAGTTCCCCAACCAGGGACTGAACCTGGGCCCCTGCAGTGAAAGTGCCAAGTCCTTACCACTGGACCACCAGGGAATTCCCTATTTTTATTTTTTTAATTGAAGTATAGTTGATTTACAATGTTGTGTTAGTTTCATGTGTACGGCAAACTGATTCAGCTATATATATATATATATTCTTTATCAGATTCTTTTCCATTATGGGTTATTATAAGATGTTGAATATACTTCCCAGTGCCATACAGTAGATCCTTGTTGATTCTCTAGTTTATATATAGTAGTGTGTATATGTTAATCCCAAAATCCTAATTTATCCCTCCCCTGCCCCTTCCCCTTTGGTAGCCATAAGTTTGTTTCTATATCTGTGAGTCTGTTTCTGTTTTATTTATGTATATATTTATGTATGGCTGGCTGTGTTGGGTCTTCATTGCTGTGCGTGGGCTTTCTCTAGTTGCAGTGAGTGGGGGCTATTCTTTGTTGTGGTGCACGGTCTTCTCATTGTTGTGGCTTCTCTTGTCGCGGAGCGTGGGCTCTAGGCACACAGGCTTCAGTAGTTGTGGCACATGGGCTCAGTAGTTGTGGTTTGTGGGCTCTAAAGCTCAGGCTCAGTAGTTGTGGTGCACGGGCTTAGTTGCTCCATGGCATGTGGGATCTTCCCAGGCCAGGGCTCGAACCCATGTCCCTTGCATTGGCAGGCAGATTCTTAACCACTGCGCCACCAGGGACGCCCTCTGTTTGGTAAATAAGTTCATTTGTATCATTGTTTTAGATTCCACATATAGGTGATATCATATGATATTTATCTTTCTCTGTCTGACTTACTTCACTTAGTATGATAATCTCTAGGCCCATCTATGGGTTACTGCAAATGGCATTATTTCATTCTTTTTATGGCTGAGTAATATTTCATTGTATATATGTACCACATCTTCTTTATTCGTTCCTCTGTCGATGGACATTTATGTTGCTTCCTTGTCTTGGCTATTGTAAATAGTGCTCCTATGAATATTGGGGTGCATGTATCTTTTCAAATTAGAGTTTTCTCCAGATATCTGCCCAGGAGTGGGATTGCTGGATCATATGGCAACTCTATTTTTAGTCTTTTAAGGAACCTCCATACTGTTCTCCATAGTGGCTGCACCAATTTACATTCCCACTGACACTGTAGGAGGGTTCCCTTTTCTCCACACCCTCTCCGCCATTTATTATTTGTAGACTTTTTTTTTAAATTGGAGTATAGTTGCTTTACAAAGTTGTATTAGTTTCTGCTGTACAGCAAAGTGATTCAGTTATACGTATATATATATATATCCACTCTTTTTTAGATTTCCTTCCCATTTAGGTCACCACAGAGCGTTGAGTAAAGTTCCTTGTGCTATACAGTACATTCTCATTAGTTATCTATTTTATATATAGTATTTGTAGACTTTTTGATGATGGCCATTCTGACTGGTGTGATGTATTATTTCTTTAATTACTTCTTCCTCTCATTTTCTTTCTTCTCTCTATACCTCCTATTATTTGGATTTTGGACTTCATGAATTGATTCTGTAATCTGCTACTCATTCCTCTTCTATTTTCCATCTTTTTCCCTTTTGTTCTTCTTTTTGTGAAATTTTCTTGAAATAAATGCCAACATTCTTATTGACTTTTTTCTACCACCTTTTAATTTTCAAAAGTTTTTGCTTGTTCTCTGATTGTTCCTTTTGTATAGCATCTTCTTTTTTTTAAATACTGTAATATATATATACACATATATATATATATATTTTTAATCTTGTTTTTGCCTTTTTTTTCCTGTTTTTTGAATTGTCTGCTTCCTTCAGGGATTTTTTTCCCCTGTTTGTTTTGGGTATTGTGTTTTGCAATGAAGGCTTTAATCAAATAGCTGGTGGTAGTTGCCTGACTGTTCATGTTTAAGCATGAGGCTTTAAATTGATTGTCAATTCAGCTTGAGTGGGTTTGTTGATTCTTGGCTTCACCGCTGGTGCTTGTGGGTGGGGGCCCATATCTCTCTCTTGGGAGATCATTACTCTGGGACTATTCGGTTTCTTGAGAGAATTTACATTGAATCTTCCTGTTTCCACCCCTGTGCCACCACTCTGCCTGGTATTTCCTGGTATTTGTGTGTTCATTTTTTCCTAAGGGAAAAAAAATCCCCAACCTCCTGCTACAGAAGGATAGAGGTTTTTAGTAGGATGAGGTTGTTTACCAGTTTTATGTCCAGACTTTCAACCAAACCCTGTTTTTAACCCTGTACCTTATCCCATCTCTGTCTCCTTGCACTTCAAGTTTGAGCCTTTCCAGGCTTGTGTGGAGCAGATAAGCCTTACCTCTCATCTGATCCCCCTTTGTAAGCAATCCGGATGTAGCTTCCTTCATCTTGCTAAGTCAGTTGCCATTCCAGCCTTTTATCTGGTTTGCTCTTGTTGTCTTCTCTTCCATTATCTCTGTTCTTTCTTTCATTTATTCATTCAACAAGTACAACTGAGTACCTACAAATGCCAGGCACTATTCTAGGTGCTTAGGATACAATAATGAAGAAAATATCCCTTCCCTTGTGGAACTTATATTTTAGTGGGGGGAGACAGATTTTAAAAAAAACATAATAAAGTAAATTATATAATATGTTAGAAGGTGATAAGTGCAGTGCTGGTCTGAATGTTTCTGTCCCTCCAAATTTCATATGTTGAAATCCTCACCCCCAAGGTAATAGTATTAAGAGGTTGGGGCCTTTGGGCGGTGCTTAAGTCATGAGAGTGGAGCCCTCATGATTAGGATTAGTACCATTATAAAAGAGGCCCCAGAGAACTAGCTTGTCCATTCTTTTCATTTATTTATTTATTTGTTTGTTTGTTTGTTTAAATTTTTTTGGCTGTGTTGGGTCATCATTGCTGTGCGCGGCCTTTGTGTAGTTGTGGTGAGTGGGGGCTACTCTTCGTTGTGGTGCGTGGGCTTCTCATTGTGGTGGCTTCTCTTGTTGCAGAGCACGGGTTCTAGGCACGCAGGCTTCAGTAGTTGTGGCACATGGACTCAGTAGTTGTGGCTCACGGGCTCTTGAGCACAGGCTCAGTAGTTGTGGTGCATGGGCTTAGTTGCTCCGTGGCATGTGGGATCTTCCCAGACCAAGGCTCAAACCCGTGTCCCCTGCATTGGCAGGCAGATTCTTAACCACTGCGCCACCAGGGAAGCCCCTAGCTTGTCCATTCTGCCATGTGAGGTTCCGGCGAAAAGACAGCAGCCGTCATTGAGGAAGCTGTCACCAGACACTGAATCTGCCGGAACCTTGATTTTGGATTTCCCAGTCTCTGGAACTGAGGAATTTTTGTTGTTTATAAGTCACCCAGTTTATGGTACTTTTGTTTTAGCAGTCCAAACAGACTAAGACAAATGCCATGGGAAAAATACAGCAGGATAAGGAGGATGAGAAGTCATAAGTTTGGGAGAAATGCGGGTTGTAATTTTAAATGGGATCAAGGTAGGCTTCATTGAGAAGGTGATATTTGAATAAAGCAGTAGTTCTCAACTGGGATTAGTTTTGCCCTACAGGGGACATTTAGCAACGTTGGAGACATTTTTGGTTGTCACCACTGGGGGATGGTTGGATGGTGCTACTGGTATCTGTCTAGTGAGTAGAGGCCAAGGATGCTGTTAAACATCCTGCAGTGCACAGGACAGCCCCCCACAACACAGAATTGACAATAGTGCCAAGGTTGAGAAACTTTGGAATTAAGACTTAAAGGAAATGAGGGTGTCAGCCATGTGGAGGTCTGAGGGAAGAGCATTCTAGGCAAAGAGAACAGCCATGGCAAAGGCCCTAAGGTAGGAGTATGGCATGCTTTCTGGAGGAATTGAAGGTAGACTCAGAAGAGTAATAGGAGAAGAGGTAAGATAGTTAATGGGGACCAGATCGTGTAGTGCCTCAGAGGTCATTGTTGGGACTTTGGCTTTTATTCTGAGCTACTGGAGGTTTTGATTGGGGGGCGGGCACCTCATGATATGATTTAGGTTTTAAACAGGATCACTCTGGCTATTGTATTGTGTATGGATTGTTGTAGGGAAAGGTAGAAGCAGGGAGAGACTAGTTAGGAGGTTCATGTGGTAATCCAGATGTGAGATGATATAGCCCAGTGGGAGGAGAAGTGGAGGTGGATATATCTTGAAGACAGGACTGCAGGATTTCTTGATTGATTGGGTGAAAGGTATAAGAGAAAGAGAGGAGTGAAAAATGGCTCTAGGTTCTTGGGAGGAGAAAGTGGAACAATGGAGTTACTATCTACGGAAATGGAAAAAGCTGTGGCAGAGCAGATTTGAGTAGGGGGAGGTTAGTAGCTCAATTTTGGACATGTTGCATTGAGATACCTATTAGGCATCTGAGTGGATATGTTAAATAGGTAGTTGGATCTGTTAGGATGAGGTTCAAGAATTAGAAATCTTGGAGTTGTTAACATGTAGATGTTATTTAAAATCATGAGACTGGAAGAGATGACCAAGGGAGTGAGAGTAGATAGAAAGAGAATAGGAACATGGACTGAGCCCAGGGGCATTCCCATTTTAAGATGTCTGGGAGGAGAAGAGGAACCAGTAAAGATGACTGAGAAGGGGCAGCCAGTGAGGTCAGAGGAAACCAGGAGAGTGTGGGATCCTGAAAGCCTAGTGAAGACAGCAAACTGAGGAGGAGGGGCTCATCAGCTGTGCCAGTGCTGCTGGTAGGTCAAATAAGATGAGGAGTGTGAATTGACCTTTGAACTGCATGACACGGAGGTCGTTGGTGACCCTAATGGGAGCTTTTTAGGTGGAGTGGTGGGGACCTGATTTGAGTGGGTGAATAGAAGGAGAGGAATGGGAGGCAGTGAATATAGACAGTTCTTTTGAGGAGCTTTGCTACAAAGAGGAGCGGATAAATGGAACAGTGGCTGGAGGGGAAAGTGGGTTCGAGAAGGTTACTTTTCTTTTTAAAGTTGGGAGAGTTAGAAGAACATGCTTGTGTATTGATGGGAATGATCCAGTAGTGAGGGAGGACAATGATGCAAGAGAGAGAGAAGGGAGAATTGGTGGATCAATGAGTTTAAATACGTTTATGTCTTTTTTATTCCTTTATTTCATTTTAGTAGGATTTTTAAGAGGAATAGTCTTATTTTAACCAGAAGGCCCTTTCACTCTTTTTAAAAATTTTATTTTATTGAGGTATAATTGACAGGCAACATTGTGTAAGTTTAGGGTATACAGTGTGTTGATTTGATACATTGATACAGTTGACCCTTGAACAACATGGGGGTTGGGGCGCTAACCCTCTGCACAGTTGAAAATGCACCTATAACTCTGTAGTTGGCCCTCCATATCCTTGGTTTTCCCGTATCTGCGGTTCCATGTCTCGAGTTCAACCAACCCAAGATTCAACCAACCACAGATTGTGTAGTAATGTAGTACGTATTTACTGAAAAAAATCCACATGTAAGTGGACCCACACAGTTCAAACCCATGTTGTTCAAGGGTCAACTGTATATTGCAATATGATGCTTAGGCATTCCCATGTAAGAATAGGAGTTTCAGGCTCTATTTTATAAAAGAAGAAACCAAAGCCTTGGCTCATACAGTGGAGAAGCTGTATTTCATATTTACTTACCCATTATCTTCCAGGTCAGACTCAGTTTTTCAGTTCCCATCCTTCTAGGACCTCAAAGACATTTGGATCTTCTTCCAGAAAACATTCCTTTCCAACCAGCAAGTAAACAACAGTTGAACCAGTCTTTCTTTAAATCACCAACTTCAAAATTTGGAAAAATATGTTCAGTATAAGTATAGTTAAGCATCTTATGTTGCATTTATATGAAATTATAGCAGAAGTGGTCAAGTGCACCCTTAATTGATTTTTACCCTCTCAAGTGGCACTGTTTTTTGGTGTAACTCTCCCTTCCATGCACTATTTTGGGTTTGTGTGAAAATACAGTGGATCCAGAACCCATGCATTATGAAAACAAGAGGACCTAGTAAATCAGATAGTGTGTCCTGTTGTGGCAGCAACTGGCTTGTGTTTGAAGTTTGGCTTTAAGGATTTTTGATATCTCAACACTGAATCAGGATTGCTTTTGACCTGTATTTACCAGGGGAAGATGAAGGATCCAACTAAGCTAGTTGGCACCTGGTTATATGAAGAAATACAGAAACAATGGGCTTACATCAGGAAGTTATAAGCAAGAATGGAATTATAGCAGCTTAGTAGTGTATTAGGAATTGCTGCTAGGAGGAATTCACAGAAATGGATGATTATTGTATTCCACATTGTGTACACAATAAGCTGAGATTCTTCACACAGATACCTTTGCTGTTCTTTCATACCTTCTTTCAATAATAATTATTGAGCACTGGTTATGTGCTAGACTCAGGATACAACTCTGAGCCTTCCTGGAGCATACTTTTTGGGCTCTCATGGATAGGATCCCTCAGTAAGGTTGCAGGGCAGTGATCATGTTTCTTATATCACTGCATTAGTTTGCTAGCACTGCCATAACAAAATCCCAAAGACTGGGTGGCTTAAACAACATAAACTTATTTTCTCACAGTCCTGGAGGATGGAAGTCCAAGATCAGGGTGTCAGCAGGTTTGGTTTCTTCGGAGGCCTCTCTCCTTGGCTTGCAGATGGCTGCCTTTCTGCTGTGTCCTCATGTGGGCTTTCCTCTGTGCACCTGTGCATCCCTGATGTTTCTGTGTATCCAAATTTCCTCTTCTTATAAGGACAACAGTCAGATTGGATTAGAGCCCACCATAACTGCCTCATTTTAACTAATCACCTATTTAAAGGCTCTATTTCCAAACACAGTCACATTTTGAGGTACTAGGGGTTAGGACTTCAATGTATGAATCCTAGGGGGACACAGTTCAGCCCATAACACTCTCCTCTGGACCCCCAAAATTCATGTTCTTCTCACATGGAAAATACAGTCACCCCCATTCCAACAGCCCAAAATTCTTAACACATTCCAGCATCAACTCTAAGTCCTAAATCTCATCTAAATGAAGTGTGGATGAGAGGTATCAGTCAAGGTATAATTCATCCTAAGACAGAATTAGCTGTGAACCAGTGAAGCTGGGCAAATTATCTGCTTCCCAAATACAATCGTAGGACAGGCATAGGATAGACATTCCCATTCCAAAAGGAACAAATCAGAAAGAAGAAAGGGGTCATGGGTCCCAAGCAGATCTGAAATCTAGCAGGGCAAATTCCACTAAAGTTTAAGGCTCGAGAATAATCCTCTATTGGTTGATACTGTCCTCCAGGCCCACTGGTGTGGTGGGCCCACTGGGGTGGCAGCGTGGCTGACTGAAACCACAGCATTCGGACCCACCCAAATGGCCTCATTTTAACTTAAACACATCTTTAAAGACCTCGTCTCCAAATCTGGTCACATTCTGATGTACTGAGGGTTCAACATATGAATTTGTGTGTGGGGGGGATACACTTCAGCCCATAACAGTCGCTCAGCATGAATAATGAGCTGTCAAACTTTGTTAGTTTTGCCTGTGTTATAGTACTGTTTTCTTCCTAGTACTACAAAGTATTCCTTCGACGGTCCCCATTGGAGCCCTGCCTTCTGTTTCATGAAGGTGGGTACTGGTGTGAGCACATAGCCCACACCAATAGCCGAGGGCACACAATGGCCATCATCACTTTCCATCACCAGGAATTAAGGCAGGTGAGACTCAAAGGATGATAAGGAGCAGCTTCTGTAGCAGCCCTTACTATCAATATGCTGCAGTTGGTGGGCTTCCCTGGTGGCGCAGTGGTTGAGAGTCCGCCTGCTGATGCAGGGGACACGGGTTCGTGCCCCGGTCCGGGAAGATCCCACATGCTGCGGAGCTGCTAGGCCTGTGAGCCATGGCCACTGAGCCTGCGCATCCGGAGCCTGTGTTCCGCAACGGGAGAGGACACAACAGTGAGAGGCCCGCGTACTGCAAAAAAAAAAAAAAAAAAAAAAATGCTGCAGTTGGTATTTGGAGGTTTCAGGGCAGATAGCAGAAAACGCATCCATATAATGTATGGGTTGGAAAGAAGCGTTGGGGATGATGATGAGGAGATGGCAAGGATCCTGTTAACCATGCTGCTGGCATAATGAAACCAAAGAGACTGAAGCTAGGTTACCAAGTGAGTTATCATGTGAGGACTCCTGAGGATTTTCACAAGAACTTTGCCCACGGAACTTATTAGGTGTTCTACTAATTCCAGAAGCCAATTTAATAGAGACTAGAATATGGTCAGAATTTCATAATCTACATAATACTTTTACATTTGTAATACACTTAGAGCTTTCAAACATGCCTGTATCAAAATATTCCAATACTTATGTGATCATCTCAATCAACTTGTGAAGTAGGCTGGAGAGGGAGAGGTATTGTTCCCTTCATTTCACAGCTGAGCAAATGGAGGCATAGAGGTACCCAAGGTTAAAGAGCTAGTAAATAGCAAAGCTATAGGGCTTGAACCCAGGTCGTTGATTCCTGGCCCTTTAACTCTATAGCTCCAACGTAGTTTATTGTCATATGTCCTTGTGTCGAGCTAATGGATAGGGCTCTCTGTAGTGACGTAAGAATTTTAAAACGTTTAGAACTCGAAGAAAGGATTTAGTTACCATGCTCATTCTGTTCCGTGCCCTTTCTTTCCTTTCTCTTAGGACGCGTGTCTTCTGAGGTGGTGTTTGGATGGGTGGATGGGATGTTTGAAGTAGAGAAGTATGAAAGGAATTGAAAGGTTATTGCTTGTTCGTGATGGGACAAAAGCTTAGTTTAGCTCCTAGGTTACAACAAGAATAACTCTCACACTTTCTTTAGAGAACTATTAAAGAGGCTCAAACCAGAGAAAGTGCCATGTCTGTTGTATAGCATTTGTCAAAAGCCAATAAGCAAAGCAGTGCTTCTGCTGAGATGTGAAAATAGCTTTTTTTTTTTGTTCTACAGAACATTGCTTTAAGTGTTATCTATAATAGGATTTGAGTAATGTGCCTTCTTTTCTGACTACTGCAGGGCTGATTACCATAGAGCTTGGAGAGAAAATTTGTCAGAGGTGGGCTTTTGCTTGATTCCTGATTTTGTGGTCTGGGCAGGCGGAGCTCTGTGTTCAGAAGGAGACTGTAAAGAAGTTTTTCACCAAAGGGCCAGGAGCAGTCTGTGACTTGACATCACTTTACTTCCAGGAAAGGTAAACCTGGGACAGCCCAACAGCAAGCCGCACTCTGATGGCTTGCCATAGTCTGGGTTGTGGATTACTGAGGCAGCACTGCTGATGGCCAAGTGTTTGCATGTACCTCCATCCCCTGAGAGGGGAACTCCTCCAGAACTCTCAGGGCCATACCATGGAGGCTTTGTCTCCTAGCCGAGATGCTGGGGCCTCCCTCTCCAACCAACCACTAGAGATAGGTTGGCCTGCCATTCCAAGGTGCTTTCTTCTTTTATTCTTTTCTAGCACTATGACCCGTCGCAGCCATCAGCAGTCCCCCTACCAGCTCCTGTTTGGGGAACCCCACATCTTTGAAGATCTCCTGGGGTTGAAGATCTGCATCTCTCCAGATGCCTTTTTCCAGGTTAACACTGCTGGTGCAGAGATACTGTATCGGACTGTGGGGGAGCTGAGTGGAGTGAACTCTTAACACCATCCTCCTTGACATCTGCTGTGTAACTGGCAAGTGGCAGCCCAGGGCAGAATCAACATGCAGCTTATCTCCCCAACACCATCCATGCAGCACCCAGGGCCCTTGCAGCCGAGGTGGGGAGGTGGTGGTAGTGGTGCAGGCATAACCTCATTGGTAATACCCTAAAATACCCTCCTCTTATTCTCTCCTACTTCCCCAGGTGTGATTGGCCTCTCTCTGGCTCAGTATACCTCCTAGGTCCTTGGGATTGAGTTGGTGGAGCAGGCGGTAGAGGATGCCAGGTGGAATGCAGCCTTCAATGGCACATTCTGGGGAGAAATTAAGAGCTGTAGTTGTTCTGTACTATGGGAACGGTTGTGTGGGAAAGGGCATCTACTGTATCCACGACTGGGGAGGAAGGGAAGGTGTTCTGGAGTGCTCAGAGTTGGATTCCGATGACTTTCTAAAAGCGGTCGCCTTTTTTTTTTTTTTTTAAATTGAAGTATAGTTGATTTCAATGTTGTGTTAGTTTCAGGTATACAGCAAAGTGATTCACTTATATGCATATATATATGTGTGTATATATATATATGTATATATATATATATATATATATATATATATATATATATTCTTTTTCAAATTATTTTCCCTGGGCTTCCCTGGTGGCGCAGTGGTTGAGAATCCTCCTGCCAATGCAGGGGTCACGGGTTCAGGCCCTGGTCCAGGAGGATCCCACATGCCGTGGAGCAGCTGGGCCCGTGCGCCACAACTGCTGAGCCTGCGCTCTAGAGCCCGCAAGCCACAACTACTGAAGCCTGGGCTCCGCAACGGGAGAGGCCACAGCAATGAGAGGCCCGTGCACTGCGGCAAGGAGTGGCCCCCGCTCACCACAGCTAGAGGGAGCCCACGCACAGCAACGGGGACCCAACACAGCCAAAAATAAATAAATAAATAAATTCATTAAAAAAAATTATTTTCCCTTATAGGTTATTACAAAATATTGAGTAGAGTTCCCTGTGTTATACAGTAGGTCTTTGTTGGTTACCTATTTTATATATAGTAGTGTGTATATGTTAATCCCAAACTCCTAATTTATCCCTCCCTAATCTTTTTTTTTCTATCTGGAAAAAGCCTAAGGGAAGGAATAAGCCTAGCTGATAGGAAGGGAACTTGGCAAAACTTTGAATAATGTAGAAGAGCCTTCTTGACATTAGACTCATGAGGCATCATAACAATACAATAGGTTTCAAACTATTTTTAGCAATAGGACCTTTTCTTTGAACAAAGTCTTAGGCCAAACTGCAACATAGAAAAAAGATTTTCTTTCCCCTCTGCCTCACCTCTAGACAGCTTCTGAGGCTCCATGTGAAAGCCTCCAATATAGCAGAAGGAGCACTTGAGTTATAGTCAAGGTTCTCTTCTTGGAATAGGTCCTTATGTGCTGTGTGAGTCACTAAGTTGTAAAATAACACGTCTAGTCTCTCAAGCTGAAAGGCCTACAGACATATTGCAAGGGAAAGTGCATTGGAAAAAAATGAAGCAGGTCTAAAAGCATTTCTTTCATTGTTACGCAGAAATACGTTAGATCCAAAGGGAAGATGGCAGAGCCCTCCCTGCTTTCTGTACATTTCTATAAAGCTGAAGCTCCCCACCCCCAACTGCTTGGCTTGCATTTTGAGTTATGGCACGTGGGCCTCTCTTTTGCAGGCATCACCGACTGTGAATTACATACCGGTCGAGCAAAGAAGATTTTGCCACAGCTACTGAAGTCAAAGGAAGATGGGCAGTTAATTGTTGCTGTAGTGAACCCAGCCCAGCGGGACTGCGTAAGGATGACTAGCTTTCCTGCTACAGAGCTAGTTAGGTATTCCCATGATGTCCACCAGCTTTGTTCTCTCATTTCTACACCATGTTAAGGCTGCTCTCAGTGAGCTGGCTCTGAACCTGCTTCTCCTGTATTCCTAACCAGTCCTATGTGCCGGCCAGTTGCAACTTTGTGATAACCTGGACCGTGATAGTTTAATTATATTAATAGCAATGTGTTTCTTCCTTTAGATTACCAGGTGGTTCAAGCCATTCAAAACTGCGGGGCCATCCGCATACTAGTTTTTGTTTCCTGCAAGCCCCATGGTGAAACTACAGGGAACATCATTGAGTGAGTCTTGACTTCATTTTAAAATTATTTTTCCTGTGCTTCCCTGGTGGTGCAGTGGTTGAGAGTCCACCTGCTGATGCAGAGGACACGGGTTCGTTCCCCGGTCCCGGAGGATCCCGCATGCTGCGGAGCGGCTAGGCCCGTGAGCCATGGCCACTGAGCCTGCGCATCCAGAGCCTGTGCTCCGCAACGGGAGAGGCCACAACAGTGAGAGGCCCGCGTACCACAAAAAACAAACAAATAAATAAATAAATAATTTTTCCTGATGGTCAAAGTAATCCTTATTGTTATGCTTATTGTGCAGAATTTGTAAAGTGTACAGAAGTATAAAGAAATAAAAAAGTCATTATACTGTCATCAAGAGTCAATTATAGGGCCAGGTCTTGGATGAGGCAAATAAAGCAACCCACATCAGGTACAAAATTTAAGAGGATGCCCCAAATCTTAGTAATCAAGATGCATTTTTTTTTTTTTTTTTTTTTTTTTTGCGGTACGTGGGCCTCTCACTGCTGTGGCCTATCCCATTGTGGAGCACAGGCTCCGGACGCGCAGCCTCAGCGGCCATGGCTCACAGGCCTAGCCGCTCCGCAGCATGTGGGACCCTCCCGGACCAGAGCACGAACCTGTGTCCCCTGCATCGGCAGGCGGACTCTCAACCACTGCGCCACCAGGGAAGCCCCAAGATGCATTTTTAATGCAGTATTTTCAAAAATTAAATTGTCCAAAATATCTGTGAACAAAATATTAAGTTTTTTAAAAAAGTGAGATCCACTCCTGTACTTGCTAAGCCATGCCTCAGTCACCTTAACTCTAGTCCTGGCCCTAGTTCCGATAAAACTGTATTTATAAAAGCAGGCAGCCAGCCTGTCGGCCATAATTTTACAATTCGATTTTCCAAATTATTGCATCAAGATATCATTTGTCTTGATTACTGAGTTTTTGGCACCCTCTTAAATTGTGCACCCATGGGGAATGCCTTCTGCTTCACTCCCAGTTCTGGCCCTGCTCAATTATTTTGATTTTTGAAATGTTTTCTTCTTGTAATCTCTCTCTCTTTTTTACATAAATAACACAATTTCTTTGTAATATTCGAAGAACATAGGTGGGTATAAATTACAGCTGAGGGAATTCCCTGGCGGTCCAGTAGTTAGGACTCTGCACTTTCACTGCCAAGGGCCTGGGTTCAAGCCCTGGTCTGGGAATTAAGATCCCACAAGCTGTGTGGCACAGCCAAAATAAATAAATTAATAAATAAAGTACAGATGAAATACCTAGATGAAACAAGTGAGAATTAAAAAGAAATAATTTAAGCTTTCAAGTCAGTGAGCTAGAAGAACAGTAAAGCTAATGAAAACTGAAGGAAGAAATCAATAACATTTTAAAAATCCAGAAATTAATGAACTACAAAGGCAAGGCAGAAATAGAGACACAGAAATAGAGGACAAACCTATGGACACTAATGGGGGGAAGTGGGTGGGGGGATGAATTGGGAGATTGGGATTGACATATATACAATAATATGTATAAAATAGATAACTAATAAGAACCTGCTGTATAGCACAGGGAACTCCACTTTGCTGTACAGTAGAAACTGAGACAACATTGTAAAACAATTACACCCCAATAAAAAAACAAAACAAAAAAAACTAAAAATCCTATAGACTCAACAAATAAACCAGAAGGTGTTATTGGAAGAAGAAAATAAAATAGATAAGTAAACCTAATCAAGAATATAAAGTCTTAAATGAGAAAAAGGAGCATAACTACAGATATGAAGAAATTTTTAAAAATATAAGAAAGTACTTTGTATAACTCCTTCCTAATACGTTTGAAAACCTAAATGAAATGGGAGATTTCCCGGAAGAATGAAAATGGCTAATATTAATTCTAGAAGCTACAGTAAACCTAAACACACCAGTACCCTAAACCTAAACACACCAGTACCCATGGGAAAAAATTGAGAAAGTTGTCAAAGAGCTTCCTCTACCCAAAATAAAATCATGAGGCCCGTATATTTTCACACTTATTTCCTTATCTTTTCCTGCATACTCTTCCAGTTGTCCTTTATTTTTATTTTCATTATACAGTTTAAAAGTGTTTTTGTATACATATCATGAAGGTGACACCTCAAATCAGTGGGGAACAAATGAACTATTTAATAGATGGTGGTGGACAACTGGGTAGATAAGGCAAAAAAAAAAAAAGGTTGGATCTATATCTCATGTTGCAGACCAGGATAAATTACAGAAGAGTTAAGAGATTTAAGTGTAAACAGAGGAAATCATAAATGTATGCTAGGAAATCAGAGGATTTTTTTTATAATCTTGGAGTGCAGAGGCCCTTTCTAACTATGAAACTTCAGAAGACATATAATAAAAGGTTGTTAAATTTGGCTACATAAAACAAAACTTCCTTCGTTACACCATACACAGAAATGAATTCAAAATGGATTATATAAGTAAATGTAAGAGCTTGAAACATGGGAGTAAATCTTTGTGAACTTGGGTTAGGCAAAGCCTTCTTACATATAACATCAAAGACCCAAGGAACAGCTACAAGAAAGTGTGTGTGTGTGTGTGTGTGTGTGTGTAAGTGTGTAATTGAACATCATCAAAGTTAAAAAAAACTTTTTGTGCTGCAAATGATACCATCAAGAAAGTGAAAAGATGAAAAGACAACCCACAGAATGGGAGAAAAGATTTGAAAATCATTTACCTGATAAGGGACTGGTATCCAGAAGCCAGACACAAAAGGCCCCTTATTCCGTTTACAGGAAAATGTCCAGACTAGGGAAATCTCTAAGAGACAGACAGTAGATTTATGGTTGTCTAGGGCTTAGGGTGGGGGGTTTCGGGAGAAATGGGGAGTGACTGCTAAGGAGTTAATGAAAATATTCCAAAATTGATTGTTGTGATAGATGCATAACCCTGTGAATATACTAAAAACCACTGAACTGAATAAGTAGTTGAGCTGTGTGAATGATATTGCAATAAAACAGTCTTAAAAATCAATAACTTGCATGATAAAAAGCACCAAAAGCAAAGAGAGGAAACAATGTACAATCTGGAAAAAAATTTGCAGTTCATATTACAAAGACTTTTTTCCTTAATTTATAACAAACTCTTGGAAATCAGTAAGAAAAACAACAGCCCAAAAGAAGAGTGAATGCAAGATATAAAAAGAAAACATAAATGTGTTTATGAACCATGAAAGGATGCTCAGTCTCTTCCATTATATTGGAAATGCAGATTAAAAGTACCCTGAGATACCACTTTTTGTATCTCAGATTGGCAAAAGTTCCAAAGTTTGATAATGCACTGTTGGCAATACTATGGGGAAACATGAATTCTAAAAAATTACTGGTCACAGTGTAAATTGGCACAATCCCATGGAGGGAAATTTAGCAATATAGATTAAGATTATAAACGTATATATACCTTTTGACCCAGTAATTCCATTCCTGAGGCCTTATCCTACAAATAATACTGACACACATGTAAAATGACATGCATTGATTGATTGATTGATTGCAATATTGTAACAGCAAATGATGAGATATCCTAAAAGTCCATCAGTGAGGAACTAGTTAAATCAAATATGCTACATCCATACAATGGAATACCATGCTGCTATAAAAAAGAATGAAGATGTTCTCTGTTTACTGATATGGAAAGATCTCTAAGGTACATTATTTTCTGTTAACAACTTTTTTGAGATATAACTCACATAAAATTCAACCTTAATTAAAATGTACAATTCAAAGGTTTTTGGTACATTCTCAGACTTGTGCAGCCATCACTACTGTCTAATTGTGAACATTTTCATCACTCCAAAAGAAACCCTGCACCTCTCACCTGTCACTTCCCGTTTTTCCCCAACCCCCTGGCCCTAGGCAACCACTAATCTACTTTATGTCTGTATGGATTTGCCTATTCTGCACAATTCATACAAGTGAAGTTCTTTGCAAATGTGGTCCTTCACATCTGGCTTCTTTCTCTTAGCATGATGTTTGTAAGGTTCATCTGTGTTGTAGCATGTAGCAGTACTTCATTCCTTTTTATGGCTGAATAATATTCCATTCTATGGATATATACCACATTTTATTCACTCATCAGTTGATGGACACTTAGGTTGTTTCCACCTTTTGGCTATTATGAATAATGTTGCTATGAGCATTCATGTGCTAGTTTTTGTGGGGAAATATGTTTTCATTTCTCTTGGGTAGATACCTAGTAGTGTAATTGCTGGGTTGTAT
This sequence comes from Hyperoodon ampullatus, assembly GCF_949752795.1. Classification (NCBI taxonomy): domain Eukaryota; kingdom Metazoa; phylum Chordata; class Mammalia; order Artiodactyla; family Ziphiidae; genus Hyperoodon; species Hyperoodon ampullatus. The sequence continues at coordinate 87,360,768 of NC_136913.1, read as the reverse complement.
GGTACCTATTTTAACCTTTTGAGGAACTTCCAGACTATTTCCAAAGCAGCCTCCCATCTTAAATTCCCACCAGTGGTATATGAGTGTTCCAGTTTCTCTACGTACTTGTTAACTCTACTGTCATATTTTTTATTATACACATCCTAATGGGTGAGAAGTGGTACCTCCTTGTGGCTTTGATTGCATTTCCCCATGGTTAATGATTTTGAACATTTTTTCATATGTTTATTGGCCATTTATATATATATCTTCTTTGGAGACCTGTCTATTTAGATCTTTTGCCCATTTTTCAGTTGGGTCATCTTTTTATTATTGAGTTTTAAGAATTCTTTTAAAATTCTAGATATAAGTTCCTTATCAGATACATGATTTGCAAAAATTTTCTGTTCTGTGGGTTGTCTGTTCACTTTCTTGACATTATCATTTGAAGCACAAGATTATTTGTGATGATGTCCAGTCTGTGTTTTCTTTTGTGGCTTGTGATTTTGGTTCTGAATGGAAATAGCAAGGTATGCAGAATTGTTGATATAATGATAACTGTCTTTGTAAAAACGGACAAAAGGTGAAGAGAATATTGATTTGTATTTGCTGTATATGCATATAGAAACTGGTAAGTTTTATAAGAAACTGATTAATAGAAAAAAATTAAGAAAACAAAAAAAGGATTTCCCTGATGGTTCAGTGGTTAAGTCTCCGTGCTTCCACTGCAGAGGGCACCAGTTTGATTCCTGGTCAGGGAACTAAGATCCCACATACTGTGATGTGCGGCCCAAAAAAACAAAAACAAAAACAAAAAACTGATAATAGTAGTTATCTATGGTGGGGGAAACTGCAGGGATGGGAGTCAGAGGTGTGGAGAAGCTTTACTATATACCCTTATATGTTTCACTTTTGAATAAAATGAAAATATTTATTTTGCAAAACAATAGATTAAAAAATGCAACAATTAAGAGTAAGCGTAGGATTCTGCTAACACTCAGACTGAGTAAAACAATAAACATGGCCTCAGAACAGCAAGAAAAATTTATTTTGAAAAGACAGTATGTGCATATGGTAGGAAAAAAAACAGTACATAAGAGTGCCATGTACATGCAGTGAATAAGGAGTCTTCTTATTCCTGGCTCCTAGTCCTTCAGATGTCACCACTCTTCCTAGTTTCTTGTGTAGCCTACCAGATATAATCTGTGTGTGTGTGTACATCGCTCTTTCTCTCTTTTTTAAACAGATAGAAACAGACTATAAACACTGTTCTGATGGACCTAGAGATTATCATATTAAGTGAAATGAGTCAAAGAAAAAAAATCATGATATCACTTATATGTGGAAACTAAAAAAGTGATATATAAACAAACTTATTTACAAAACAGAAGTAGACTCACAGACATAGAAAACAAACTTATGGTTACCAAAGGGGATAGCGGTGGTGGTGGGGGAGATAAATTAGGAGTTTGGGATTAACGTATACACACTACTGTGTATAAAATAGGTAAACAACAAGGACCTACTGAATAGCACAGGGAACTATACTCTGTATCTTGTAATAACCTATAATGGAAAAGAATTTTAAAAAGAATATATATATATATGTATAACTAAATCACTTTGCTGTACACCTGAAACTAACACAACATTGTAAATGAACTATACTTCAATTTAAAAATTTTTAAAAACCCCACTATTCTGCACCATGCTTGTCACTTAACAATAGATTTTGGAGATTGTTCTACAATCATGTAGGATCTGCATCAGTACTTAAAGGTCTACTTAATTTTTAAAATAGGCTGTATAGTTTTAACTTACATAAATATATCATTTAACTTGTCCCTTTGAAGGGACATTCATCCTAATGAATTTTGAGGTTGTTTCTACTCTATTGTTACCACAGTGCTGCAGTGAATGTCCTTGTTCATATATCTTTGCATATTTGTGCAATGACTATGTATATGTATATGTGATGAATAAGTGTATGTGTATGTATATATTTATTAGATAAATCCCTGATGTGGAATTGCTGGATTAAAGGATATATGCTCTTAACGTTTTCATGTATTTTCTAACAGAGCTCTAGAATCAACTTATCAAAAATATTCTTTTGGGCTTGTGATTGGAATTTATTGATTCCAATTAATTAAGGAGAATTGAAATCTTTACAGTATTTTTTCTATACAGGTATGTGACCTATGTCTTCAGTTACTCTAGGCTTATGGAATTCTCTAAATATAAACACGTATTTTTTTCCCAATACAGGTCTTTTTTCTTAAGATTAATACAAGATATTGGAAAGTTTTTATTGCTTTTATGAAAGGGACCTTTTTCATGATATTTTCTAACTGGTTATTGCTGATTTTGTGTCAAGCTACCTATTCTTTTATTTGTTTTACAGGTTTTCCAGTTGATTCTCTTTCATTTTCTTGGTAGCTGGCCATATGATCACCATATAAAAGCAGGTTTGTCTCTCTCCTTCTAATACTTTTTTTTTTTCTTATTACATTGGATAAGAAGATGTTCCAGTGTAGGAGTGATAGTGAGTATCTTGTCTTGTTCCTTATTTTAATAGTACAGTGCTACTGAAATGACTGAGTGTTAGCCAGGGAAACAAGAACTCATCTGGTTTGTTGGTTTGAGTGTAAATTAGTACAACCTTTTTTAACAAGGTTTAAAAAGGTTTAGTTGTACATATCTTAGGGCCTTAAAAACATACAGGTCCTTCAACTCAGCAGTTCCACTAAATAACTAAAAATGTAAGCAAAGATATAACTATAAGAATATTCATGAAGGGACTTTTTGAAATAGCAAAAGGTTAGAAACAGCTTACATTTCCAATAGCAAGGAATTAGATAAGTAAGCTACATTACATTTATTTAATGAAATACCATATAGCCAATAAAAGTGAGGTAACTACATATAGTGGAGAGATGCTCATGATGCATTATTATGTGAAGAAGCTGTTGTAAAACAGTGTGTATAGTATGTACAGTGTGACTCCACTTTAAGAAACCAATTTAAATGTACATATTTGGAAGGATATATCCTGAAAATTTAGCAGCAGGTATACTTCTCTGAATGGTGAGTTTATAGGTGAATTTTTGTTCTCATTTTTACTTGACTTCCTGTGATAAGGGAAAAAGTAATTTGCTTAGAAAGTTTTCAATAGAATAATTCAGTAATATATATATTAATTACCTATTGTCTGCAAATCATACAGAAAAGTGTATGACTCAGGCCCCTTGCTCCATTCACCATTGAACCCCTACTCTGTGTCACACACTGAGAACACAGAGATGAATAATAAGCAGTTTTTGCCTTGTTTCTAGCCTCAAAAAGATTATATACTCCCATGAGGAAGATGGTTTAAAAACTGCAGGTAGTTACATTAAATGTGATAAATGCTGTTATAGAGAGAAACACAGGGGGCTGTGGGAACACAGAGGAAGGGCTTAAATTTTAAGGAATTGTGTTCCTATAGTTTCTCCTTGGTTTATCAAACTGAATATTTTTTTCTTTGAATTTTATTTTATTTATTTTTTTATACAGCAGGTTCTTATTAGTTATCATTTGCCTTATATATTGAGGTGCTTCTATGTTGGGTGCATATATATTTATAATTGTTATATCTTCTTCTTGGATTGATCCCTTGATCATTATGTAGTGTCCTTCCTTGTCTCTTGTAACATTCTTTATTTTAAAGTCTATTTTATCTGATATGAGTATTGCTATTCCAGCTTTCTTTTGATTTCCATTTGCATGGAATATCTTTTTTCCATCCCCTCACTTTCAGTCTGTATGTGTCCCTAGGTCTGAAGTGGGTCTCTTGTAGACAGCATATATATGGGTGTTGTTTTTGTATCCATTCAGTGAGCCTGTGTCTTTTGGTTGGAGCATTTAATCCATTCACATTTAAGGTAATTATCAATATGTAAGTTCCTGTTACCATTTTCTTAATTGTTTTGGGTTTGTTTTTGTAGGTCCTTTTCTTCTCTTGTGTTTCCCGCCTAGAGAAGTTCCTTTAGCATTTGTTGTAGAGCTCGTTTGGTGGTGCTGAATTCTCTTAGCTTTTGCTTGTCTGTAAAGCTTTTGATTTCTCCATCAAATCTGAATGAGATCCTTGCTGGGTAGAGGAATCTTGGTTGTAGGTTCTTCCCTTTCATCGCTTTAAATGTGTCATACCACTCCCTTCTGACTTGTAGAGTTTCTGCTGAGAAATCAGCTGTTAACCTTATGGGAGTTCCCTTGTATGTTATTTGTCATTTTTCCCTTGTTGCTTTCAATAATTTCTTTGTCTTTAATTTTTGCCAATTTGATTACTATGTGTCTCGGCGTGTTTCTCCTTGGGTTTATCCTGTATGGGGCTCTCTGCGCTTCCTGGACTTGGGTGGCTATTTCCTTTCCTGTATTAGGGAAATTTTTGGCTGTAATCTCTTCAAATATTTTCTCGGGTTCTGTCTCTCTCTCTCTTCTCCTTCTGGGACCTGTATCATGCGAATATTGTGTGTTTAATGTTGTCCCAGAGGTCTCTTAGGCTGTCTTCATTTCTTTTCATTCTTTATTCTTTATTCTGTTCCACAGCAGTGAATTCCACCATTATGTCTTCCAGGTCACTTCTCCATTCTTCTGCCTCAGTTATTCTGCTGTTGATTCCTTCTAGTGTATTTTTCATTTCAGTTATTGTATTGTTCATTTCTGTTTAGGTGTTTGTTCTTTAATTCTTCTAGGTCTTTGTTAAACATTTCTTGCATCTTCTTGATCTTTGCCTTCATTCTTTTTCCAAGGTCCTGGGTCATCTTCACTATCATTATTCTGAATTCTTTTTCTGGAAAGTTGCCTATCTCCACTTCATTTAGTTTTTTTTTTTCTGGGGTTTTATCTTGTTCCTTCATCTGGTCCATAGCCCTCTGCCTTTTCATCTTGTCTATCTTTCTGTGAATGTGGTTTTTGTTCCACAGGCTGCAGGATTGTAGTTCTTCTTGCTTCTGCTGTCTGCCCTCTGGTGGATTAGGCTATCTCAAACTGATATTATGATTTGTTTCTACAGGTTGTGCTGTCCTCCAAACTCTGCTAAGAAGCTCCTTGGCAAGCCTTTCGTCCTAAGACAAGCTGTGCCTGTGGATCTGTTCCCCCACACCCCGTGCTGTGAGCTGGTGCTTCTCTTCACTCAATAAGCAGCCTCCTACAAGCCTGCAGGTTCTTTGTTAAGGCTGAACTGTCAGTAACTTCCAGGTCTAGCATATTGCTACATCGCTGACCCTGAGAGCATTACTGTGGAAACCAATCTTTGGACCCTGAGCAGGAAGAATATCGTGGACCTCCTACCTGAGGTAGATTTATAACCTTAGTTTTCACGTTTGCTGCCTCTCTTGCTTGTTTGCCTGGTTGTGACCACTCCTTGGCCCTGGATCTGGACTGTTCCTTCTCTTTGCTGTCAGCCTATCATGGCTCCCTTGATCCTAGTTTACAGTCTGTCTCCTCTGTCTAGCTCTGCCTGTGGTGGAGTGATGACTGAGCTTTTCTCCGCATCTGGTCATAATTTCACATTGAGTTGGGTTTCTGTATTTGCCTGGAAATTTTACTAGATGTGTTCTGCATTCATGAGGTAGCCAAGGATTAGAGCTAGAAACAAGTCTACCTTTTTTTAAAAAGCAGAGTAAGCTATGAAATGATTGCAGAGTGACTGTGTGATCTCAGTAGAGATTCATTCCTTTGGATTTTCTAGGCCTTGAAGCTTCCAGAACAGCTTTTAAAAATGTGGTTACCAGGGCTTCCCTGGTGGCGCAGTGGTTGCGAGTCTGCCTGCCGATGCAGGGGACACGGGTTCGTGCCCCAGTCCGGGAGGATCCCACGTGCCGCGGAGTGGCTGGGCCCGTGAGCCATGGCCGCTGGGCCTGCACGTCCGGAGCCTGTGCTCTGTGGCGGGAGAGGCTGAAGCAGTGAGAGGCCCGCGTACCGCAAAAAGAAAAAAAAAATGTGGTTACCCTTAGGAGCAATATCACCAATTAGCTCTCACCTGTGGAGGGAGAAGTGGTTGTAGTAGAGACCCTATGGGAAAGGAGAGCTTCAAAGAAGAAACTGGATACCTATAATTGGGCTCTGTAGTATGGGTATTGAAACTGACCTTCTCTAGTCATGATTTCTTCAACTCTGGAGTTGTTCTTGGATACGTGCCCAACAATTAAATTATGTTTTGAATCTTAACAGACTAAGGATGTGTAACTTAGTGAGCACTGTCTGATTTACAAACTGATATCAGGTCAGCTAGTGTTTTTAATTTTTCTCAATCCTAAATACCTCTAGAGAAGCTGCTTTCTCAGAAAAATATGGCTCTTAAAGCTACTATATAAATATCCATATAAAAATATTAGAAGGAAATAATCTAAAATGACAAAAAATGTTGATTAATGGTAGTCAGATAAGTTTTATTCCCATTTCCCTATTTTTCATTTTATGTAAATAATATTATATATTTGTATATTATATACATTATGTTTCCATTTCCCTATTTTTTATTTTATATAAATAATATTATTTTTATAGCTGAGAAACCTTAATGTAAAGCAACTTTTATTTTCTCCTCCTTTGTTGCCTATATCTGTAAATGGCAATCCCATCTATTAGTTATGTAAACCGGAAGCTGGAGTTATCTTTCTCATTCTCATATCCAACTGCCGACAAGGTGGATTCCACCTGGATATCTTCTAGGTACTCTGAGCTCAACATATCTAATGTTGCATGCTTCACATCTTTCCCCCAAACCTGTTCTTGCTCCTATATTTCCAATCTTGATGAATATACCAATCTACTTGGTCACTCAAGCCAGAAGCCTGGGAATTATATCTGAGTCCTTCTTTTCCCATACCCTCTGCCCACATGCAGTGTATCACCAAGTCTCCATCCCTACAGGTTACCATCATCTCTCACCAGATTATTACTGAAAGGGCCATGTTCTTAACTTGTGCTGCTGTCTTCATTCTTGCCCCCACCCATTCTGTTCTCTACAGCCAGAGTGAGTTTTCTAAAATGTCAGTCTCATTGTGTTTCTCTGGTGCTTGAAATCTGTCTGTTATGGGCTCCTTCTTGCTTTTAAAATTAAGTCTCAGATTCTTCATGAAGCCTCAGAGCCCCTTCATGATCTGGGTAGCCTCATTTTTCTATACACATTGAGTTCCTTTCCTTGAAAAAGATAATTTTTTTCCATTCTGGTCCTTTCTACATTCTGTTTCCTCAGCTGGGAATGTGCTTTTCTCTTTTGGCTAACTCAACTCATTTTTCTGTTTTTAACTTAGCTATCCCCTAAGGAATATTTGATGAATAAATATAGGATTAGCTGTAGGTAATCAGCTTCCTGGTAATTCTGTTAGTGTTACACCTTGTAAGTAAGATGATCTTAGAATTATGCTTTCGTCATTTTTATAATGAAAAGTTTTAAGCATACAAGAAACTTGAAAGAATAATACAATGAACACCAGTATATCCACCGCCAGGATTCAACAAATGTTAACATTTCGCCATATTTGCTTTATCTGTGTGTATCTGTTCTTTGATAAACCATTTGAAAGTAAGTGGTAGACACCATGACACTTCACCTTTAAACGTCTCAGCATACATCTTCTAAGTGTAAGGACATTTTTCTACATAACCATAATACCGTAAGCCCAGCTAAAAAAGAAATTACCAGTACCTCACTGATCTTTATTAGTGTTATTCAGTATCTAGTACAGTGCTTCCCAACGTGTGGCCTGCAGACTGCTTGATGGTTCAGAGGGAGATAAGGAGCTTGTACCAGAATGTGTATCAGTGCACCACATCCTTCATGGAGGAAGTTTTGTTACCAAAAATATGTCAGCCAGATTAAATAGTGTGCTTAGTGACCTGGTTCATTTACATCTGTGGGCTAGCTGAGTAGTACTGCTCTATATTCAGATTTCCCCAGCTGTCCCCTGAAGTCTTTTATGGCCAGGTCACATGTTGCATTTGAGTGTGGTCTCTCTTTAGTGTCTTTTAATCTAGAACAGTCTCCCCAGTTTTTGTTAATAGCACTGACTTTTAGAGACCAGGTCTGCCCCACTTATGAATCTTTCTGACTGTTGTGTGTGTGCCCAACCATCCTAGTTTTCCTGGGACTCTCCTGGTTTAACACTGATCTTGCATCCTGAACAGTCCTCAGTCCTGGGCAAACCAGGATGGTTTGTTTTCTTATGATAGTGTTTAGCTTTCCCTTCCAGCACCTGAGTTTCCTGTAAACTGGAAGTTGTTGGGTCTAGAGGCTTGATTAGATTCAGTTTTGATAAGAATGCTTCATAAATAATGCTGTGTACTTCATGTAGCATCCCATCCAGTGGTACATAATGGCAGTTGTCCACTCTTAGTAAAGGTGATGGTTAAGGTGGTGGCCCTCAGAACTCTCCATGTAATTTTAATTTTCTCTTCCTAATTAGCAAGAAATCTGGGGTGTTACTTTGGTACCATGTGACTGTCCTGTTCCCCAATAACCTCTCACCTAAAACTTCAGCATCCATCAATTCCTGTTTCCTCACTCAGTAATTTGTTTTTCTAATTTTTAAAATGTATTTCCTGACTTTGTGACTTAATCAGGGGTTGCAAGATGGTGATTTCCTAATTCTATCATCCAGTCTATGTTTCTTAGCTGGCATTCTTCTGTAAAGATGAGCTTTTTCTCATCTATAGGATATGAACCAAAAAGATCATGTAAAGGCCTAATTCTTTCCCCTCGAATACCAATTTTCAGAGCAAGTTGATGTAATAGTTACTTCCAATAGTAGAGAAATAGTTTTACTTATTGTTTTGGAAGTCACTTAATTCAATGTTTTTCTTAATGTAAATTCAGTGCTTTACATTCAGTTCAGCATTTTCTTTGTAATGCTCAAATTTTCTCCAGTTTGGCCAGTGGGAGTCCCTTTAGTCCTTTTGACATGCTCCCATGAGTCTTTGAGCACTTCCTTAGATTCTGACAGAAAATTCCTAGGCTCACTATACATTTCTCTGCCCTCGTCCTGGACTCAGCTATTTCCAAGGAGCCCTGGTTCCTTTTAGTGGAGAATGGATGCTGGATGTTAGAAGCAAAATCTAATAGTACTGTATTCCAATCTGTGAGCTGTAAAACATTACCACAGTGACCAACTGTCCCGATTTACTCTGAATCTGGAACTTTCAGTGCTAAAACCAGGAGCGTCCTAAGCAAACCAGGACAACAAGTTGGTCACCCTAAATTGGTCACATTGTTTTTAAATTATTATTATTATTTTTAATTTTATTGAAGTATAGTTGATTTACAATTCCCATTGTTAATACATAGTACTGATTAAGGAAGAATAGTGGAAATTGGGATTGGGACATGGGGACCAGTAGTAGCTAAAGTAGCTATAAATTCTCAGGAAATTTAAGGGTTTATACTAAATGATCTCTTCCAGCTGTAAAATATCTAGGTCTAGGGCGGTGGATCACAAGCCTCAGTGCACATTTGTATCACCTTTAAAAATGCTGATCCCTGGGCTTCAGACATTACAATTTAATTGGTTTAGGGAGGGGCTCAGACATCAGTATTTTTAAAATGCCCACCAGTGATTCTCATGTGCAGCCAAGGCTGAGAACCAGTGGTCCACTGGGGTCTCTACCTTTCAAAGTGTGGTCCCTGGACCAATAGCATTGGCATCACCTAGGAGCTTGTTAGAAATGCAGACTTTCAGGTTCCACCCTAACTGGATCAGAACCTCTGAGGGTGAGGCCCAGCTATGTGTGTTTTATTTAATGTGCCCTCCAGGTGATTCTGATGCACACTCAAGTTTGAGAACCACTGGCTTAGAGTGACAGTTCTCAGCCTTGGTTGTGTCAACTGAAATAAAAACACATAACATGAGAGCTGTGAGTTCAGTTTTATTTGGGGACTTAACTGAGGACTAAAGCCCGGGAGACAGCTTATCGGAGAGCTCTGAGGAACTGCTCCAAAGAGGTAAGGGGGGAGGTCAGCATGTGTGTGATTTTGGCGAAGGGGATATGTGCAACCAAGCACACATCCTGGTAGAAGGTTGCTGCTAGTCACAAGGAACAGACATCTTAGCTAATGATTTTAGTGCTTTTCTAAGTATGGGAAGATGCAAGAATCTGGGTTCATAAAATTTTTTCCTGAAAATATGTAACTGAGGGCCTGTTCTGCCTGTTTTCCCAGAGCAGAGTGCCTCATTCTTGATCTTCACTCTGCATTCCTTTCAGGGTGTACTGTAGGTAGAACTGGATGGTGGGCAATATTCTTTGTTTTACAGTTGCAACATTAGAATCACCTGGGGACCTTTTTTTTTTAGCATTTTTAAGCGATTTTTATTTTTAAAAGTATTTTTATTTAAGATATGTATTTTTTAAAATGTTTATTTTATATTGGAGTATAGTTGATTTACAGTGTTGTATTAGTTTCAGGTGTACAGAAAAGTGATTTAGTTATACATATATATATCCATTCTTTTTCAGATTCTTTTTCAGATTCTTTTCCCATATAGGTTATTACAGAATATTGAGTAGAGTTCCCTGTGCTACACAGTAGGTCCTTTTTGATTATCTAGTTTATATATAGTGTGTGTATATGTTAATCCCAACCTCCTAGTTTATCCCTCTCCCTCATCTTTTCACCTGGGTACCTTTTTTTTTGGGGGGGGAACCTTTTAAAACAGAGATTCCTGGATGTCATCCCCTCAGAGATTCTGATTTAATTCATTTTGGGTGTGGCCCTAGCCTCATTATTTTAAAAGCTCCCTAGATGTCTCTAATGTGTAGGTAAGTATGAGAATCATGGTCTAGGGCTTTTTTCCTCCAAGCCCAGAGTTTGGCTTGGTGAGTAAAAATGCACATGAAGTTGCAGGTAAAAACTAACTAGTTGGATAATACGTAGGTCAAATAGCTTGCTTTTCTGCTTCCTCCTTGTTTACATCCATGCAGGGTCTCTGAGCAGTGGTTTGCAGCCCTTTGCAAAGGTTTTCATCCCTTTAAAGTACTTTATTTCCCATTCTTTCTGCAGTTATTTTGGTGGGTGTGGTAGGGAGTGGGGCTTAGATACCATCAGTTACTAGTGATCCTAGACAAGTTGACCCTCATACATGGCAAGGGAAAAGTGGGCTCATTTTAATATTAAAGTAGGACAGTTTTGTAAGCATTTGTCCTCAGCCTTCTTCCCACCTGGCTTCTAGAACTGGCTTCTTCACATTAGGCTCATCTTAGAGTTGCTGAACGTCTGAGTGCAAATGTTGCCATTGCCCTTTATTGCAGGTGTGGAGTTGCACCTACGGCCATGCTTCCCAGTCTTGGCTGCACATTGAACTCCTCTGGGAGTTCAAAAAATCCTGGTTTTTTAAAAAATCCTTCTCAAAAAACTCCTGGTTCCTGGGACTTGAGCACTACCCCCACATCTTCTAATTTAATTGGTCTGGGATGTGGCCCAAGCATCTGGACTTTTAAAAGATGCCCCGAAGATGATTCTAATGTGCAGCCAGGGTTATGATTCTCCGATTAGGGCTGTGGTTCCCAAACTTGTCTGCACATTAAAATCCCCTGGGGTTCTTTTAAAACTTCCAAAACCCAGGCCACACCCCAGATCAATTAAGTCATCACAGTCTCTGGGGGTGGGACACAGGCATTGGTAATTTTGAAGTTTCCCCAGTGATTCCCATATGCAGCCAGCCTCGAAAACCACAGGGTTAGGGTATTTGATTGTTTGGAGGCTGGGAGAGAGAAGAGAATGATTGTCATTTGCTGAGATTTAAGTCTTCCAGCCCTTCACTTTTAAAATCACGTTGCCAGTTTATAATTTACAGGGCCATCATTGTCATTTTTCTAAGAAATACATTTCAAAATGGAATGCCATATAGTCATGAACCAGTTGAAGCTCTCTTAGAGCTCACCAGTTAATGCAAGTGTGAAAAGACAGTTGAAATGGAATATAATTATTGTGTCCCAGACTTTAAAAATTTACATCAGCTGACTTGATTTCATCATTATATGTATCTGCACATTATAGTTCCCATTGTTTCTCATCAGAGGAGACTTAAGTGGCTGGGGGGGTGGTGCAATGCTGACATCTAGCCCAGAGCCACAAAATGGAGGAACATGTCAATATCCTCAAGTCCATTCCTAACTGTTAGGGATCCTCAGGGTACACAGAGGGGAGAGGACTTTTCTCTGAGGACCTAAAAAAGGAATTTAAATATATAGAGGTGTTGGGATTCACTGATTGAATTTACTGATCACCTTTACTTGTAACCAATCCAAGGAATACCTAAGGAGAAGAGAGGGCTGTTACTTAGCTCTTTAATGGTCTCTCTCCTCCAACTAGACTGTAAGATTTGAGGGAATAAGGGCTGTTCAGTGTTGTATCTCTGTCTAGCACCCAGTGCAGTGACTGAAATGTAGCAGGTGCTCAGAGCAGCAATATAGCATACTGGCCAAGACAACCAGCTTTGGAATCAGGCTGACCCAGCCTTGAATTCGGGCTCCATCACTCTATGCTGTGTGACCTTGGGTGAGTTACTTAACCTCTTAAATCCTCTGTTCCCTGCCCCCTACATGTAAAAGAAGGGTAATAATAGTACTTCATGAGATTGTGGTGACTATTCAACGAAACAATATTTGTAAAGAACTTTGCAAATTGCCTGGCACATAGTTGGCATGGATTAAGGGGGGAGTTATTCTTGATTATCCGATTACTTGTTGAAGGAATAAATGGATGTTATAGCCTGCTCTCCCTTTCCTCTCAAGATTAACGAGTCAAAATAACCTAATCAATTTGGTTTTTGTAAGATTTCAATACTTAATTTCAGGCAAACAAAACCAAACACACATTGGAAAGAGTACCTTCCCTGTTGGTGTGGGTGTTTCTCAGCATTTATGTTACACTCAAATATTACAGCTTCTAGTAAAAAGTTTCAATACAGTTTGAAGAAAAATGACATATAGGAAACAGATAAGGCCATCCTGCTCCTTTTGTCACCCTCATAATATTGGTTGCTAAAATAACCCACTTGTCAAATCCCTTTGTACTGCTGTGAGAAGTGCTGATGTAAGACATGTTTTCTGAAAATAACCATGATGAGGTGTTCTGAATTAAGGGCTTTGGTACAGAAGTGATAGAGTTCCCTTCTGGGTAGAATAGCTCAGGATCATAAATTGCCCAGACACCTACTGGCTTACCTGTTCCACCTCCTAAAAGGAAACTTGTTTCTAGGGGTGTTTTTTTTTTTAACTAAACATTCTATATATAATCATTGCATGGGATCCTGGATTGGATCCTGCACAGAAGAAGGACATTAGTGGAAAAACTGGTGAAATCTGAATGAAGTCTGTAGTTTAGTAAATAGTATTGTGCTAACATTAATGTCATAGTTTTGATCAATGTACCAGTTATATGAGGTGTTAACCTTAGGGGAAGCTGGGTGAAGGGTATATGGGAACTCTTTGTACTATATTTACAACTCTTCTGTAAATCTAAAATTATTTCAAAATACAAAGTTTTTAAAAAAAAAACTACACATAGTCTTTTAAAAACTAAACATACTGATTGGAAGCTCATTCTAGAAAAACCAAGTCTGGGCAGGTGTTGAAGCCAGGAACCCAGAAAGAGAATAGTGCTCTCCCAGACACCCAAATATGTGCTAGATGTTTGGCTAACTGTAAGCACTACCAGTGACAAGGTGACAAGGGATGGGGCTGGGGGAGAGCATTTAGCAATTCTTTTTCAATAAGGAATTTCTGTCAGCCTATCAAAAAGCAGGTCCTTTCTCTCCATATAAGCTAGCTTAGTTCAAAACACAGCAGTCCGACTTCAGAGAGGTCCAAATACATGTTTCCTTAAACTCGCATCTTCGAGTTTGGTGGGCTAGGTGTTTTGAAGGAATTTCTCATTGGAGTGCTAAACCTGAAATGATAACTGCCCTGATCTTGAGAAGGGGAGTGGGAAGAGGAAGAATCCCGTCATTTTAAAGCACCAGCCCCCTTAGCATTCAGTTCTTCTTTATTCCCTGAATTAAATGATCTGCAGAGTTAACTCCTGTGTCACTTAAAAGGCAGGTGCCTCAGTAACCTAGCATGACCAGCACGACAGTTTTAAAAAGTGTATTATAATAAAAGGTGTTGTGTGTGTCGGGGGGTGGCAACTCAAAGGACTGGTGCTCTTCATTCTCTTTGGTTCTTTAGGGATGAACTCTTTGATGTGTGTTTTCCATAGTTCTGATCGGCATGTGTACCTATTTCCTATTTTGCTGTTTTTATGTAACATTATTTAACATTCTGGTTCCCACCTGCACAGTGTGCATAATTGGCATCTTTAATGGCCGTATAACATTCCATTGTATCGAATAGCAGGATAGTTCTTAGGGCTGGGCTCATTTTTCTGAGCAGATATAAAAGGCCTGCTGTCTCTTAGCATCAGAGGTCTATTTTAGCTCCTGGAAGTGGCGACTGGCAGGAGCGTGGGATTGCGTGGGATTCTTGAGTCATCATAGAACAGCGCAGTTTGAGGCTTTGTTAACATCGCTCTGCCCAACACCTGACAGCAGAGCCTCCCGGGCTCCCTGAACCTGAGCCGGGCACTTCAGGGGCACCAGAGTGGAAGTACAAGCCCCCCGACTCCCACGACCCTCAGCTGATACTATCTCCCTGCCAACAGCAGGAAGTTCCTGCTGCTTTCTCTCTTGTCTGGGATAACAACTCCACCTGTGTTTCCCACAGAACTTGATATGGAAGAAAAGGCAAGGAGGAGTGGGAGGATGGATTATTATAGCTAAAGGAATAAGGCACAGGTCAGGGGCACCATGGCTGCAGTTCTTTTAGGCACACCTGTGAAAATAAAGTGGGATGGGGGGATGGTTTCAAGTCCTGGAAAGCTGGGCGACAGAGCTCCTGTTCTCTACACCCCTTCCTGTCAGAAATCCAAGTTTGGCCCATCCAATAAAGGGTTTACAGGGGTGAGTGACAAAGCAGTGAGTCCAGGCATGAGCGCTACTCCACCCATAGCCAATGGTGTTTTATAGTTAAGGATGCTAATTGGCGAAATTCTCCTGAGTGGTGTTGTGTTCGGTGTATTTGGTTAGGTCTTGCCAGTTGCAACTGCCTTGAAAACGAGTGATTTTTAATAGGATACTGGGAGGGAAGAGTGATATTAGAAGCACCACTGGGATGGTCGAAACACTCAAATCTCCATGGGATTTGTGACTAGGTTAGCTATTCCTGGTTTTCATCTCCAACCCTAAATTACCACAGTTCTTCCTTAACCCTTATGGTGTACTGAATCTCTGACCCATGTTCTGCAGATCATACTGGATACCAACCTTACTGATTGGGCAATACAGGGTGGGTAGAAACAGTATATGAAGAGTAGTAACAAGATTTCAGGAGTAAAAACCATTCGGAGCAGAGGGACCCCTCTACCTATACATATGGAATTCTCTAGTCTGAAAGTCCAGGCCTGTCTTTCAAGACAAAATGGACAAGTATCCGGAGCCACATGGGGCTTGTTGAATGATGGCCCAGGGTCATATGTTCAAAGTGTCTCTGACAGGAGCTAGACTTTAAAAATCCTGGAGGAGGGAGGCCAAGACCTTAACAATGAGAGAAACTCCAAGGCAACCACTTGCCTGAAAGAAAGTTTACCCTCAAGGCTCAAGAAACTCTCACTGATCTTGGTCCCTGGGCTGCCACGCTAAGACAGATTTGTAAGACCTTTTTGGCAGGTTTAGGATTCTCAAACCTGGGAATCATTGGTTGGCAGTGGTTATAGTTACTCTAGATCCCTATACTATTTGTATTTTAGAATCTAAGACATCTCTCTTTGGGTTGTTCTTTGCAGAAAAGAGGATACTTCTCCCAGAAAGGAGGTATAGCTATCTAATGATCTAAGACCCTCCCCTAATCATAATAATAGTAGCTAACATTTCATGAGCTACTTATTATATGCCAGGCACTCTGCTAAGCATTTTGCTCTGGATTGTCCCCTTTGATTCTCCCAACAAGCCCGTGAAGTACATACTCTTATTCCTGTCTTTGCTGGGGGAAATTGCTTGGTCACCCAGCTAGATAAGGGGTTTGGAGTATGGTAACAGCCTGCAGCAACAAAATTATTCACTCAAAAATAAATAAGAATACACTAATGATGAAAAATCTGAAAGAGAAATTAAAGAAACACTCCCATTTACCATTGCAACAAAAAGAATAAAATACCTAGGAATAGACCCACCTAAGGAGAAAAAAGACCTGTATGCAGAAAACTATAAGACAGTGATGAAAGAAATTAAAGATGATACAAACAGATGGAGAGATATATACCATGTTCTTGGATTGGAAGAATCAACATTGTGAAAATGACTATAGATTCAATGCAATCCCCATCAAACCACCTATGGCATTTTTCACAGAACTAGAACAAAGAATTTCACAATTTGTATGGAAACACAAAAGACCCCAAATAGCCAAAGCAATCTTGAGAAAGAAAAACGGAGCTGGAGGAATCAGGCTCCTGGACTTAAGACTATACTACAAAGCTACAGTAATCAAGACAGTATGGTACTGGCACAAAAACAGAAATACAGATCCATGGAACAGGATAGAAAGCCCAGAGATAAACCCATGCACCTATGGTCACCTTATCTTTGATAAAAGAGGCTAGAGTATGCAGTGGAGAAAAGACAGCTTCTTCAGTAAGTGGTGCTGGGGAAACTGGACAGCTACATCTAAAAGAATGAAATTAGAACACTACTCCCTAACACCATACACAAAAATAAACTCAAAATGGATTAAAGACCTAAATGTAAGGCCAGACACTGTCAAACTCCTACAGGAAAACATAGGCAGAACACTCTATGACATAAATCACAGGAAGATCCTTTTGACCCACCTCCTAGAGAAATGGAAATAAAACAAAAATAAGCAATTGGGACCTAATGAAACTTAAAAGTTTTGCACAGCAAAGGAAACCATAAACAAGATGAAAAACCACCCCTCAGAATAGGAGAAAATATTTGCTAGCGAAGCAAGTGACAAAGGATTAATCTCCAAAATATACAAGCAGCTCGTGCAGCTCAATATCAAAAAAACAAACAACCCAATCCAAAAATGGGCAGAAGACCTAAATAGACATTTCTCCAAAGAAGATATACAGACTGCTGACAAACACATGAAAGGATGCTCAACATCACTAATCATTAGAGGAATGCAAATCAAAACTACAGTCAGGTATCACCTCACATTGGTCCGAATGGCCATCGTCAAACAATCTACAAACAATAAATGCTGGAGAGGGTGTGGAGAAAAGGGAACCCTCTTGCACCGTTGGTGGGAATGTAAATTGATACAGCCACAATGGAGAACAGTATGGAGGTTCCTTAAGAAACTACAAATAGAACTACCATATGACCCAGCAATCCCACTACTGGGCATATACCTTGAGAAACCACAATTCAAAGAGTCATGTACCACAGTGTTCATTGCAGCACTGTTTACAATAGCCAGGACATGGAAGCAACCTAAGTGTCCATCAACAGATGAATAAATAAAGAAGATGTGGCACATTGTACAGTGGAATATTACTCAGCCATAAAAAGAAACGAAATTGAGTTATTTGAAGTGAGGTGGATGGACCTAGAGTCTGTCATACAGAGTGAAGTAAGTCAGGAAGAGAAAAACAAATACTGTATGCTAAAACATATATATGGAATCTAAGGGGAAAAAATGGTTCTGAAGAACCTAGGGGCAGGATAAGAATAAAGACACAGATGTAGAGAATGGACTTGAGGACACGGGAAGGGGGAAGGGTAAGCTGGGATGAAGTGAGAGAATAGCGTTGACATATATACTCTACCAAATGTAAAATAGATAGCTAGTGGAAGCAGCCGCATTGCACAGGGAGATCAGCTTGGTGCTTTCTGACCACCTAGAGGGGTGGGATAGGGAGGGTGGGAGGGAGACAGAAGAGGGAGGGGATATGGGGATATATGTATACATATAGCTTATTCACTTTGTTATACAGCAGCAACTAAACATTGTAAAGCAATTATACTTCAGTAAAGATGTTAAATAAATAAATAAGAGTATGCTGGCTGTATTGGGGGATATTCTTTAAATTTTTATTTATTAATCATTTTATTATTTATTCATTTTATTATTATTGATTGATTGATTGATTGCTGCGTTGGGTCTTCGTTGCTGCCTGTGGGCTTTCTTTAGTTGTGGCGAGCGGGGGCTACTCTTTGTTGAGGTGCGTGGGCTTCTCATTGTGGTGGCTTCTCTTGTTACAAAGCATGGGCTCTAGGTGTGTGGGCTTCAGTAGTTGTAGCACGCAGGGTTCAGTAATTCTGGCTCGCGGGCTCTAGAGCGCAGGCTCAGTAGTTGTGGCACACAGACTTAGTTGCTCCACAGCATGTGGGATCTTCCCGGACCAGGGCTGGAACTTGTGTCCCCTACATTGGCAGGCGGATTCTTAACCATTCTGCCACCAGGGAAGCCCTCTTTAAATATTTTTGGTTGATAGATTTTATGTAGGAAAATTTGGTTGACACCCAGGAACACATATATTGTACAAAGGGAAGTATGCCAATATACTGCAATTCAGTTTTGTCAGAGGTCGTTTCAACCTAATTTCTCCACCCTGCCCATATTCATAGATAGCATTCCCACACCCTTTTAGCCATACTTTTCCTTCTCTCTTGGCTGAGAAAGTATGCCTGCCTCATAGACATACATGCCATATAGAGAAATGTGGGTGGTCCAATTTTCTGAAGAACCTTGGTTTGTTGAATTATAGTCTCCTGCCTGATAAAACTGTTCTTCAGTGGAGATATTTGCTGCATCCCTGGGTGAGAATGATTGTCAGCAGAATTCTCCAGTGATATTTATTGGGCAAATTGGAGGAAAGTAGGTGGGTCAAGAGTGGCCAGAGAAGCCCCAGAGAGGGTGTAGTACATTGGGGCAGGGAAGATAGCACACTGGCTTGGGCATGCAGGAGATCTGGATTTTAGGAGCATGTCTGTCAGTGATCAGCTCTACAGTCATGGGCAAGTCACTTAACCTCTCTCTACCAAATTCCTAATCTGTATAACAAATGGGGTTGGACTAGAGGTTCTGTAAGGTTCCTTCCAGCTCCATGACTAATAAGCTGAGCTTTAGTCAGAATCCCGTCAAAGACCCACAAAGTGCCTGGGGTGATCCTCTTGGACATGAGGCCATATGCAATGCATAATAGCAAATGCTACAGTCTTTGACTTTGTCAGGCCCTCCAGATGGGGTTGTGAGACTGATCCTTTATGTGCCAGGTTTCTATCTCTCAGAAACAATTATAGGCTAGTTGGTTTATACTGCCTGGTGAGACCATATAGGGTAGGAGTTAAGAGCATGAGTTATGGAGTTGGAGGTTAGTTTGAAAACCAGTTCTGCCATTTCCTAATGGGTGCCCTGGGACAAATGATTTGACCTCTCTGAACATCAATTTCTGCCTCTGCAAGATGATGATAATAGAACCGACCTCATAGGCTTGTGACGATGCAAGGCAGTAATGTATGTAAACCACTTAGCCCAGCATCTGGCAGAATGGAAGTGATCACTCACCCGTGTCTGACACTACCATGGGTGTGCTTATTGCTGTCAACGTAGTTCTGACATGGGCATGGTGAAGCTTCAGCATTTTTCCTGGGTATAGCTTTCTCTTTCTGGGTAGAGTTTCAGAAAAGCATAAGCAGATCTTTCTGGCCTAAAGTAGCTCTAGAGTCAGATCTGGATTTGGTTCCCTGCTCTGCATCTTACAGGCTGTGGGACCTTGGATAAGTTATTTAACTTCCCTACCCCGTAGTTTCTTCATCTGTAAAATGCAGGCAGGTATACTGCCTACCCCCAAGGTTTTTGTGAATAAGATAATGAATGTGAAGAGCTTAGTGCTGCGTCTGACATCCAGAAGGCACTCAATAAATGGGGGCTGTGGTATTGATGGTGAAAGTAACAGCTGAACTAATAGTGAAGAATGATTACCACCACTACCACTGCCTTCCTTGGGATGGAGAGTTGAATGTGTTTAAGCTCGTATGTTTTTTGCATACCTAACCTAAGTGTTAGGAGAGACAGCAATTGCTATTCCTGAAGGGACAGCAAAAGAATTGTTGCCAGGCTTCTCAGACAGTAGTAGGGAATTTAAAACTGAGTTGTTTTCGGAGGCGTAATTGAAAATGATTCAGCAGAGCATAATTCTCAGCAGAACAGTTCTATTTATTTATGCCGGTCCCCTTCCACCCAAGAACATAGGGGGAAAATGTAATTCTAAACTGACCCTGTACTTCTAATGCTCAACTGCAGTTGCTCACCCACGACATGTTGCTCACCCACAACATGCTGCTCACAAACTTCATCGGGAGCATCTGGGTACAAAGACGTCAAGGCTCTGATCTTCTTTGCCAGCGTTGTCTTCACTCTCAAACGGATGCTCCCTAACTGTTCTTGAGCCTCTCGGTGGGGATAAGATTCATTTGATGGCTCGAATGTTGATGTACAGGCACAATGGGAGTTCTCAGGTATATTATGTTAGAGTAGTTGTAGGGGGACTGTAGAGGTACTAACAAACAGTCGTAGGGGGACTGTAGAGGTACTAACAAACAGTCGTAGAAGGGACTGTAGAGGTACTAACAAACAGTCGTAGGGGGACTGTAGAGCTACTAACAAACAGTCGTAGGGGGACTGTAGAACTACTAACAAACAGTCGTAGGGGACTGTAGAGCTACTAACAAACAGTCGTAGGGGGACTGTAGAGGTACTAACAAACAGAAATTGAAAAACTTAATAATCCTAATGGTTCTGTAGATGAACCTATTTACTAAAGGAGGGATATGAGATGTTTCTTTTGACTTCCCTTCATTTTCCTCTTTAACACTCTGTTAAGTCTAAAAAGAGAAAGAAAATAGGTAGTCACTGCAAGCAAAGCTAAGCACCAGGCTTCCTGTCCATCCAGGTGAGGAGGGTGTTAGCTACTTTCCAAGGCCCCCGGTGTCTTCTCTCTCTTTTGCCCTTGGTTCTGAGGTTATAGAAATGAAAAATGGATTTCAATTTTGGACAGAGATTTAAGGGTAGATTCTGACATCTAGAAAGACACTTCCTCCACTCTTCTGCCAGATTCCATCCACTCACCTCTCGTCCTCCTTCCCAGAGCAGTACCTCTCTCCTCCTCAATGTTCCTATCTAGGGCCCTCTGTGTAGGTGTAACAACCCAAGGCTCTGGGGTAGCCTGAAGGGCCGGATCCTTTGGAGAGCAGAAGTGACATTATAATATTGATAGTTTATCATCGTGGAGACTGGGGCCAAGGAACACTGAGATGGAGGAGACATTAACAACAATGGGCCTTTAAGTCCTCACAGATTTTTTAGTGCCTTTAGTATATTGGGAGAAATCATATATGATTATTTAAAAAATTTCCAGTAATACAAAAATCCAAAGAAAGGTACCTCAGCTCTTCTCAAAATCACCTACAATCTTACCCCTAGAGAAAACCACTGCTTGTGTTCGGTGATTCCCCTCCAGGTATTCTATGCATGTATACACATCATGCTATATGTGCTGTGCTCTCAATTGCCGTTTTCACTAACAAAACTTTGGGTTGTGGAAAACTTTCCATGTCAGTAAATATAAGTCAACATTAGCCCTTTTAAGGTCTGCATAGTATTCCATTGTGTGGGTGCACCATAATTGATTTAGCCATTCACTATTGTTAGGCATTTAGCTTGCTTCCAGCTTTTAGCTGTTATACACAATGCTATGATTGAGCAACCATGAGCATCCTTTTTGTGTACTTGTGTAATTATCTTTGGCTTCAGTTCAAGACATGAGATGACTGGCTCATAGGGTTTCCACAATTTTAAAGTTCTCGATATATATCTATTGAGAGAGGGAGGGAGAGTAGGAGGGAGACATACAACCAAACTACTCTCCCTAAAGGTTGTACCAATTTGTACTTCCACCACTGGAAATCCTAACCTTTAAGATAACCCTATAGCCATCCAAACAAAGATTTTGGGGCATCATACTGGACAGCCAGATGGTCATCCCCAAGTACTTCATCTACATTTCTTTCTTCTGACCACCAACCATAGTATGAGAAAAGAGTTTTGGACTCAAAATAGGAATACTGTTTTATAAATTGTGAGGAAAGGCCTTTATATCTTTTCTTCTCTGACTAACCACTGATCCAGGATTACCTTCAAAAAGATGTCCTCGGCTCTGATTGTAGCCAAGCTCAGTGGTGTTACGATCTCCATTTCCGCCATAACATTCACCTTCCTCCTTGGGTTCGTCTAAAGCAAATGTTACTGATGTTTTCTTTTTAGGTCTCTTTTTGGTACCTTCTTTCTGTATAGCAGGAAGATGAAGGAAAAAAAAAAGTCAGTTGGTACCCGAGAGCTCAGGGATTGGTCCCTGGGGCAATAATATTTAGTGAGCCACTTACCTGTAGGATTGGCTTTAGAGGCCTAGGTTCCATTGAGTGTTGTCCTAGGCGCTGTCTTTCTTCTTTGGACTTTCCCATCCTGGTAGTGAAGGTGGGAAAGATAGAAAGGACAAAGCCATAGTGAAAACAGATGCAAGTTCCTTAATCAAATCCAGCTATCCCCCCATCCCTGCCATATGTCTTTGAAACAATTAAAGAGACAACAGAACAAGAGGACGTTTAGTCCTTTTATTCCTCAAAACCTTGATTACCCAGTTTTCTTTTTTTTTCTTCTTCTTTTCCATATTCCTATCCCTCCCATCTTTCCTTATCATTGGGATGATCAGAGAACAGGAAGCAGAGAATGTGGGGCACCTCCAGGGCATTTAGCCATAGAATATTGCCAATAAGCTCCTTAAGGGGCTCGTGCTCCTTTTCTCCTCTCTGTGACAAACCAGGGAATTGAAACCCTGTTTTGGAGACAATCTAATACTGATGACTTAACTCATCCCACTGACGTGACCACTCAAATTGTGCCGAGGGGAGGGTGTACCTAACAATGTTGGTATGTTTGTGGTCGCTGCCCTCGCCCCATTTGGGCCAACTGATCTTGAGAGACTTGCTCAGCACCGCACAGAATCCATGCCCTTCCCAGAACTCACTGCCTATGTTGAAGACTGACTTTTGCATCTATTCTTATCAGTACACCTAATAGAGACAGCTTGGTACCTGTCTGATGAGCATATTTCCCCAAAGTCTCTGGTGCTCTTGGAGGCTGGGATGCTCAATGGGAGTAGCTGTTGGCGAGTACACAGCTCTTCATGTTTATCCCCAGCGGCAGATAACAGCCAGCGCAGGGCTCCAATTATAGGTTCATGGTTCCTTTTTTGGAGGATTTTGATGGCTGAACAGGGCTCCTGTGACAAAAAGAGAAGAGAAGGCTCCAGCCCAGCAACCTGGGACCCCTGGGGTTCACAGTCCCAGTCACCCTCAGCCAAAGAGCACAGGTGCACATAAGCTCTGCTGTGCCTAGAGGGGCTCTTAAGACTTCCTAGGAGATACTCAGCATTCACTCCTAAGAAGGTATATGAAAGGTACATAAGCTAAGATCCTTTAATCAAGTGTAATGTCTTGTGTGTAATGTAATGTGTGACCTCGGACAAGTCACTCAGAGTCTCTGAGCCTTAACTTTCTTAACCATGAAATGAGGCTATTGAAACTTCCAACTTTTAAGAGCTATTTTGCAGGCCTAATGAGAAAACAGATGTGAAAGTGTTGTAAGAGTGTGATATTTATTATCACTGTTGAGTCAGAAATCATCACTGTAGTTGCTGCCTGGCAAAGAGAGACTTTGCCTAAGACCCGGCATAGGAGGCTGATTATGGGCCAAGGGAGACATCGGCCTTGCTTGAGAGGACAAGGGAGGGGAGGGCTGGACACTTACCACTCGGTACAGGGACTGGTTCTTGTTTGTTAGCCTTTCCAGCAGCAGATATTCAGTAATATCATCAAGTAGCAAGGCGTCCTTCTTGTCTTGCTTGTTGGCCAGGCTAAAGCCGGGCATTGGAGAGAGGGAGGGAAGAAGAGAGGAAGAGTAAAACTGAGATAGAGGCCAAGGGAAATAAAAGAAGGGAAAGAGGGGGACAACCAATTCTGGTACAGCTGCTACATATCCAGGGACTAGCTTTTAAGCCATACCCGGTGAGGTGAGCCCGACATTTTTCCAGCCAACTCTCAGTGGAGGAAAGAATAGCACAAGTAATTTGAATCCGAGATAATCCCCAGGCCTCATTTCTCACTTCCTCTACACTGCACCATCAAACTTTAATTAGAATTGCTAACTGGGATACGAATGAATTTGGCGCTCCTACATCCTCCCCCAAAATCTGTCGACGCTTGAGTTGGGGGTCCTAACGAGGAACAAACAAGGCTAAAAGGGAGTGGGGGAGGGGTGAGAATTGACTGGCCACCTGAATCATCACCCTGGGGTAAGAGTTAGTTACATAACTCTTGGGCAGTTTACCAGGCGAGGAGGCCATTGGCATTGAATGTACAAAATAGGGGTTTTCTGCCATCGTCTCAGGGTCAAAAACCGAAGCCAGAAAAAAGAAGCAAATTTAGGAAGGCAGTCTTCAGGAAGAGTTGAGGGATGGGTTGGGGTGGGGGTGCAGTGGAAGATCCAGATATTACTCTCCATTTCCCTCTGATGCTTGCCTTCAAAATTACCTTTGCACAGTTAGGTAACAGGTTCCCCCATGGCAGTGCCTGGTAGAAAGTGGCTCTTGAAAACAGCCCCCAGAGGACTGGGCCACTCCCCCTCAGCCAAAGAGGAGAGGAAGTCTAACTGGATGTGACACAGAGACCACTTAACCCTTCCTCTTGTCTACTTCTTCTAAAGGCACAAAATGGGAAGGGGAAATTGGACACAAAGGCAGACTCTTACAGTAGGATGGGTTTCCCGGCCACTCTTTCATCAGACAGCAGGCCTAGGAAGATGACCTTCACTTCCTCCATGCGCCTTAAGTCACTGGAATCCAGGACAAAAACAAGTCCATGTGCCTGCACGTAGTAGTTTGGCCAGATTTCTCGGCCATTCCTGTCTCCATTCAGGTCGTAGATGGAAACTTCATAATCATCCAGCACGAGTGTGGTCAGTTCAGGTTTTATACAACCGCTCAACTTACTGGGGAGTACTACGCATAGGGGAAGAGAGGAGAAGCAACAACAAAACGGGGCTATAGTTAGATGAATTTGTTAAACGATGATCTGAACTTCGACCAGAGCCTGCCCCGAGGAATCCTACGAATGTATCCTGCCATCTGGCTAATGCTCGCCAATCCATCCTCCTAAACCGCACTTTGCTCATGCTACCCTCTCCTGGCTCAGTAACCTTCCGTGAGTACCCACTGCTCCGAAGATAGAATACAGACTCCTTTGCCTCCTAACCTGCCAGATCCATCTCTTCCCTGACTGGTGTCCAGGGTTCCTGGTACCCAGTCTCCTCCTCCCTATGCTTCTTAACTCATGTGCCTCTCTACCCCCCACTCCACATGAATGTCATGCTCTTTCTTGCCCTGGGCCTTCACAAGATGCTATTCCTGCTGGTTAGAACACTCTTCCACTACTCTCTGCTTGGTTAACACCTATTTTGTTTTTTAAATATCAATTTAGATCTTGTTCCTTCTAGAAAGTTTTCTCTAACTCACACCATCATCCCCCACTTTCTTCTGGGCTTACCACTATCACAGCACGTATTACAGTGTTATAAATTCTATGATTTATCTGGGTTATAAACTGCAACAGGATAGGAACCCCTTCAGTTTTACTTACTGTTATATACATAATGCCAAGCACAGAGGTTGGCACACAGGTGCTCAATAAATATTTGTTGAATGAATTTGATGAGTGAATGAATAAATGAACAGGATGCTCTTCTCTCGCATCCTTTCTTCAAGGCCCAGCTCAAGTACCACTTACTTTAGGAAGCTTCTCTGACCAGTCCAGCTCTCACTTCTCTCTCTCTTGTTGAACACGTGACCTGTTAAACTGGTCCTTCACCTCATTCTGTGCGTGTCCTGTCTCCCCAGCTAAAATCTAAGCTCTGTGAGGGAGGGGCTCTGCATTCCCTTACGCACAGTAGGTGTTCAGTAAATGTTTATGGTGCCTGTTACTGTGGATGAGCGTATGAAGTCCTCTTCCTCCTATCTCCTCCGAGAAACCATGCCAAACTCAGATACCTTTGCCCTTTCAAGGCTATGGCCAGACCATACAATCCCACAGGGCATTCCACCCCTCACTCAGCCCCCAGAGAAATGTGGTTCAGCATGACAGTCCATAGACACATTCCAGTCTGTTGAACTGACAGTTCTGGCCCAGCTCTCTGCCCATATTAGTAGCAAAATGATTTTATACATTCTCTACACTCATACCTGGGAGTTCTAAGACCAGAATCAGTAGCTTCTTATTTATAGTTTCAAATCTACCTGGAACATTTTCCATAGGATTGCCAGAATAAGTCATTTAGCTGAGAAGTTAATAGGATGCTTTCAGATCTTTGGAAATGTATGATTATACACACATTTACATGTATACATGTCTCTCTCTATGTGTGTATATGTACATATTATTACATTTTAATGTCATCTCATAATGTCCTCTTCTGTTTTTATGTTAGTCAATGATTTATTTTTAATTATAGCTTTCACAGAACATATAATTTTCAGTCACAGCTTTGATGTGTTATTTGTTATGTCTGTATTAGACTACTTAAAAATAATAAGTGAAGAGGTTAAAACTCTAAAGGTAATTTAAAAATCTTGTTTTCTGTATCAGTGCAAGCTTTATCTTTCCCCGTTTTTTTTTTCTTTTTACTTGAAACCTTACCATTTCTTCAATAATTCAATGTATTGTTGGCAAACTCTAGATGCCACCAGAAGTTGTCCCCTGAAAATTTACGTTTCTCTTATTTCCTCTATTTATAAACACTCTGAGGACAGGTACTGAGATGAATCCATCTCTATATCCCTAGCAGAGTGTTGCATAAAGCATAGTTTGGGAACTGTCTGCTTTAGAGTTACATGTGGGTGATTGTTAAGTCCTACCCTGTACCGAATGAATCAGAATCTCTAGGCTTGGGACCCAAGCATCTGTATGTTTAGCAAACTCCTACATTTAACAAAATCCCCATGTGATTCTTCTGCACCTTACATTTTGAGACCTACTGCCTTAAAGAGCAGTAAAATTCATGCCTGTTGTGTCTCAGCATCATCTGGTGCACTTGTTAAAATTTTGATTCCCTGGGCCTTCTCCAGGCCAAAATATCTGATCCTTCAGGTCCCAGATCAGTTGGTGTGAAAGCTCTTCAGGTGATTCTGATTTTTGGCTCTCAGTACTCACTATGCTTCAGGATCACCTGTGGAGCTTTTAAAACCTGTGACATTAGGCCTCATTCTCTGAGAGTTTGATGCCTTAGATCTGGGGCGGGGCGCAGGCAGCATTTTCTTTTAAAGCTCCCCAGATGATTGAAATGTATAGCCGGGTTTGAGAGAAACTGCTTTAAACGCCCTCATTTAGGGCACCTGCTTGTGCTCATGCTTGGGTTCCTTGCCCCATATGACCATGCCAGACAAAACAGTTATAGTGAATGATGTTGTTAATGATAATGGCTTATGTCCCAAAATATTTTATAGCTGGTGTCTTCAGAGATTCACACAAGTTACTACTTGTAGATTGGAACTTCCTCCCTAGGCTATCATCTGTTTTCGGCAGTCATAAACATTTGCAGGAGCTGGTGGGGGGGGGCAAGCTATTGCATTTTGGGTACAGAGGAACCTACTAGATTGACTCTGGCAGTCCTGCATGGACAGAGGTGGCCTGAGATGTTCTTTAGAATGAGACATCAGTGGCACTTTGCTTCTTAGCCATTAAAAACTTCTCTGTGAATGAAGTCACAACCATAAACCTACTGGTTTATGCATCAGCCCCAAGTTATTCACCAAGCACAAGGCAAGTTATACAGTAACAAATTAAATAGACTCCAGGCTCTGTCCTCTAGGAAAGAGAATGGAAAGAAGATGCTATTCTCATAGGCAAAATAGCATAGGGCTAATTACAGATGAGTGCTTCCCAAAGCTGACTGGTCAATTGAAAGGCCTGGGGAGTTCTTAAAATATAGATTCCCAGGCCCCACCCAGACTGGATGGGAGTCTAGGGGTGGGGCTGAGTTGGGCTCTAAAAATTATCCCCACTTTTATCAGTAATCTTGTGATTTACCCTGGCTCCTTGATTTTCTTGGTGCTGCTTACCTTTTTACCATTTCTGCCAATCAGAGAATTGGGAGAGGCAGAGTCAAGTCTGCTGCCCATAAGGTGGGATACGAGGCTGAACCACTGGCTAAAATGTGCTTGGGGCTGCCACTCCGATGGTGGGGGGAGGGGAAGAGAGGGAAAACTTGGAATGAGGCAACATGTAGCCTGAGGAGAATGGTGGAATGAGGGAGAACATTCATTCCACAAGTGAATGAGTACCTACCTGAACGTACTAAAAGTACAGAGACTGAAGATACAGAGCTGAAAAAATCCATTATTTTTCCTCAAGGGCTCACAGTGTAGGGGATGGACTTGCAGTTGTGCAATGATGTGATAAGTGCATGATCGAGGGAGGCACAGAATAG